>NC_134175.1:47343846-47999209 GCF_964188355.1 Buteo buteo
CTCAAACATCCTGGAGAATCCCGTTTTCTTTCCCTGTTGCCTCCGCTGTTTTTTCTGGACACTCGTAATGACTTGTCACCTCTGGTCTGCTCAGTTGTGTGACTGCAGGTGGGAAGCCCCACGCTCACTCTGAATTTTTGCCAGTTCTGTCGATAATCTCTACAAATTCTGCTGTAGTATAACAACACAATATCCCAGTTGGGATCAGGATCTCGTTGTACAGCAGAGAATATGGACGCAGGGAAACTTTTATTCCATGCAGTGCTAATAGTGTGTGTCACTTTAATAAAATTGCAAGGATCTTTATTGTTCTGAAATACATTAAACCGTTGTTGCTCTTGGCAATCTGCTATTAACCCTCTTTCATGCTGTGATTAGCCTTCTATTCATACATTGTTTCTTGTCTGTTAAATAGATTTTAATTGAAAATAGGACTTCAACTTGGTGCCTTGTGGCTTCAAAACTAATTGATTCTTCTTAAGAGCATAAAGGAACCCTTTCCATCAGGCATGGGGTGCATTAGGCTTTTTAATGGAGGGATGCACTGGACTAGGGTTGGCGCCGTTTCTAGGCTAGTTAAATTACATTCACTACTTCTGCTTTGTCTAATCTTTTGGTTTTGCTATAAAAGCAAGTCTTTCAGGTTAGAGAAATTACTTACAAATGTTGTGCTGGTTTATCCCTATTATGTTATACACATGTAGGTGTTTTTATAACACAACTTATTCCTTTGTGATTTTCTCAAGTAATTTCCCTTTGTATTGATCCAAGTGTCTTTGGTTTATAAGTCCTGGCAAAGGCAGTAAGAACTTTCACAAAGATATGCCATCCCTTTCTTGTACCCTGGCAATCATTAATTTGTCTTAGTTTTGCCAAAAGATGTGGTAAACGTCTGGATTTATTGCCTAGAGAATTGAATATTAGCTAAAATATGGCTGCACCAGTATATGAGACAGTCCTGATATTCTTTGTGTGTATACCAGATATGTTAGTGATATTTAGAAATGTCTCATTTAGGTGTTAATATCAGAAATACTTGATTTTTTTCATTGTAAAAGGGAAATGAAGTTAAGCTCCAGGAAAAAAAGTGTTATTTAACTCCTGAGGAGTTGAAAAACTAAATTTGAAAGGAATCACTGCAACCAAAATGCATTCCTATACATTTCTCCCTCTGTCTGGTCATCATTGTTGCTTTTTAACATAGTGTTGGTATGTATGCCTGCAAGTATGTGTCCATATGACTATATTCACAGATTATTTATTTATTGGCTTAAAATTACATTATGGAAATAACCATATCAGAGCTGATTTCCACTCTTCCTCCATATCACTACCTCAGTAAAAATATATGGGGAAACAAGATACTTTAGAACCCAATTTATTATCTCCTGCTGGTAGCAATAACCTGAAAATAACAGCAAATAGTAAAATTCAAACTTGAGGCAGACACTGGTGCTGGAAACAGCTGTAGTCACATTTATGAAGGATAGATTCAATATAACAGCTATAGAAATGTGCAATGTTTCAGAGGCTCCCAGATTAGTACTTGATTGCTTTTTCAAGTTTGTTCCATAGATTGGGAAGAACACAGGATTTTAAAAGGTACGAACAAGCGTAATAAATAAGCTGCTGCTTGAATCAGAGGTACTGCCTCCCCCCTCATTCTTCTCTTCCCTGGCTTCTGCCTTCCCCCCCCCGCCCCCCCCCCCCCAATGGCAAGTTTTTTTTCCAAGGAAGATTATTACACAAAATGCACTTTTTCTGTATGAAAGTAGGAAAATGCCATTACAGAGCCAACTACTGAGCAAAATCAGAAGGCTGTCCGGTACATGAAGACAGTCCTAGCAGCTGTGTTCATTTATCATAAGCATAATGTGAGGTTTTTTTTATTCTGAACAGGGCATTCCAGCCAGGCTATCTGTGCCTTTTTGGAGGCTGCAGTGTGTGAGAATTTTGATGTTTAAAAGGTTCACATTAAAAACCCATCTTATAGTTCATTAAAAAAAAAAAAAAAGTTATTTATTAGCCTATGAAAGAATAGCAGTAAAAAATCACATCAAGCTTTTAAATAAAACTGTTGAAAATCAGAGTTGTCAATCAAATGGCTGAAGAAGGGATGAAACTCTTATAGAGACTCTGGCTATCGTGCTTGATATTGTGGCTCTTTATACCTGCCTGGTTTTGGAAAAGGATGTGTTGTATACGCATTTATTAAGGCAGCTTGTTTCTTTTTGTTCTTGTCTTATTCTTGAAGACTTTCACTGGAGAATTGTAGTCAGTGTAGGGTGAGCATAAACTGGCACAGACCTAGAATATATTTGGATATTTGATTAGAATAGTCTTTGTATTTTCTGATTTACATTTTACAGAATATATAGAATTACTTAAGGAAGTGAGTAAATAAGCAGTCTTATTCCATCACAAGTAGGATGTCGGTCCTGGGAAAAGAGCTCCCAGTGCTAGAATTAAATAGGGCATCAGCCTGAGGGATGAAGAGGAGCAGGAAGGTGGTTGACAGGGAGAGGAAGGCAGGGGTTTCCTCCAGAACAGGGAGTCTTCCATGAGTCTGGGATGGCTGGTAGGCTCAGCCTACCAACAAAACCCTGCCCCTTTAACTTTTTGTAACCAGTTTTTCTTGTTTTTCTTTTATCCAAAATCAGTTTAAAATACACTAGGCACCACTGGTTGTAGCTGGTTAGTTTTCAAGGCAGGAGAACCAACCTGCTTTATCTAGTGCCTTCTACATTTAAATAGTTAAATTGCAATATAGAAACAATCTGAAAATCAGTGAGGAGGAAAGAGCCATTGGTAACAGTGATGCCTTGAGTTAGAGCAGAGTAGGACTGGACTTTATTCCTTGGGTTGACCATCTGCAGTCAATTTTATTTCCTTTAATTTCTTCAAGTGAACTCTCAAAAAATGATACAGTTTTGCAAAGCTTGATGCTGAAAGGCAGGTTAAGCCATGCACAAGACTTCTTGGTAAAATAAATACCCTTATCCTTAAAACTCTAGTATTTATCTCATTCTGTCTGTCACTTCCCTTGCAAGGTCTCTAGAAGAGGTCTGTTTATTTTAGCATTCAGGTGAATTGGATTTATGCCACCTTGTTGTAATCTCTAAATGAACATGTCAAAGGCCTTACAGTGTCTCAGAAACCATTCAGAAAACCGTCTTTTTTACTAACATATCTTTCAGCTTAGAATTAAATCACATCTGTTGTTTAATCCTGGTATTCTGATGAGCTGGAATCATAAGCACTGATATTGGTCTGAAGTCTCAGCTTCAGGATGTGCAAATCAAAATTTATTGGGATTTTGAGCACTGAAGTCTTGTGTTTTTTAAAAAAAAAAAGTTCTGTTTTTCTTCAGATGATTCATTTTAAAGAAAATGGTAAAATATCAGAAAAAGAAAAGATTACTCTTATATTGGGCACATTTTGATAAAGTTTTTTCAAGTCAATTCCATGCATGGAAGCAAAGAAAAATAGACATTAAAAATAAAAATGAGGATAAAGCAAACTCAGTAGCTATAAAAATTAATGAAGTCTTGGTAATACCATAGCAGAGTAAACTCTAACAAGCCTTTGCCTTTTGAAAGACTGCTTTGATATTGATCTATCTAAAGAGACAGCCAAATTCAGCCCATAATGTAATTAAAATGCAATATCATATAATGACTCAGATGACAGATTTAAGAGTCTTTCCCCTTCTTTTCCTTCCTCCCTTTGCCCCGAATAAAGAGGTGAGAAAAGTTAATTGAAACTAGAAATCTCTTATGATAAATGAAAATACAAAGGGAATCAGCTTTCCAAATTTATTGTCAGTATCAACCAAAGTGGTACTTTGGCAGAGTTTGGGGTTGGCCCATCTCATAGATGAAGAGATTTGGAGATCCGTGCCTGCCTTGGGTGCAGGCAATTCAAGTAAACATCTCGCCTCCCAGGCAGGAAAGATGCTTTCTGCCTATGTCTGTGTAGAAGAAACTGAGAGCTCTGCTCAGTTTTATTGAAAGTAGGTGAAGAAAATCCAGACGTCTGGATCCTGCATCTGTAATCTAGAGGTGGTGGTGCCCCTGAAGGGGATGGGTATGGGGAGATTCCCCCGTGCTCAGGCTTTTGTCACGTGTCTCTGCCTGGCTCCCAATTGCAGCGTGAGCTTTTGGGATTTCCTTCTTACACGTCTTTCTCTTCAGTACGGTATGAAGAGGTCTTCTTGGCCATAAATACGGGGGTTTAGATTCCAGTTTGTTGCTCCAGCGTTGGAGAAGATCAGCACTGAATTTAGTTTTAAAGCAGCCATTTACCATTAAGCTTAGTCTTAATTGGCCTGCTGAGTATGGGTGATTTAGATAAAACTTTAAGTGCCTTGCTGAATCCAGGATTAACTTTTTGCTCTGGGAAGTTAGCTCCTAAAAAAGCACTGGATTTTGGTGCATTCTAGAAAACTAAGGCCAGCAGTAAACTCCGCACTCTGTGCGTTGGTCAGGGCAAAGTTACAGCCCTGCTTTTCTTTTTTCCTTTCTTTTTTTTCCCTCTTAGTTACTAGACCAGTTAATGGGAAGCTATGCCTGGGTCCTGCTCCCTCCGCCTCCCAGCTGTGTAACCTGCCGTGCCCGTCCGAGTGTGTGGTGTCTGCCTGGTCGGTGTGGGGCCCCTGCCTTCACGAGAACTGCCAGGACCGCCGTGGAGGAAGAGGTAATGGGTGCTCTTATATATTGCTTTTGGAGCATCGGGGCATCTAAAGCGGGTAATGGAATATTATGATAAGATTGCAAAAGCAGTGGTGTCAAATTCTACATTGGGAGCTTAATGTATTTTTTTAAAAATTAATCTAACATAGGATGAAGCACTTAGATGTGCGTACAGGAGTGGAGTATGACCTTTAAAAGCTTTTTGCAGTTATTCTTGGGAGAAAAAAAAAAAAAAAAGATTTTCAGCCTGATTCAGATCTTTTTATCCTGCACTGAATTTGTAGAAAAGGAGGATTTCTTGGGATAGAAGCTGCAGACCTCGATAGTGCCAGGCTGTCCCTCTGTGATCCCTGTCAGAAGTCCTGCTGTGTGCCTGGATTCGAGGGCAATGCTTGGGTGAGGTTAGAAGACGTCAGGACTGAGGTGTATCCCACAGCCCTTCCATCTTGGAGTTAGGCTGACCCGAGAGATTGTTCTCATTGTTCTGGGTTTGGTTCTGGGTAAATTCCTGGAAGCAGAGTATGCAAATGTAATTTAACCCCCCTGGATCTTAATTGACTAGCAGACATGTTTGTTGCTGCAACACTGATATTCATTGCAGAGGCTCTCCTAAGACTAAGTTGAAAAGATGACTGTTGGAGTTCATGTTGTTTGGAAATCACACTTTTCTGAAAACAGCATAAGTTTTTGAAGTGATTGGAGCTGGTCAGAGTTTTTCAAATTAAAAAAGAAATAATAAAAAATATATGGCTAAATAAAAGATTGGCAAAACCATTTAATTTTTAAATTGTTTTGTATGATTTCTTTATGCTTATTTGAGAATGGTGGAAGTTTGGTCTGTTATATTCTCTGGAATGTTTAATTTTTCATTTTCTTTTCTGTTTCATGGCCAAAGCATTTCCATGTAGCCTCCACTAATGCTATATATTTGCCCCTTGTCTGAGACTGTTGTGGGAAAGACCACCATGTATTTTTTTCTGCCTGTCTTAGAATTCTGTGTCATTTACATAACAAAACATGCTGAAAGATGCTTGCGTATTAGTTCTGCACTTTATGTAGCAACATGACTTTTGGTTTTATTCAGAAGGAGGTAGATTATGTAATGAATTCTTTCATTATTTCTGTAACCTTTTTCTTCCACTTTACATTTGAATCTTCCAATTTAATAGGATGTCATTTCAAAGAGGTCTGATATGCATTATGTATCAGAAATCCTTACACCTTCATAAAGCAGAATACTAATTTCTTAGTAAACTGCTCTGCTGTATCTCAAAATAAGTCTTTTCGTTAGTGGATTCCCAGGCAGAATATAGATGTCCTTTATATCTTCAATTCCTTAACTATATCTCTCTTTTTATTTTAATGTTGTTATTATATTAATATATGCATCAGTGGCAAATTCCTATATTTGGACAGGTGTATTTCTATCTAATGTTGATGAAAGGGAAAAAGAAATGTGAAAAATGTGGGTTGTTAGAGTTCTTTACACACTATTAGATTTTGCTTGCCTGGACTGTGGGCACATACAGCGGAGTACCATCTCAGTCAATTCAGTTTGTAAGCGGTGTGCTCATTTGTCTTTATATCCTCCAATTCCATATGCCCTATATAGTCCTCTTGCTACTAGATTATTGGTGTAAATATTTTTTGCTGTTGTCCAGTTAATTCAGTTTCTCTTTTTCCAGGCTTTAGAATGAGACAAAGGCAAGTGATTGTGGATCCGATAGGCACTCTGGCAGATTGTCCGCATTTAATTGAATCTATTCCTTGTGAAGACCCGGTGTGTTATGAGTGGATCATTTCAGAAGGAATATGCGTGACTGAACGTGGAAAATGTGGACCTGGAAACCGCATGCTGAAGGCTGTATGCAAGAACAAGAAAGGTGCGTAATGGTATCATCTTAAAAGCCCCATGGTTTTTCATGCCTCCTTCTAAAATGGCATTCTGCTGTAGAGCAATTGTGATTGTTTACAATAGCTCCTTACTGAATTTTTATGAAGCTTTCAGATTTTTGAGTTGACTCTGATGCTCACGAAAGCCTAGTGCTGATATGATCTGGGATTTTGCTTGGAGCCTTCTATTGTATTTTATCCTAAAGGAGGTGGCTCACCAGTACAGGACGTGCTGTCACTGCTGGCCTTACTATGACAAAAGTGGGATACCAGTGGCCTGGTTCTCCCTAGAATCCTTTTTTTGCACAACTTGTACTAAAGTAGGACTGTCACTGAGGCCAGCAGCACTATGGGCATTCACAAAATTAATCCAGCTCCTAGCATTTCTTCTATCCTTAGTTTTTAGTGTGCTGTCTGAATGTTTATCTTGTTACAATAACCCTCTTACAATCATGAAAAGGGATGCTCGGTTGTGCTGCCAAAATTAATACAAGAATTAGATGTAAATGAAATGATCATACTAAGTAATAATTTACTTGGCAGCAGTTTGAGACCTGCGGTGTGTTCAGTTTACAAGTTGTTAATAATGAATAAGTACATTTTTATATGACGTTTACAAACAACCAGCAAGAGCTTATTTCTTGTGCATGGTTTGAACCTCAGCCAAAAGTTTCATTTCTTGATAAGGTCAGTGTTGTCAGATCTTTAGATTCAATTACATGGAGCACGATTTTGCAGTCCTTAGTTGCAGTGAGACTGTGCTATCATCTTAAAAGTGGCAAAACCGTGGAACTTTAGAGCCTGATATTATATCTGAAATGGAGAATTCTTTTACATGGTGCTCAGACTGATCACAGGAAACAATTTCAAGTTGATAACAACAGGGGTTAATTGTCAAGTGGTTAAAAATAGTGTGTCATTTACGAGGCATTAGAATCTGACAGAATGAAATGATGGTTGCTTTGCCTCAAGAGCACAGATCGTCCTGAAATACATTAAAAAAATGTGATTTTCTTGTAAGTTTGTGAAAATGGGGCAACAAAATAAATCTTCAAGTGTTATAAAACAACATAGCTAGAATATATTGGAGAGCAGAGATCTGTCTCTAAATTTGGTCTGAGTGGTCTCTTCCGATGTATGATCATAACTGTAGGTCTGGTCCTGCAGTGATGTGTGCAGATGGAGTCTTGTATTGCTAAGGAGCACCATGTACTTCACACTGTTAAAACTGTGCCAACATCCATTTTTATGCTCCAACTTGCAACTCGGAATGAAAGCATAACATGGCAGATGCTCACTGATCTCTGATCAAACTGTTCTCTGTGACTATGATCCTTAAGAAGCCATGCCTTTGAAGTGTCTCTTTTTCACTTAATTGTTCAACAGGATATTGGGAGTCTCTCACTTTTCCACTTCAATGACTCTGTGCATGTTCTTGTTACCAAGAAAAAAAAGTTGCGACATTCTTCCCACCCCACCATCCTGGGGCAAACATTGTCTCTAGATGTGATCATTGTCCAGTTCTAATTGAGAAGGTTTCACAAGGAAATAGCCAGATCACTAGGCAGATGAGAAGCACTGGTTAATACTAGTTTTAAACTTTTCTGAATTTTTGTTCCAGTAGGATTGGACTGGCGGAGTCCTTAAAGTCAAAGTTGAAAAAAAAAAGTAAATTTGCTTCTTCTGTGAATCTAATGATATTAATTGCTTTGTTTATAACCTTTTTTTCTTCTGTAAAGTTCTCTTAACTAGATTCCCATTGCAATAAGTGGTGTATTTTCTTGGATAAAAGCTGGAGTAAGCAGCAGAGTTACATAAAATATTTTGCCTGGAATAGTTGGTCAGTTGGCAGTGGGAAGCCAGTAGGGAGTCATGTGAAACTGTGAGACATATCAATTACAGGTAAAATAGCATAAGGCCTTGTTTTGGGTTTGTGTTGGGGTTTTTGGTAGTGGGGAAGGGGCTGCAGGGGTGGCTCCTGTGAGAAGCTGCTAGAAGCTTCCCCGGCTCCAAGTCAGACCCCACAACAGGCCTATACTAATGCATAGCATTATGCCCTTCAAAATTCAGTGCAAGTAACTGCTCTGCTGAAAGCGTTTGAGGTAGCTGCATTATGTGCTGGTATTTTCATTTACTTTAGCATGTTTTGTTGAATTCATCCCTGTATCCTAAAATCCAGTCTTTTATCCAGTCATTCTGTCATCTATGCCTGGCATTGTTGCTCAGTATTCCCACTGAATGCCTAAAGGGATAAAAAAAATGCATTTTTTTGGACCCCGTTAAATGACAAAATCCGATGTATCATCATCTTAACAAGAGTTCATTTGGGCCTGGAGTATGTTGATTAGGGTACTTTGGGTCTTCTGTGTATCCCTGTCTGCAAGACGTCTTCATTTTCATATAAATGCCAGACTTTTTGGCATGATGCTCTCCTCTTCTTGCTGCAGTGTGTTAGTTCATGTCTCTTTAGAAGTTAGAAGTAGCTGTTCTGTCAGTCCTGTTTGTGTAAGCCATACTGCAGAAGAGCTTGGCATCATGGCTTCTTTTCCTTGCCCATCTTCCCCTCTCCCTCCATCCACAGCGTGGCTGAACCCATGTCCTTCGCTAGCCCATGCTCTGCTGTGTAATGCTGGGCTGTTGCATACTGCTGTCCACACCTCAGAGACCTGAGGCCTTTTTCATGAGGAGACTGGTTTTTCCCTTGCCAAAAATGAGCTTTAATTACATTGACTGCAGCAGAAGGGAGCTGACCATGTTTTTCAGTCCTCTCTCCCATGGCAGAGGACTTTGCTGCTGCCGGCAGAGCCTGTGCGATGCTGTTGGCCTAAACTTCCCTCCAGCAAGGTGGAGGTTGGAGGTGCATCTTTTGTCGCTGATACATGTTGATAGACAGTGAGTGAAGTTAAGAAGGCATTAGCTCTTTCTGCCCACTTCTGGTCATTCCGATGTCATTCTCCCATGCCATGTCTCTTGCATGCTCGTGGTGCCAGCCCGTACGTACCATGAAAGAGGGTTGGGAGGAACCTGTCTGGGAGGTGAGCAGGGAGCAGTGGCTAACTTACCTGTTTCTCCAACTGAAACCTCACCTTCAGAGCTCCCTGTAGTGTCCTTTCTTTCCATTTTAAAAAGCCATCATTTCTGGTGAGAAGATTTTGCAGTAATGACCCAGGTAGCAAACTGCTGCTGGCCTGACCTGGAGCTTGAACTCAGGAGCAAGTCACACGTGGGTCTATCTGGTTTGCAGGGTCTCTCTGAAGACTTCCCTGTCAAAGGAATGTCTCTGTGTAAGGGCTTGTATGAATTTCAGTGATGTAGAACTCTTACTTCCTCTCGGTATAGAGGTACAGAAATGACTTCTTGTTTCTTAAATAGGTTAATGTAGAGGGTCCATAATGAAGGGGCCTCCACAGGGCACATACTATATACAACATTTCTTCATGGAGTAACTGGAGTCTGTAATTTGTGATTTGCAGCAGTTAGCATAGATGAGGAGGAATGAGAAGACCATTATCATATCATTACTTTGGCATTGTTAGGTGTCTGTCTGCTCCCACCTAGCAGTGTCTCTAATTTCTGTGCATAAGTTATTGAACATGCATGTGGTGCTTGTGAGAAACTCTTAATGTCTGGTCCTTATCCCTCGAGTGTGCCTCTTCTGTAGTGTCAGAAGGCAGTAGTGTAATACATCAAATGAAATTAAATAATATGTAGAAATGCAATGAAGTAATGCATAGAATGGGGAAAGACCTATATTGGATGCTTCTTCCAAACAAAATTTTTCAGCAAAGTGTTTTTTATTTTGCTAGTAAAGGACAACAGATACTTTTGGGGAAGTCTTTGAAGCCAAAAGAATAGTACAGGAAAATGAATGATGATATTAAAAATAGGATTGTGTAAGTGTATCACTGGGTACCTGGATCTATAATTCAGATCAAAGAATTTATTTGAAAACTTTTTTATATTCACAGACAGCCCAAAAATTATTTGTGATTTTTCTCAGAGTTGTTGTTTTAGGTTGTTCAACAACAAATTGAATAATCTCCTGTTTGTAATGTATTCTTGAGCAAATAGTTACAAGTATTTGACATTTGAATTTGGACAGTCTTGATTAGAACCAACAAACATCACTGTGCATTGACCAGATGAAAATAACTCTCTGAAAACTTTCCAGTTCACCTGCTCTCCTTAAATGTTGCTGCTCAGAAGATACAAAACCATGAACAAGGTCAAAACTTTTTCATTTTAAAATGCAATTGGACAGTAGCCAAAATGTATTGCATTTCATTTTTTGAAGACGATGACTCAAAGCATCTTTTGTGTGCTCTGCTGCTTAGGTCTTCGTGATAGGTACAAGCACTTTGAGTATGGTGAACAAAGGGAACTCAATGTTGTAGTAGCGTGCAGAAAACTGCAGATAATATTAGACAGCAGAACTTGGCTCAGGGTCAGCAGGTAAAAGTTCAGTCCAAAAAGGAGTTGGTGTGCCTTCATAAGTAGTTTCCCAGTCTTTTGATTTAGATGCTAAGAAGTACAACTGGATTTACCCTATAAATGTTGTTGGGTTCATTCTGATGCAGGAATTTGGGAACCTTTTTTATTGTTATTTTCCATACCTACTTTAGGCTGTATTAATAATAGAAAAATAGATCGAAACAAGGCAAATGTTGAACCAAACTGCAGCTTTGAGAAATGCATGTTATAATCATGTAGCTTGTGAACAGAGCAGTTATTATGGTAAGGAGTACAACCTGAGAACATATGTAAAAGAAACTGCAACAATAAATTCATGAAATAACAAGTATGACTCATAAAAGTAACAATTCATTTTCCAAGCATTTTATGAATGTTTCTGACAATGCTGTAAACTAAATCTCACCTATTAGCAATGCTCTTGAATAGATTGTAAAATGTTATTATTCAGAATCATACCCGCAAGTCGGCAATCTGTTTTGTTGTGATTCCCATGTCATCATTTATTAATTTGCTTCTGCTTGTTCTGATTCCTACCAGAAGAACTTGTAGTAACAAAGATGATTTCTCTGTGATAGTGAACAGCATAGTGTCTAAATAATCAAAAATATAAAATAATTTATACCCAAAGGCTTCATTGTTTTAATCAGAAATTATCTGATCAGCAACAAGGTTTAATGCAAACATCATGTGATTTTGCTGTATTCAGGCTGTTTTACTCCTAGTTAACAAATCTAATCACAATTCAAAAACTGCTGAGTATTTGCCTTTCTATGCTGTCATCTTGGGTATCAGGGTTTCTTTGCTTTGTGGGAGTTAATTGTGGGGTTGTCTTCCTTTTTGAGGACAGTATTTATAACCGAGCCAAATAATTTATTGGTTCCTTTTTCGCGCACAATTCATGCAGTGATAGGGACATGCAGGTGCTGAACCCAGAGGAGCAGAGTCCAGAGGTGCCCAGAAGAACATTGCTGTCTCTCTTTTCCTGTAGCACTGAAATGACTGATCCTGGGACCTGTCACAAAGCCACCTTCTTCAGCAGCTTCTGCCTGACCTAGGTGCTCCCAGGCACTTTGGAGGTTTCTGTGCACCCTTCCCAACCATATCTGATAAATGAATTCTATCTGGCAGGTCCTGGGACTCCCGGCTGTAAGAGGCGAACCACCCTGTACAGACAATCTGCCAAGAGTAGTTTAGAAATAAAACATACTGCAATCCTACTGTCAGCTGCTATGGTGGCAAGGTGTTTTCTTTAAGTATTCTCAGTGGAATAAGCTGCTGGCTTCAAGCTGCAAGAGTTATCCGAGCTGGGGGGGCAGCACCCATTGCCTGAGCCTGGGCTCATTGAGCCTCAGTGCTGCCGGACACGGGGCTGCACGAGTGGCAGCAAAGAGCAGTCACGAACATAAATCATTGTGGAGTAAAAAAATCAATCATCCTCATTTCAGCAGTGTTATGCCAGATGATTAAGCCTATGTTTTTCTTTTTTCTTTTTCCTTTTTTTCCTGGCACTAACATTAGCTCCCCCCCCCCCCCCCTTCCCCCAACCCTGGACATATTTGCAGGGGGTGGTGAATAGAAGGAACCCCCAAGATAAGGGTGTTAATCAAAGTTTCAGGCCTGTTGCTTCTTTTGCTTTCGAGCAGAAAACCTTTATACTACTACTACTGCTGGTGTTCTGGGAGTACTGGTAAGAGTCATTTCAGCACAACAGTTCTGTTTTATTTTTCTGTGCGATCTCTTTGGTTCTAGGCAGTTGGTATCTAGAATGTGGCACTTGCCAAGAAGACAAGAGGGTTTTTGTTTTTAAGTGTTATTAAGTTCACTGAAAAAGTACATGTTTGGGCTGAAATACATCTATTCCTACATTTCTACTCCATCTGACAGTTTTATATGTAAAACTGGAGAACAATATTTCAGAGTCAAAATGTTTTCTTTCAGCATTTTTTAGATTAAGTGATTAATGTTTGCTTTTTTTGTAAATGAACTAGGCCAAGTCTTAAACAAAATTAAAAAATCAAAATATTCTTAAAAGATGTTGTTAATAGAAAAGCAAAATATTCCTTTTAGATTAAGCAAACATTTTGCCTTATCTTGAAATTACTTTTCTCCTAAATCCTCCCCCAGTCTCTCTTCAGTCTACTTAAAACAGAGTTACAGAGTTTTTTCTTCCTTTTCCTTTTCCTTTTTTTTTTTGGTTCAGTGCCCAAACAGAAATCCATTATTCACACGGCTCTATTGACAGAGCAGACACTGAAATCCTGTTGGAATTCAAGCGAAGAGTAAAGGGAAGTAAGGTAATCAAAGCAGTGTTATTTTAAGATCCAATATTATGTTCTGCCAGAGCCTGACAGTGAAGCTCTGTACTTATGGAAGCTGAAGACTCTTTGGGGGTAGAATATTAATAATGGTGCGCTCAGTTACCTGTCTGTACTTCCAGTTCAATCACAGCGTGTCCGGTGGTCCCTGAGAGCGGTTGTCTGCAGAGGCAGCTTGCGATGCGTGCTACGCTCGGTGCACAGCATCACGAGAGGCAGGATCATCCCCGACAGCTGGGCTGTCACTCAGAAGGAAGGGGCTTGCATGTAAGGATGATGTCTGGTTTTATTCCTGGTTGAGGGCATGAAGCTAGCAGCTTTCTGAGAAGTTCTGTTTTAACATACGTCTCAGCAAAACCAAGTTCCTACCTGTGGAGAATTCTTGATTTTTTTTCATCTTGTAATGGATTAATGATATAGAATGAATTTGCAGAGTCTGTTTAATTTCTCAGAGAAAAGATTTACTGTGTTCAATTTATTGAAAGTAAGTTTTAAGTAAGTTCTTTCTGACATATCAGAATCTTAAATCTCCATTGATGCATTGTGTCCAGTGACACAACACCATGCGTAATGGTACATCTAGATTTTGTTTCTCCTCTAAGAGTAGGATAAGCTTAGATTGTGATCATTCTTTATTTTAGAAACTGAAACTTTTGGAAACTAAAGGGAGCAAGTTTGTTTGTAAACTGAAAATACTTGTTTTCAGGTTAACATGGAAATGCACCTGTCTTTGATCTGGCCTTAATACATGGAGTTGCGAAAATAATTTTTCTTCGGTGATGCTTTTTCCCAGATCTGCCTGTACACAGAGTGTACCCGTGAGGGCTTTGACTTACTGAGAGGGGCGGGTGGGGAGTACACTTCTAGTGATACGCGGTGAATGAGAGAATGATGTATAGCTAAAAGTTAAATAACTCAGTCGATGGATTAGGAACTGTTTTGTCTTGGCTTCTTAAATCATCGAGGTTCAAAAAGACAGATGTATATACTGCTGTGGTCAAATTTTGGTGCTGTCAGCATTAGCAGGACAGAACTTGCAGTGGGTGTTATGATTATGGACTATTCATGTAAATGCAAACTGGAGGTGAGACAACTTTACAGCTGTAAGATTTGGAATTATTTTGTAGGGAACAGTAAAATTATCCAGTTGCTCGACACACTTGCGCATACAATCAATAAAATTAAACAGGTACCAGCTCTTCTAAGCCTGCAGGTTCAGTTACTGTCATGGGGGTCAGTCTTCTGCACCACATTGCTCATTCCTCCTCTTAGTTTGTGAGAGTACCCCACCATATCCCATCATTGGAGCTGTTGATCCCAAACTGGTATGTTTTCCTGACTGTTAGAAACACAAATCCTAAAAGGCAACATGCAGAGCCTTCTAGCAATTAAATAGGAACCATACTTCTCATTTTGCAGCTGTGGTGGAAGAAGCATAAGTAGTAGCGTAGCAAGGCTGATGAGTATTATGAGTGTTTCAGGAATTCTGAAGAATGGTGTGTGGTTTGTTCAACAGATTTGAGACCCATTTTTTTTGTAGTTGCAATGATTGATGTGCTCTTTGAGCAGGCTGGCTGTTTACTAGCCAGGTGGGGTGGATGTAGTTAGCTCCATCAAGCCTTACCTCGCAGTAGCTGGTACCATGCCAAATATTTGATGTCTCCTACTGGAAACATTTAAAAAGACAAAATGCAGATTATGACCTGCTCTAGGACTGGTGCACTGACGATTTGAGGACAGACACCATCATGAGTTTAAGTGAATTTACTGTCTTTGCATCTTCTACTGAAATTGATGTCTGCAAAAGAAACAGAAGATCAGCTTTAGGTTAATTTTAGGGTAAGCTGCTGAAAAGTGAGAGCTTTTTTTGCTTAGTCGCACTTTAACAGTTTTACTTCATTCAATATCATAGCGAACATATGGCCCACAAGCCAAGGAAGATAGAAAGTCAAAAGTCTAAGCAATTCTTGTAGTAGCTACGTCAGTGTAAGTATCTGTGTCTTAGAGTCAGGCATATTGTGCTAAAATACAGGCTGAAATATGTAATAGTGGAAGGCTGGAAGGTTGTGGATTTGAATCTAGAGGATAAACTCAAACATACTTAGATTAATTTTCTTTATCTTTGAATGCAAATATGTTGCATGATTTCCAGCTGAACTGTGGCTGTGCTTTTTCAAATGCTGGTGGCGTGATTTGTGTCAGTCGTCCAGAAGGCAGCTATAATCAGTATCCAGTGGTGGTGTTAGCTCTGTGTAGTTGGCAGACAGAGATACCAGTGGAATTGATTAGGGATATAGCCAGCTTTCATCCTCCCTATGCTTGTCAATATAAGGTGTTACAGCTACCTGTGAAAATATTTTTTTTTCTGTGCCAGCTGAGCTAAGTGTGAGCTTGTGGTTGGTGCAGAATGCCCTCAAATTAATTTCTATGCAAACCCACAATTCTTTTCAGTATCTAGTGCTCCTTTTTGATACCTAATGTCTCCAAAAGATGTTTTTCAAGACTTCAGAGCAGTGTTAAAATGTGAGGGCAAAGGCCATTTCTTCCCTGTGGCTGTTTCAGCAGAGAGGAGATGGATTTTCACTTGCACTAGTGAGAGGGAGCAGCAAGGGCTGATTTTTTAAAAAAATGAACCTGAGCTTCAAACACCTGTAGATTTGGAATGAAGGTTCAAGGTAGCCCTTTCAGAAATGGGTATTATAACATAAAGAAAAATATGAACATCACTTACTATGGCAAGATGTGTATTGCCCTTTATGTTTTAAATGTTATGGAATAAGTTTGACATAAGTTGATCTGAGTTTGTGATAAAGGTTACCTAAAGAGCATGGCGTGTGTGTGTGACCTGTAGGTCTGTTACATTGGTGGAAGAGGTTTGAAGAAACCGTATAGAAGTATTAATACTTGTATACTAGGCTAGTGCAAATGTATACTTTTAAACTATTTATTTACAAACTGTTTTTAATGTCTAGGGAATCTTTGAGTTTGATGCTTTCTAATCTCTCAATTATGAGACTGAAATAAGGTTACTGTATTGTATTTTATAACTGCAAAAGTATTTATAGTTAATTCTTTAAGTCTGGAAAAGAAATCTTAAAATAGATTTATTTGGTTTTGCCCCTCACAATATATTGTAGACAAAAATCCCAGATTGTCTCAGTGAGAAACGAGAAAAATACCTGTAAGTGCCAATAGCAATTCCTGTTTTCTCAGTGAAATGGAGCATGCAGCGTAAAATACCTGTTTGGCTGTTTTCTTTAAACTAAGCATAACTTCACATGCATGTTGAGTTCATATTCTTTTTGGAGAGTAGTTGTATTTCTTAGGGAACACTGATTCATCAAAGGGGAGATGTGAACAAAATAGGATCCTTTTTGAACTGTATTTGAAAGGTAGGTAGATGACAAGTTCTAAAATTAACTTATGTGGATAGAAAAGGAAGGCGGCTACAAGGATTGATTTGATAAGTGTTAAGCCCAGGATTCTGGATCTGTGACCCAAAGGTGGCTGAAGTTACCAGGAGGAGCAGATGGAAGATGTGACAGTGAGGGTTAATCTCATCCATAAGGGTTCTGTTTTTTGGGATTAAACGGGTTCCAAAAGTGGTTAAGGATTTCACTGCTTTTCTACTAGTGAAGGAAGTGTTTAACATACCTAGGTATTTTCCACACTCCTTGTACGAGATTTGGTAACGTTTGTGTTAAGTCTCTCAAACACACAGCACTAGGCATACAATCTTGTGAAATATAAAAAGTGGGGATGCTTTATGACATTGTTTTGTCATCATTCCAAGCAGAATCTCTAAGGCATTTTATGCTTTAGTCCCACCCTTGTCATTTTTGATACATATAAAGGGGCTCTCTGGAAATAACCAGGGGCTATTCATAGCATTCACAACAGTGGTATTTTCACCTGGTTTTGACATGGTACTTTTAGAGCCTCTTTACACAGTTGCAACCTCAATACTTACTTGGGCTTTAGTTTCCTACCCATGATATCCCCTTGAGATACATGAATTCAAAGCTTTTTGCATTAATACTATCCTTAAGCCATTTAACCAGGTATTATAGCATATATATATGCACCATTCACACAACTTTTCTGAAGGATCCTGTAGCTAAATTGCAAGAGAGCCCAGCACTGGTTGTGCAGGTGTGAGCCTTTCATTTAAGCAGCCCTTCTGAACTTGTCGTATTGAAGAGAGAGCTGACGGTTTGCAGAGATGTTCACAAAATACTTTAAGGAAAAAAAAAAAGAGAATGAATGGGGAAAGTTTTACGTTCTACATACTGGTAGCATTTGTCCTCTTCTGGGCACCGGTGTTTTGACCAGCCCATGTCCAGCCAGCAAACACGTCAGAGGGGTAACTTTTGCTCAGTGATGGCAGTGGTTTGTGACTTACTCCAACGCTCAGCTGGTATTTCAAGTAGGCATTTGACTCTTTAAGGGACCAATCCCTCTGTCAAATTTCATTTACATTAATAAACGGTTTCAAAATTTTCTGGTGTTCATCACATGGATAAACAGCACAATGGCATAGCCTGATTTCCATAGGATGCCAGGCAAAAACAAGCCAGAAAACAGTTTTTAATGCATTTGATATTTTTCAAATTCTTAACAGACAGAAAATTGCCCAATTCTCAGTTCAAAATTATTGTAGCCAAGACTTTTTTTCCAAGAGAAATAGTCAAAACAGTACAAAGGCTTTAAATTAAACAGAAGATCATTAGGGTAAAGAAACGACTGGCTGTATTTTATTGCATTCTGTATGTGAGGTTTAGTGGGCTGGAATCCAACTCATACGATATAACTTACAAAAGAAAAAAATGTTTCAAAGTAAGCCAATTAAGTTCTGTATGTAGTAGTATCTAGGAATTAATTTTTATCAGGTAATATTAAAAGAAATAAACTAAACCTGATTCTGCAGAGAGGAGACTGAGACCTGGTAGTGAATATCTGTAACAGCGGGTGGTGTGTGGGGCGAAGGGCTTCCCTCCGTCACAGTCTGCAGGAGGATTTGGGGTGTGGGGAGAGGAGACATGCAGAGAAGTCGGGGTAGAAGAAAAGGCTGGGAGCAGCCTGCAGCCATGAGGTCTTCTGTGCTTGGCGTTCCTCAGAGAAGGTGAAAAAGCTACACCCAGGGGCTCTGGTTGTCTGCTGTGCTGTGGGGGTCAGCAGTAAGTTTCTCCTGAGGTTTATATAAGGGAATAATTCGAGTCTAACTTCAATAGACAGCTTCTCACATTGATCTCTGACCACAGCCCCTTTAGTGGAGAAAAAAAGAAGGGCTTTTTTTGTGTAATTTAATCCTTTCCTGCTGGGTGGTCCTACAGAAGGCTTTTTCTGTAGCTGAAATTCCTTCAGTGCTGCATGTTGCATGCTGGACAGGAATGATTGTGAGAGCCACCTTTATACGGTAGTTCTGAAGGCTGTTGAGTGGAAATTAAAGATAAGTGTTGTGCTTTCTTTGAGTTTCTTTTTATCAAGCTGTCTATGAAGTAAAGCTGATTAAAAACAATTTAGTCACTTGTTTTGAGGTTAATGGATGCTGGAGGGGAAGGCTCCCCCCTTAAAATAAGTTTTGACAAACTTTTAATTAAGAATTCAGGACATGGAAATTTTGGGCTAGTTCTGCACTACTGAGATTGGCTCTGGGGCATATTGGTCTGTCAGGTTTTTAAAGTAAATCTTCCTCTTAATTCTAATTAAGTATTGTAATGCTAGTACTCTTCATTAGGCAGCAATTTGTGATTAGTCAGGTGGTTGTAATGGAAAGAGAAGAACATGTGATGGAATGGTAGAGAAATTGCAGAGCAGGGAAAATGGCCATGGGATGCAGCTCCTAAATGCTCTTTAACATCCTCCTGTTGGCAGATTTCCCACTGATTTCAGTGCTCTCTGTGGGATGGGATTCGATCTTCACACAGATCCTGGCTTGTGTGGAAACATGAGTTCAGTGGACCTCGATTACAGGACCTGAGCTCTGAAGTTGTGACAAGAAATAATGCTAAGAACGGCCATAAAAAGGGAAAACTCCTAATTCCCCCAAAACTTTGAAGCCAAGCTATTATTTTAAGTGTAGATTACATTATCATATTTGTTTATCTATGAATTGAATCTCGTATTTAATAAATGGTAGCTTTTGTGAAGCGCTGAAGTGAATGTGAATTAGTGAATCAAGAAAGATTAACTCTTCAAGGAGATTGAGAGCAATTTAAAATTCCATTGTTTGGTGTTTTTCTTTCTGTCTGTATGAAGCATGTCTGTAATTGTCTCAAATTAGGTACTGCCTTTGTTTAGAAGAGTTAAACAAGTAACAGAATAAGATATTTCATAGTTCCTTTATAAATAAACAGCCTGTTCAGTTTTTATCTCTAGGCAGTTTGCAAATGTGAGAGCAAAGTTTTTGAAGAGAACGTATGCCTGAGATGGACTTTCTTTAGAAACTGAATTATCCTCTGTTGTTGGGATGCATTTTCCAATTTTGAAGCGTGGTCTTCCCATACTGTATGATTTTAGTGTATCCTTTTACCATGGTTCTTAAAACAGATGCATTATTTAAAAATTCCCATGGAGATGTGAGAATTTGACTGTAAGCATGGCTTTGTTCGGTTCCTTTCCGGAAGCTGTGTTCTATATTTTGCCATCAGTTGCCTGATGGTGTTGCTACCAATGAACCCTCACATTGACCCAGTACTTATCAAGCCCAGAAGGAGAAAAAAAGGAAAAGAAAGACAAGTGAGTCAACACATCCATGTGGACTGGGTCACCAGCTATACAAGAAGACAGTCCTTTTTCCTTTCATATCACTGAGGAGGGAAAAACAATCACACAAAGTTAGTTCCTGGCTTGGTCCTGTGGCTAGTGGTGTCCGGTGGGGATTCAAGGACTACGTCCAGTGGGAGATGGATATAGGTTGAAAAGTGACTTTTCTGGAAGAAGTAAGAATATTTATCTGCCCCTAGCAAGTGAGCAGGGAGTTTGCTAGGACTGGATGAACCCAGAGTGCTTTGCTGGAGGGACAAAGTCACTTCCAGGTGGCATGAGCTCCACCTGCAGTCCCTTTCCATGTCTCCTGTGGTACTGCACCTAAGTCTGTCCCTGGTTTGGGGGTCGTTTCCATTTGTTACTGGCAAATGTACATGTGATATAAAATACCAAGTCTTTTTTGTAGTGAAAATGTGATGACCCAACAGGACTGGTAAGTCCTCATGAACTTATTGATAGACTGTTGGGCAGTTCTGTACAAATAGCTCCATCCGTGCTTGAAGCAGGGGGGAGAGGGGTCTTGGCTGCCCATAGTACATTGTAGAAACCAAGATGATTCTGTAAGTTCAGATTCCACTTCTTGTTGCAAAATTCCCGTTAAATTTAACATAGCAAGAATTTTCCCTCCCAGTTTCAGCAGATTTCCCAAGTTTAATACAAAGTCAGCACTGTTTTGTTGTACACTTAGTGCTGTGTCAAAGGAGACTAGAGCCAAGAGGGTGTTTTGTTCTTTTTCATGGTGTTTACAAATAAAGCTGACTGATTTGGTAACTCTCTTGGAAACTCTCTGAGACTGTAAATTTAACAGAGTGCTCCCTTGGCATGCATAGATCTAAAGATAGCAGGTTTTTTGCCTATCAATAAGTAACGTAAGGCCTTTACTTTTAATGCTATATACGACTTAAATCCCAGGAAAATAATTCCACTACTGCTGTTCTTTTATATCATAGGAGTCTGTATTAATTCAGACTAGGCTAGGTTTTCTAATACATAAGTTATTTAGGTTTTCAAAATATCTGAGGTACTGCATGTGGTTGACAGAGCATATTCCTGTTTGTTAATATTATATGGCAACCTGTTTTCCCAAGATTCTTAAATAAATGAATGCCTTCAAATAAAGCCATGATTTTAAAAGCCACTTTTTTTTTTTCTCTGTTGTAACTATAGCATCCCATAATCTTTGCTCTGATTTCTCTTCTCTATAACCACCTGTTTTAAATAGTTCTGGAAAGATCTTCAGGTTCGGTTTTGTTTTGTTTTGTTTTTTTTAGAAAAAAGCTTATTTAGGTCTTGATCCTAAATATCTAGCCCAGCTTCTCCCTCCACCCCCAGGCAACAGAAGCTTAGAAATACCCTCAAGTTCAATTAAAAAATCCCTTATGTGAAGGGTGAAGCACAGAGCTCATATTTTCTGACAGTCCACAAAGCTTACAAATCAAAAGTGCATGAGAGTGCTGTGTAAGCGAGGGTGAAACAAATGGTGTACGATACTTGGAAATGAATGAGTCATGTGAATGAACATTGACATGTACATCCCCAGCCCCATATTAAGATTAAAGTGAGTTGTCTGCTCTACAATTGCATAATTGCTTCTGTGACTGATTTGGTGCTGCTCTGTAATAAGTTGTGAATACTGTATGCTGACCTGGTTAATGGGATGTTTACTAAATGAATATATTTGTATAGTTTAATAGGAAGATGTTTGGAAAAATTAGCAGGATGAGAAAGAATAGCACGAGAGTCATTTTTCAGCAAGTGCTGGGGTTGTGAAAAGGAAGGCAGGCTGCTTTGCTATTAGCATTTGGGGGCTTGGGGGGTGAGGTCGCATGGGGCTGGGTCCCCTTCCCTCCCGTCCGCAGGGAGGTCTGTGCCCCGGGCACATGCATCAGCGTGGGGCATCTCCATCCTGACTCCCTGGGTGAGCAGGACACGTGGGCGGCTGCTCTGGGCTTGGGGTACCCAGACTCTGCACCCCACTGAAGATGCTGCTGGTGTGGGGATGCGTGCCGGGAGGGGAGCAGCCTCCATCCTGCAGGCGTGACAGCTTCATTTTTAAAAATATCTTTCTTGAATTTAGCTATTTTAAGTACTATAGACTAAGATAATTATTTCATGAAGTAATATTATCTGCAAATTAACCCTGGATCTTTGCGTAGGTTCAGAAAGAGAGAGATAAGGAATTTTATCGCAAATTGCAGACTTACTGGGTTTAACGTAAAGGCCGTGGCAAGTAATACATTTAAACTGCATTTAAGTAGTAAAGACCAGAATATCAAAGTCTAAAAGCAATAAAAATTAATTTATTCAGAAACTTTTTATATTTTCTTTCTAGTTTATATGTTCTTTTCACACACTGTCGTTTAATGAGGTTATATTCTGATTAAAGAAGAAAAATAAAAAAGTAAAATGTTTTATTTCAGTAGATAAAAATGTAGCTTTTAAAATATATCGGCTTGCCCTGCGTAGTCTGAGCTAGCTGTACAATTTTCCCTTCATTCAGCATGGCTGCTAGACTAATGGATTTTGGGGGAAAAACTCCCCCTTATATAGAGTTTCAGTTGAAATCCATATTTTCATTTTCAGTGACAACTAATACATTTCCTGTAATCCCTTTCAAATATTCACTGGCAGTATTCCCAGACATATATTTTGAAGGTTAAATGGTTTAGGATTTATGTACTATACTATGTAGGTCGGTCTGAATAAGCTAATAAGTCTGTACGGGCCCTTCATTGCCAGAGACCAGTTTGTATCTCACAAACACTATAGCTGCAGTAGCACAAAGTTTTCGCTGGTTAATGAACTGTGGTTCTAATGAGCCCGGGGTGAGGTGCTAGGCTGGAAAACTGCTTTTGCTGGTTGCAGAGCTCACTTGGGTATCGTTACGTAGGGCTGCTTCGTGTAGCGTAGATGTACCTTTCTGGCAGCTGAAGGTTTAGGCTCTCTGTCCAGAAACTTCTCTTTTTTTATAGGCTGCAACTGACATGAGTAAAGAGCAATAATTAAAATAATATTCCACGACGTTTGCATTTTAGTACAGCGGTTTGATTAAAATTGGATCTGCCTTTTCCTCTCCCTTGAGGACCATTGCTCGCTTTGTGGCTAATGAAGTGGAACGAGCACTGTGATCAATATTTATGGTGTCACTGTGGGCACCTGCAGTTCTTTCAACCCCTCTTGTACTGTGGAGCTGAAATGGAGGTTTTTAACGCCAAGCTAATTAATGGCTAACTGTGCAACTTGATGCGAACTCTGGAAAGACTGTTCTTAGTACTGTTTCTTATGAGGGTCACATGCGACTTGCACAGATTTGCTAGTTCTCATCGTTGATTGGACAAAAGTAGGAACTTGATTTTCTTCAGTGATGTACTTTTGGGTCCTTCAGTCGTCCTTTGGTGTTAATTTGGGCTCTCCCTGTGTTAGGAACAATCACCCTTGGGGTACCAGCTCTTGCCACTGAACACACAAAAAAGAAGACATGTATGGATTTTTTCAGCTGAGTTTATAGACTTCCGCCCTACGGCTTTTCTTCTTTTTATACACCAGTCTCTAGTACAAGTTCCAGTAACTGATGGAGATAGTATGTATTTAAATCCAACATGAATGCTGTGGAATTAGTGCTAGTCTGCATTTTAGCATCTTACCAGTTTGGGGGCTGCTCCCAGCTGTGCCAGAATATTTTCATACAGCTGCTCATAAAGTCCACAGACTATGGCAATATTTTCTGTCCAAATCAGCCCTGCAGTACTTTGTTCCACAGTTCTCTTGTCTCTTGACTCCTTCAAGGCTTTCCCAAAATAATAATATCATCCTTGGACTCTTGGTGGGTTGGTTCATTGCAAACTTTGCCTGTTCCCTGCTAGTGACAGCGGCTGGAGGCAGTCCAATGTAATTAGTAAGTATTTTGGAGACTCTGCTTTGGCAGCCCTGTTAAATATGTGCAGTGAAAGCAGTATTAGTATGGGGCCTCATCTTTTTTTCTCATTAGGGCATCTCTACAATCTGTAAGCTTATTTAATTGGAACTTAGCCATTCTTATTAACACAGGAGATACCCCTTGGTCCAAATCCTGACATGGGATAAATGTATATAGTTCTCACTAAAGAGAAAGAAAATGCATCCACATACTCCAGGGTGGAAATTTGCCCTTTTGTGTCCATTGCAGTTCTCCTGGAGGAGAATTTCATTTTCTAGTAAAGGCAATAAATTTTCGCTGCTCAGATAAGTGACTACAGAGGTTCATCATCAGGATTTGAAGAAATAAGCCTCCTAAGAAGATG
The DNA here is from genome assembly GCF_964188355.1 of Buteo buteo. Classification (NCBI taxonomy): domain Eukaryota; kingdom Metazoa; phylum Chordata; class Aves; order Accipitriformes; family Accipitridae; genus Buteo; species Buteo buteo. Next base: position 47,368,267 of record NC_134175.1, read on the forward strand.
GATGATGACAAGGGGAGTAAGAGTTGTTATCCAATCATTTGTCATGGTCCAGAACATTAAGATATATGGGTAAGACCCCAAAGGTGTGCAGAAGTTCCTTTTTCCAGCAGTCGGTTGGTACATAATAACTTATCCTGTGCAGTCAGCCAGTATTACAAGCTCTCTGAAAACTCATTTTGTTTGTATCTCTTTGTATAGAAAACACATAAATGGTAACATCTTATATATTGCTGGGAAGTATTCTACACATCATCGAAATGTAGCCCCACGATTACTGAATATAGAGGCTGACTTCCCTGGTGCTCATGTTAACTCCCTTCTCCCCCTCCTCCATCCCACTCCAGATGTTAACATTATCTGTCTTGCCTCTTTTGCTGTGGTAGTGTTCTGCTCCGGGCTTTCTCCAGAGACTTTTCCCTCTGACTGCTTTTCTGTGGTTCCCTGCTTTACAGTGGTTTCCCTTTAGTTCTTCCCCTCTCTCAAGGCTTCAAAACCACGTAGCAGTCATGGGGTACAGCGTCAGCTAGTGAAAAACTAGATTAAACATTCATGGTTGTAAGAGTGCTTGTTAGCATAGATGTATTTAATTCAAGGCTTCCTGCTGGTTTTCAGTATGTTGGGAGGTTATGTTGCCAGTGAGGTGACTTTAAACTCTGTAGTGGAATACGTTTCAACTAACTGCTTGAGAGTAGGTAGGAATCTTGCTCTGCTTACCTAGTTTCAGAGAAAAATCTTCCCCCTTACTTTTTAACAAGTGAGTACTACTCTCTAAACCAAACATGGTCGAGACCAGGTTTTGGAGGGATTTTGTTAAATTCTGTCTCTGCAGTTGGGATAGCTGATCTTGAAAGTTTACTTTAATGTAGGAGACAACATCGTATTTTGCTATGTTAAACTGCTCCCTGCTTTGCTGCTTGTTGCTGGGAAGTCATGCAAAGATGAGGTTTACCTTGTCCCGTCTGGGCTTGCCATTGCACAGAATATCTCAGTAGCCTAAATTTGATCAGCTGGAGCCTGTGAGAGCTTGGTATCATGCACTGAGTCCTACTAAACTCTGAGAAATCCTCCAGCATGGCAACTTCATTATATCTGTGTGCTGGAGTTAAAATATGGCCCTCATGCGTTTCCCCCGCCTGGTCTGGTATTTCGTGGTCAAAAAGCTTAATTGGCTCAATGTATTTGTTCCCTTGCATTTCTGTCTTGCAGCTGGCTCGGGAGGATGTATCTGACCACTGCTGACTTGCAGGCAGAGGATTTTTACTGTATTTCACTTGACAAGGGTTTAGATATGAAAGTCTCAGGCTTAGTCCTCAGTGGTGGCCTGTAAGCCTGTGTAGGATGTGGTGGGCACAGAGTAATGCTCTGGAGAGATCACAGTGTTGGTGCGCCTCAGAGGTTTGTGATTAGAGAAGCCCAAGTCAGGGGCTGACAGCGGTCCTGGCTGTTGAGTTTTCAAAACTCCTCTGGTGCCATCGTATTGGTGCCTGTGGAAGTCAAGCTGGCATAGTCTGCCTCCAGGAAGATAGGGGTGATGGACCCTATGGGTTTGGGAACCCTGTTTGGACCATTTTTGGCAGCGTGTCTTCAGGTGTTCAGGTGTTTGGTCCTGTGGGCATTCCGCAAACTGGCCATGGTGGGGAGATCTGTTCCTACAGGTTTAGGAACCATCAAACATCATGTGGCCATGTTTTCAGGGAAGCAAAATGTAATTCTTCTGCGTCCCAGCCGTGTAATTACAGCAGTAATAATAGCTATCATTTTTGATGCCTTCAGTGCCAAATGTAAAGGTGGTTGTTTCTGTTATATTTTCAGAGTAGTCTGTTCTGTTACTTTTTCCCTTTTTGTGCCTTATCTACGATTGAACAATTACCAGAAATGTGATGAGGACATCGTATGCAGAAAGTCATCCCCTTGTCTTTTTTCCCAGTGACTCTGAGGTGCGTGCGAGCGGCTGTTATCTCAGCTGCTGATCAGTGAAGCTGGAGCTAATGTGTGAAGTGACCTTTGTGGAGAGAAAAGAGGTTGTGCCAATATTATACTTGCAGTTTGAGTCAACTTTTGCACTTTGTCATGTATTTGATTGCATGACCTGCTCCCTTACTGACTTGTATTGCGATATCATTTAGTATTATATCAACCACGTTAAGAGATGCCCAAAATTTGTCTTGTCTGTTAGTTGTGACGTTTTCCTTGGCCAGGTATCATTAGTGTTACATGATGACCCTGATCTTCATGGTCTAAATTCCTTCCGTGCTTTCACCTTTTTGTCCTTCATTTAGTTTGAAGCTATCCTGCATAGCTGTACACTTCCCAGTTTGGTGAAGTCAATGGGATTTTGACCGCCAGAATTAGATCCAGTTTACAGCAGCCTGTGGGTAAGCGAAGGTTATTCTCTAGCGTTTCCCTTCTCTACAGTTTTTTAGTGTTTAGGAGTTTGATGGATGGAGCACTCAATTATTTAGCATCTATCAAGCTTTTGCTTACAACACCTAAACAAACACTAGTATTACCTACTTTTTTCCGAATATATAAAATATAATTCTGCTACATTAATCCACAAACTTAAAAAAAAGCATATGCTGTTGCTTAACCAGCCCTTTTAATGAAATGAGTTTTGAATTGAAATTTTAAGTATGCATGAAGACAGTAAGATACCATTTGCAGTGTTAGGATTTCAATAATGTATGGAATTAGCAGAGCTTTATTATATTTCTGTGCCTGCATGCCCTCCGTAGAGTAAAAGTTGTAATAAATATAAGTTCAAAGGTAAAATTTTATTGCTGCGCATGAGAGGAGAAAAAATAAATTAGAGTAATGTAATCATGCTCATATATGTTATGAATTTTGAACAGTGTCTATTAGAAACTTTGTCAAAATGTGCTTAGCTTTGAAAATACAGATTAACGCTGAAGGTTTTAATATTGTTCTTCCTTATGTGCATATTCCTTGAGAATATAAGTGTAAAATATCTCCTGCCGAAAGCAATTGTCATAAAATGACACTTTCCTATTTTAATAGCTGAATAATCAGAACAGAAATATTTTCTAAGTTGTGGAGAGGTTATTGCTTTTTCCACACCAAGAAATTTAGTGGTAGAAAACCAAATTTTATCCAGATATTCTGCAGTTTTTCTGTTTCAGTTCTTATATTTGAAAAGCATGTCCAAATGCCTCCTGACAGTCTTGACACTTCAGGGTGTTTAAAAAGGGGGTGAGGGGTGTTCATTTGATTTAATTTACTGATTCTGTGTTTTCCTTTAATCTAGTAGCACAGTTAAAATAGTAGGTCTCCAACAGGAGCTGGCAAACCTGTTAGGGAATGACTGGTTGGTATCTATCCGGGCCCTTTGGGGTTCATACATTTTTTATTTTTTTTTTTCTTCTACTTTGGAGCAAATAAGGAATAGGTCAGCGTGGGAGGGCAGCTGCTGGCGCGGGTGCCTCTGAACTCGGCAAACGACATTTGTCTGAACTGCCAGCTCAGCACATGGTCCCAGCTTCAGCACCTCTGAGAAAGCCCCAGCTTGATGAAATTTTGACATCAAAGATAATTCCTTCTCCTGTGTTTTCTCCACTTAGTATCCCTTTTTTTTGTCCTCTGTCATCTGCCTCTGTTGTCTTTCTGTGAGCAGAGGGTGTACCCTGAGGACACTACCAAAGCATAAGCAATGGCCTTTCTTAGTCTTTTTAATACAGTCTTCAGGTTTTAGCTTCACCACTCAATTTGGAAAAAATTGGAAGCTATAGGTGTGTATGCACCTTACTTTGCTTTTAAGCGAGGGGGTCAGAGTCTTCTTTAGTAACAACGGTCCAGCTCAGGTTGCGCCAGAGCGTGAATTCACCTGCCGTGGCCAAACCCATCCATACGTTCAAACTCTGAAAGGACGCGGTGGCGGAGGGTCAGTGTACCCACCGAGCAGAGACCTCTTGGGGACGCAGGGTTTGTATTCTGGTGGAGGCTGCTCTGCTGGCAACACCCCATTTCCCAGGTCAGGATGATAACGCTGGCTAACGCTGTGAGGATGCTTCATCTTGCTGTGTAAACATTCAAGCAGCAGTATCCATCTCCATCCGAACCCTAGAGAAAGAGTGAATATTTTCCTGGGAAATAGTTTCATCAGCCAAGAAAAAAAGGAAGTGAAGTGTGCTGCCTTATCTGTACCAGTAACATTGAGAGCAAGCTTCGGGCAAAGTTGTGTCTCAAGGCTTCTAAAGAGTAGTAAACATAATTTTTTTGATGTGCTAGCAGATCTATTACTTGTCACCTTTTAATTTCAATACTCAAATATAAGGTTGTGCGCTTCTTATTGGGAGAAATTTCCTCTTGGAAACCCTCATTGGAAACAATATCTTTTGTTTTTTTCCTCAGGAAAAAGTATAGTCACAGATGCCAGCTTTTAGATATTTTTTTTTTAATGTTTTTGAGGCAATTTGGACTCTGAATAATAGGGGAAAACAGTGATAGATTTTTTTTTTTCCTTCCCCAAAACAATTGTCAACTTTATGTAAACTTGCTGGAGACAGAAAATAACAGAAAACTTTTCTAAATAAACCTTTTTCTAAATAAACCATTTTAGGTCATCATCAAGTGATCCTTGCCTTTAAATTCTTCTGTTGACGCCCTTGTAGCTGAGTTGTAAGCAGGATGAGGCTGTTGCTACAATATAATCAGTGAACCAGTTCCAGAGGGTGGAGCAGTTTAGAGACCAAATGCGCTTTAAATGGCACTAGAGGAATGATGCACTACCGACTGAAAATGTAGGCATCGTTATTAATGATGTAATTAAAGTTCCACCTCATGGGCAAATTGGAAGCACACAGAAAATATTATTAATATTGTGTTTCCTACATTTGATTTATCCCCATTTTAAGTACTAAATGATCTATGCAAAATACAGTGGAAATTAAACACTCATTCTAAAATTCACAACTTTATTATGTAAAAATGGTTCAAGCACAGGTCAGGGTACATTAGCCAGAAGTAACTTAACCCAGCTGAAAAATGCCTTATGTAGTTTAGATGCGTAGTTGATACTTGGCAAAACTGGTGTGTATGCTGAGAGGTTTTACTCAATAACCAAAGATAATGGTTTGCGATTTGCATTGCTTTTGTCAAGAACAGATTTCAGTCATTCATTTAGACCCTTGACTGATGATCATCTATGTTACTGGGTGAATTTTCTTCTTTACTGCAATCTTTTAAAAGCTGTTGGATAGGACATCTTAATACCACTCTGTTCTGAGTTTTGTGGATCAATTGGAGAAAAAATTGGAAAAGAAACTACTACTGTTAGTAGTAATAATAAAAATAGCCTAGTATTCGGTCCTGCAAGTTCTGAACATTTCCTGATAGACTGTGAAAGCTCTCAGAGTTGCTTTATGGGATTAGGCCAGACTCTGCATCTGAATTAGAACACATTTTTGTGTTAACTGCTTCTAAATGAGCACTTAGTTTTAAGTAGTTGGCATAAATCTAATTTTAATTTACTGTTTTCATTTTCTTTTGCATTGATCCTCTTTTTGTAGACATTCAATTGCAGACTTGGAGAAAGATGTTTTTCAAAGAGTCCAGATGGTATTTGCAATTATTTATTATCATTAGCATTCACTGTATCTGAACACAAGACTTTTGCCAAGTTAGATAAACCTCATCTGCTGCACTATTGTTTACAATTTTTCAGTGTCTTATGTTAATACAAACTCACTCTTGGGCAATTTCTGGGGACAGAAGAGAAAAAGAGTCTGTTATTCCTCAATATATGGCAAACTGCTAGCTTATTTTTGGAATATCGCTTGGATAACAGTCAGTCATAGCCTTTTGATGGTTATGAGCAAGCCAGCAAAGTACATCATTCTTAAGAGTAGCATAATCAGAACAAAAATCACAATAATCAAACCAGTAGGTATAAAAGCATTGCACTTTTCCATGTGTGCACACACAACTTTTCTTTTTGGGGTCACTTCCTGAGTGAGAGCACAGTTACTGGAGTTTGCCCTTTCTAGTATGTCCCTTTAATTTTTTTTTTGAGTTTTGAGAGTGAAGATGGCACCTTAAGTCTGGAAAAATGGAATGTTTAGAAATTTATGGCTCTGATGCAGTGGGAATAAAATGCCACCTTCTTTATTCTAAATTAAAATGCCTGAATTCCTCCACTAAAATTGTTCTGCCCCACTGCACAGATATAAAAGTTGAAGTGGACTCTATACACTATTGGAATAAACAAGTCTACTCTTAATTGGTTTTTTCTTAAAGTTTTGGAAAGATATGTATATTTTATAATATTTTAATACATTGGACTTATTTGTATAATTGGTTTCTATAATATTTTGTGTTGATTAGCATTTGGAACAAAGCAGTACAGAGAAGAAAATAGAGGGACACCTGTTTCAATTATACTACAGCACCAATTTCAACAATAAATCTTAATTGCAATCAGTCTTGATCAACCCACCTGTGTAGATTCCCCTCATTTACAATGAGGAGGGATAATAGAGAAAAAAGAGAAAAGTGTAAAGAGAGAGAGGAAAAAAACCCAGAACACTAATATGGATTATGTTATTTCTTATACTTTATGTTTTCAGATTGCTGCGCTATGTTAATTATTAGGAACATCAGCCTGAATTTCTATGCTCTTCTCTGGGAATACAGTGAACCCATGTTTACTCTCAGCTGCCACATGAGCAATTTCTCTTAATTCAGGAGGGGTTGTGCAAACAGCCGCAAGGTGGAATTAATTCTGCTTTTATGCCCAAGCCCAGCAGGTGAATGTGTAGCAAATTCCTTTAAATGACTACTTGTCTTTCTGTGTGGGATAGGAAATACATCAGAACCAATCTCTTATGTAGGTAACCTCATGCAGCTGTATTATTTTTTTTAACCTTGAGACTGGTAGCTGCTGTATAATACTCCATAGAAGTATACCAGGATGTTCTCTGCAGGCTTGGCAGCTGCTTGCTGATGTGCTTCCCCCTGTGCTGGCTTTTTTGGAGCTTCCTTAGAGTCACAAGTCAATTTTCTTATGTGAATTTACATAAAGAGGGAAAAGAGTTGTGGGTAAACAGTCCAAATTGCAGCAGAGGCTGTATAGAAAGGAAAAACAAATACCCCCCTTTTTTTTTCTCCGTACTCTTCATTATCTTTTTCTCATAACTTCTGTAATGATTACTTGGACATGGGTGAAGGACAGGGTCATAGCTAGTGATGCAGGCATTTGGTCAAGACTTATGATTTTCATGGTGATTTCGTAACAAATTTCCAGACATACTGTTTCTTTTTCACATTTATTCTCAGTCCCTCTGTCTGTTTTTCATACTTTTTCATCTCACTTTCCTTTTCCTTATTCTCTTGAGTTGTTATTCCCTTTTTCTTCATTGTGCATTATGTGGTTAAAAATGTTTTTTCCTTAATCTAATGCATTGTTTTTCATAGTTGCATTTTAGTTAAGTCTTTTGACTCAAATCCTCAATGGTTGTCTCATTTATTCTTTTTTTTTTTCTCCTGAGAATGATCCTGGTTGTATTTGTGTTTATTTCATCTTTTCCATTGTGAATGGCTTGTTTTTCTTTGCTGCTTCATCTTTTTTTGTGATAGATCTTCATTTCCATTTGTCTTCATTGCTATTGCATTCCTCTTGTCTGCTATGGGGCTCTGATAATAGTGATGGACCACTGCAATTAAATTTATTCCATACGCCACTGCTTTCCCTGACAAACTGACACCACTCTTCTGCGATGTTCTTACCTGTTGACTGGCATTACGAAAAGTCAACCAGGAGCCAGGGATTTCAGTGAAGTGTGACATTGGTCTCCTGGTGACGACTGAGCACGGTGAGCCCTGGATGCTTTAAGGTATCACTAAAGCTGGTCGTGCAACATGGAAAAAAAAAACCCCATGATGTTGTGAGGAGATGTACACATTCAAAATGGTTATAAGAAATTTCTCCTGTTGTTGTAGTTTGATTGTTATTGCTTTTAAATGTAACGTTTTCGTTAGCTGATGAGATGCCTAGGCCAAGATATTGTCATCAGACAGCTTTCTCTGAATGCAATTGCCGTTAGCAAACTGGCATACAGTCAATAGGAATTCTTCTGAATTTACTACTGTCTGTTGACATCTTATTCTGTTACAGGCAAGTATTTAATCAAAGTTTATTGTCATTCTTTTCTGAGATTTAAGTGGGACATAAAATTTTACGATACGTGTAGTATTTTAGATGACAGCTTCATTATTTCCACTGAATAATGTGAAGTGCTACAAGGAGAAATATTGATGTCAAACTGGTAATTGTCATTAAATATGCAGCATTTTTGCAGCAGTCATTTGTGGGGAAAAAAAAAATTCTAAACTTCTAGGTAACAATGTAGAACAATCTGAAATGCAATTGCTTTGTTTTGAGCTGTTCCCCACCATGGAGGTTGCTCAAGGCTCCACACGTGTGCAAACCTGAAATCTTCAAAGTAATTTTACAAATTTTCCTTTTAAAAAATGAGCATGGTATAGTGGTAAATGTCAAAAAGAGGATACTCTGTTATTGAGCTGATCTTTAGATTCCTGCTGCCTGATGGGATTTGTATTTTTGCTGCTTTAGTTGTATCCTGTCCAGTGGACATTCCCTTTTTCCTGAGCCAGGAGGAATGTTTGTGGCAGGAGTAATTAAACTGTGTTATAGGAGATGAGTACACAGGTCACTGGGGAAAAAAGAGACTAATGCACCAGAGCTGCAAGGCATTATGTAAAATAGACAGATGCAGTTTTAATATTGAACTGATTCAGAATGAAATGTTCCTGTTGATTCAGTGCCTCACCGTGGCACGCGTTATTCAGGACCGTGGGAGTGGCTTCACCTTCTAGAATGGAAAAGACAATAAGAAAGAAATTAAGTTGCTGGAAAAAACAAGCCCTTTAGTTTATGGATGGTTTTCTGTCATTCCTTGTTTTGTTTCCCTTGTTGGAAAGAATTTAATTTGCTTTTAGGTGAATCAAAATTCCAGTCAGAATTGTACTTCTCCATGTAGCTTCTCTGTTACCTTGTTAAAGAACTCAAATTAGGGACCGGTACTTTAGGTAATGATCAAATTTATTAGCAAATATATTTAAAAAAATGCCATGCTCATCTTCTCTTTCGTAACCCTTACTTTGGAAGAAAATGGATTAAATCTTTCCTATGTTGAAAATATCTGGTGAATATATCTTGGGTATTTGGCTTTAATCACTGTACTATTCAAGTATGAGGCAATCAGTTTAAAAAATGTCATTAGAGTTGGTCAGGATGCTTGCAATAAAACATTTTGAATAGAAGACTGTAACATTTTTCTTAACTAAAACTTTTTTTAGGAAAGCATGCATTCAGCAAGGCTGAGAACAAAAACTGTACTTAAAACATGAAATAAAGAGCATGTGAGAGGGAACACTGTGGCTCCTGGGATGCTGGAGATGGCAGTTCAATTCTTATACCTGATGTAGATCAGAGGTTGGATCTTGTGTGTTGTGCCTCCTGGGTGATGGCATGTAGTTATGCTCTTGCTCTCTCTCCCCACTTCTCTTTTTAAAATATGTTTTTCGAAAGATCTGGATTCTGTCCTGTTATGGAGTATAAAAATTTGAAAGCTTTGAAACCTTAAAACATTTCATAATATGGAAAAATAATTTCTCCTTGACTCACAGCTCTGTTATATTTCTTAGTATGGATCAAGTCAAAAAGAGGAATATTTTCAAGGTGCTGTGTTGATCATGACTAGCACAAATCAATTAATAGCTGTAACTCTTTGTAAAATGTAGGTATAGGTTCTGTTTTACAGTTAGTGCTTTGCATGTGCAATTGTATTAGCAGTAGTTGTTTGTGGTTACCCTAAGGATAGAAAAACACTTCCCAAGGTGCACTCCAGTCTGAGCCCCACTTAGTTTTCATCATGTGTCCTCAACATTAGGATGAAACTGTTCAATTGCTCTGTCACCGTCCTAATCATGTCTCCAGTTGCATCTCAGTAACAGCTGTGGATTTGTCCTGTTTAGTATTACAGCAGGAAAAAATGGTCTTCAGAGTAAACATAATTCCCTGAGACTAATTCTGGGCACTTGGACAGTGTCAAAGGGGAGAAAAAAGATGAAATGAGCAACTCGGGCATATCTGAAGAGAGCCAACAAAGGTAGTGGTGGTAGTCTCTGGGGTAAGTTGGAGTGGATGGGCTGGATCCAGTCCAAGCTAGCTGGAGGACCCCACAAAACCTAGGACTTTAAATTATTTTTTTCTTTTTCTTTCTTTGAAAACACTTTCTGTCCTTTTGCCTTGGATGGCTCAGTTTACTGATGAATGGATGAACAATCCTCTCAGTTTATTCCAATGTCACAGCAAGTTGCAGACAGGAATGAATTTCCCATCAGGAGCTGCTCTGGGCTCTGACCAGGATTGGCCATCTGGCTTTAATTCCTGGTTATCACAAGATGATCTTCAGAGCAGTGTCTTGGGTTCTAATCTAAAAAATTCTAACAGGGACCAAAGTTGTAGCTGTCATGGTTAGTGCTGTCCCTTTCCCTATTTTTCATGAGGAAAGGTGGCTTTCTCCAAGACTGGCACCCTTCCACTGTGATCCCCCACCCCGCTGCTCTCCAGGGCTGGTTTCAGATACTATGCCTTGAGATATAAACACATACTTGGAGAGGAATTCATATGCCATTCAGATGCATAATTTAGGTGCTTAAAGGCATTAGTTTTATTTAGAGAAGGAGAAAGCCTCCTCTAGAATCATAGAATCATTTAGGTTGGAAAAGACCTTTAAGATCATTGAGTCCAGCCGTCAACCATGTCCAGTAAACCATGTCCTGAAGTGCCTTATCTACGCACTTTTTAAATACCTCGAGGGATGGCAACTCAACCACTTCTCTGGGCAGCCTGTTCCAATGCTTGACAACCCTTTTGGTGTAGAAATTTTTCCTAATATCCAATCTAAACCTCCTCTGGCACAACTTGAGGCCATTTCCTCTTATCCTATTGCTTGTTACTTGGGAGAAGAGACTGACACCCATCTCACCACAACCTCCTTTTGGGTAGTTAGAGAGAGCGATAAGGTCTCCTCTCAGCCTCCTTTTCTCCAGGCTAAACCACCCCAGTTCCCTCAGGCACTGCTCATCAGACTTGTGCTCTAGACCCTTCACCAGCTTCGTTGCCCTTCTCTGGACACACCTCTGTGTCTTTCTTGTAGTGAGGGGCCCAAAGCTGAACACAGTGTTCAACGTGCAGCCTCACCAGTGTCCATTACAGGGGGATGATCACTTATCCTCGTTCTGCTGGCCACACTATTTCTGATACAAGCCAGGATGCTGTTGGCCTTGTTAGCCACCTGGGCACACTGCTGGCCCCTCAATCCACTTGTCCAGATCATTGATAAAGATACTGAACAGAACTGGCCCCAGTACTGACCCCTGGGCAACACCACTTGTGACCGGCCGCCAGCTGGATTTAACTCCACTCACCACAACTCTTTGGGCCTGGCCATCCAGACAGTTTTTTACCCAGCGAAGACTACACCCATCCAAGCCATGAGCATTCAGTTTCTCCAGGAGAAAGCTGTGGGAAATGGTGTCAGAGGTTTTACTAAAGTCGAGGTAGACAACAGCCACAGTCTTTCCCTCATCCACTAAGCGGGTCACCTTGTCACAGAAGGAGATCAGGTCGGTCAAGCAGGACCTGCCTTTCAGGAACCCGTGCTGACCGGGCCTGATCACCTGGTCGTCCTCTGCGTGCCGTGTGATGGCACTCAAGATGATCTGCTCCATAACCTTCCCTGGCACCAAGGTCAAACAGACAGGCCTGTAGCTCCCCGGATCCTCCTTCTGGCCCTTCTTGTAGATGGGCGTCACATTTGCTAACTTCCAGTCAACTGGGACCTCCCTGGTTAGCCAGGACTGCTGGTAAGTGATGGAAGGTGGCTTGGTGAACATTTCCACCAGCTTCCTCAGTACCCTTGGGTGGATCCCATCCAGCCCCATAGACTCATGTGTGTAAAGATAATAGAAAGATCTAGAAAGATTATTCAGAATATCTGAGATAAGAATTACACCTCCAAGGTACTGACTGGGTAGACAATTTGGAAGCTCTGGAGAATTTAATATTCCCTGTAAATCTGTGACAATGCATAAAGCACACTTCAGATGTATCCTGTAGTAGTATTGTTCATGGAAAATGAAAGATTATTACTTCCCTTTGTAGTATACAGTAGTTTTCTGAGAATTCTCTGCCAGGCGGCTGGTACAGAAGAACATTCCCCTTCTGCAGTAATACAAGCCAGTAATTAAACCTGAACACAGCGAATAGAGCTATAAAGTAAATCAAAGTGAATGTTGAATTGTACCTTCATGCACCGGGTGGTAAACTCTTTATAACAAAACTCAAAGCTTCCTTTCTTTGCTGAGGAACCATGAATTGCAGCCTCTGCAGTGTTACTTTTGCTGTCACCTGCTGTAAATCCAGCGTGAAAAGAAATCATGGAGGGAAGAAGTGGAAAGTGCATTTTGCTCCTTTGCCTCCCTTCCCCACAGGGTGGTGGCTCAAAAAATCTGTGGCACCTGGGCTCATGGGTGGAGGAAGCCACTCCAAAGGAGACCCAAGTGTTTTAAACCATCTTCTGAGTGGAGTGGCTTGGACTTCAGAAAGTCAGATAGAATGAGTGGAAAGGCTCTCCTGGCTTTCAACAAACAGGATTTTCTGGGATGCTTTCATCTCTAGCACAATCTGATTGGTGGAAAAGTTGGGCTAAATCCAGAATTCGGTGAACTTCATGGCACTCCCTTGCCGTAAAGTATGTATATAATGAAGATAACCTCTTGCATGGCTGGAGGGGCTGGGGGCATACTTGCAGGGCCAGTGTCCTATCTCATCCCTTCTCGTTCAGAAGCCTGTCACTGACTGTTTGTATGCTTCCCGGTAAGTGTCAGTGATGGGAGAGGAGGACAGGTGTTTTGCCCTACTTCACCAAAGCATATAATCTCTTGACGCTGCTGTACCATTGACTTCTAAAATCACACCCGCCCAGGATGCCCTCATGATATCTGCCGCCATACAGACAGGCTGTCAAAATATTAGCAGGGATTTTGATGCTAAAATGACTTGGGAAGGCAGCTGGAATAAGGCTATCAGGTTTATTTTGTGGTTTTACATTGTTTTTCTCTAAAGATAGTTCTCAGCATTATGCGAGCATCCAAAGCAGCGGTGGTGATAAGGGGCTAGTTGAAGCGAATGATGGATTAAGCTTGGTTTGCAGCGGTGCCAAACGCAGTACCGAAGGATGGGGGCTGTCTGTAGGGAGGGTGTTGCTCTCCATTTTCTTATTGAGTAGCCTTAAAATAGTAGTGCAAAGACTGGTCATATAGAGCCTTTCTTGATGAGCATAGGTATGTGCAAGGGAAAGGGAGTACAAATATAAAGTATTTTTAAACATAACTTGCAGTCTGATTGCCTGCTAGATTCTCCGTTACTTCTCATGATATGCTTGAAAAGTTTTATTTGTGCCTCGAGGGCGATGAGCCTGTCTTCGTTTGGGGATGCAACTGCAGATAATACCACTGTGCTATTGACAGCTTTATGCACTCTTGCTAGCAGCCTGCCTCTCTTATTTACTCACTTGTATATGTGTTGCCTTGCAAAAGCAGTGTAGTTTTCTACTTTCCTAGTTATAATTGCATCCTGGGCCGCCTTGTTACGGAGCCTGTTCCTGTAGCGTGAGGTGAAAGAGCTAGTTGTTGCCATTATAAATGTTAATATTTTTTTTCCCTACATATAATTGAGACTGGATAGTTATTATGTTTTTTCCTAGGTTCATAATTAAAGAAACCTTGAAGGAGAGCTTTGTAACTATTAAAAGGGCAAAAGAGGAGGTAATGTTCAGTGTGAGCTTGTTGTTTATGAACAGGTAGATTTGAGCTTCCAGAAATTTCAGATATGTAGCTGAAAATTCATGAGGGTCCAGAAACACTAAACAATAGAACAGTGTAACAAAGTCAGTCATGTCTGTTCATCACTTACATTATATTTGTAAGACATTAGGTGTAATTCAGTACTAAGAGTTATGTTTTATGAATTTTTATGGATTATGATGTCCTCATAAATTCTATGTAATTGCTAAGCTTACTGGACATTTCCTTTGTTATTTTAAAAATAACATTATATTTTATTTTGCTTTTTAAAAACAATAGTTCTTTGTGTTGGACTCCACATGACATCCCTCGTGTGCTCTGTTTTGCTGCTCATTCTGCCAGTGGTTCTTTTGGTTGGTAGCTTTTTCCCCAATAGTCCCCAATGTACTACCTTCTTGTTGAAAGGGGTTTTGGAAAGATGCTTCTCATGAGGAGGTATGCTTTGGTCTAGGTCCCTTGGTTTATCTCCAGAAAGTATTTCTCCCTCGGATGGGGATGGTCCAACAGATCCATAGTTTTGGATCTCCTAGTTTTTGGGTGAAAAGCAGAGTCAGAAATAAAAGTGGTTCATTCTGGTGAGGTTGCAGGAGAAAGACCAAAGCATCTATTGGACAATTTTCCGGCCTATAGGCCAAAGAAAACTGCCTTCTGTGGGGACCTGCGCAATTTGTATTGTGGAAAATAGGCTCTGTAGGTGGACATTGCTGGAAAATATGGGGCAGTTATCATCAGTTCTGTTGATAATTGATACTACAGCTTTCTGTTGATTGAATTATCTCATTCCTTGTACTTGCCTGGTTTATAAAGTGGACTGCAGCCAAGATGTCACACACAAAACTTGAAACACATTTTTTTCTTTTTTGCTTTTCTGAAGAAATACCTAAGTTAGTTGTTCATGTATTACACTTTCAAGCCTGAAGCCTAACCATGTGCTCTTTGTAGTATGTTCTTCCATGGGCAGGCGGATGTTTGACATAAAGTTAGTCTGTTTGATGCAGACTGTGGATGTTGAACCAAGCTGAGCCTTCCTCCATGTCTGTCTTGTTTCGTTTGCTCCAGGTGAAGAAGTACCACATCACCTCTGCTCAGAACTTCCCCGTCCTGAAGTTGTGGCTTGTGAAATCCCTTGTGCAACAGACTGTGTCATCAGCGAGTGGTCCCTGTGGTCCCCGTGTTCCCACTCATGCTCCAGTAAAAATGCTGAAGGCAGTCAAAGCAGGAGTAGGTTCATCTTGGCCCTTCCAGCTGAGGGTGAGTGGTAAACATTTTTGGATTAATCACTGTTTGTTTGTTTGTTTGTTTGTTTAATGACTTGACTTGCATTGCTCAGCCAAACTGTGTTTAGATCAGAGCTAATCCTAATTCTGTAGCAATGAGGAATAATACTTAATACTTCTCTGTGCTTCATGCCTAGCGACGAAAAGATCTTTATGGGTTCAAGTTAATGCGTGTGTCAGAGAAATTCTGTCACAGTTCAAAATTATTTATTTCAGCCTATGAATTATTGTCTATTGAAAGCCAGTCTGGGTGTGAATTTACTTCAGGAGAGCTACATCGTATACTAATGAAATTGCTGCATGACACAAACTCATCATGCAAGTGTCTTTATATAGGAACATATTAGTACCTATTTAGAAAAGAACAGTGAGCTGTGAAAAATGAGGAAATAGAAAAGGTCCTGTTTATTTTTTTAATACAGACCTAGTATGTATTGACCTCCTTGTTTTTCTACTCTACTAGGTAAATAACTCTTGATGAATAGATATAATTTCCTCTGGATCTTCATGGACACATCATGTATCTGGATTTTTACATGTCAACATCAGTGATACAATTATTTACATAAACTGTTTGGTATTAGAAGTGTAGTCTTCTAACTACAGTTACACATGGTAATTCATTTATGTGTTGATTTATCACACAGGATTTGAAAGCTATCACGTCAAATGCATAAAAATTCATAAAATGTGAATAGGTCTAAAAGACTAAAGCCTTGTTGACATGACAAAAATACTATTGTCAGCACTATGTGCAGTAATGCAGCAGCACAACACTTTTAGATGCAAATCTAGTCTAGGACAAGCTCTGTTAAGTGCTATTTTGTAAATTATCATTAAAGCCACCCACTGTTTCTGGGGCAATGTAAGGACTTGATCTTGCAAACCCTTACTCGTGTGAATGGTCTGTATTCACATAAACATCTGTAGAAGCACTTGCAAAGAAAATTGGGACCCTTCAGGATGAAAACTGCTATATAATTGTTGATTTAATGAGAATAACTACTACTAAAAAGTCTATGAGCTAGAGAATAATTAAAATGAAAAACAAGGTTTCATATTTTCCATGGAAGTAACGAAATGCAAATAATAGATAAACATGGATTTATGAAAGTGAAGTGTTGGAGAAGTGAATTCTGGAAGTACATAAGCTCAGTCATCTCAACCTGAAACACACTAAACTAAAAATGACGTGCTTTGAATTGAATACTTTAAGTTTCTCGGGAAGGAATAATTAACTATTAAAATCAAACGCCCCAACGTTTTCTGCACATCTTTAGCAATGAGTATAATGGTTTGCTATGCAGAGTCATACATCTGCATACAGATAAATAGTGATTGGTTTGAATTTGTGGAGAGTGGAAGAGGATTTAATACTGTTATCACTACAATACTAAGGCAACGTTATGTTACCTGCTTTCTCTGACTCTTTCATACCCAGCTCACAGCTGAGCCACCAGCTTCTACAGAGCTCTGGTACCTTTGCAAGTGACATTTCATTTGTCCTCTGTCAACTAAGGCAATGTTAGCAGTGGCTCTGCTGTCTGAGGACTTCTGGAGGCCATCTCACAGGCTGACCAATTCAAAATGGTCCTTGGGTTGTTCTCCAAGCTGTTCACCAGATCCCAGAATATGATAACCAGGAGGCTGTTGATGAAACTAGAGGGGCTTGGTTTAAATTAGGTTTTAAAAGATATTTCTTTACACAGGAAACTTCTGAAACTTGGTACACGAGGAGATTGCAGAGGCAGGCAGTCTCAGGAGGTTTAAAAGGGATTAGAGCAACTGATGAACATCAGGTCCATAAAAAGGCTGTAAATGGCTACTAGAATGGCTAGGAAGTAGTGTGCTGTCCTGCTTTCCTTGCACAGAAGTTGTCAATGAACTGCAGAAAGTGGCTAGGCTCTTGTGCTTTTTATAAACAGCATCTCCTGCTTGTGGTTTTGCAGGCAGACTGCTAGGTTGGATGGACCATGTGGTATTTCTTATTATCTTAAGTTAAAACTGCCTCATGATTACTCTCCCTGGTTTAGGAGAGCTTCCTGACCATGGGTATTCTTGAAAAAAAAACACCTTAATTTTTGCTTGGGAAGCTCAAAATTTGAGTTAGATATTTTCTTTTTATTTTTTCCTAATGGACCAGACATTTTGCCATTTGCTTGCTACCTTGGTTTTTTTTACATGTGCTCAAACACCTAACAGCAGTAACTGGTCTGCATTTTTCCTGCTAAGTCAAAATCTTCAGGAAATAAGTTACCTGGGGTATTTTCTACTCCATCATCATACTAAACATTTCTGAGACTGAACACTATGTGGAACAGTCCATTTTCATGAAAAGACAAATGGTAATGTGACATGATTATCCAAATCAGTGTGCTAAGAAATTTCTTTCTCTCTCTCTTTCTGTTCTCAGTGCTATTCATTCTGGCCATTTGGGGTCATACCTTATTTTAGAGGCCTCAGTCCTGCAAGGTGATAAGCATCCCTTCAAGAAGCAATATACCTTCATCTCCTGTTGATTTTAGTAGAGCATAAAGGTGCTCTGAACCTTGTGGTATCTGGCCCCAACAGTTCAGTTCTTTCAGTTCTTTTTCAAAACCTGCAGCACTTTGGCCATGTCACAAGTTGCCAGATTCTCTCTCCTGGAGGAGAATGATTTTGATTTTAGTAGTTTTTACTTCTTTCTTCCTAAAATGACAATGCTTACTGTTAAATTTCATTGCATTACTCCTTAGCTTTTGAGCTACGAATGTCTGCTGCTTTTATGGGATAAAGTCAGGCTGCTGGCTAGAGAGTTAAAGCTTCTGGGGAGGCTGTTCAAACTCCTGTACTTTGTGGATTTATTACCAGTTGTTGACAAAGTGCAGGAGCTTAGCAAAATCTTTGGACAGCAATTTGAAGAATGCTGCTTCAGAAAAGTAAAGGCTTCATACTCAAAACCTACTTTCAAGTTTTCTCCTCCTTGCTTTGCAGATGTGGGTATCATTTGATACATTCCTCCATCAGTACGGTTCAGCACCCTCTACAGCTCTTTAAGGCAACGCGTGAATAGAGTCCAAATATTAGAAAGAGATGTTCCTCCTTGGGAAATTAGGAAGGAGAATGAACATAAAAATAATGCTTAATTTGTCTTTAAACCTAATTGCATGTTTGCTGAGTGATACTGGCATTTAAATGGAATTAACTTGGCTGTGTGTAGGAGTATCAATAAGGTAACTCAGAAATATACTTTGCCTATTTCTGTTTCTATTATGCGTTGGAATACAATTTTATGCAAGGCTAGTTTAATGGGGAAACAATATTTTAGAAGGTTGTTATTGCAGCCATAAAGGTCAACAGCTTTATTTAAGCTTTATTTATTTATTTTTTTTAATGAGGAAAAAAAGAAGGCATTAAGCAAACCTAACATTTTTATTTATTTTTCCATGTTTTCCTTTTGCCAGATGCCATAAGATGAAGTATGGTGTTCTCTTGACTCTTTTCAGGTGGAAAAGCCTGTCCCCCTGACCGAGCCCTGCAGGAGCACCGTGCCTGTAATGATCACCCGTGCGTGCATTTCTTCTGGGAAACTTCTCCCTGGAGCTCTTGCTCCGAAGACGCTCTAGTAACTGCGCTCAATGCAACCATTAATTGGAGCGGAGAAGCCACTTGTGGGGTGGGCATACAGACAAGGAAAGTCTTCTGCATGAAGAGCAGTTCTGGCCAGGTCACACCTAAAAGGTATTTAAAGAAAGGTTATTAGTGATTATTTGTAGCTACAATACCTGACATATGAAGGTGTTTTCAGCTGGTGTATGGAATCTGGAGTGTTGAAAATAATTTCATTTCAGGAGTAATTCTCCAGCTACTACTCCATCACTACTAAGAAAGGGATACTAATATGTAACAAAAATAAATAGCTAGCCCATTTTTGGTTTTCTGTGTAAATCCAAGCAAAATGCATGTTTTTAGTGGTGTAGATTTTTTGCTGTAGCTCCTCTGTTATTCTAATTTACAGTTTTCTGCAAATATTTTTCCTGAAGGACAGGTGTGAGGAAAATATAAAGTATATCTGAATATAACGTTCATCAATACATTATTAACAATGCTGTAATGGAATAGAAAAAGTAAATAGAGTTTGCATTATATTTACACCACAATAAGGCAGAACCATATGTGTGATCTATATCGTTCAGTTGATTTATATAGCTTCTATAATGGCATACCAACATGACAGAATTATGTATTCTGCAGTACAAATATTCTGAATTTTGCTTTGCTTTACTAAATGAAGAAAATAAGTAGCACAGATGTTTTCCCTAATATCAAAAAATCAAGACATTGCTAATTATTTTTTGCACTGTTAATGAGTCTAGAGACTTACAACCGAGTTTCATTTCTTATTGTAGCTCTCAAAACAATCCTGTTCGTATAAGCAGACTGTGTTGATTTCAGTAAAGTTAATTAAAATTCTTGAGGTTAATGAAATTAATTAAATAAAAGGAAAGAAATCTAATATTTATTTTTACCTAGAATCCATTGATATGCTGTAACTTTACCTAATTAAATATATTGCTTATAGAGCTATATAATGTCTAAAATAGTTGTTTGCCCCCTCCACTTTTGAGACGGTGTAAGGGGAAATAGAACCGAAGGAGGTAAGTAAATACTTAAGTGAAGTACGTGAAGGGAAAAGAGAGTTTCAGTGGTGGAAAATCCTGCCAAAAGAAGAGATTTCTGTACTCGGGACTTCAGAAAGGGTCTCTCCTTGGCTTTGGTGTGGTAGCTTCAGTGCCACGGCGTTTGTCGTGTAATAGAAGTGGCTGGATCAAAAAGGACTGCCAAATCCTTAGAAGACCTGCTTACTGAAATTGTTTCTTTTGCTACTGTGCTGTGTATTGTTCTTACGGTGATAATCATCTTAAAAATAAAAATCGTGGACCTCTAGAAGTCTTTAGGAAGACGGGTCTAAGTGAAGGAATAAACCCTTCGTGTTTCAGAATTAAATACTACTTCGTTACTGCCCAGGAGGGTCTGGACCGGTCTGGTGCTGGAGTGGAGGGCAGCCCTCCTCGCTGTGGGCACCAGCTGTGGCTATGTTATATTTTATGTTTTGAGTTGATGAAAACCCACATTGGGTTTAGAACGGCTGTGGTGACAGTCTACTATTAATAGGGCTTCAGAAATGGGATATGTTATGTAAATAAATAATTTCTGTGTGTTGGCATACTGTATTTTTTTGTATTCTGCATTTTTTCCTGATTTCATGAAGAAAAATTACACCATATCCAAAGAAGGTGCAAGGCATGGAAAGCCAAATAAAACTAAAATTTTTGCAGAAAAATATTTCAACATCTTCTGTTAGATAACAGAAATCTGCCCGCTAGGATAACCATGTGTAATGAGAAGACACATCTCTTTGTATTTATTTTCTTTTAAATTATACCTCTAAGTATCTTATTACTTTCTCAGTAACAGAATCATGACTTTAAGGTTTATTTTCTTTCCTAGTAGGGGTTAGTGGCATATTCCTCTTTCAAATGGGATCATTTTGGGTTGCATGCATTACTAAGTATTTTTGAGTGATCTTTCTACTAGAAATTAAATAAAAATTAAAAAAGAGTAATTCCCTTTCTGTTGCCCCACTTGAAATGCAAGATCTGCCTGATCCCAGAAAATTGTCCCTTTTCCACCCTTCAAGTTTTTATATACTAATTGTGTCTGAAACTTTTATTAGAATATGCATGACGTATTTTTCATTTAGGAGTTAAAAATGAATTAAAAAAATAATCACAGAGCTCTTCTTACTATACTATGTTGTACAACTTCTAAAATAACAATTGAGGCCTCAATCAAAGATCACTTTAAGCTATTTTTGTGTTTCCTAGGGTTTGAAAATGGAGGAATATCACATCAGTCCTTAAACACAGTTGCAAGTGGTTTGAAGGCTGGTGCATGTTGTGTTAAAACAGGACTACTTTATAAACGTAACTACTCGCTTTCTTCAGTAATAAATATATCTGTTTTGTTTCAGTGAGCTTTATATTTTAGGCGTCATAGGCAGAGTTACATTTAGCCTATAGTCATCAAGCCAAGCTGCACTTTTTTTTTGTTTTTTTTGTTTTTTTTTTTAATCTTCGAAGTGTACTAAATTCAGTAGGGTTACATGAGTGAAAAGGAGAAGAAAAATGAGGCTTGCTGTGAGCAGGAGTGATATCTTTTATACGGCAGTACCCTCACAGCCCTGTGAGAGTCTTAGGAGTAAAACATTTCCCCATAGTTTTAATTTTTTATTATATTTTATCTCTGCGTTTGGATTGATAGGTGTCCAGAGTCCATCAGACCTGAGACCGCGCGGCCGTGCCTCCTCCTCTGCAAGAAAGACTGCATTGTTACGCCTTTCAGTGAGTGGACTCGCTGCCCAACAGCATGTCAGCCTGGTAAGCCTTTAAGAAGAGGTCAAAATTTGGGGAAAAATTAGAGAATTGGCCTGGAAACACGTGGTAGTTGTAGTTCTTGTCAGTCTAATAATTTTTAGGGCATTCATCTGAATGAGTTTTGGACTTGCAGTGTTGTTGACGCTGATATTGTTGAGGGGTGGGATCCTCTTGAGCAGATTTGGAGATGTAAGTTCTCTTTACCTGGAATAAATTCCTTCTGGGCTTCTGCCTTTGAAGTCAGAAGTCCAAGGTCCCAATGTTGTATGGCTATACATGGAATTGTTACATTATATGAAATTTATTTCTCTCGACCAGCCTAGATGTATGTACAAGGTTTTGCAAATAACTCCTGTGCTTTGTGGTTTTTCAAGGACCATACATTTCTTTGCTCTAGTTGGTTAGTTTTTGGACACTAAGTGTTTAGCAAAGTTTCTTTATAATGATCTAGTGTTGGTTTTTGTGACAAATTTGTGTGTTTCATTAATTGTTCAGATGAAAGCCTTCTCAATTATCAGAATATTTCATTATTGTTGGTGGCTTCCTTGCCCTTCAAAGATTCTCAGTGGATGCTCTAGCATAGTCCTTGTTAGATTTTATAGGAAAACGAGTTGCTTTCTAAAACAGTGAATCCTGTTTTAATTAGCAATTTATTTTTAGACTTTAAATGAGCTGCCTATGAAGAAATAGAATAAATTACCTGGTAAATTACTTTGTTTATTAAATAATAGTCTACAATTAAAATGAGAAGAAATTAATTATTTAACCACCTTGGCAGTGTTATCATTTTAATATAATTCTAAATTAAAACTTCTTAGATGGGGGAGTTTGCTTTTTGCTAAATCTGTTATTGATATGGCTGCATTGCAAGATATTTTTTTTTAATTTGCATTGCACAATTAAAACCTCAGCACGATAATGTAATTTCAAAACTACTATACATATGTGAATTGTTAGGGGTTTTGGTTTTTTTATAGAAAAGTTGTATTTAATGAAAACAATATACAGATGGTGAATTACCAAGCAGATCAAGGAGGAACAGGTATTGCCTGGCAGATTTAAAATTAAATGTGTACTGGCATAAGATCAGAGCTTAGACAAACATGCAATCACTAAATCAGCTTTACACAGAACTTTACCAGGTAAGCCGTTTGTAGTTTATCTGAGAAAATGCATCCAACTTTACTATCTAACAATAAAAAAGCTGACATTTTCCCTACATTTAAATGTCATCAGACAACCAGCTGTCTTCTGGCGAAGGATTATCTCATACCTCAGAAGTGTAGACAGTGGCGAACTTAGGGCAATAACAGATGGACGGACAACATAATTCACAAAAGAAGTGCAATTGAATCAAAACACCTGTTGGTGAGGCAGGAACAGGGAGGTTGTTGCAAGTTATTGATTCTCTGCCATTTCAGGTACTTAAAGGTGACAACTGTCTACTGCAGTCTTCTATAATATATCTGCTTTAATGGGTCTTTGAGGATGAATCGAAACAAGAATCAAAGAATCGATATGGAGGTTTCAGAATATGAAGTGGTTTGAGTGAGCAGCATGTATATTTTCCTCTGTCACCTCCATAACAGGTGGTGAAGGTGTCCTGGGGAGGTAACTACTTTCACCATGAGTCATGTGCTCTCTGGTCTGTCAGCATAGATTTAAACCGGGGAGATTAAAAAAGCAAACACCTGACAATAAATAGTATTTTTCATCTTCCTCCTGAAAATAGATGGTACCTATATGTACCTCTCCTCTTCTGGGCATTGTTGTCCAGGGGGAAGGTTAGAAATTTCACTTTCTCTAAACAAGCTTACATGAAGTGTTAGGTAGTAACTGTCCTGTTTACTTCCCCATGCCTTAAATCAGGTTGGAAACGAGGTGGGGTAAAAGTGGATAAAACGCATGTTGTGCTACAATAAGAAATTCTGATGACTTCTACCTTGTGTCAGCCAGTTTCTGTCAAGGATCTGCCACTTTCAGGTCTCATAGACAAGCCAGAGGTGGTCAAAGTTAAAGACTTACCCCTTCAAAAGCTCTTATCTACACAAAAATACTGGAGACAGCTCTGATTTTGGTGACTAAAATCTTGGAGAATCTGTCCTTATTGTTTGTGTGCTCAGAGTCTTGTGTTGACCAGACTCTGCCTTTCCATCTGGTCAGGAGCAAAGAGTATGAAGCTGAATGTTTCCTGTAGAAGCTGGAGCAGATATAGCACGCTTTACGGTAGTGAACAAGGATTTTGTCCCTCGCCTGAGAATGGTGATGCACCCTTCCGAGCCCTGGGCAGGGTACCAGGGAAGCCCTGGGGGTCAAATGCAGAGGCAGGAAAGATGCAAGAGCAAGGGAGGAATGAGAAGAGTGGATTGACAGAAGGAGTCATATGGCTCTGTGTGTAAGGAGAGGAGACTGGTGGCTGGTGGGACAGCGAGGTGGGAGCGGAAGCAGAGGTAAGGCACCCCCGAAATTCTCAAACAGCATTACCTGAGTTGCAGAGTCAAGGACATAGAAGTTAAGATGGTCTTGAGATCCTGAGGCTTGATTTTTTCAGGACGGCAAGCAGTCATAGCCATGCTTGAAATCAGCTGAAGTTCGGCTTTAAAAGGACAGTCCTACATAATGCTAATACTCTGGAAAATCAGGCTATAGCAATTTTAAATGAGATATAAAAATTACGTTCATTAACATTTGTAAGGAATGCTGTAGAAAAGCCAATGAGGAAATTCAATTTTGAAAATGGGGTTTGAGTAATGTGCAATAAATGTTGAGGATAATTTAGTTTCTTGAGGTGGAGAAAATTACTGTGGGAAGCTCATTTAGATTTGGTGCTGATTAATAGGAAGAAAATGGCTAAGATTCTAATGGTGGTAGATAATTTGAATGAAAATCATCACAAAGTGATAGAGTTCATGATTCTTAGGAGAAAGGAAGGATGGCAATATCAGCAAGACATTTTAAAAAAAGGCAGACTTCAACAAACTGAGAGAATTGGTAGCTACACCTCTTGGGAATGTGTTCTGTGCAGACAGGAGTGTAGAAGACCTGGAAGCTACCAAGAAAGACTGTACAAAGGGCTGAAGCCCTACTGGACTCTACTTTCTATCCTGAAATGACTATAATGGCAAGCCAGTAGCACAGGGGAACAAGGCATGTGTGGGTCTGTATACGACCTGCATGTTCATGCTTCAAACCATGAAGAGAAAACATCAAACACAGCTAGAGAAGCCCTTTTTTTAATCTTTTCTCATCATCAGAGTTGTTCAGAATCTTGTTTCCTTTTTGATTGTCAAATTGTTTCACAAAAATTAGGAACAAGAAATCGAGAATGCAAATTAAGCTATAAGAGGATATTAGATAACAAGAATTACATAAATGGATTAAAAGTAAGGGGAAACAGCATGAAATATATGTCCGTTACTTTCTGAGAAACAGGAGAAACACAACACGGGGAATGTGCAATTGCTACCATTGTTTCCTGTCTGCAGCCAGGAGAGGAATGGACTAAAGAATAAGTATTTCCATAAATTAGATGTTCCCATGTCAGTAGGGCTGTGTGAACAGAGAAAGAAGTAATAAAATAATGCCAGAGCATCTAGTGACAATCTTCTGGGTGAGAAATTGCTACGTCCTAAGGAACTAACTAAAACTCGGTAATACCAAGACAACCCAAACTAACCAATCAACCAACACCACCCCCACCCTGAAAAAAAGAAAGGTCAAGGAAATTGTAGATTACTCATCCTAACTTCGTTATGTAGAAAAAACACAACAAGAAGTTATTACTCAAGATATAAACATTTCAAAAATCGGATTCTAATAAACTGGCCAGTATGGATTTATTGAGAGCAAATCATGCCCAATAAATTTAATCTCCTTTTTTTTGACAGCGTAGCTGCTCTAATTAAAGGAAGTGGTAGATTTTTGGCACATTAAACTTCTATCAGGAAGCTGAGGAACAGTGACTTGAATTAAATCACCGTTAAATGGGTACTCAGCTGCTTGAAAAATCTCAGTGGATATCACTGTGAAAAGAGTCCGTCTCTGTCTCCTTTGCTGCCTGCTGTCAGGTATTGATACACATTGATAAGATCCCATGAGCCTTCTCCTCTCCAGGCTGAAGAGCCCCAGCTTTCCTGACCTCTTCCTGTATGTCAGATACTTCAGTCCCTAAATAGTCTTTGTGTCTGTTCACTGGACTCACTCCAGTGTGCCCACATCCTTCTTCTCCTGGGGAGCCTAGAACTGGACACGACACCCAGTTGTCTCACCAATGCTGAGTAGAGAGGAAAGGGTCACCTCCCTCGAACTGCTGGTGATGCTCTTCCTAACGCAGCCCAGGTTGCTGTGGCCCTCCTTTGCTGCAAGGGCACATTGCTGCCTCATGGTCAACTTGTCCATCAGGAGTCCCATGTCCTTCTCTGCAAAGCTGCTTCCAGTCGGTTGGCCGATAGATGTCCACTATTCATGATCAAACTGGAACATGAGCCAAGGGCAGTCCTACAAAAAATTCTTCTTGCCCCAGTTCTGTGTGATATTTGTCTGAACAGCTCATGTGCTTGCATAATATCAGTGGATGGTGCAGAGCTGAAAGAGGTAGGAAACACAATAGACAATATATGAAATGATATTGAAATAATGGAGAAATTCCTCAAAATGTAACTTGGGAATGAAAAATTGATTGCACAAAGACAGACTGGGAAGTAGACATCTGTACTGTCTCAGGCACCTCTGGACATACAATGGACTACAAAATGAATGAAAGTCAACAATTTGAAATGCTAAAACTTACATTGGGCTCGTCAAACTCATGGGCGTGTTGTATGTAAAACACCAGAGGTGTTACTGTACTGTGCACTGATAAGGCTGCAGGTGGGATTCCTTGGGCGCAGTGCTGTAAGAAAGTAAGCAATGAGAGGTAATTGAATAGGACCCATGAAGAACGGGGTTTGCTTAATTTAGAGATGGGAAGACTTAGAGTTATTACAAGCCCTTGAAATTTAATAAAGGTTATGCATCAGATGATAGGGGTAAACTCTTTTTACATCTAGTGCACAGAAGATAAAAAAGATTTAGCTTAATTTACAGGAGCAACAACTTGGGCTAGATTTTAAGAAAAGGCTCTCCGTGAGGCTTTACAAGCTCTGAATCAGGTGTCTGAAAGGAGACTGTGGGAAGCTGTAGAGCTGCCTCAGGTAGTGGCTGTTAAAGAAGCAGGAGGGGGATCACCCTGGATGCACTTGTCCTGCCTCAGGGTAGCAGCTGGGTTGAGCAACATCCTGCCAGGTCCGAAGTCCCTTTGTGGTGATCACACAGTGGTAGCATGTGCGTGAGTGAAGGCTTGTATAACTTGATATTTTTAGAGCCAACCATTTTTACTGGATCTGTACTTGTACTTTGTGTTCATGGTGTGAGTTTTCGCAAGTTTTCCTTCTACTCTAATGCACTGTAATCTCGCTACTGCAGCTTCAGCCTTATCTTGAGCTGGAAGAATAATACTCATAAGCAGGCTAATTTATACACTGCTTTCCTCTCTTGGACAAATTTGATGAAGTCCACTACTAAAAGATGTTTGCCTGGTCTGGAATCCTTTACAGAGTTCTGCTAAGATCCTTTTTTAGTTTTCTAGCATCTGTTTTTGAAGCGTGAATACAGTACCCAAAGAAGTACTAATGCCATACACAGTGGTTAAACCAGCTCTCAGTTAGTACTTACTGCTTACATAGCCAAGGATTGAGTTTGGTTTAGTTATAGAGATATATAGATAAATCTTACGCTTGTCTCTCATGCTGCATTCTGTACTGTAGATTTTGTGAACTGTGTTTCTAGATGGATTGATCTTGCATTGACTCAGGTTAAGCAGAGAGTTAGCCTCTGTTGGTTGCAATGGTTTTTCTATCAGGAAGTTATCATCTGTATTTCTAGACCCATGAAGATGGGCTACTGGTAGAAGTCTGAGACCACCAGAATATGTTTTCAGAAACAAACCCTTCCATTATGACTGTTAGGGGTTTTTTTTGTTTTTATTCTTTTCTCCTGTTCAGGTGTTTAAGTATGTGCTCATACTTATTTTCTTGTCTGATTTGATGTTCTGTTAAAAAGCCATTTTTTGATGCATCTCTTAGGCTGTTGATTTATCAGCCTTCCAGCTGCTGTTCTGCTGAACTATTTATAATTTTAAAGCGAGTAGTGGTAGCTTTTAATCCAGTGTACCATTCTTTCCCTTCTTTGGGTAGTGCCAGAGTGCTCATGATTTCAAAATATAAATAAAAGGCAAAGCATGTTCTTAGGCAAGGCAGCTAGATAACTAACTTGGGGTGCCAACTGTGTCTAGAAGGCAATTTTTTTGTTGTTTTCCAGGCAATGCCACAGCAGTTAAGCAGTCCCGGTATAGGATTATCGTTCAGGATGCTGCCAATGGGGGACAGGCGTGCCCGGACACCTTGTATGAGGAAAGAGAATGTGAAGATATTCCTGTCTGTCCAGTGTACAGGTAAAAAGTGTTAGCTGGGAATCAGCCTTTTGCTAGTGGGTGTCCACTGCGCCAGAAATGACTCTTGTGCAATTGTCCTGCACAATTTCTACCAGCAAATGACATAAAACTGGAGAATGCAGAGTTATAAGCAAATAACAATGTACAAGTAATAAACCTTGCAAACTGTATAGAAGTAGAGTTCAAACTAGAGTTTCAGTAGGTCTGGCATCATCAGAACAAGCACCAACAGACACAGCTCCTAGCAATGGTAACCTAAGGGTTCAGTGTGTTTAAGGAAGCTATTACTGGGAACTCCACCCTCAATGTATCTAAAAAATCAATGTAAGCTATTTTGGGACCACAGGCACTCAACTGCCTTAATCGTAATTGTATACTTATTGCAGAAATTCTTGTCTTTTCCCCTGATGCTCTAATTCCAGTGAATAATGCGCACTTAAAATTCTGATTAGACAAATAGTACAATAAGGCAATTACTCACCACTCTTCATTAAAATTCTGTGACACATCTGTTACACAATATTAGTAAATAGAAAAGCATTGTATCTTTGCATATAAATCTCCAGCCCGCGCATCCTGTAGGACATGGTCTCAGAGCAGAGCAGGGAGATGAAGGTGGTACCAAAGCAGGAGTCACATCGCTCAGCTCTGCCTGGCTCTGTACCGCATAGTGCTATGGAAAGCTGCTTTCTCGTGTTCTTGACTGGCACACATAGCATAGAAAGCAGATTTGGAACAGCATTGGTTGTATGAGAACAGGCTTGCAGGAGGAGAGCCTAATTTCAAAGCCCACTGAAGAAGTTTCCTGTGTATTTTATGTAAGTTTGAAACCATGCCCTACAAAAATGAGAAAGGGAAACGTTGGAGGATGATGTGGCTTTCTAGAAGGTGAACCTTACATCTGAATTTAAGTTTACAGTGCTTATTTCAGGAGTAATTACAGCTTTTTGACTCTATTTTTCCTTAAGTCACCACAGTGTATCATCATTTGTAACTGAAGTTTTTGCCTGGACCTGTTAACTGTTTTCTTGTTTCAGCCACTTAATTGTTAACCTTTTCCTCTTGCAGGTGGAAGACCCACCACTGGAGTCACTGTGTGCTGGTGCCAGATTCAGTGAGACAGGGTGTGCTGGGACATAATGAGGCATGTGGACACGGTTTGCAGTCAAGGGGTAAGCTTTCTCCATGCGGCCTCCAAATATTTAAGGTGTTGGAGTGGGGCATTTAAGTAGGGTCTTTACTCTTTTACAGTAGCTACATTGGAAACTAAGTGACTGAAGCACTTAAAATGTTTTGGGAAGTGGACCCATTGTAGTTTTGCTGCTGTGCTGGATGTTAAAGTACCAGTAACATGAGAGTATGCTTGGAGTATAGGAGGGGATTTATGCTTGGTATTCAAGTATCTTTACAGTAACCTGCTCTTCTGCCTAAAGATGAAGCGTGTGGACTTTAAATGAACTATCTATCTATAGGCTTCTATGAAGTAATCCATTCTTGATGCTAAAATTAGAAAGGATCATTTCCTCATGATTTTAAATTTTACTAATAATTTGCCTGAGGCCTGATTTTCATTAAGACTGTTGGAGAAGTTCAGCGTGGGTAAAGGCTTTGGGCTCCTGCCCTTGGCATGATTAAGTGCTTGGAAAATACAGTGATTCCATTGTCTGAACAAAAGTGTTGAGAAGAATTTCGCTGTTCAGAGTATGTGATCAGAGTCTGTAGTGGTTCCTGCAGATGGCTGAAGATTTGGCTGTTATCAGTCTCCTGGGAAATCTAATGAAACCTTTAACAAAAGGTTATTTTTATTGAAAAAAAATTGCTATACAGGTATGCTAACTAACGAAACTTGACATAGTAATTTACTCCTTCACAAGGGTAGAAACTATTCTTTAAAGATGAAGTGAATTTCTTATATAATCTGGAAACAAAGGAAAAGAAAGAAAAGCCCTGACAGTATGTGGGCTGTACCTGAAAGAAGAAATGTGTTTTAAACTAAAGCTCAAAGGAGTAAATATCTTTAACTAGGTTTTGACCATGAGCCTTTCCACAAGGTTTTCAAAGAGAGCTCTGTAAATTGAGACATCCTAAAATGTATTCCTCAATCTCTGTGTGAAGAGATGGTGATCTTTATGCTACAGTAGGTACATGAACTTTATATTAATCTTACTCTGACAGAATTTGAAGTATAATAGAAGAGTATCACGCTTATTTTTACTCTGTGGAGAGTCCTCCAACAATTACATAGGCTATGTGCTGTTCTGGGGTAATCATGGAAAAGGAATCTCATAGCGTGGTGGGCTTAAACAAAATTTGTTTCAGTGCCACGTTCACTTTTTCTAATTAACTGTGGGTTTTGTAACAGCTTTGGTTTTCATAATTACATGTAGTGATAGAACCAGTCAGCTAGGTATTACTGAGGATGAGTGGGGTTTCAGGAAAATGAATTCTTAGATGAAAACCATGGAAGAAGATTTTCAAGATATTTCCTACAAACAAGGGGAGTGATCTCCATGGAGAAGGCAGCTGAAACAAAGCTGCTAACTCTGACCATATTGCTTCTGGAAAACAAGCTGCTGGATTTTCAGTGATCCTGTATCTTATCTACAGAAGTGTTTAACGAGGGAAACTTTCACAAAGCTGCTGTTAATACCACACCTTCCTGCTACTTGAACTCTTCAAGAGCAGCTAGCATGTGTGAAGAGGTGCTGTGTCACCATATTGTCAGGGAGTAGCCATTTAGCCAAGGCTGGCATTTGCTTCCATGCTTTCCAGGGTCTCTTCAGCTTGTAGACCTCAATACTGGAGGACTTCTGATCCTCTCATTCTTCACCATGAAGGGGGTCTTTGGAGATATTTTTGAAATAATATGTGAGGTGAGGCTGGGGATTTTGGCCTGTTCAGCCTGAAGAAGTGTCTAATGGGAGTGGGGTCCACAGAGAAGATAGAGCCACACTCTTCCCAGAGGTGCACAGTGAAGTAACAGAAGGTAACAGACATAGACTGTAGTGAGGGAAATTCCCAAATTGCCTGGAGAGACTGTACATTCCTTGGAGATACTGAAAACTCAACTGAATAAAGTCTTGAGCAGCCTTTTCTAACTTTGAGGTCAGTCCCGCTTAGAGAAGGCATTGGACCTTCAGAGGTCCCTTCCGTTCTAAATTACATTGTATGATTCTGTGAGTCTGTGGATCTTTTCAGGGGAATCCATGCCATCAGTGGAAGAACGCCAGGTGTTA
This sequence comes from Buteo buteo, assembly GCF_964188355.1. Taxonomy (NCBI): domain Eukaryota; kingdom Metazoa; phylum Chordata; class Aves; order Accipitriformes; family Accipitridae; genus Buteo; species Buteo buteo. The sequence continues at coordinate 47,399,594 of NC_134175.1, forward strand.
TAGATAGATGCTTTCCTGCAATATTTAGGCATCCTACAAATGAGTTTGCATTCGAGGTATCACCACCACTCCACGCAGTAATTGGCTTGCATAATGTGTCAGCGTCTTTAGCCAGTAAGTGCTTATTCTCCAAAGAGTATTTATATGAATTTGCCCAATTTCTTTTTTACCATGTAACAGCAATTACCCTTTTTACACTGAAGATAATCAGTCTTGCTATTCCTTAGAGCATCCATTTTTAGAATTATTTTTCTTTTGCTGTCCATATCCTGACTGTCATCTAAATAAGAGGATTTCAGTTTTCAGCGACTGTCGTATCTAGCCAATTATATAAGGACATTGAATTCATATAAATTATTCCTAAAGAAAGCAAGCGTATGTTTATGTGTACCTATTTAGAATGATGACTGTGCTGAGGGAAAATTAAGTCTGAAATGACTTTCAAGCTGCATTCTTTCTCTAGGCTAGATTCTGAGATAGATACTTACAGATCTTGTTCCATGAGTGTTTTCACTGAAATTGCACATAAACATACTATGTAACATGCAGAAGATACCAGAAGTTGTCTGTGAATAATAAGCAGAATAGCCAAAGAGATGACAGCTGTCTGAAGCTGCAGTTTTCATGGCTTTATCTTGGAATGATATTACACTAATTACAATAGCCTTTCATTTTGTATATCAGCTTCAGTGGACTAACTTATTCAGAAAACAATCATGCAGGTAAGAGAAAAGTGGCATTTAGAACTAAAAAATATACTTGTTATTTAAACTTCATTAAGGCATGATTTGCAAAAAGCCCCTGAGACTCGAGAGTAAAACAGGGTGGGGATGTTACTGTTGCTTGACAGTGACACAGACAACATTTCTAACAGTAAATGAAGAGCTTTACAAGCTTTTCTATTGCTATATAGCTGTCATTTTTCTCGACAAGTGACTAATTTACTAGAAGGTGTCAAGACTGTGAGAAAAGGTCCTGCACATGAGTCAGGGCAATCCCAAGCACAAATACGGGCTGGGCGATGAGTGGATTGAGAGCAGCTCTGCGGAGAAGGACTTGGGGCGTTGGTTGACAAGAAGCTCAACATGACGCGGCAATGTGTGCTTGCAGCCCAGAAAGCCAACCGTATCCTGGGCTGCATCAAAAGAAGTGTAACCAGCAGGTCAAGGGAGGTGATTCTCCCCCTCTGCTCTGCTCTTGTGAGACCCCACCTGGCATTCAGCTATGGGGCCCCAACATAAGAAGGACATGGACCTGTTGGAGCGAGTCCAGAGGAGGGCCACGAAGATGATCAGGTGGCTGGAGCACCTCTCCTATGAAGACAGGATGAGAGAGTTGGGGTTGTTGAGCCTGGAGAAGAGAAGGCTCCGGGAAGACCTTTAGCAGCCTTCCAGTACCTAAAGGGGGCCTACAGGAAAGCTGGGGAAGGACTTTTTCCAAGGGCATGTAGTGATAGGACAAGGGGTAATGGCTTTGAACTGAGAGAGGGTAGGTTTGGATTAGATGTAAGGAAGTTCTTCACTGTGAGGGTGGTGAGGCACTGGAACAGGTTGTGGATGCCCCATCCCTGGCAGTGTTCCAGGCCAGGCTGGATGGGGCTTTGAGCAACCCGGTCTAGTGGAAGCTGTCCCTGCCCATGGCAGGGGGGTTGGAACTAGATGATCTTTAAGGTGCCTTCCAACCCAAACCATTCTATGATTCTATGAAAATTGCTTCTGCTTTGAATGCCCTTCAGTGACTTTACTGTTCTCTGATGTTTGTTATGGACGATCCTTCAGAAACGACCTCTCCCTTCAGTGCTGACATGAGCAGCCACCTTAGACACGTACATTTTGGGGGAAAAAATGTGTTGCTCATTACAAGGGATTGTTAAGGTTTAATTAGTGGATGGAAAGCCTGTTTTAAGCAAGTGTCTTTGAAGGCTGCTTCAAAAGCCATTGATAAAAGTAAATAGACACGTATTAAAGACCAGACTGGTGTAATGAGACTCCGCTTTAAAAACTAGTCTTGGAAATACACTGACAACATGGTTATGAAAAAAGTAGTTACTTTCCAGAAGCAAGGAGAAGCTGCAGCAATGGAACATGTCATGTCTTATTTCTTCTGCTCGTGCCACTTCTTAACTGTGATTCATTTGGGGAATTTGACCATATCTCCCCCCGTTAACGAGACAATAAGTCTACCTCAGAGCTGTGGCTCCCCATTGCAAGAATACAGAAATGCTGTGACGCAGAGCAGCAAATATTCTTAGAGAATAATTTATTGATTTATGTACAGGAAAACAGCAACACACCCACTAATGCAGTAGTGAGAAACTCCTCTGCTTTGGAGAAGTGCACTTTCCCTGGCTCACCTGAGGTCATGGGGTGGATCGATACTGGATAGGCCATTGGGCATCTCAGTGGAATATTTCTTTTGGTATGGACTACTATCAGACCACGTATGATGTATTTCTTTCCTTCTTTAACCAGGTTGTAAATTCACACCACGTGGACTTTGCTAACATGGTTGGTGCTAAATATAATCCTTTTCATTTGAAAAGTTGATGTATGAATTGACAGTGAAAAAGTAGAATGCAGGCAGCACTGGACTGAAGCAATTTAAGATTCCCGTCTCCTTCATTGCAGGTTTCTGGCTCTTGCTCTGAAGCTTCCTGATAGCTATAGGGATATTGCAGACAAGACTGGTTTTAGACTGAGATGCAGATCAAAAACTTATCATTGTGAGAACAAAAATGGTAGCAAGCTGCTAAGTTTTCTGAGTGTGTCTAAATGCAGTGATAGTTCCAGTAAAATCTTATATAAAATATAGGCAGAACTGTGATTACAAACATAATTTTTAATAAATTAGTGACTAAGTTAACGTGTTCCATACTAAAAAAGATGAAAGGATAAATTTTGGTATTGCCTGTTAACATTGCATCTACAAAAATATTTCAAACAGGCATCCTTTAGCTGTATTATCTTGTGTATTATCAATCTGTAACACAGTAATGGCCATATACATTACTGTTTGCTGAAATTATTTTATGGTAACCTATTTATAATGAGACATGCCATCAAAAAAGCATCAGTGTTACAATTTTTTTTTGCTCATAAGATAGTCACCCAACGGTTCTTATTCCCTGTTTTGTAGGTAGTTAATATAACTGCTGATTAGCTAAATTAACAGATGCATTCACTGTAATTTGAGTTGCAGAATGCTTTTGCACAGAATTACCAGTTTCAGGAGGTAGATATTAGAATCCTGTTATAATTTACAGGCTAGAGGCAATGTGATAACCTAAAGTTTACAATGAATACATTTATGATAGTAAACGTGGCGAAGACATGGACTGCTTCAGTTAGATGGGGATATTTTATGAGCAGTGCTTTGCGGTACAGTCCTGTTTATAAATCTGTCCAGCTGACAGCAGCTTACGTGTCATCAGTAGCTCCCTCCTATATTAACTTTGCCTGGTAGGTCAATGGCACCTTGAGCCTTTTTCTGAGTGATGCTGGGGATTCATTAGGTTTGTCAGTGTTTCTTCTGATGATACTAGTCTAGGGTAGTGGGTGGTTGCAGGGATGCAAACGGCAGCACAGCAAGCTGAACTTGAGCGGTCCCAGCCAGTGTCACAGTCTGGAAGACACTTGCCTGGCAGCTGGTGGCATTGGTAGCAAATAGTTGAGGGGAAAATAATTACCAGGGTAATGACAGGAGCTGGGTCTTGTTTGTAAAGTCTGTCTAGGATGGGGATTGAGGTTCGAGGGGTTGCCTTTCCAGGAGGGAGAGCCTCAGTCTGTTATTAGCCATTTCTGCCCAGGGCTTCACCAACACTTTACCTATGTAGCCACTCTACATGATATTGCAAATTCATGAAGGTCGTGTTACCTGTATTGTTATTTTCTTGTCACTGATAATGCAATTTTTAGCTTATAAACACATGAAGAGTAATAAGGTAATGAGAAACAACCAAACCAGAACTGGTTTACTATTATTTGTTCTTGATAATCTGATTTCTTTCCTTGACGAGGCAGTGGGCTGGAGGTTAGGCAATAAGGTAAGTGGAAAGCAGCCCTCTTGACTTGAGGAGGCCTTTGAGTCCAGTCCCACGTGATGGTCTCCCATGTGCAATAAGAAAGTCTGACCTAGAGAAATGCAGGGTGAGGTGGTTGTGCAGCTTATTGAAAAACACATTCAAGGGTCTGTTACCAGTTATTTGCTGTGAACCATGAAGGCCATTTCATATGGCTTCCCGCAGGGCACACGTACTCTTGACTGTCTTCAGTATTTTCACTAACAGTGTGTATAATGAAATAGAAAGTACATCTATAACACATCTGGGTAATTGCAAATTGTAAGTACTTTGAAGGGCAGGCCAAAAATACATGTTGGATAAATTAGAGCATTCTCTGTAATCAGAAAAGTGAAATTTTTGTTAAAGAAAAAAATGTGCAGCACTCGTACTATGTAGAAAGATGGGCAGTGGTACTGTAGAGGTAAGGCTGGAATTAAGAGTTACGTACTATGCATGAGTAGCATTATACTGTTGTAAAAAACTGCCCATCCTAAAATCATGTATTTCTTACATTTTCTTTATGATCTCCAAGTTAGTGAAATTTATTCTGATTCATAAACCAGAATATTTTTAACATTTGTTGTTGTTGTTCTGTAACACTTTTTGCCACTGTAAATAATGACAAACAATTAAGGTCAAATAAAAACATCTAAACTTTCTCTTGAGTAATTCCAACTCCTGGTTTGCCTATAGATTCAGAATAGATTAGGAACCTTTTTTCAAAATACCCAAATTTTATTAGCAGAAGGAAATTAAGTATTTAGGAGTCTAAGCTCTGGCGAGTGTCAGTGAACGAATTAAAATCTCTTGAACTTAATGAAATTTTACCCTTGATTTTACATTTAAAATTTATCTTCATTCTTGGTGAACTATGTATATCTGCATGCAGGAGTTGGAGAGATTTATCACTGCAGTATGGATGTTTTATTACATGAGTCTGGATTGTTTGTATGTAATTTCTATCATTTTATTGACAGGCTTTGATCTTTAAATTATTTCCCAAAGCCTGGGTTTAATTGTGGATTTGATAGTAGATTAGCTTCATGCAAAAATGTGTGACAGTGTTTCACAAAGGGGAAAACAAGGAAAAATTAAGGAGGAGGTGACAAAAATACAATACTAATGCCATGTATGCATGTATGCATTTTTAGCCTTTCCTGCACCAGTGAAATGAGGAAGATACCATCTCCCAGACAGATTTTCAGTGGGATTTATTTCAGTTTTGGAACATTAGAATTGACCAGGAGCAGGAGGAGAGGGAAAGGGACAGATGAGGCTATATGAGGTGTGATGGATCAATCTCTCTGAGCATTTCATGGCTGCCTTTGAGATTCCTGCAGTTTAATTTATGAGAAATAAAATCACCTGCTTGTATAGAAATTATCCTGGGCCAATTTCTTAAAACCTGGTGGCGTAGCAGAGTTGTCTGTGTAAATATGTGCATGGCTGCGCTGGAGTGTGCAGCTGGGTACTGGTTTGGGGAATGGAAATATGTCCTTGTATTGTATTACATCCCACAGATCTCCAGGTAATGTGTTCCTGTAGACCAATTTTTCTTTCCTTAGGTCTTAGTTGGTAGGACAACGGGAAGAAAGATTGATACTGATTTTCCGGTGACAGGTTGTTCACACAAGAGTGATGGTGGACTACCCTCCTTTTTTCATGAGAGATGTCAGCAGACATCACAAGATGCTTAAAACAGTGCTAATATATTTCAGTCTGGGTCTGGCCCGGCTTCCACCTCAGGTATAGCTGCTGTAAGAGTATTTCATAGGCAGTAGGAGAATTGGCATGACGTTAGTTTATAGACACTAACTAATAGCAAGAGAGACTCCAACTCATTTCTGTCACCGTAGCCTTATGCCAGCAACATAAAAATTGAGGAGACTCCTAGAGAATTTGTCCTGACAGCAATCTACAGTGCAACATTTTATCCAAAGGCAACTCAGTAATCTGTAGGCTTTCTGTAAAATAAAGATGATGAAGACTGCATCAGATAAATTACATATATGTGATTTCCTTCAAAAACAGGACAGTATATGCCACTCTGAAGAAGGAAATAAGCAGGCTTTCTAGCTTAACTACATACTGTTCCTATCTGATAAACAAAACAAATATCAGCATCTTAGTACCACACACAGCATTTGTTTTCTGGGGAAGAAAAAAGTCTTGATCAAGTAGGAAAGTCTTTTGAAGCCAGAAGGCATGAACACTGAAAATGTATACTACAAGCATGTACCAATAGAGGGATTGTTAAAAGATCAAAATAATGAGAAGTAAAGCAGAGGAACATCAAAGCTTTCCAGGCTATGTATTTCTGCCTTGATTAGGAGGAAGGAGGGAAGAAGGGGGGAAAGAAGGTTTTAGATCAATAGGAAATGGCCCGATCACCTCAAAGTCAAAGACAGCACCATCCAAATGTGTACAATTTACAGGAATTGCTAGAGCATCTCAATCATAAAAGTCCCAAATGATCTGACAGTACTACTCACACCATATTTAACAGGTACAGAGAGAGAGTTGAGATCATCTTATCTGAAGGAAACTCCTTTTTAAATGTAAGGGTAGATAGATTTTCATTTTGTCTTTCATCCCTCTGATTAAGTTCAGCTCTCTTTGGTCCTCCTAAGATTTCTTTCATCTAGTGTGTAGTCTGTATGATCTAAGCAACTATCGTTGGTGAAAGTCATTTTTGGGGTCCTTTTTTAAATGATGGATTGTCATTAAACAGAGTATAGTAGATGAAAGATGTCCAAGGAGAACCAAACTGTGCTGAGACTCACTCAGGAGGATGAAAGACATAATGAGAGACATAATGAAGAGCAATCTCTCCCCCAAACTGGAGACAGGCCCTTCCAATTATGATTTGTTTTTAGCACCAGCTTCCAGTGATTTAAAATCCTGGCTATGAACAGTTGATTCCGACTTTTCATACAAATCCTGAGAATTTTTTATTACGTGAACAGTAGGCCTGGGTGGTTATGCTTCATATAAACTATAACAAAAATCTTTTCTGTGGCCATGGGTAAGTTGTAAGTAGACCTGATCACACAGCCTTGTGTGTTCCTTCTCAGAAATACAGGAGCCATTTCATCCTAAAACTCTGTGTTTTGTTGACTTAAAACCTGAAACGTGAGGGTTTATAATCCTTAATATTTTATATAAGCTCATGTAACTGTTACTGTAACTAGCTATAAAAATATCTGATTTTTTCATGTTCTTCCTAATCTTTTGGCCTCTGTCTGTGTCTGGCATACCTCAGTTCAATGGGTTAACCCTGCAGTGAGTAAACTATTTTAGGTTCTTGATGTTTTCAATTTAATTGAATCATCCTTTGTTCTTGAGACATTTGGTCCCATTTGGTCTCCTTTTTTGTTTGCTATTTTATATAACACTTTCATGTCCCTCTTGGTCACCTCTCCATGTTGCAAGCAGTCCCATTCAGTACCGATTTAGATCTACTTTTGCTTTTATAAAATTTTAATTTCCTCCTTGTCATGGCTGTGCTGTTTACAAGTCCAAAGATAATTCATGCCAAAGCTGCTGTTGTTCATAGGGAAATTGTTAAAAATTCATCTGAGCTGAGCAGGATAAGATCCAGGTTCTCTGGAAAATGGCCTTAAGGAGAAATTTTCTTCAAATAGATGCTTTAAACGGGAAACCTTGAAGCATGACCAAAAATCAGCAAGTTTATTTAAAAGCTTTTATACTATTAGTTGTCAGGAAAACACTAGAGATGTTGTTCTCCCAATCTTTACCAGAATAGCCTCTTCCTTGTCCATAATGATCTCAGTCAAGCAGAACACCAAATTGTGAGAAATTCTGCAATTGTTAACTGTAAGGATAAAGACTGATCATTTATTCTTACAGTATAGTAGTACCAAAGGGGCTTAGTTTGATATTTATTTTACCTAGCTGAAGAAATGGATGGTTCTGGGTTGAAATGCTGATCCTGCTTACATCAATGAACTAGTAAAGGACTCCGTCAGTTGTTTGGACCGCCCCCCCCCCCCCCAAAAAAAAACAAACCCAAAAAAACAAACCAACAAACCAACCAAAAAACCCAACAAACAAACCAACCCAACTATTGGTGAAAGGAAAAAGGGAGATGTTGAGAGGAGTGCAGTGTTTGATTTGTAGCAGATATTGTTCATTGTCAGACTGCTAAGATTTGGACTGCTTGGGGAATTTCCTTCAGAGGAGCTTGGCGAAAGTTGCAGTTTGCATTTTCCCTTATTCCACATTAGTTGGAAAGCACTTCTTATTGGAAATTATTGAATTAGGTTTCTTTGAAAAATTAAGCATTAATACTCAACATAAATATTTGCATCCTAAATAGCAGAGCTCATCAGTGTGGCTTACTATAAATCTTCAGACACAAGATTTGTTAAATATGTCATGCCACAAAGGTGCAAAAGGAATCCTGATGTCATGTTCGTTGAATCTGAATTTGAGTATTTATGTTGCTCCAGTAGCTTTATGTCTGCAATAGAGATTTTAGACATGAGTTTTCAATTTCAGATTAAATGAATAACCTTGGCTCAAACTATCTTTCAAAATCCCCAGCATCTTTCTTTCAAACGGGTGCACTAAAGTGACAGTAGAAGAACTGGAATTGACGGAGATACTTATGAAGTGCTTGCACTTGCGAGAATACATCAGGTAACTGTGAAATCGTCAATATTACATTTGCTTTACGCATCCAGTGGTGCTCTTTTCTGTTGGCACCATTTCTAAATATGTTCAGAAATATTAAAAATACTGAGCAGTGTGTTTAGCACTTTCTAAATCAGTCTGATGATTGCAGCAGTAATACTTCCAAGCATTTTTCCTCTTGGAAACACCCCGTCTCCCCTTTCATTAACAGTATTGTCATTAATTTGCTTCTCAAAAGACTCAGGAGAAAATTCCATCTTCTTTATATTATAATAAATCAAGAGAAACTTCATCCAAAGAATTGGAATTCCACTGGAATAAAATTACTACACAAAAAAAAGCCATCTCTATACTTCGATGGCAATAGATAGTAATGAAAAAAATGTCACCTTCTAACAAAGATTTTTCTAAAGTCAATTTTTTTTCCTGGCAGCAGCTGGTTTTGCCTGGTGCATGCATCATTTATTAAAGGATTGCTGATATTGGCTTTGTGAAATAAGGAAAGTTTGGAATAATATATTCTGATATTAGACAGAGTTTTCCTGAAGTAGGGTATTCTGTAATGTCAAATTTGGATCTTGGATGTGAAGCCTTGTAGCAAATGTTACTTTTTACTGCTTTTCTGGTCAATTCTGGTCAGTAATATTGTTCCTTCTTGACAGTTTACCTGAAGTTTCAGTCCTGCAATCATATATTTGTTTTCTTTGATAAGTGCCCCAAGGTGATTGAAATTTCTTTGAGTTACCTCTTTTCTGCTGTCTTTTGGATATTAACTTTCTGTATCTTTGTTTTTATCCTGGTCTTTGTGTAGGCGAAGGAAACACCTGAACTAGAGGTACGCAGTACAAGGGAATCTAACTGACCTATTAAAATGTAATTGGCTTGTCAAAGGCCATCTACTTCAGCATTTGTTTAATTCAGGGTGAAGTAGATCAGCATGTCCTCAGGGGGTGTATGACGTGAGAGGGCACCACTCCCAACCACTGCTGTGTGATAGGAATATATGGGCTTCCACAGCCTCTGCCCTTGCTGACCACAAGCCTTCACTGCTGGCTTATTTTATTCCTTATGCTCTGGAAGGGCATCTTAATAATAAGTACTTATTAATGATATTTGAGAAAATCAGGCAGAAATTGGTCTGCAGAACTGAGCAGCTATGTGCAGACATGAACTCTTGAGAAAGTTTGAGGGATTTAGCTCTTCTGTTGCATTTTAACCCCCAGAGCATGTGATGTGGTCATGGCAGACGTCGTTTGGGGCACATTGGGGAATTTGTGGGGCAAATCAGATGCACCGTGTTTGTGAGAACTGAGAAGCAGGTGCTTTTTCAGTACTGCTTTGAAATGATTGGTTAGTGAAGCACATAAAAAGCACTGCCTGCAAGACGGATGGGGTTTTTTTGCAGGCTACGTTGCTGGTGAAGTTGCATGCGAGCAAACCTCCAAACAAACAGGGAATACGTTTGTGCTTTAGAATAAGTAGATATCTTCACTGCCTTGTTTCATGGAGTATAAATTTTCATGTAATCTAAGCACATCTGCTCATAATAATTAACTTCTGTGGTGTATGAAAGGAAAAGCTACATCAGCTCTATGGTATGACGAGATGGATTGCTTTCTATCTGTTCATCATAATGATTAATTGTAGCATTTATAGGAAGATGGCTGCTTTTTATTCATTTTTGTCTTTAGATCATGTATCTTGCCTTTTTTTTAAGCTTATTTAAATGTAAATACTCTGCAAATCCAGTATGAAAGCATAAACTTTCCAATTTTAAGTGCTTTGATGAGAAACAGGGCAAAATATGTGTCAGCTTAAATTGTCTTATCTGAAGACTTTGAAAGATGCATGTCTTTCCTAGTGAGATGAATTTCACAGGTAAATGTAAATATTGAAAGTAACCATGAAAGAAATTTAGAAGGATTATGGAATTTCATTTGACCCTGAGAGCTGGTGTTCCCAAGGGGCAGACTTAATGATAATGAAACGTATTAGCAATTTGCAGTTCATCCTGTGGTTTTGCAAGTATTAAATATTGACTATGAGTGAAATAATAATTTGATGTGTTTCCAGAAGTTAAATGCACTTAATTCTTGGGCTTTAGTTCAGTAAAATTTGAGTATGTGCTTTGTGGGATGTAAACTTTCAGGTTTGCAGTAGAAGTGATGGGTGTATGAGTAGAACTATCAATTAGCATTAACCTGTCAAGTAGGTTGATCAGGGGAGCGCAATGATCCTGTTGTATTTTCTCCCAGTACAGTCATCTTCTTCTTCCATTACTTGAAAACAAGTTAATATGTCTTGTCTAGAAAGAGGTCAGCCACAGGTTTTGACTGGTGTTGAGTTTGCACAGGAAGAATGGTGGAAGCAAAAGAAATGATGTGTGGAGAGCATTTATTGAGCAAAAGTCTGAAACTCAGGTAAGGTTGCAGGAGGTGTGTACAGAATTTAGCCTACTATTTAAAAATCTTTCTGAGTTGCTCAAATCATATTGATTAAATGATAAACAAAGTACTTTCTTGAAATCTCACGGTGACTGGCATAAACTCCCTGATTGAATTATACTGCAAACAGAACACTTTAAGGGAAAATGTCTTTACCAGTTACAGTTATATCTTTTTTTTTTAAGGGTTTCTTATTAAAAATTCCATCTCAGGATTTTCTCAGAAGATAAAGTAGACTGAACAAAGAAGTTAATGCAAAAATAAGCTATTGCAATGGCATCAATGAACAGATACAATAAGCAAATAAGCAATTTGCAGATAGAGAGTCAACATTCCATGAAATGTTTATAAAGGTAATATTTAAGATCTCATAAAATCAAATTGTATTCAGATACAATAACAAAAGTCAGTAATAAAACAGTTGTGAATCAGGTCCAGAGATAATCATAAAGCAAAAGGCTCTATTCCGTTTCAGAGGTTTTCTTTAGTGCTAAGCATACTATATGTTTTTATGGCAATTCCAGCCAATCTTTGCTTACCCAGTTACTCACGGTTAGAGCGTGCACATATGAATCAAACTGCTAAAGGCATGTGCTTTTTGATGCAATATAATTTAATTATTAAGAAAGTCATTTGGATGTCATTTAGGATTCACAGTGCTGAGCATTTTTAGGATTTTTGTCCTCAAGGAAACAAGCTATTTTAAAATGAGGCTACTGTTCTTCATTTTCTTTCCCAGAGTCCATCAACCTATTACGGAAAGTAAGTTGATGCATTTAACTTTTTTCTTTTTTTGTTTTGTTACCTGTCGTAGTTATCATCTGCTGGATAATTATTTGTTCCAATATTTTTGTGCAAATCAAAAATAAGCTGAGGGGCCTGTATTTCCATGCCCCTCATCTTAAATAAAAAATAAATACAGTGGTTTTAAGGATAGGCAGAGTGTTTACTGGTAAGTTGCACTTCCCCCATGAGGTCTCAAAGATTCTCATTTCTGACACATCAAGATAGGTTTCTATAAGTTTGCTAGAGCCAGGATTTGTTAGGACAGACAATTTCAAAATGGCCAACAATCCTTGACAGCTCTTTCCCTGAAAGAGGACCGAGAGGCCTGAGATCCTGCCTTCTTTTTAACTGCTAATTGTACCACTCCCGGGATTGCAGCTGATCCACTCAGCGAAGGGTGGTGCAGGCTTGGGCCAGTTTTTGGAGACATGGGGTGGGAGAGTGGAGAGTGTCTGTTTTATCCACATTTGCAGAAGGATCCTTTGTTACCTTTAATGCCCATTGCTAATTCTGATTTTTGCGTGGTTGTGCTGCAGTCTTCTGCTAATCCTCAGGAACTTGACCTAGTTTCCACCTTTCTTTTGTTTGAGGGCAGTGAATAGTTTTGAATGAGCTTAGCTGATCTCTCAAACTCTGGCTTATCCCTACCACCGTTGTGCCCGTTCCCTAACAGGAGAGCTTTCACTTTGGCATTTGTCTTTTTTCTGAACTGCACCTTTCTTCAATTTTCTTTTCCCTACCAGCTCAGCCTTCCAGGACACCTTACTTAGCTTTAATGCAGATATATTTATATGAATGTATTAGTCTACCTGCCCACCCCAACTGCTGTTACCTGTGTAATTTAATGACCATCCTCTTTCAGCCTGCCCTCCACCCTAACGTTCTCCATTAGTTCTCCTCACAGCTTACGATCTAGCCAGGTAGAGTTTACTCTGTCCCCAGCCCACTAGACCAAATTTAACCAAATTCATCAAAACAGTCTATGAATTGGCTATACTTTCTGAGCCATTCTGCGTTCCTGTCACACCAGATGGAGCAGTGTGGATGATGTCCTCCTACTTGCTCATGACCTCACCTCATTTGAGGTCCTTTTCCCAGCATAGCACATGTGTTCCTTTCCCTTTTCATCATCAGCCAGGCATTCAGTAGGTCAGTTGTTCTCTACAGACTAGCCCGGAGACTGAAAAGGTGTATGATTTGTACATAAAATAAAACATGTCACCATCATTTGCATGTCTTCCCAGAAGAGCTGTACCCCTTTATGTTACTATTCCAGTCATGTGGATTTACCTGTTAAATATTGGTTACAATGGGGTTTCACTCAAAAATACATGTTAATGTGATAACTACGTAAACATTTTCAGTCTGTTTTTTAAGGCTTTGTTGAGTAAATACAGCCGTATTGTGAAACCTCAGTTTTCTTAGCTGAAGTATAATGTAAAGATGATGGAGCAGCCGTCATGGCTCGGGAGAGGGATGTGGGTGCATCATCGGGCACCGCCTCTGGCAGTGCTGGGACAAGGTACATTAGGCAGCCTTCTCGTGTGGGAGAAAAATCAGGTCCCATTTCTTTATTTCCATATGCCAGTTACTCTGAAAAGAACAGTTTAGTATTGGTAGCAGGTGACTGTTACTTGCTACTTATTCAAGGTTTTTGTAGGTGTAGCAGATTTCATGTTGATAAAGAATAATTTGATTTTGGAAGGTGATTATGTGTAACATGTTTGTTTGCGGTTGTTACTGAGGAGTCCCACCGTAATCGTGATGGGAAGTATATTAAACTTCATTTTAAACATGTATGATAGAAAGGTAGATAAGCATTTGAAACATTAGAGTTAAGCATTTCCTCACTTTACAATCTTTGCTCATTCTTTTGCTGGGAGAGGACTGTCAATCTTGTGTCTTTTAATTTAAATGTAACCTGTGTCCCCCCCCAGTGTATGCTTATTTTTTCTAGAATCATTTTGTATAGCGGTATGAAGTGGGCTTCTGTTATATTGGACAATGTAGAATACAAGAATTTGTGCAAAGCATCATACGAATGTTGGCTTTTTTTTGCGTATTTACTGTACTGGAAAACCTTGTATTCTCATCAAGACTTCTTATTTATTGATAGCAGACACATCAGTATTGGCAGCTCATCTTTTTTTCTTTTTATTAGAAAAAACTTGCTGCATCTATTAAGTTGAGTAGAGGGAAAAAAAAGGATTATTTTCTGTGTTTATATGGGTATACAATTCTCATCACACCTAGGAGATCATCTTGTGGTTTGGGGTCATTTTTTAAGCTTCACTGTATTTTTACAGTTGTATAAGTACTTAGGACAGTGGATTAGTAGTTGCAATAGCCATTTTGTACATTCCTTTATTATTTTCAACAACTAGAGAACAATTTATTTTTTTATCTTGAAGTAATCAGTAACTTTACCAATAGTATTTTTCAATACTTTTTTCTTTACCTTCTGACAAGTTCCAATCTTGTGTACATTGTTAATCATACACCTTCAATATGTGGTATTTAATTTAGTATTATTCTGTTACTTTTGATCCTTACATGGAAGGCTGTGGGGATGTCTGATTCACACACCTAATGCTTTATGAGATAAACAAATAAGTAATTCAAGCTTTGTAGTCGGTGTGCTACATAATGACCTAGTCATAATTTTTGAATCGATTGTCAACACATATTAAATCACAGCATCTATTTGAAACCATAGTATTTCATAAGCTGCATTTGACAGTTCATTATCTTATCTGTGAGAACTCCTTTCTTCCTTCATCTTGCCTCAAAAACAATATCCCTGCAATTGAACTTTTGGTAAAAGTCAAGGTCACAGCTTTGGAATAAAGTTATATATGGGAATTGCCTGTCTTCGCTTTGAAAATGTGAGTAAATCAAAAGTACCGATACGGTAATCTAAATCTACAGTATGTTCTCTTGCATTTTATTGAAACTGAAGGATAAGAAGTTTTGTTGACTTTATAAAATTGTTCTTAGTGAAACTTCCGTGAGAAATTTTCTTAACAAACCTATATAGATTTAACCCTGCACTTAAAAAAAAATAAATTAGGAATGGCAGTAAATTATAAAAGATATATATGTATGTAAACCTACAAGGAATGGATTTGGGGTATGTATTTAGGTAGAAGTGTGATGTCTATGTAAAATAGCCAAGTAAATTATCTTCAAGTTTGCTGAAAGGCAGCATGAGTACCTTGTGTTTTCTGTGGGCTGTGTTCTTTGGAGAGGTCTGGGGAAGAAGGGAGTATTTTAGTCAGAAATCCCCCTTTTTTTCCCCCAGATTTATCATTTTCTCATAGAACAAATGTCAGGAAAGGGACTAACTTAATGTGGAAGACTGTTGCCATTTGGTTTCATTCGATTAAAAGAGGCTGGAAAACATCTTTGCTTTTGATTATACAAACTGTAGCTAATGTGTAATGTAATGAGAGCAACTTCCCAGAAATCCATTTCAATTTGTGAACCAATTTTGGTTTGATATTCTTGTACATCATATTACTAATATGTCAAAAAAATCTTTAGGATATATGAGTTTTTAATTGTTTTATTAAGTGTTGCCAAAAGTTACAGTCTTTGTAACCTCTTAATATTTTCCATAACTTCAGGTTCTGCTTGTAATTTGACGTTATGAAGTCAAAGAATATAGTTAATTTTTTCATACTTTTGAAGAAAAGTCTTTATTTGACTTTTGACCTGCTGCAAGAAATCATTCAGTGCTTCCTAATGTTGATATTCCAAACTTTGAAATTTATTTCTAATGCAGATCATTAAGGCTTTCTTAGTACTTCTGTGTTGCCAAGGGAATCACAGATCATTTGCTCCTGGAGGAGATTCAGTTTTAAGAAAATTTGCACATGGATGGTTAAGGGTTTTGTGTGTGTGTGCGTTTTGTTTTTTATAGAACATCTACATATGCAAATGAGCATTGCTTTTTAACACTTTGATGAACAGTTATGTGACAACGCAGAGTGTGCAGAGAATAACTCTGCCGAGGTGATGCACCTGATTGACTCAAACCAATACAACTTCACCCCTCACTCCCCCCCAGAAACCCCAAAGCCTCACAAACACATGCTTCTCATGCCTAGCAATGAATAAACATTCTGCCCTGCTCCTCAGTGGGTATAAAAAAGGATGAGTAGCAGGATTATCATGGTATTTAGACCATCGTTTGAAGAAGAGCCAGCACTGGGGAAGCCCTTTTCCATGAACTGCAGGTGACCTGGCTTCAACAGAAATGCGTAAGGCTGTGGGCTGTATAGTAGACCTGGAGGGAAGGTCCCATACAGGGCTGGCATCACCTTCAGGGGAATTTTCTTAAGTTTACATCCTCCTTTACATCCTTCGGCGCTGTGCACAGATCTTGGGGTGAGAGGGATGGGAGCAGGTTGCTGGCCTGCCACTGCCAGAGGGACCTCTGGCTGCCTTCATGGGGTTGTGGGAATGGGGAGCTGCTCACAACGTTGTCTGCAGGAACTGTGGTCAGAATCCAAGGTTTCTGCCTTAATTCCTGACATGGCTTAAACCTCTGCTCACTTATTATCTGATAAAGTTGGTATATTCAGCAACTGAAATCCTTTGTGGAGTATTTCAACTACAGGATGGTACTTTTTATTGAACTCTTGAATAGGGATGTCTGGTGTTGCACTTGGCTGCTATGTATAGATTTTTCTCCCTTTGTTATTAAAAACCACTGCTATCCTATTTTTCAGAGATAAAATACAAAATAAAATTCATACTTGACCTTCATCAAGTATACTTGACCTGGGGGATGAGGTGTGCTTGGAGTTGAGTGAGGGGCTGCTGGGCTCTCCCAGCCCTTGTGGCATCCTCTCAGGCTCTGATTCCCATTCAAATTCTTTATTCTTTTTCTGTGTTTCATCTTTTTCCCTGCTGGGTCTTTCATTGGCATTTTGAACTGTGGGCAAAATTATTTTCAAACACTGGCTCTTGTTCAATTCCCTCTTACCTGATTTTTTTTTTTTTTTTGAGATCTGCTTATGTTGGGTGAAGAGCCAGTAAAATAAAAATGGAAATTGCCTCCAAGGATCCTCCTCTTCCTTATTTGTTGATTCAAACTTTCCAGCTTAATTGGTTTCTTCTTTATTCCTTGTTGGCAGTGACCTTATAGACCTGAATGAAAGTGATGGTTTTCATTGCTTCTGGTATTTTGTTGCTAATTTGTTCATTAATTTACAGTGAAGGACTGATATATTACACACACACCCCCCATGCTTCCCCGTTAGTGTTGCCTTGATCTACTGAAGGGTAGCATTACCCTCAAGTGGGTTTTTGGGGGAAAAAAATAAATTGTGATTTTTTTATTTTTGCTGAAATGAATTTTGTGTTATTCTGAGTAAGCGAAGACCGTGGATGAAATCTTGGTATTTAATAATGTAATGCCAGAACCTCATGGCATAAAGTTTAGTAGCTAGACCAATATTTAAACTGTTGAGCAACGTTATTGCTCTACTAAACCTCGTCACTTCACACATCTCTCTGCAAGACCTACTTTTGCCTCAGGCTGTAAAGGGAAGATGAGATTTTATTATAAGTCTCCTGGATTAGGTACACAGGAACCACGTTGGTTGACATTGGCTTTGATATATATGAGCAAAAGTTTATATAGTCATTTTTGCTATGTTTCCATTCTAAAAGTTAATTAACTGATAAGATATAACCCTGGAGCATGGGCCTTCAAATAGGACAAGACAAAGGTTTAAAGAGAAATTGAGACAAAGGTCTGACGCGATGAATGATCTAGAAAAGGCAAAATATCACTGCAATATTTTAGAGAATCTCAGTTCTGCCTAGCCACACAGTCTTAATTTACTTGTCCATGCCATGTCAAACTTGCTCATAGAAACAAATTACTATGAAATCATGGTGTGCTGTATTTATACTTTCATTATAGCAACAGCAAGAGTTAGTTTCGCGAGTACAGCACATTGGTATGGAAAGTTCCCTTTCCTTTGGGCTTCTGATGAATTAAAAAGCCGTTATTTACTGTTTCTTTGAAATACACACTTAAAATTCCAAATACCAGTTCTCTTTTCTGAAAAGAAAATGTGATGTGAATCTCGATGGATTTTCAAAGTATTGAGATGGTTTTGCATTTAATTTTACTTCCTAAATAACGTATTCTAAAATAGAAGAAGTGATTACCACTTTGGGAAATTTTGGAAGCCCCTCTGATTATGTTTACTTGGTTTTAAGGGAAATGGTAGTGCTGGGCATAATTGGCCAAAGTCTTTGTTCGCTCTCCAGGGAAGAAAGGGTCAGATGTTCCTCTGGGCTTCGTGTCACTGAGGCAGCCTCAGGTCTGAGTCACTGATGTGCTCCTTAAGGACGCCCTCCGTGGCTGGCATGGACCTGCCTCTCCAGAGGTGAGCATAGGTCCTGATGCTGTGCGTGGACACTGAGGGCTTCTCAGAGCTGTGGAGGATGTTTCTGCTCTTACAGGAGGAGGAAGCTGATGATACGTACTTGTGGCTGAACCACTTTCAAATGAACCAGGAGAGGCATGCGCAGGAGATATAGAAGTAAGTGGTGGGTCCACTGTTGTGGCACTGGCAGAATATGAACAGCCACTTCCCCCAGAAGTGCCATCAGGTCACTGTCTCTTCTCTACGTTTTCATGGGCTCTTGTTTTCCTGATTTTTTTTTTTTTTTAAGAATATTTTTAAGAAGTCAGAAAAAATAATCATAAACTACTGTAAAATTTTATTCCAAGTTGCTTTCCAAAGATGACCTTCTTCTGCTTTAAGTGCTCCTCACTTAAAGCGTGATCTTATCTGATTTTATAATGACAGTTGGCAGAAACCTTCTGCATCAAGAAAGATTCACACTAGAGCAATTTTGTGGGAGAAACTGCTTTGAGCTCCAGTAAAGATGAACAAAACGTCACAGGTGAAAAGAGGGTATAAGATGAGAATCAAACTGGTGATTTGTTACAGCCAAGATTAAAATGGTTTGTACTGGAAAGACTGTAATGTAAGAAAACGTAGCGTAGTGTCCCAGTCAGCTCTACCCTCAGGTTAGCTAAAATGAAGCATATGAAGAATCGCTAAAAATACTAATAATCTTCCAGCAGGGTGGAAAGTATTTCAAAGTCTGATGCAATTTACTTTCTCTTGTATTAATTTGTTTTTATTGCATTTGATTGTTTTTTCTGTTAAACAAACCATAAATTATATGATCTGAAGCAATGGTAAAGAAATCACAATAGAGAACTTTTTGTGTCCAAATATTGTATCTGTTATACATGAACGATCCAGTGATCAATCAGTGTTTGGATTGTGTAATTGCTTTAGAAACAAATGCTTGCAAACAAATGCTTCATTCATAGATATTAAAAAGAAAGTGTAATAGGATCTGTTCTTTTCCTATTGAAATAAATGTGAGTTTTCCCATTGTTTCAGCAGGAATACAATCTGCTTTATAATCCCCACTTGATTGTAATAGTTTAGTGCAAATTTAAGGAGAGTAGCAGCAGCTAAATAAAAAATGTTTCTTTTTTTTCTGCCTGTAAGAAAGGAAGAGAAGATCATCATAAGAAAAATATAACGTACTGTAAGGTATCTCCCTTTGCATCTTCTCTGATCTTCTACCTTGTTTTTAAGAGATTAGAAGGGGAAAGCAAATGTTCCCTTTAGATCTGTTAGTTTCAAAAGAAAAATAGAAAGGAATGTGCTAGCAGTGAGAATAGTCTGAACAACAAACATAAGGAAAAATGAGTGTAATTATTTTTATTATTCTTAAGAGGCAAACCTATTGGAACTCCTGTGCTCACACAAAAAAGTTCATTTAGCGTGACCCAGGGGAAATACCAATTCTTATGGGAATCAGGGTCTTTTATACTCACTATATAGAAATATATCCTTCAGTATCTTGGACTGTTAGTCTCTTCTGGGGAATTCGGGGGGTTTTTTTTGGTTTTGTTTGTCTTTTTTTTTTTTCCTGCTAAAGAAAGGATGCCCTGAGGTAGGGTTTCTGTAAAACACTTTTCCCCCTCACACTAAGAATGTTTAGGAAGAAGTATAAAAAGCCTTTCTGTATGTATAATTTATACATTATGTATACATGTATAGAACTCCCACGCATCAGAGTGTGACTTTGCTTTTACTGGGATTCAAATCTGCGTACTTAGGTTTCCCACTGGGCAAATCTCCTGAAAGGCCCCAACCTTTGATTTCTCAAGGTTGTGTGTGGGAAATTTTTCACAATCTCTTTCTGCCTCTCTAACCTTTAATCTAAGTACAGTGTCTTTACTGTATTTAGGCTTCAATCTGAAGTACAGTATCTTTACTTTGTCTCACAAGGTAGATAATATTATACAATGGCTGAAAGATACTAATTTAGATAACATGAATTATTTGAGTATGCATTTTTATTAGCTTCGGTCAAAGTAGATTTAGTTGTTTTATCAGTTTTAGGATGGAGATGAGTAGCCAGACTTCAGACCTCAAAGCATTTAGTTTTAACTGTTCTTTACTGTAGAAAAGTGATAGTTGAAGTGGAAAGTTTTATGCAGGACCATGTTTGCAAAATCCATTGGTACTTCAGAAAAATTTAACAGCAGTATCTATGAGTGGAATATAGAAATTGATCAGGGGTTTTCCAAATTTCCATGTTACTACTTTCTGAATTGTAGTTTTGGATTTTGATAAAGATGACAAGTCTGTATGCTGTAAAATGCCATGGTGGTCTGAATTCTGGAAAAGCATTGTTAATTAAAAATACAAATAAATAGAGGAGACCACATTCTGGTCTTATTTTACACCAGTCCAAATCTGCATGGCTTTACTTAGGTGTAATGGTGTAAACAGCATCATGCGGGCGGTACTGTCGGGGAGGAATTGATAATTTCAGACAAAATTGTTTATTCTCCCTTAAATGTTAGCTGTGAGCCAGGCAGTGAGCAAATACAGATTTTGAAGAAAATGCGATGGATCCACCCCAACAGGCATCAGGCTGCCACATAACCCCTTGTTGTAATGAGGAGATCTATGCAACAGCAGGTTAATTTGTGCTGTCTTACTCGGGGCTTTGGAGCAGGCCTGGTAGGGCAGGGTTTGGGCATTAACAACAGAATTAAACTGGCCAAGAGCAGCGAGGAGTTTTGAGTGGCAAAATGAGAAGAGCCAGAGCTGAGGAGGAAGGGTAGATTAAAATCTTTAGGTGTTACCTTGGACCCTAATGTTTTAAATATAATGGGGTAGTTGTAAATATGTCAGCTTGTTAGTGTTATGTTCTTGATTTAGTATCTGCACTTCACTTTAAAGGGATAGATGCAGTGAAATGGCAGAGTGCCTGCCTTCCAGAGCAAGATTTTCAAATGTATTTTCCTACACCAACATAATGCAATGTTTTTGAATGCCCAGTTATCTGAAAGATGATATGCATGGATAATTTTATCAAACCTAATACCAAAAATATCCAGACTGAAGTGGACTTTTGGCTGGACAAGTTTACAGGGCTGTCTTCTGAGACCTTCCTAAGGTTGGGTTTGCCGTGTAACTTGGCTGTAGTGTCGAGCTCTCTACTGCTGTCGTGGTAGATGACTATGGGGTGCTACCAAAACCTGGACCTGGCTGGAATAAAACAGGGTGCATGAGATTTTAAATTAATCCAGCTACCACTAAAACCACTGGTAAGTGAATGTATAACTTGAGGCAGAGCTTTCAAAAAAAAAGTCAGTGCTTTCTTAATCAGCTACGTGATTTTCCAACTTGAGGTACTAAGTGATTTTCCAACTTGAGTTACTAGAAATACTGTAAAGTTGTGTTTGTTTTCAATTTTCTCTCTCTTGTGTTATTTGGCATGTTTGATTCTCTTTATTTACTGTGGCCTCAATGTGTGTATATGTAACAGGATATCTTAGTTTTATTTTCAAGTTGTACAATAAATAATTCATCTTAAATATAACTTGATGATAGGTGCTACTGATAAATTGAACTCGAGTAATTTTAGTAATTGTGGGCCACAGAAAGAGGAAAAAAAGGAAGCATATTTTTGTATTTTTTTATGTTCTCTGAAAGGAGCAGAAGCATAATTTCTATCATTAATCATCAAATACACTTCCATTGATTTTCTTTTTAATAGAAAATGAAAGTAAAAGCAATTCAAAACCTATAATAATGTTAGGAAAAAAAGGGAAAAATTGCGAAAGATTCCTTAGACTGATTGCATAATGTAGAAGCACTCAGATTGCAGTTATTCTCTGGCTAAAGTAAATTTGAAACATTAAAAAATCATATTATTTTGTCTTTCTAGCCAGGCAGAGTGTGAACCACTTGCAATAAGAAAACACTTTTATTAAAATGAAAATGGTGCTAGACATTAATGTATCAATCCCGTGTTCTGCATTCAGTGTGTGGGTGGGAGGAGGAATGGGCTTTATAGCAATGTATATTTCTCTCCTACTTCTCCTTAAACAGTGGGCAGTCTTGGTTCACAGCTAAGGAAGCATTAAAACATCAAGTCTCCCAGCTTGGCAAAATTGACACGTACAGCTCAATTCTTTCAGTGATTTAAATCATATTCCCAACCAAATAATCGATAACCTCATCCATAAGTATCAAAGAAAAATTGTACTCTAAGAAGTTATTTTAAATAGAACAGAGGTGAGTCCAGTTTAAGGCATTAAATGACAGAAGTCAGCCTGCACTGATTTTACTGGGTTTAATATGCAGCCCTGGACATATCTAATCCCTTTCAGACAAACTGCTCTGTTCTCATGCTCGTGCTGTGGTGCTGGCTGAGAGGCTCTGAGCCGTGAAGAGTGAACGGTCTGGGAGGGACGTGTGCCTCTGGTATGCAGACCTTGTCTACAGACCTCTTTATCCCCTTCCGTCTGGTGAATGCCGATGACACGTAGTCGCAGGGAAGCTCTACGGTTGGGTCAAACACATGGACGTGGGGACGGCTGCCCCGGCCGGGGCATGGCTGTGGCTGCGCTGGAGGTGACCTCCCACTAGGCTGAGCCCCAGAAAGCTGCAGCTGGGGCTGTCCTTCTTCTGGGGCTCCTGTACCTAGATGAACCTGTCTTTTTTCCCCACGTACAGGTCTTATTGTGGGAAGGCTGCAGAGAGAAACCAACCCAAACTGCAGCTACACTGGAGATAGATCTTTACAGTTTTGCCTGCTTTTTTTTCTTCCCTTCTAATTCTATCCCAAACTTCTCCCTTTCCCCTGTTGCAGTCTCTTCTCCATGCTAATGCTCTGTACCCAACTTTTCCACCCAGTTCTTCCCTGACCCCTTTTCATGCAAATCATTTCAGTTGCTTTCCTTTATCTTTTCTGTTGATATTTACCATCTTTATTGCTTCCCAACCTCATCTCAGGCTCCTCTTGTTTGTTTATGGTGCACGTTGGTTGGGGTCTGTGTTTATTCAGCACTCTGCTCCACGGCATTTGTTAGCCCTTTAGCACTACTGTCAATATCATTAATAATTGCAAAATGGGAAACTGGTGATCTCAGAGCCAGTTTCCCTGCTGCATAACTAGTTGTTCCAGCTCTTCCTCAGTTATTTCTACTAGATTTGTGTCTGCGATGTCCTTCCTGGCATCATTTGTTCTTTTCCTCTGACTTATTTTTAATGGTTATCTTATGGTTTGCTTCTGTAAGTCCAAACTTTGGATGCATTTCACTTCACTGCAGGGAGTGCTGCTGCACCCAAGGAGGGGGTCACAGTGGTGAACTTAAGTGTGTACTTTTATTCTTACAGAATCAGGGCCTTAGACTTACACCTGAGTCTCAGCAAAGCCTTATCTTATGTCTTCTGTTATGTCTGCTTCCGGTCTCCTTCTATAATGAGGGGTTGTGTTAACATACCAAGAATAACATAAATGTTCCACCTGGGGTTTTGGAGAAACTTGTTGTAAGTATGAAGGATCATCAATGCAGAAAATAAATGAGGTCATCATGAGTTACGAGACTGTGCTTATAGTCAGCAAGTCTGGATCCTTAAAGTTATTTTCTTCTTTTTTTCTAACGTAGTATCCCTGAACTCCTTTTTCACTTATCATTAGTGACATGTGTAAGAAATGGTATGTTATCTTGTTACATTGAAGGGTAATGAGAATAATTATGCAACACAAAATGAGAATATTTCTGAACATTGAGAAGGTAAACAGCTAAATTAAAATAATACCCTTGACTTTACATGCTGGCGTTGATTTTTCACACATTCTTAGAATTTGAAGCCAGAGAAGATTCGTGTCTACACGTGTCTACACATCTTGGATGTTAGACTTCTTGCCTAGCCTCATAGGTCATCCTGTTGTTCCTGTACTAAGTCCAATCATTTGATTTGCACTACCACATAGCTTTAGTTTTAGTGTTTGGCCTGAGTGTACCTTCCTGGAATTATCAGTCATTGTTTTCAGATGTTCTGATGACATTTAATTCCAGAGTTTTGAAACCACTAATTTAGGTTTCCCATATTGAAGTGCCATGGTACAATATAATTTTACTGTTGGTAGTTGATATTCTCAGTCTTCAGCTTTTTACCCTTTGGAAACTGTTGAAATGCATTTTTAAAGGAGAATTGATTATAACTTTTGTAAATGAATGTGATTACCGAGACTGTCTGTAATTGGATTTGTACTTAAGAGGAACTATATAGGAACTATATTTATGTTATCTTTCCTTATTGGATGCAATCCTATGCCTATAATATTTCTTCCTCTCCTTTTGTTAGGACCGTCTGTAGTACTTTTCAAGTCAGGCATGTGCCTACTGAGAGCCCTTGAGTTACCCCAGTTTGATGCTGACATGCTGCTTTGGTGGTGATGTAACATCATTTAAGGATGCATTCAGTGCCTCTGCAATTTGACAGCATACAAACATTTGATTTCACCATGTAAAAGTTTATAGAAGTGTCTGCTATTTACTTTTAATTTAAGATAAAAGTAGTTAAAGAATATAGCTTCCATATGCTTCCACGTGCCATATGCTAAGATGATGGCATACAAACATACTCTTGTGGCTCTAAATATAAAACCAGAAGACAGAGACTGTCGTACTGAATATCCCATTAGTGGTCCTTGTTCAGTATCCTGACAGGAACCAGTACCAGCATAAAGGGAAATTTCCTCCCCGTGCTGTACATTTAGCACTTGACTTATGCCTTGAAGTAAAACGGTTGCATCTGCAGCTATTTTCATTGCTCATTTTGAGCACTAACTTTTGTTGGCACCTTAACAGGTGTATCCACTCTGTCTGTTAAACAATTCCAGCCCTGCCCTGAAAAAAAGATCTTTTCTTTTAGCATTTTAAACCTGGTTACCTTTCAGTTTAATTCATGATCTTGTTTTTATCGTTATAAGAGAAGGTGTAATTTTTTTTTTTTTTTTTGAGTCAGCCGTCGTTTTATATCAACAGAACTGCATTAAATTCTCATCCCACAGCTTGGCCCCAAGTGTTTAATTCCAGTTTGGTGGCGTTGACTGGTGGTAATAAGAAAGAATAGCAGGACTTCAAAAGGAAATTCTGCATTTCCCCTCTTTGTGGGAATCAATATTATAATTCGAAACCCTTTATCTGGTAGTGTCCTGTTATTAGCTGTTTCTATTCATATGTTTGTGTCCATTTTAAATGCTGCAGAGACAGTAGAAATCACACATTATGTCTAGGAGGGATTTATTGTTACTATGTGATTATTTTTTTTTCTCAGTGCATAGGGCTGCAAATGGACTGCATTTGCCCTCTGGTGGTATCCCACTTAAAAAAAAACAATGAGATGTTGACATAGCAGAAATGGCTTTGCGGTATGAGTTTATTTAAAACCATTGTGACAGAACTGAGGATTACAGGGAAATATTTTTTATGCAACATAAACCACACATGAGCCAAACCAATCAGTAGTTTGAAACCACCAAGGATAAATAATTTTACTAACTTTCCTGAAGGTCCACTGAGAATAAATTTGCCTCATTCTGTTTCCAGAAGTGCCTGTATTTGAAAATATTTTTCTCTTAAAAGTTAAAGCTAACTTAACTGGAAAATAAGTTTGCAGCAGGCAGAAATGAGGTGACTAGTTCCTGAACAAACCACTGGAGTGGATCCGTCAGCTCTGCTGCTTCCTGTCTGGCCCTTCTCAATCCATTAAAATGTCCTGATGGGCTTTTGTTTTGTTATTAAATTTATTTTAGCAGTTCATGCTGCTCACCTCAAGTGTAGTTGTAAGCATGTAGCAGAAATCCTGCCATTTCTTATGACTGACATGCTGTAAAGATCAGGCCCATTAAGCTCAGGCTTTTCGAGATAATTCAGTTCAAACTGAAGAAGTCATGCATTGGCATCATCTTTGAAGATGTGTGCAGACTCTTGAGTGGAAATGAGTTGCTTCCCTAATATGACTGAAATGCACTGTACTGCTTAGGCCAATCCGAGGAGGTAAGGGGGTTTGGTGTGTAAGGGTACCAGTTGTTCATGGCTGGCATTTTATTTTGTGTGTGTAAAACAAGAAGTGCCTGCTCTCCCAGCAAAATGATGCAGCACCAGTTGGGTCACCAAAGAGGTGCTCATCTGGGCCCACCAGTTTGGTAATAACACCGTTGGCATTGATAAGTGCAAAAGTCCAGGAGAATGGGAAGCAAGCGGGATGTTTCCTCTTTAGGAAGTATTTTAGGCATCATAAAAAGCTTTTCTGATTCCTTCTCTTTGGCTGCTGCCTTCTCTCCTTGCTGACACTGAAGCTTTGTTGCTCTGTCAGGAATGACCGGATTGAGCTACCAGGATCTGCACTTACAAAAATTCCTGAAGCAGAGAAGAAAAGCAATTCTGTATTTTCAAGCACCTGCCTGTCCCTAATCACCTCACAGGAGATAGTCCTCCTCTCCTCCTTTTAGGTCTTATGTCTCTTACTAGACTATCCATTATATTTTCTTCTTTTCAACTCCTTCCTGTTTCCGTGCTTGTACATGTATAATCCACTATATTATTTGTTGTTTTAATTTAACTTTCCTCTACCCACGTTTACTATTGCCACTGATTTCTTTAAGCTCCATGATGTCTGTCAAATATTTGCCCTGATCTCATATGTCCTTATATATCCATCACTTTTAGCATCTAAATAGGCTCAGCGAACAAGTGAATTATTTGTATGTTTAAAATTAAGGACATTTGTGCAGAAGATTGGGCCATTAGATAATAACTCATTGCAGCACGGAGCCTCTGGTTTAACATCGACATTTAGAAGTTCCATCACTTGTGCTGCCATTATTAAATGTCAGGAATGAATTGTGGTCTTCTGTCAGACAGTAGTAAACATTGCAACGTGATGGTTTATTATGCAATTGCAAATAGTGCTTCACGGGGCTGGCAGCGTAGGATATTGTTCACTTCCCTGCAGATGCTAGCGGTTGTAGCAATGCTGAGATGGTTTGCATACACTTGGCCACACTTCACGTGGACACATTTGCGTTGCCAAATCTTTGGTGTCCTTGCTAAAGGTAATGAGGCTACACAGACCTTGGGCATCAGAGTCTATTACTTGTTTAACCTTCCTGAAGAGGGCAATTACCCCGCTTTCCCGTACAGAGTGGTGACCTGTGTCCTCGCGCTCTTGTAATTGAGAAGGGGAACGGCTCTGAGTTTCTGACTGCCAGAGTTGAGAGATAGGAAGGGTCACAAGGATTGAAAGTGAAAGGCAAGGATCAGCAATTTAGAGGTAGTTATTAATATGCTGATTTACTGTCACTTGAGTCTAAAGAGACTTTTAACAATTGCTTGCCTTCTGCATGCTCTTCAAAATGCTGATTTTTTCCTTAGAAATCTAATTACATTTTAATAAGATTTTTTTTTATTTCCAGGTGGTTGCCAACCCATGCCTTGCTCCCATAGAGTACTGTAGTTAAAAACCAAAAATCATGTGTATTCATTGCAAAGTTACACCCCGGTAAATCCTTTAACTGTAAGAAAACAGAGAGTTATTTTTCTGTTTTGATTCATGCAATCCTAGTTACATTAAGTGCTGGCAACAAGGAAAAATATTTGCAGCCTCAAAAACCTGAATTATTTAGGAATCTTCATAAAATAATATCACAGGTTGTTAAAGTAAAATAATAAAATCTGAATTAAATTATTTCATCTTCTGTAGGTTTATGATACAATGTGTGGACTTGCCTGAAATCAGAGAGCCTGACATGACTAAACTCTTGGGGCCAAATTCAATTCCTAACTCTGTCCCTGACTTTATTATTTTAATCAAGTCACGACCTATCTTTGCTTTGGTTCACTTACAATGCAGGATATAAAAAGCCTATAATCTTGAAGGTTTTGTGAGAATTAATTATTATTAATGAAATGAAAGACTCCGTGATGTGCAGGCTATTTTTATTTATTATAATTACTTATTATTAATTCATTGAAACTTTAGCAAGTTTTATTATAGGCTTCTTGTACTCAGATATATACAGTAATACTTTTGTCCTCCATCATGGCTATACAGTGCCATTATCCACCCTGAAAAATTAATCATTATAGTCCAAAAAAGGACAAGGGTGTTGAAGGAAAAGGGCATTGACCTGTAATAAAACTGGGGGGAAATCAGTTCACCTAAGTCCTGGGCTGTGCTCTTGCAAACCCCTTTTGACTCTTGCCTGGCCCCAAAGGCATCTAAGTCCAAATTCAGAGACCTCAGCCCCATCCCGGCCCTGTGCCTATCATCTCCTATTGCCATGGCCCAGTCTTAAAGACCTGGCAGAGCTTTGGGCAGGGGACCAGAGAAACGCATCGCATTTGAATGTGGGCTGCAGCCTCGATAGTGCTGTGTGTGGAGGTAAAGCTCGGTGTGTGCGCAAGTGCTCTGCCTCTGCCCGTGTGCGAAGGCACTTCAGGTCGGATGGAGCTCGGCAGAGTGATGCCGTCCTCAGCTAAGACCTACGGAGCAGTTGGTTTTTGTGTTTTTTTCTCTTAATGGATCCATTCAGTAGCGCTCTTATAGCGAGCTATCGTGCACCATAAAAGCAGGTTATCTAGCAAAGTGCCGTGGCTGCAGCCCCTATCATGGCCACAGGCTGAACTCTCATGCCCTTCCTCCTAAACATCTCCATTTATACAAGACATTCAAAGGTTCAGATGGCCAGAGAGCGGGAGAGCACAAGGGGTAGCACAATATTTAGGGAACTCGGTTTGGAGGGGGCAGACCTGGTATTTACACCTTGCTGCAAGAAGCATTTAGCTGTAGCATCTGTGGCTCAGATAGAGCAGAGGTCACCATTCTGTATGGGAAAGCTGCTCAGACAGTTGTTCCCTTCATCTGAAATATGGAAAAGATGGAAGTTTTGGAGAAGGACGCTTTTTTTAATTTTTTTTTCCCCACTTTGAAGCAGTTTCAATTCCATGTATAGTGTGTGCATCACAGCGTGGGGATCCTGGCCTCGACCAAATATGCTTTATGGCACATAGCCACAGTATTACATCTTTTCTTGTTTGGTCGTAGAATGTATCATTGGTTAAACTGTTGCCCCAATCCTTAAAATGATGGCCTCCTTGAGAATGTTGAATTTATATCATCATTTAGATAACATACTGCTCAAATAAGAATGTGTCTTTATGGTTTTGTGAAGCTTCTAGCACATCTTTGAGTGACACATGAATAATGACCTAAAAATAAATCAGCTTTATCCTGTTAATCCAGAGAAGTGAATCTTGCATAGAACACAAGTACTGCCTGCATAGAGTATAATACAATTTATATAAGACTATAAAGATTTCTGTACCTTTACTTTTCAGCTGTTACGTGCCTGTCAGAGCACGACGACTCTGCCGATGTCAGTGACTGCCTGCGGTGGGCAGGAGCTATGCCACCTCTTGTTCAGGAGTGTCTCGTTCCCTGCAAAGATGACTGCACATTTACCCCCTGGTCTAAATTTACAGCATGCTCGTTTGACTGTGAATCAACTAGAAGTAGGAGACGGTCACTCACAGGTATAATCTTTTATAGTATTTATCTGATGGTGATACTCGTGAATAATGTTTCTCAGATGTTGGTGGGCTGGCATTGGGGTTTTGGGAAAATCCAGGCAGAATAGTTATCATCCTTAATTGATTTTTGATCTGAGACTCATTGTTGCCTGCTTTACGCACACGCATTTTGGTATGAGAATAGTGCAGAAAAACTCAGTGGGGGAAGGCCATTTTTAGGCAGAAACCAAATAAAACAGTGACTATGCATTGTGCAAGTTTATCTGACCTATTAATCTGGGAAGCATGCAACAAATGTGTATACAAGGATAAAAATCACTGTGTTTTTCTGTTTAAGATTGTTGAAATCTGGATGCAGTTTAAAGCTGGGAATTTTGTGCTCAGCAGTATCCAGTAGTTCACCAGAGCAAACTAATATCATGAATAAAGAAAAACCAGTATCGTTAAAACAGTTTTGTTTGATCTTTTATATGTATTCATTAAACACTCTAGTTCAAACCATTTCACAGAGCAGTCTCCCATACTTGCTGTTGTGGTTTGTTATATTATTTGAATGCTGATCAAACTTTAAAACTGTGTAACATTAATAGTTTGGAGCCACTTGTTTTGTTAGGAGTTGTCTTACTCTCCCCTGCCAGACACATAGCCAAATCAAATAAAAATGAATTCTACTGTTTTCAGAAGGTTTACAAGAAATTTACTGTTATTGTTATCCTGAACACTCGCATCTTTCCATATTTCTGTGTTGTGCTTGAGAGCTGTGGTGCAGCTGGCCTGAGTTTGCTCTGTTAATAGAGGTGAAACTTCAAAGACTTCTACTATGGAGTAAATTACTAACATTGCTGTAAAAATATCCACTGTGATAATGCCTGGGAACTGGATGGCAGCAAAGTATGGTGGCTACCACTGCTCCTTTCTTCTGTGTTCATTGGTACCTGGCTGCACGGCTATCTTGTTATTCAGTTTGTTACTGTTGGAATGATCCAAGTTTTTAGTAACTAACAATTACAATATACAGACATAATAGCTTCAAGCTGCCATTCATGAGCATAGCTCATTAAAGGATAAAGATTTCTCCTTTACATAAAAATCATTATTATAAAATACTCTATTGTTTCTGTCAAAAGAGCGTAGTCTAAAATGTTCTCTGTATCAATGCCTGTATGTTCATAATAGTAGAAATCCTCTATCCCTATCGGAACAATAGGTGCCTGATCTTATAGAAAATATGATACTGTAAGAAATAAGTGAATACTTACTTCCAGGTAGTTTTAAATCTGAATTTTCTTTATGAACACGTGTGCAAGTTACACAACAGTGTGGTCTTACCTATCCCGTTTCTTACTCTGTTCTACATCAGACATAGATCTGTTCAAATAAGTGGACCAAAAATGCTTTCTGATATTCAGGTTTGGATGGCTTGTCTCCTCACCCGCACTGCATTTGTGACCAAACACCACCGGTCTCTCCCATACAACCTTGCTGGGTTCCCTTCCTCCCGCCAGGAAGGAGCTCGTGATCTCAGCCCACTCCCAGCAAAGGTGTTCGGAAAAGCAAGTGGTGAACATGCAGCGGGTGGCCCAGGTGGTGCTGGGGTGGGGACGGCACAACAGCACAGAGAGCAGCGAGGGAGGACCTAATCAGGCATCGGGTTTGGTTTGACCACATTTCAAAAGGGGAGGTCGACGAGATTAGTGCTGACCTGTATTTGCATAGAACTTCATGAAAATTGGAGCTGGCCAAAAGTCTTGAAAAAATCTCATCCATGTGAACTCAGTCCAAAGATTTAAGGAAAGTGCTATTTTGGGAAGTACTTTATGGTGTTAAAAGAGTCCTTTATCCATTTGTATTTCACCTTTCGGTAAGCACGCATGAATTGTACCTCCTTGTTCATCAGTGTGTGTGTCTATGCTCAAGTGAATGCTTCGGCTTCATTATAAGAGATCATTAACAATGTCATTTACTGGGGATCTGCTAATTGTTTGCTAAGTATTTGCTTGCCTCCCACTCAGTTTTTAATAGTATTATTCATTTTACTTAGTAAGTAATCATAGACTCTACATATAAAATTAGTCATTACTTAGGAAGCAAAAGACTTATTACAGAACATATCAAAATTCAAAGTCATTATAATGAAAACACAGTTTTTAGTAACTCTTCAGTTAATTAATACAGTCAGTTAATTCACTGTGCTATGGATACAATGCATTTTCTGTAGGAAGGTGTATTTTAATGTTTCCTATAATTTTTATGTACAGTATGTACTACCTGATAATATTTAATATATATGGTATTTGTTAGTGTTCAGAAATTTAATTTTAAAAAGAAAATGCTATTTAATTGAAGGATTTATGTCCTTGAAAATTATGGAGATAGTATTTTTAACAGTAATTTTTAAAGCAGTCTGTGAAGATCATAGAAATATCACCATCACTAATTCTAAAACTACTTGTTTGTGAAGAGTATGGGATGAATACCACTTTTGCCCTCAAAATAGGGCTTTCATAGCAACTTCATTAGAGAGAAGATTCCTACAAAACAGATGGCAGGGCAAGTTGGAAAAAAAGTGTTGTATAAGTGTGAGATTATTAGCATCTTTACCTGTGTCTGATGCGCTTCATGTAATAATGGCAAAACATGGGCAAGTCCCAAATTCCCACGCTTGCTAATAACGCAGAACATACAGCTGCTGTACATATACACTGAGCTTGTGGCTTCTGTCAGCTCGTCAAACATAAAATGCTGAAAATGCCACTAGAGAGCTCCCAATCTATTTAAAGCCTTTTAAAAGACTTTCCTTTAAGTATATGGAGTTGTACCTCTTATACCTTACCTGAATATGCTCATAAATATATATATAAAAATATAAAGACGTTGGCACTATTTGATTTCTTTGTGTTTATTATCCCTTTGTGCTGGCAAACTTTACGTTCCCCAGAACTCTGGAAATACAGTTTTGAAAGAGCTGAGGCTTGAAGGATAGTGATACTAAGGGTCTGCAATTGGTGCCCTTCTCTTTGGAGGTACATGCGTGTATGCAAACAGGTATTGGTGGCAGCCAGCTTGTGCTCCGGGTGACGTGTGGTGAAATGACTATTGGTTACAGACTAGAAAGAGGGTTGTTGGGTTATATAACTTATTTTTTGTTTTTAGTATCTTATTTGTGCGCAATACCAAAGAGAAAACATTTCTTTTGGGATCAAAGCATTAAAAACTTCTTGCAGAAGTATTTTTAGCGCATCCAAAATCCCCAAGGCACATTTTGAAGATGGGATATAGATGCGGTTTGTTAGTGAAGAGGAATTCTCCTCTTCTGTGCAGATGCCAAATGCAGACGCTCCTGAGCTCAGCCAGCATAAAGATTGCTCCATGTCACGTTGGCTAACCCATGCCAAGAAAAGCATTGATTTTATCTTTAGAGGCTCTATACAGGCCTTTGTCCCCTGGGGCAGCTGTAGGGATGCAGGGAGCATGAATTCTGTTCTTTACATTATCTCTCCTTGTACTGGGGACGTCTTCTTATGCCTAGAAGTCCTTCAGGAACAGGGCATGGAGAGTGCAGCTGCAGAGGGCTGTGCCACAGGTTTATTTGAATGCTTCTGCTTTGTGAAGCTACTGAAAGGTCTGTAAAGAGCCTTCTTTTAAAACCCGTTGAAAGAAGAGAGCAAAAGAAAACATTAAACCAAATCCAATGATTGAAATGCTTTCCAGCCCTAATAATTTACTGAGGATTATCTTTTCTGTTTTCTTCGAAGTGTGGTTTGTGTGCAGAGTGCATCTTTAACTAATTTGTAAAGTAGCCTCAAAGAAGAAGTTATGGCTAATGTAGAGTCCTCTGAAGTTGTCCTAGCAACCATTGATTGCGAGCAAATAGAGACAAAACAATCAATTTATTTTCATCAGATAATTAGAGAAAATGATATTATATAAAATTACAAAGCATTTTCCGGGCAGACCGCTAGTAGAGTAAGACTTTGCATTTTGCTCCTTGCCCTACCCATCAAAACAGTATTTCCAAGTTCTCTGGTTGCCCCTGGAGATAAATACGTTGTCCTTGCACTCCAGAGCACTGGCAGCAGCTAATAGTTGCTTCGGAAATGTTTCTGGATATTAACATTCAGATTGTCTAGGTTCTAATGTGTTGAATTCATGCAAGTATAAATAATATGACGTGTTGTTATCAAAAGTAGCAGATGTTAAGCTAACAAACAGATTTCTGTGGTTGGAACAGGGCGAAGCAGAAAGCGAGACAAATGCCAGAATACAGAAGTTTATCCTCAAGTTGAAACAGAGCTGTGCCCCTGCGAGGTGTTTACCTCCCAGCCCCACGGAAACTGGTCTGACTGCATTATTGGAGGAGGTACATCTGAGCCGCATTTGGGAATGAGGTCCCACAGAGATACCAAGGAGTGTGGCGAGGGTGTACGACTGCGAGCTATTGCCTGTTACGATAAGACCGGCAGACTCGTGGAACCATCTCGCTGTAGCAGTTCAGGTAAGATTTAAAAAAAGTGCACAATGCGTGTAAATAGCCCTGATGCTGAGCACAGTTATCCACTCAGTGGTTCATTTTGGAGCCCGTCGTAGGTGTGTACCTGTGTACTTGCTGGAACAGCTTTCACAAGGTTGCTGTGAGTGTTGAACACTGTTCTTCGAATATCTTCTTTTTGCTCTTAATACTGAGGTTTTCCTCAGTATTAGGGTCTGCTGGCTTTTCTACAATGGAAATGAAGAAGAGGGCTGAAGTTGGCTATGCTGTCAGAATACCAGAGACATTTCTTTTATTTTTCTGAAAATCCCATAGATGTATAAGCTTAGGAGAAGGCATATTTCAATCAGCATTTTGTTTGAACGTATATCCTACTTCAGCTTTTACTTGTTTAGAAATTATTATTCCTTTTCACTATATTTGGAGGTTTGTATGGTTGTTTTCAATGAAGGAATCGGGAATTTTCTCGAGATAATCGTATTTCATTACAAACACCCTGTGATGTCACCTGCTGTTGCTCATGCCAAGTACACATGACTTCAGCAGCCAGTGGTCTCCTTGCAATTTTGTGCCAGTCTCAAGCTCAAGTTGATATACGTATATTCATTCCAGTGTCACTGCTTGCTGGGGCTCTGGGCTGTAATTCTGTCCACTTATATTTCACATATAATCAAGTAGCCTGTATCACACAGAAGTAGGGCAGAATTAGAAGTAGAGCAAGCAGGAAATGTCATTCAATCCAGATAGTTTCTCCCAGTTTCCATGATTTGCAGTTCCTTGCAATCATTACGCTAAATCAATTTGCAGATAAAAGCCCTTATCTTAGGGGCAAATTCCTTACCCATGCTGCCCCCAAACCACTAATGGTTTCTGACTTATAGTCAAAAAGCTTAGGACACCACACAGTGTGATGTAGCAGGTTGGAAGACTGCTGGTGAGCTATATGATGGGAGAGGGAGAAATGATGTCTCAGAAGGAGATTAAGTAATACAGTGGGAACCATTAGCGTTCCTGAGTATATAAGGGAGAAGAGAAAGAAGTGGGGCTGCTCTACAGAGGGTCTTCAGGATGAGGATCAGCAGCCTGAGCTGCATGTAATAAAAGGAAAAAAACCCCACCCTAATGAAGTGATTGAGTCCTGGAGTGAATTCCTCTCACAGCTGTTGATGGCTGTTCCAGCTGGCTGCACGGATTCATAAAGCAGCTTTCCGTGGTTTGTGTTTCAACAATGTGCTGTTGTACCAATTGATTATGCCTCTGTGGCCCATGAAGGAGGAATGCTATACGTTTCCCCCACAACATTACCTTTTCTTCTGTAAAAAGGGAGCTGTTGGGTTTTGAAAGGTGGGTTTGCCTGTGCCATGACTTGCTCTTTTGAAAAACTCAAGGTTTTTATCACTATTAAAAAGAGGAGGTTGTCTATGCGTGGGGCTTTTCTGAATAACCTTGAAGCCTGTTTCCTGTCAGTGATATTTATGTGGCATTTTTAATGGTCTGGCTTCTCTTAGGGAGGTAGTAGGGAGTGGTAGCTCAAGGGTATTATTGTTACCTTTCTTGTCTTCAGCTTTTTATCTGAGCAGATATGATTGCAATGTGGCCCCGGCACAGGACCCGTATCAGAGGCCAGAGGGGTGGTCAGTACCGTACAGCAGAGCCCTGTCGTATGCCCTTCCTCCTGCGCTCTGCTTACAGAGTGCTCTGAAGACCTTTAGGTTTGGAAGCGGGATGTAAAGGAGGGGTGAAACGTTCCCACCTTCTGGGTGCCCCATATAAGTTCCCCGAAGGGTGAACTATTAATCTCCAGCCAGACCCCTATTTAATACCCAGGATGTATAAGCTCCTAATTGCTACCCAGTGTTGAACACCTTCTGTTCCCTGCAAGGTGAGCGGGAAAGTAGCGTTGCCTCGGTCTCCAGCTAACATGGATATTTCGGTGACTTTGGGTGCAGAGTGCCCAAAAGTGGGCAGAAAGCTCCACAGGTTCCACTTACATCACTTAGAACCTGCCTTTCAACCAGAGCATTCAAGTGGAGATAAGTGTATTGGGTTTGCATGCAAGGTTTGGGGGGGGACACCTACAGGGGTGGCTTCTGTGAGAAGTCGCTAGAAGCTTTCCCCACGGCTCAAATAGAGCCAATGCCAGCCGGCTCCAAGTCAGTGGCGCCGCTGGCCAAGGCCGAGCCTATTAGCGATGGTGGTAGCACCTCTGGGATGACAGATTTAAGAAGTGGGGAGAAAAACCTGCACAACAGCAGCCAGGAGAGAGGAGTGAGAGAACCAGCCCTGCAGACCCCCAGGTCAGTGAAGAAGGAGGGGGAGGAGATGCTCCAGGTGCCGGAGCAGAGATTCCCCTGCAGCCCATGGGGCAGACCATGGTGAGGCAGGCTGTCCCCCTGCAGCCCAGGGAGGTCCACGGGGGAGCAGATCTCCACCTGCAGCCCGGGGAGGACCCCACGCCGGAGCAGGTGGGTGCCCGAAGGAGGCTGTGACCCCGTGGGAAGCCCACGCTGGAGCAGGCTCCTGGCAGGACCTGTGACCCCATGGAGAGTGGAGCCCAGGCTGGAGCAGGTTCGCTGGCAGGAATTGTGACCCCATGAAAGAGACCCACGCTGGAGCAGTCTGTGCCTGAAGGACTGCAGCCCATGGGAAGGACTCACGCTGGAGATGTTCGTGGAGGACTGTTTCCCATGGGAGGGACCCCGTGCTGGAGCAGGGGAAAGAGTGTAAGGAGTCCTGCCCCTGAGGAGGAAGGAGCGGCAGAGACAACGTGTGATGAACTGACTGTAACCCCCATCCCTGTACCCCTGTGCCACTGGTGGGAAGGAGGTAGAGAAAATCGGGAATGAAGCTGTGCCTGAGAATAAAGAAGGGGTGGGGGGAAGGTGTTTTAAGATTTGGTTTTATTTCTCATTATCCTACTCTGATTTGATTGGTAACAAATTAAACTAGTTTCCCCAAGTCAAGTCTGCTTTGCCTGTGATGGTAATTGCTGAGTGATCTCTCCCTGTTGTTATCTCAACCCGTGAGCCTTTTGTTGTATTTTCTCTCTCCTGTCCAGCTGAGGAGGGGAGTGATAGAGTGACTTTGGTGGGCACCTGGCATCCAGCCAGGGTCAACCCACCACAATAAGCCTGATATTTATGGTCTCTAGAGCTGGGAGCTTTCAAAATGCACTTCTGAACACATTATTGAATTAGTGATAGAAACAAATCATTATCCAATTAATAATTAGCAGAATGTTTTTCAACCATAATAGAGAAGAGCAAATTACAGAAGCATGCAGAATTGCTAAGCTCTGCGAAATTATTCATGACAGGTTTTTTTTAAGCAGCTCGGTTTGTCTTGTTCACAATTAGTATCAGATGACCTTTTAACATTTGCTAGCTGACCATATTTATGGCTAATTAAGCTATCGCCTTATATATTGAATGCCTATCACTGTGATATCTAGGCATTGTTCTTGCTTTATGAGATGTGGGGGTGTGTTCCTCTTTTATTTCTTTCAAGTCTTCTGACTTCTCTTTGTTTCTTGCTCTTTTCCTTTTGCAGGACAGTGCTTTTCCTTCCTTCCCTTGAACCAGGACAGAAGTGAGAAATTTTAAGACTTAGACCTCACTTCCTTGCTGGGTCCTTTTGAGGAACTTTTACAAAATGTAGAAAGACAGATGTAAGGATGCAAATTGTGCCTTAGAAGTAGATTTAAGTTTGTCCCAGACTTGATAATGCCAGGAGTGCAAGGTATAGGACAATAAAAATGGTATAGAATAGAATAGGTCAGTTTGTAGCTTTTCTAAAGAGCAAACTGTGGGCTCTTGCCTTGTCACAGCAATGATTTTCACTTTCCCTGACTGAAACCTGGCTGTTGAACTTACCAGTTCAGTAGGGTTTAGTTCACTCGTGTCAATGTGATTTACTATGCGAATGTATCATAGTTATCAAGTGAGTGTTCTGTGAGTTTGAGTCTAATGCAGAAATTAATCACTGCTCAGTGGGGTTCAGGGTCTGAGGCCCTGATCTTACGCTGAGTTTTGTGAGCAATTCTGCATTTGCAACTTGGGGGGAAAAAACCCGAACCAAAACATCATTAGTCTACTCATCTGTGTTTGTCAGCAGTCAGTCTAGCCTCCAACTCTCCTAAGCCTATTATCTGCAAATATATTAACCCTTTAAGCATACCTTTTCAACAGGAAATGGATTTTCTCCCCAGTGCTGTAGTTACTGCACACAGAGTATCCCCAGGTCCAAAACCAGTGAAGACAAAAGCATTCCAGCTGTGCCTTAATGGAAATGCACTACTTGCCTGGTGTCTATGGTTCCTTCTGCCTGGACCCAAGAGCTGGGCTGGAGGGACCTCTGTCCTGACCCAGCACAGCTTGTGTGAATACTTTGGGTCAACTGTAGTGGGTACACAGGTCACACCTTGACCAATTTACCTGTCTTCACTGCAATTAAACTTGGGTTAGCTTGTGATCATTAGGTATGACAAGCTTAAAAATACAAGCCCCAGACTTTTCTGAATTTTATTCCTTTCCATACCAACCCTTTTCTCTGATGTCCAGAAAAAGCGCACTGTAGCTTTTTTTTCATGACTGGCTTTTGTGATTAGTCTACTGCTTTATTTTAGTGGTGTTGTCATTTTCCTTGATCACCCATTCAATAAGCTCAAGAAATGAGTGACCTGCAGTTTCCAAATTGAGCTAATTCTTTTTTCCTGGATTTGGTTCACTCTTCCTTCCTTTAATTTGGAAATACACTTATGAAATTATGGATAGAGGTAACTATCTCTAACTACATTACAAAAATGTAATTGATAATTTGCCTCAATTTGTCTTCCCATCAGAAGGATGGTATATGTTGTGTTCAACTCACCGCTAGTCTGGAGGGTCTCTGTTCTCTGGCTGGTGTTTGGAGCATCCTCTTTGGACATGAAATTGTCCTCTTAATTGCAGTTCATCCGCTTCTCAATCTGTCATCTGAGTTCCTCGTACTATTTTTTAATTTCCACCTCCTTTGTTTTGAATTATTTCATGTAGTTGCTTTGCCTCTCTTTTTTGTGTGCTGTGCCAACAGGGTTTTTTTTTTTAATCTTCGAGGAACATAGGGTGCCTCATCTGTTCCAAATCAAAGGCTCAAGATTTCTGTGCTCCTGCACAGAGGTTCTGCTTTTGATCCGATGGGCAATTTATGGAAAACAGGAATTTATGAAGAGCGCTTATACTATTCAAATTATGCTGTGCTCGCAACAACAGGAACCTGGAAGAAAGACACAACAGACAAATAGATCCTGGCTTTAAATCACAGAGCGGTTAGCTTCAACCTACAGTCACCTTAAAAAGCTTTAATTATCTCTAAATTTATGAAGGGCACAGCAGGGGTGCTCATATACCTCCTTATTCTCAACAGTGCGGTGTTTTGTTGTACGTGGTTTAGTTGCGGGTGGAGAAATCAAAGAGGACTTGGGATGCTCAGAGGGTTCCCTGGCACCTGCTGATGCAGGGGTGTCACTCAGCTCTTCCCAGTCGGGTCGATCTAACACTGTACTGGGAATGCTGCTGGCAAGGTCACTCCTTGAAAATGTCAGCTTTAATCCCAAACGGGTAGGATTAGCAAACAGATGCACCAGGAGAGGTTAAAAATTTTGGTGATGTGAAAACTCATAGATTTTGTGTTTGCTGGAGGGATGTTCCCTGCTCCAAGGCACATCAGGGCAGTGTGTGCCCGCAGTGACAGTGCTGCTTCTGTCCTGATCAGCCGTGTCCCCAACCTTGAGAGATTTAGGACAGTATGCAAAGGTCCTGGATCAGGAATTTCAGCTCCTACTGCTGAAAACCAGGTAGTAGGAAGTCTCATGAAGTTTGCTTTTCTGAAAAGTCAGCCCAGAGTAGTGCTGTTTTTCTACTGGGGGCATTCCTCTGGGGTTTATGCTCCCTTATGTGAAAATCCTGGCCACCAGCTTGGTAGACATTGAATGACCTACGTGTGAGTCAACACAAGGACCTGCTCTGAAACCCTCAGGCGTCACTGTAGGAGGAAATGAACTATTTTCAGGTAGCTTTTGATCACTAGATTTTAATAATCGTTCTGCAAAATGATATTTGTGTAGCTCAAAAAACTATAAGCAGAGCTTAATAAGTTAAGGAAATGTGAGCCAAGTCTATCCTGGGCTGATAGCAAACTTACCTTTCCTACAAGGTAACAATTTTGGAAAAAAAAAGTTGAAAAAGCTACATTGAATAAATGCCTGTTTATTTTTGAAAGTGTATCTATTCTGGCAATTACTGTGGTATACATTTTTCCATATCTGGAGGAAGGAAATTTGTGCAGAAATCCCTGATTTTGTTTTGAAAATCTTCAGAAATAGAAACTTTTCTGAACAGAAGTTTCACCTGTGTTTTTGAAAATATTCCTAAGTATTTAATTTCAGTCTTAGTCTAAATGAAATTAGCACAAACCATTAATTCCAGAATCCAACTAGTTTTTGTTTTAAGTGGTTTCTGTACTTCCATAAACAGCATCCTACAAACATCTTATGGATGAGGCCTCATTTCTGGACGCCTCATTCTTGACAGCCTCATTTCTTTTACAAGGAACACGGGCAACCCTGGCTAGGCTGTCCTCTTCCCAGCTCCAGACCCCACACATGACAGCCTTGGAATGCCTCCACTGTGGGAGTAGTAGGTGGTCTTGACACCATTGGTTAATTATAACATGTAGACACAGTGTTCAGATTACCCTACCCTTCTTTTGGCATTTGGCTTTCATTAGATATTACAATACTCCTGTTTCTCTCTGTGGTTTCTCCTGTGGTGTCTCCGCGGTATATCTCTCTGTGGCCTTTTTATTACAGA
The DNA here is from genome assembly GCF_964188355.1 of Buteo buteo. NCBI lineage: Eukaryota > Metazoa > Chordata > Aves > Accipitriformes > Accipitridae > Buteo > Buteo buteo. The sequence continues at coordinate 47,440,833 of NC_134175.1, forward strand.
AAAATGACTGTATTACTTACCAGGACAAAGCTTTTAAAAGACTGCTTGGGGAAAATGTTTCAGCTAAATTTTCACCTTATTGCCCATCCCATTCCATCCCCTGGCACAGGAATTACATCTGGGTTTGGATCACGGGTGGCCGAAAGGTGTTGCCAGCTGTAGACAGGCCTGTCCTACCTTCGTGTCCCCACTTCAGGACTCTTCAAAGCCACTGTCACCTTTGACTGGTTTTCTGCTATCTCAAAGCTACATAGCTTCTAAATTTAGCCCCAAAATCCTGGCTGGGTTCTCCTCTGGACCTCTCTCTGACATTTCTACATATCTCCTTGGGTGTGCAGTGACACTCTTAATTACAGCTGTGGCTGCCAGGGGAGCTGTAAGCACAGAAACAGAGCCCGTAAAGGACCTGCCCTCCACTTCTTGTTTGACTACAGGATTTTTACATATCGCTCTCATAATAGTGCTCAAAGAACATTGATTTATTCCCTATCTTTTTCCTTTCCTTTTTTTCCAAAATCTGTTCACCATAAGAAAAGTTGGCCACAGTTCTTCCTTCTGGATGTTAAAAGACTTATCAAATGAAATTGGATCACAAGACAACTGTTCAGACGTTGCTGTTCTCTTTGTTTTTCTGGCAACAGAATCAAAGGTAAACAGCCATCAAAAAAGTTATTTCTGAGTGGGTCAAACTGGCTATCAAAGAAGCTTATTTAAAGCAAGGTAAGACTTCCCCTGAGGCATTAGTCTGTAGAAATACACATTCTTCTAGATCTTTATCTTCTTACAGAAAGCAAGCATGCATCTTATGAGGAAAAATTTAGAGGATTAGCAATTTGAGCAGCATCCTCTGTGGGTGCTGCATTTAGTCATAGTGATGTCTGTTGTTATGCCTTGGCTCTAAATATAAATCTTTATAGTGTGTCTTTGCCCAAATTTCTTTTATACTTTTTGCTGCATTCCATAAAATGACCCCTTTGAAGAGGCTGCAGTACCAGACTATGTGGAGGAATGATTTTTTACTAACCTCGAACAGTCTGTCTTGTGTTTGACGATCACCATCAGCCTCCACTTGCCGGACCACCTCTGTCCACCCTTGCTCATGTCCGTGCCTTTTGCCTCCATTATTAGGCTCAGTCAGTTTTTCTCTGTTTTTGACAGGTTGATTAAAGCTCTTCCATGGGAGTTGGGAACGTTTTTAGTGTAGAATAGTAACTCGGTGTAGAAATAGTCTATTGGAGGTTTAGGAGAGCTTTGATAGCAAGTTAATGCACTGGGCGATCTACTGCCCTGATTTCTGCAGTAGACTACAGTAAGGGTATCTCTTTGAAATGTGGCCCGTCTCTTCGGCCTTAATAACGCATTTGTCACAAATACAGCCTGTTATGAAGCAAGGCTCTAATAAAATGTGATCATACAAAGATAGATTTAGAATTAACATTTTTCTCTCCCTGTGTGTCATTCCATTTAATATGTTATATTGGAAGTATGAAGAAATACCGTTTTAGCCTAAGACTCTTCGTTAATTATTTTTCAATGTTTTTTTAACCTGATTGCCTTTTATACAGCTCTGACGAGCAGGACTTTCAGGCAAATAAATGGAGGACAAATAATTTTTAAGTGGAAAGTCACAGTTTCATATCTTTACTGCTGGTGGGGAGCCCTGTGGCAGGTGGACATAGTAGGTGTTTAGTGAATTTCAGTGAGAGTTAAAGGGTTTCACATCTGACATATTCTGCAGATCTTCAAAAGCAACATCATGTGTTTCTGCATGTATGGAACGAGAGTCCTACAAAAAGAAGAATTCCAGTTTTTACACATAGGCCAGTGTCTGAATAAAATGAGCTGACTGCCTGAGCGGCAATGAGTTTGCTGGAGCACTGCATACAGTGATAAAGTTAGCATGGCAGGGGGAGATGGGCACGTAGTGGATGTCTTTTAAGGTGCCTGATGGAGTCTGCTTGATCAAAGAGTTTGGGAGACCAACTCAGAAACATAGCAACAGCTGAATTTAGAAGATTTGAGGAAATGAGCCTGAATTAGGGAACGTGGATAAAATTAACGTTCAGCTCAGTCTGCTCTAAGGATTATCATAATGATATTGATGAGTAACTGAGAATTTATGCTACCTTAGTCTGTTTCCTGGGTCTGAGATATACTTTGAAATCTCTGTCCTCCAAGGGTTGCAAATGAGGATGGTGTAAATTAAATTGCTGAGAGCCTGGTTTGCAAAGCTTCTAATATCCCTCACAACGGACAGAGATTCTCTCTATGAAATCTTGGATCTCATTTGTATTTGGTAACATGGAGGAGTGACCATTAAAAATCGTATTGTTTAACAAGATTGCATCGCTTTCTGCTTCTGTCTGAATTCATTGAAGTCCTCCAGCAGAGGAGATTGAACTACACAACCAGAGTGCTCAAAGTCATGCTGCAAAATTGAAACAAAAGTCTATCAGGAATTCAGTACATCAGTACTCTGTGCTGGGGCCTGCTAACGTCACAAAAATGTCCTATTTCCATCTCAAGGTTTTCCATCATCTAAATGAGTTGTGCTGCTCTCCCTGTGCCTAAGCTGTGGAAAACCAGAACTGTTGCCTTTCTTAAAAACCTGTTTCCATCAGATTTTTTTTTTATAGTACAGCTTTATTTAAGAAGGTATCCCTGCCTCTGCAGCAAGGTGACCTCTGATAGCAGGAGTGAAACTCCTTATCCGAGCAGGCTGGACCTCGCGGCAGCTACCTGGCCTTCGGAAAAGCGCTCACAGATCTTCCTAATGCTGATAATGGTTAGTGGCATCTTTAAAACAGTGCCAGTATAATTAAAGTGTGTAGTTAGGTTTCTCATTTAGCGTCGATGAGACGAGAAGGAATTGAGGCAGTGTATTGATTTAAATGTATTGATCTGAGAGGTCACTGTGTCACTTGCCTCCTGTGACAGCAGGGAGGGAGGCTACAGAGATCGCTGCGGGCTCCGAAGCTTCTCCCTGCCTTTTCAGTGCCTGTGTGACCTGCTCGTAAACAGAGGCCCTTACACTTGGTAATGCCTCTTGAGTTTGTAAATTAAAGTACTAGGAACGTACATCTCAAAAAAAAAAAAAAAAAAAAAAAAAAAAGTTTTTTTCATGTTGTTGTGAGCTTTCTTGTTAATATTAATTGCACGTGGATCTAATAGCTTTGTGTTCCTTCCTTCTGCAGAGTCATCTGGTGCTTTATTCTGTCTGAAATAAGAGCAGTATTATAATGCACAATACCTGCTAATTATCGGGATACAAGGAAATGCATCAGTGTTTCCCATTCCGTAAAATGGAAACCGTCGTGTTGTTGTCTGAGGGAAGCTGTCTAAATGAGGCTTGTCTGTGTCTTGGGGTCGTAGCTTGGCAGCTGAAATGAAGTGGCATATTGTGTTGACAGTGCCTAACGCTGTATCTTTAGAAGCTGGCAGAAAGATGCTCTCCGCGGAGGGCCCCAAACTCTGAAATTGAGTTTCTTAGTGTGTTCCAGCAGAGCCTGAAACCATTGACCTTCAGGCAATATATGATTTACTGATGGGGGCAGATATTTTTGGTGACATTTGGCGGCAGCTTTCTCCCAGTGATGGACTCTTGGCTCTGGAAGATGCTTCCAGCCTGGTCCAAATTGCCCAAGTCGGTATTGATCTTCAGAGCACTCTGCAATGTACATCTATTTTTGGAGCTATTGTGCAATTGGGCCTCTCAGAGAAGTCGGATGTAGGAGTAGGAGGGGAATTTGATGATCTGCGTACAATTTAATTTTGTCTTTGTGATGTGTTGTGAAAGTGTGTTCGGACTTTAAAAAAAGCCTTATTTTATTATATAAATCTCATAATAATAATAAAAAATTAACACAATCTCAGGTTTGTTTTAAAAGTCTGCTTTTACTACAAATTGAGTAGCCTGAAGAACATATATGCTAAACAATTCATAATAAAGTACAGTGGGATGAGTTTCTTTCCTGATATACAGAGGATGAGGACACTGATAAAGAAAAAACAAGATGCTCTGTTGTGTTTGGACAAAGCAGATGATTTTCCCAGTGGCAGGGTGATGAGCAAAGTATATAGAAAAACACAGCTGAGGTACTACCCTAACTGCTATTGATCCCAGTGGATGATTTTTTTATTTGAGTAAGGACTTTCTTAAAACGTCAGGGCTCCAAAGCAGCCAGCCCAGCCCTTCACTGGAGGGGAGCAGCCCCAGGAGGAGGGGGAATTATTTCCACAGCTGGTTTTGGAGTCCAGACAGATTTGTGCAGTGGATTTCTGCCTGTCTGCATTGAAAGTTCCCTTCGAGATGAATGTACACTGTGAAGTCCTATTTATTTGCAGTATTTATTTACGCTCAGAAGGCAGCAGATGAGTCTCTCTTCTCTGGAAGAGTTCTCAGCTTGTTCTGCAATCTGTTACAATGAGTGTGCTAATTAATGGAGATTTCCTTATTTAGTTAAAAGATTAAATATATGAACTATTATGGTTTGTATGTAACTCAAAGTGTAAGCTTGCAAGTTCTTTAAGGAAGAAAACTGTAATGCAAAATCAAAAGGAATTAGGAATCATAATGCAAAGTCAGCATCAACCCAACCGCCTCGTCAGGATTTATAGAGACTGTGAAATTGAGCAATAAAACCAACCTTTGGATGAATTTCAATAACAATAATGTTGAGTTAAACTTACCAGCTTTCTTTACAAGTCCTCTCTGGTCTATTTAGAATCTATAATCAGTCTGCCATGAGATAACGAGAGCGTGTGCCTCTGTTGAGAAGAGCAAGTGGGAATAAATTAGCTAAGCGTCCATTATTTGAGCTTTGGAAAATGTTTGATGTGAAAGTTATTTTTGCTGGATTTTTTCGTAGTGCATTTGCTGAATGTATTCATTAGATTATCTCTTAAATTTCCCAGCTAGCAAACTAATAATGCATAAAATCTCTCAAATCCTTGTGTATTAAAAAAAAAAAAAAAAATTAAACATTTGTTCCATGGCAATATCACGTCCTTTTCAGATGCAGCTGAAGTTGTTAGCAGCTTTAAGACTCCCAGACTTACTCTGCTTAGTTTCCTTAAGTTAATAATGTTCTCCCCTGAAGCAGGATTTAATGTTTGAACCTGGATTGCTTAGGATGAGGTGCTTCCCTTGTAGCTCACAAGCTTCTGGAGCCTTCGGTCATGCCATGTGGCCCATCACCACTGTCTGCCTTATTTGCGGCACTTTGGGAAAGCCCCAACCATAAAGCTATGATCAGCTGGTGGAGTCAGTCTCTTAACTGCAGTCTGTGCTCAATGCTGAGTTTTAACCTGAGTTAAAACATGAGGTTTGCTTTGCAGGAGATCCCAAAGCTTCAGCTGAGCAGAATCTGGCCCACCAAGTGCCATGGTCCACCAGGTCTCCCTCACAAAGTCTTTAGCTATTAGACTTCTAGCACCACATGGATTTACTGGTGTTATTCTACATATTTCACAGTCAGTAACCAAATGAATGTAAATATTAATTGCAAAATGAATCAATTTTTTTCTCTACCTTTGGTCTGTGTAATTAAAACATTTCTTCTGTGTCATTGTCCACTCTGCTGCTGCCTTGGTTGTTAAAGGGTGATCTCTTTTATCCTGTAGACTCCAAGGGAAATTAGTGGTGTTATTACTAGTGGCAGTTGCAGTGATGCACAGAATTGTCCCTCTCATAGTAATGACCTTGAGTTTTATGAAGCACCTCAAGGTTTACTAACAAGGGTAGAACCACTAGAAGTTGTTAATTGAAATGATGAAAAATGTTAGAGAGGTTACAAATGAGTTTAAAGCCAATTCAATTAGAAGCATCTGTTTCCAAAGCTGCTGGAGAAATGTTGTTTATTTTCGAATCACTTTTAAGTCAGCCTCTTGGAATCCTGTTGGCACTGTTGTTTAACGCTGTGTGCAGACCTTACACCCGCAGCAAATTTGTCATTTGGAAGTGCAACAATCAGGTGGATGCCAGTGCTTATGTTAGCTTGCAAACCTACTAATCGCCTGCTTCTCCCACCATGATCCATTTGTGAATATAGAGGGGGACACAGGACATTGCAGCCCCTCGCTAGCTGTGTCTGGGGTGATACGTACGGCATCTTGTGTAGGTGGAAAAGAAATTGTGCTACTGCAAAACTCCCCCCCAGCACTGCAGTGCAATTCACAGCCTCTTCATGCGTCTGTGCTGCTGCCACCCACCAGCCCATCATCTAGCTACCTCCTATTGCTTTAGCTCTTTTGGGTTCCACAGCAAAAATGAGACAATAACTGTTTTTACACTGTGTATTTGAGCCTTAACCTCTGACACCTACCAGACCATCATCCTCACTTTATTAATCTACCTGCTATTGTTTTGTCTCTTGGGCTGCACAGAAGAAATGAGATGAGTAATGGTTGCTACATCATGTGTTTGAGCCTTCCCAGTACATCCTGTGTAATCTGTGGGTGCTTTGTTTATTATAGACACTTTAGGGAAGAGACTCCATTTGTGGCTTGTAGAGCAACAAGCACATTGTTCTTAATGAATAAATAATAGTAAAAAGAGCTGTGTAGCCTAGGTAAATGCATTTGTTCATCCCATTAGGTTGGCAGCATCTCAGTAGTAAAACAATAGCACTTAAACATAGAAAAGGCTTATTTGATCATCCAGCTCAATTTTTCCTGCCAATTCAGGACTATTCCGAGTCCTATGTTTCAAAGTGCCTACTTAAATATCCCTTGCACTGGTGTTTCTGTCGCTACCTCCTGCGACATCTGTGTGTGCAGTTCCAGCTCTGTGGTGTTCAGGAACCTGCTATTGGTTCAGATGGGACAGAGGCTCTCATCTGTTGTTTCTAAATTAAATGAGCTTTATTTTAACAGTATTTGAGATTTTGTAGAATTAGAAAAAAAAGGGTTAAAGGAAGCTTCAAGAAATAATATAAGAACACATGAAAAGCAGGCTGAGCAGGGTTGGGGAGAGGAGGACATCTTTTTCCATAGAAGGTCTTGGAAACTCAATGAATTTTTGATCCCAGGTTCTGCAGAGGACAGAAGAATGGGGAATGTGGTTGAGTGAGATGTTTAAGGATGACACTGACAAAACCAGCTGTGTAAACTCAACCTTGAGTTGGTCTCCCCAAGCTGAGCGACAATAACTCAGAAATGTGTTTATGCTGTTTCCTTTATTCATATTCTGTTATGGTAAGATGTATTTCTCTGGATAATACCCTGAATGTAGTATTCTTTATTAATAGGTTGTTTTAATAGCATATCTCCCTTGTTTTGTTTCGGGTTTTTTGCTTTGTATGATGCACCATGGCAATGCTACAAGTTTTCTAGGAATGCCAATACTAGGATTATTGTTTGTATCCAACCTGAAGCCTTTTCAGCCCCCTGACAATGGCAAGCCATTGCTTGGCTCCTACAGAGGAAAACAAATATCCCATTCTTATAGGCAATGGATGAGCTGAGTACAACGTTATTTACTAGTTCTCTCATAAAAAGATAGCCATAAAGGCATTCTCTGTCTGAGCAGAGAGGATACATCACATAAAGATTTTTGGAGGAAAATTTTTGTTGAATGAAATCTTTGGTCCATGGGTATCTCAGCATAGGATTAACCTCAAGTGATTGATAGAAGAAATAATGGCAGCCTGTGAGAAGAGCTGGAAAGAATGTTTCCGTTTTGATTTTGTAGCATTGTTCAATATGGAGAATTAGCTTCCTCTGGGCAGTATGGTAATTTAATGCTCTATTAGCTGGCTATTATTTGTTTATACTTAACGTAATTTAGAAATATGGGTAAGGAAACTCAAAAAGTAATGAGCTGGCCTCTTAGCAACAGGACATCTTTAGAAATTCTGTGGTTCACTGAGGGATCCCCACAGCACTTCCTGGCGATGGAATACAATAAGTTTCTTTAGTTTTGTTTATTGTAACTTTTCTTTCGTCTTCCTTATATTTCTTTTTTTTGTATTATATTTCTTTTTTTGTCTTATATTTCTTTTTTGTCTTATATTTCTTTTTTGTCTTATATTTCTTTTTTTGTCTTATATTTCTTTTTATTATAGAGGTAGGTCTTGAACTGCCAAAAGGCTTAGCCCATTTTGCCTTCACTGATAAGTTGATAACCCCTCTGTCTAATCCTACTTTGAAACAAGGCACTTTCTTTGTTTCTGTTGAGAGTTAATTACCTAGGCTGTCACACAGCCCAAGGAAAAATGATATTTCATATAGTGGTGGAACAGAACTCTTTGGAGAACTGCCTAAGAAATGCTTCTCATAAATCTATCATGAGAAAATTTCTTTTGCTTATCATAATGTATTATGAATTGCTTTGAGTGGCAACCTAAGCAGGTGGAATAGAATATTAGTGAGATATTTGGGAGTTTCATTTGGGGGAAAAAAGTGAGTCTGTTTTGGAAATATTTGTATATGTGTGTGCATGGGTGTAATCTCACCTAGATGAGAATACAAAACATGCAAAGTTGAAATATTTCAAACATGTGAACACCGCTGTAATGGATTGGGTCGGAAATAATTAAGATACCCAATTCCAGTGGCTTTGGAGCTGCAAAGGAAAAGACGACGCAACATACAGAGATAAGAGGTAGCAAAGAAAACCAGAGCATACCGTATGGGGACAGGTCTGCAGCTTTAGGGAAGAGTTACAGTATGAGTTACTAGGGAAATGATTGTAGCTGTCAGGCTACGCGGTGGCCACCGTAAAGGAAGAGGGAACAGTACCATCACTAAGGAAAAAGAGGGAAGAAATAGAGCATCGTTGAACTGAAGGAGGGGGCTACTGTTGTTTCTAGCATTTTTTAAGGCGCTGTTTACAAAAACAACATCAGGGTTTTTTGTACTTCTAGAAGGAGGGTATTTTCTGGTGGGGGATGCCTAAAGAAGTCTGAAACCTTTCTTGATATTGACTTCAGCATGAAGATCAGGAGGGAAGCGGCATATTGCTGCTGTGGGTTGATGCTCAGGGTGTAACGTGGTCCTGGTTTGGGTCAGCAGCAGCAAGTTCGGGCATGGCAGAGCCGGTAAATCCAGCTCCGGGCCAGAATAATCTCTGTGCCTCAGCCTCCGTGTTTCCTGGTTGTTTGGTGCTGTTGTCTGGGGGTTTTGGAGGGCAGCTGCTTCTGAGTTAGGTTTTTCTGGGTTTTGTTGTTTGGTTTGGGTTTTTTTATTCCTCCCTGCTGCAGTGACTGTCACCTTGATAGAGTGAGGAAACCCTTCATAAAAGAGTAGTTCAATGAGCTAATTTGGTATTCTGAAGGTAAGAAATATAGAAGAAGTGTTAGTGCAATGAAAACCAAACAGAAAGAAAGGGCAGAAAAATGAGAAACATCAGAAATATGGTAGAGATGAAATTCAGTTATTTCCATGACCGTCATTGCCAGAGCTATCAGCAGGTCAAATCTGCCTGTAGTAAAGGCTGATCTTAGCAGCCACTGACTTTCATGGTCTAACATGAAATCTCTTTTTTGTTTAAATTAAAATAGTACATACAGACATGACAAGCAGATAATAGAAACTTGAGGAGAACGAATGCAGCATGGTAGGTGGGAAGGTGCAGAAGCTATTCCACACTGCTTGACCCGAGACTGGTGCCAGTAATTCCCTGGAGACCCCAAGGGTTCAGCCACCCTTTACCACCTTTCTACACACCAGGAGCTCCACAGCCAGGGCTGGGCTCTGCAAAATCTCTCTTCCCATATGCCAGCTGCTAAACCAGCTGCGGGCTTGTGCCTCTATGGAGGAACCTTGTTTTTCCCCTGAGAAAACCTATTGGGTTTTAATTCAGGATAGTGTTGGTCCTGCAGATGTCTGGTATTCTGATTTTGAGAGGTGATGATCTTGGGAGGACTTTGTCCTGGTTTCAGCTGGGATAGAGTTAATTGTCTTCCTAGTAGCTGGTACAGTGCTATGGTTTTGAGTTTGGTGTGAGAAGAATGTCGATAACACACTGATGTTTTCAGTTGTTGCTAAGTAATGTTTAGTCTAAAGTCAAGGATTTTTCAGCTTCTCATGCCCAGCCAGCGAGAAGGCTGGAGGAGCACAAGAAGTTGGGAGGGGACACAGCCAGGACAGCTGACCCAAACTGGCCAAAGGGGTATTCCAGACCATGTGATGTTACGCCCAGTATATAAACTGGGGAGAGTGGGGGCGGGGGGATCGCCGCTTAGGGACTAACTGGGCGTCGATCAGCGGGTGGTGAGCAATTGGATTGTGCATCACTTGTATATTCCAATCCTTTTATTATTACTATCGTCATTTTATTAGTGTTACCATTATCAGTATTAGTTTCTTCTTTTCTGTTCTATTAAACAGTTCTTATCTCAACCCATGAGTTTTACTTTTTTTCCCATTCTCTCGCCCATCCTACTGGTTGGGGGGGAAGTGAGTGAGTGGCTGCGTGGTGCTTAGTTGCTGGCTGGGGTTAAACGACAACAGACTTTTATGTCAAGACAGGATAAGGTGAAAGCAAAGCTTTGAAATGCTATTTATGAAATGCAGAATAGGCAAAACAGTTGGAAAGATGTATAAAGAGAACTACCAGAAAGAAGTAGGAAGCAGGTTTCATCTGCTTCTCCCAAGAACGAATCCCACACTGCTCCAGCTGGCTGGCTGCAGACCGGTCCCTCACGCATCTTGTGGGAGCTGCCAAGAACACCGCTCTGGTGCCTCCACTGTCCTCTGGTTCTGTCTGCTGGGAAGAGAGCCTCTGAATCCCTGCCTGTGCCGCTCTGGAGATGGAGTACTAAAGGAGTACAAAATTGGGCTGTCTACTTAGTTCTCCAGAATTTGTTATGGCCACAATCTCATGGGGAAGATGTTGGTGACCACCAGCTTCACAACAGATACTTTTGCCAATGTGTGTCCTTTACGTGAGTCAGTTTTATCATGGCCTTCACTGGACTAAACCAAGTAGAAATTAGTTTTGGTCACTGCTGTTCTTTGCAAGTAATATCATAATCTTGCGTTGGGAGGGTGTTGTCAGTTTGCCAAATGTCTTCTCTTTAAGAAGCTCTCATTTTGTGTTGATTACTCAGATAGCAGTGAGACATCAGAGGATAGGAGTTCATTAGGTGTAGTGATTAAAACCTTTCTGACATTTTTGCTTTAGGTTACATTGAAGAATCTTGCACGGTCCCTTGCCCGTTTGATTGCAAATTAAGCGATTGGTCCAGTTGGTCCCCTTGCAGCTCTTCTTGTGGACCGGGGGTGAAAGTCCGATCCAAGTGGCTTAAGGAGAAGCCTTACAATGGAGGTCGTCCCTGCCCAAAGCTGGATCTCAAGAACCAGGTGAGCAGCGTTAAACAACAGAAATCTCTCTGTGCTTACTGTATTTTTAATTGTGATCAAAAGGTACTGTGCTGGTGAAGAAATTAAAAATAGGAGTTATCTCTGGGATCAAACCTGGTGTCAGATTTTGTAGGCAATCCTCTGAACTTCTTGAGGATTGAGGGCGAGATGCTCATGTAACAGCAGAATTTGACCTGAAACACCGTACTTCTTATAGGAAGAAATTTTTATCTCCCAGAGCACAGGAAGCCATGGATGAATAATCCCACCTGGACAGTGTATAGACATCAGAGAGCTCAGACGTCATGGATATTTTCAAACTTCTTAATTCTCTGAGACTATGGTTGCTGTAGAAACATTTGTTAAATATATATTGCTATTTTTAGCAACGTTTCCCTTCAACACAACACAAGTTCCCTTGAATATTAATCTCTGTATATTCAATATTGAAGTATCCCATCAGAGGAAAATAATCTTTAAATTGCTACTCTTAAAAAAAGATCAGCATCTATTTAAATGCTACTTAATGCTGTATGCATTTCTGCAAAACTAATAGTGATTTCCTACATTTGCTGATTAATTCTCAACACTAATTAACACTGATGAAGTGCTATTTAGTTTTGCCTCTCCTTTATTTCAGATTCAACCATGAAAATTAATTAATAGGACAGAAACAGTCACGCTGAAGGGAATTCATATATATGTTATGAATATATATATGTAAAAATATGTTGTATAGTATGTGTAGTAGTACTTTAATAGTATTCATACAAAGATTTATTTGTGTAGTGGCTTGTAGGTGCTAGAGCTGGTGGATCCAGTTGTTTTTCTGTACTACCGTTGCTGCAGCATTCGTGTCCCAGGATGCAGCACCACTTCTAACACTTGATTCTGAACTTGCCACATTTTCTTTACAGGGTTTTTTTTTTTTTCTGATGAGAAACTTGGTAAATACTTTTTTTTTTTTCCTTTTCTTTTTCCTTATTACTATTTGAAATTCATAGGCAGCAGCCTAACAGAAGCAGCAGGGACTATGAAAATATAAAACTGCAATAAAGTGTATGTTGTCCATACCTCAGTGCTTTTCTTAATAGATCAGACAGATCACCAAAGAGGCAAAATGAAATCCCACAGTAAGTTGTATGGTAACAATAAGCTCCTTTGTAATGAAAAGATACTGGGGTTTGTTACCCATAGACACAGCAGACTACTTCCATTAAAAGTAAACTTATTGCTATAAAGTGTTGCCTATTCCCACACACATTAGATTTGCTAATTTCAAAAGCCTTTCAGAAGATATTAAAGGAAGGAAATTGTTTAAACTTGGAAATTATGTCTTTGTACAGTTTATCAGTCCACAGTGCTTGCAAAGTGCCACGGCTGGTATTAATATAAACGTGGTTGGTGCTTTTTGCCTCTTTACTGGGAACGCGCATCTTGATCTAAAACCCATTGAATTCATTAGAGGGCTTTCTATTGCAGCCTCTAGTAGTGACACCTTAGAATTGCATTAAGGTCTGGGTTTTTTTAGGTATGGTGGGTTTTCTGTTTGTTTATTTGTTTTGGGTTTTGTTTTGGTTTTGTGTTTGTTTTAGGGTTGGGGTTTTTTTTGGATTGAGGCAGAAGCTATTTCTAGCTGTTTTAGCACACCAATGGATTACCTTTTTCCAATTTAGATTTATAGGATTGGATCCGATCCTGTATATTTTGAACCTTTTAGGATAAGAAGAAATTGTGCTAATAAGGAAAGTGTGTGTGTATATATATATGTATGTATGTGTACACTCAGATATGCACACATTTACACATATTGTGTGCATGATTCTCTTCATTAACTCCTCAAACACTTCTCAGTTCTTTGCACAGTTTGGAAGGAGTTTTGCTTTGCACCCACTGGACTTTGACTTCCAGCACTGATTTAGAAACATCGAAGTCCTTAGGCACATTGCAGCATGCACAAGTTGCCTACCCAGATGGTAAACTAAATTAGCTGATCGCGCTGCTGTTTAGCTAAGCTGGACACATATCATTAATCCACTGCAAGGCAGATTGTCTTCTGTTTCCTCTGGTCTGGGTGGTGTTTAAATCCTTGAGCAAAGGTCTATAGATGCTTTAAATATAAATATGTGCCATCCTAATTATTTTTATATAATTTGGGTTAAATACCTGCAGGAAAATACTTGCCTTTGTTTGATAACAGACGTGAGAAAGCTAAATCACCTTGGTGCTGAGATTTGCTCTATCTTTCACTGGCCACTGTGTTATATTGTGTTTTATGCAGTTGATAAAGACATTAGATAACTTAGAACCAAGAATAAACTCTAGCTTCCAGTAGATTTCCCTTATTATTTCCTCTAGTATTTTCTTTTAATTATTGCTTCTGAGCTTGGGTCTTGTTATTGCTTGTCACTTTGGAGAATCCTCCATTTTCCAGTGTCTTATAATTAAAGCCCTCAGTCAGTTTGTGTCTTTTTCTCATTAAGCTAAATAATCTTTTCACCCTTTTCTTGTGAAGGGTGTTTTCTAGGCTTCTTGGCAGACCCCCGTATGTTTTTTTTTTCCAGTGCCTTTCAGATATTTGACATAAATTTAACTACAGAAAGTGTTATTTGAAACACTATTCCAGCAATTCTCTTACCATTTCCCACCATGTCCAGTGTCCTCCCCGTACAAATACTTTAGCAAAGCTTTGGAGAGAGGGGCTATTTGCATGATCAAAACAATTTATGTGATGAATATAAATAATTATTTGAATCACATAATCTGTTTCATAAAAGACTGTCCTAAGATAAGTTCAGTCAGTGTAGTGCAGGTAGCTTGTGTATTTAGGACAGAATTTTTTAGGAGAGGTTTAATTTTATTCAGAGATAATGACACATTCTTTTACTGCATGATATTCTGTGGGGTTTATGCTTTTAATTCCATGGAGTTTTTGGCTCTTCTGGAGTATCTCGAAGCCACTCCTTCAGATGTCTTCATCCCCCCTTGCCTGCAGAGCCTCTCAAGCAGTCCACTTCTTTTGCAGTAAATGTGAGAAGTAGACTCAGAGTTAGGAGAATTCATTCCGCTTTTATTACTTCTTCTCATTATATTCAATGGACTAGGTTCAGCCGTTCCAGATTTTCATTCCAGGTTTTGTTATTTTCCAATAGAAGTGACAGTTAGTGTGGGCTGTATTCACTTGGTATTCTGATATAATCACTCGATTTGATATAGTCACTTCATCCTTAAACTTCCTCTGTGTTGTTGCCCTGTGAAATTAAAAGATGAATTACAATATTTGGGGGAAGAGATGACAGTATTTTAATGCAGATCCATGTAATATGTTGAATTACTTTCGTCTTGTACCTCTAAGTGTTTGAAAATTGCTGAAGAGCTGGCTAACTACATTTTGCTCCATCTCTTAAAGAAAATGGGCATTGCATGTAGAAGCTGTGCAGCTCTTATCTAAGGATATGATTGCTTCTGAACAGCCGATTGGATTATGGGGTCAGCTGGCAGATGTTCTTGGCTGTGCAGTGCATGTTAAAAGAGGTGTAGCATTTACATTTTTCTATTTCTGCTCTTATTTGAATGCACTTACACAGCATGCAGTTGCTAAGCTATTTAATATGTAGTTCTACATGCTGAAAGGTTAAATATGAGTTATGGGGGGTTTATTGCTTGAATATTCTTTTATAGGTTTTTAGGATTACTACAAGAAAATGCATCTTATTTTAAAGACTCATGAATTCCAAGGATTATCTTTTCATTGATTGCTCTAATATATATTCTTGTCAAGATTTTCCCTCCTTCTCCTTCCTCCCCCTTTCTCTCTTACCCAGTCCTGCTAAGGACAAATATCATAGCAAGTAGTTTATTCCCTTTATATATACAGTATGTATGTAAGCAAACATTTTTAAAGGATTAGGAGCATTTGTAAAGGCAGGCATAGCAGGAAAAAAATGTAACATTTAAAATTTAAACTTACTGCTTTCTTTAAAATGAGTAATTTTTTCTTAATGACATTTTCTGGTGTTCAGTCTAGAATATGAGAAATACAGACACCTTACACATTACAATTGCAAGTACTGTTCCTGAAATTGCATACAGAAGTTTAACGAAAGGGAAAAGGAGGGCAGTGGTGCATTTACAGATCAGATCTCTCCGAAGCAGGTGTGAAGATGTATGAATTTCTGGTAACCTTTTCATAGAAAATGACTGGTTTAGTCCTACTTGCACTTCAGAGAGAACAAATTTTTTTGATCAGCAAAAAATGTGTCAAATTTCTTTTGAAAAGTGAAAATCTTACAAAATTGTAGGCTTTAAAACCTCACTGTTAGAATGTACAAGATTGGACGGGCTTGGAGACTGCTGTTAACTGTAGAAGTCACTATCTCTTAGGAGGCAAAGCTGGGCTTGGGCTAGAGATGGAGAGGGGGGTGGGTGTGTGTGATCTTTCCCCTTTTCTAATCTGTATTGTTAGGAAGGGTCTGTTCAGGAAAGGCCTTTTGTTAAGATGTTTCCAGGGCTTTTCACACTTTAATTCCTCAAAAAAACCCACAAAGAAAACCAACACAGTAGTATGCGGACTGAAGTTGGATTTGTTCACATTCAGTAGCCATTTCTCTAGGCAATTTTTGGCTCACATTTGGCAAGCTAAATTTCTGTGGTCCAAAAATGCCCTTAGACTGTGTCAGAGGAACTCTGCCTAAGGAAGAGCAACGTAGCATGGCTTATCACAGGTCACCGTAATGAAACAAGGTCCACTTTTTTTACGTAGGTAACTGTTCTCAGAGCAATAATTTTGTATACAATAAAGTTTCTGAATAAACAACATGTAATGCTCTGTATCTCACCTATTTTCCTTCCTTCAAGTTATGTTCTTGGCCTTACTGGCTGACACAAAGTATTTGCAACCTCTTTCATCTATCTTTGTCCACCATCTGACTGTGAATTATTAAAATAGTATTTATTCTCTTAATTTTGACTGTGTCTGACTATAAAAGAGTTTATTTTCATGCTTTGTTTTGATGTAATACTTTGTTGTACTCTTCCTTTGCATAAATGTTTCTTTTATACATACATATGTATGTATATGTGCGTTGTATGAAATGTTTTCAAAACTATTGGGCTCCTGCATTAGAAGTTAAGTTTGAACCCAGCATCTTTCATTGCTACCACTGAATTAACTCACATCCAATGCCTGGACGGCAAGTTGCATGGATAACCCTTACCTTTCAGTATCAGAGATTGATCTTCAAGAATATCATTGGTAATGTATTAGCTATAAATAGCTCCTGCTTAAATCACCTCTTTTGTAATATAGATTTCTAATTGTCAGAAAAGTCGCTGAACTTTTTTAAGGCACTCATAAAATCTCTTCCTCTCATGGATGTCAGCTGCCAGGATTTTATTTCTAAGCCCAGTCCTGTGCTGCTGTATCAGTAGCTTTGACTGTGTAAGACCCCTTTCTGTGGCATGCAAGGACACGGCTGACCTATATTTTCCTCTGGCTCTGTCTATCGACACTCATTTGCTATGTGTGCAACTTAACTTCTGAAAACAAAAATCCTATCCTTAATCTCGGTTTTACCTTCAGAAGGTCTGATTTCCTCCCACTCAGTCTTAAAGGAAGGAATTACAGCATGGAAAACATTTGTCCTCTGATTCTAGTGCGGTTTTACAGTATCATAAAAATGACAAGGTTTTTTGCCTGCTACACTAATGTGGGAGAATTTTCAGTGTCAAAAAATAGCGAGAACCTCCTGGTTTCCTTACATTTTTCTTGCTGTGACTGGAAGTTTTGATACTAAACAGTAATTTATTTCCTTAAATGAGCAAAAGTAGCAAGCAGAATCTGTGTAGCCTGAGCACTACCTCCTCTTCCTGAAGTGAGTGTCCGGAGGGTCCCCCATGTGGGTGGGTCTGCTTCACTTCCTAAGGAAAATACAGCCATTTCCTCTGTTGTCCTTCAGGATAGTGACCCTGTAGTGTCTACTCTGGATATTCCCAGCATGTATTAATTTTGTATTCAGCTTCAGTAGCTAGCCACACTTGATTTTCATTTCTCCTACAGGTTTTCTGTTGAATAAAGAGTCATATAAACATGTTTTCACAATTGCCACTCATGAAAAGCTTTAGCCTTGCAAAAATGGAGCAGTTTAACAACTTCCTCAAAAGTATTTTTCACTTGGCTTTTTGTTCTATATAGCTCCTTTAAATTTCTCAATAAGGCATCTTGATATATGGTGTAATGCTATTTTCTGTAATTATGAGAGTACATTTGCACTTTGTGAAATGAAGTATCTTGCAATGCCAGTCTCCTTCCTAGAATTACTCTGAATCCACAAAAATTAGCAGCCTTGTGCAAATTGATTAAACTACATTTTTCTGCCTACTACAGACCCTACCAAGTTCTTAATGAAATATGTATCAAAGCAGGACTTTTTGCTGTAAAGGAAAGTGGTATGTTTGCATCTCTGGAACTGAATATTTACCCATAATTATTTCTGATTCAAATACAGTTCCTATGTATGTTGTTGAAAAAAAAAATTCTTGTTAAATATGATAGCATACTGCAGAATATAGTGAAAGACAGGAGTTATACCAAAAGTGCTTTGTCCTGTTTATTTCTCTGTGAAGGAGATGGAATTAAATGGAAAATCAGCCAAAGAAGGTTGGGTGGCCCAGTGGAGAAGGTATTAGCATTTCACCTAAGGAACTGAAGTTAAATTGGTTTGGGCAATATTTTTTAAGGAAAGAAGTTTTGTTTGTGCTGAATCTCTTGTGGACAATATGTCATGTTGGAGGACCAGTGTACGCTGTGTGTCATAAATCAGCATGACAGCGTCTAACACTGAGACTGAACTTACTCTTGCTTGTCTTTGTCTTAGGAGCAGGAGAACACAAAGGATTGATGCCTTGGTTATTCCTTGGCAGCAGATTTAATCTTGGATTTTTTTTCCCCTCCTTCCTCCTTTTAGAAAGTTTTCTATTTCTTTTCTGCAAAGTTTTGCAGTGTAATTTGTTCTCTATCTTAGGTTTAAAATCGTTAAGGAAGGGCAAATACTGATTAATAGTTAGAATAAGGATGTAGTTTCTGTTCTAATTGGAACAAACCCAAGAATATTCAGAATAAAAAATGTTGGTATGTCTTCACCTTTTCATATGGTAGAAGATGTGAAAAACAGCTATTTGGCATCACGCATTTTATCACATGTGACTTCAGAAACAGTGAATTACATAGAAATATCCCTTTCTTGCTTTTGGCAAGTTAAATGAAGGTTTTGACACATTTTCCTTCTCTTTACTGTCTGTTATAATTTCTTTGTGTACAAAATTCATTTCCAAATATTATCTTGCTGATTACAAAACAATGTTTGCTATAACAAAAGACATGAACATGGAAATTTCTTTTTAAATGGATTCTAAGTCAAGTAATGTAACTAATCACAATAATTTATAGTTCTATGGAACCTGCCCCGTGATTTCAAAACTTTTTGAAGTGTGAATGCAACAAGATATTGGCAAGACGTTGAATAGGAGTGCATTAAGCAGAAGGCAGCCCAGCTCTGTCCGGTCTAGGAAGCTTGTGTATGCAATCTGAATCACGGTGCAGAGCATCCAGCCTGAATGAAGGTTGGGTTGGGTTGAATTGGTAAATTAGGTACTGGCATTGGCCTGATTTAGCATCTACTACCATCAGAAACCAGTGTGAGGCTATTCTAGGAAGAAGCTTTAAGTAAGGACATCACAGCCGTCTGCCCTCAGCTCTGATGTTGGGAAGACTGCAGTAAAGAAATGAGTTTCCTCTCTGTAGGGCAGAGTATCTCAAATACCCTTCGGTCAGCCAAATATCGAAGTCTGGATATGTCTCATACAGGCCTTTACATGGAGGTCTTCTGCATTTGCTCTGCTAGGTATGCAGCTCTAGCTTGGCTGTTTATTAAGATTTTGTTCACTTTTTTCATTTTTCCAGTGGACAGCAGTGTTTTTTAGAAGGACTGAATTTTCTCATAAATATATAGCAGGTTCTGTGTGTCCTCAGTTTAAAGTTGACAAAATTCAGTTGGTTGGCTTTATTCTTAGGGCAATAGAGTTCGTTAAAGGTGGTCTGACTCACCTGCATGCTGTGAACGTATCTTGAGCATTCAGAGCAGAAAATTCCTACTTTCTGACGCTCCTTTATGAATAAGAGAGAATAATTGGAAATGAAGTTGCTGCTCAAACAGGGAGAATAGACATGAAGATGTATGCTATGTGAATTCATCTGTCAGAGCTACTGAGAGGCCCAGGAACGCTCAGGCACCTCTTGCATTATGGTCCTTAAAATAACCCTGGTCTTGCCTTTTAAAAGTATTTAATATTGCTGTGTTGTTCCATCTATGGCAGTTATCATTGATTAATACTTAACAAGTGTTAATATTTTTTCTGGTGCAGACGTTTCTTGTGGCCATTTCCCAGAAATTATACCCATATCATTTGTTCGGTTTGCTTTGTTTTATGCACTGTAGCTGATTGATAGATTCAGGAATGGATTTTATTTTCTTTTTATGTTGTTTAATTGGTTTCCTCTTCCAAGTCAGCAGACCTTCTGTATTCCTCTTGATCTCTCCTCACATGACTGGAAGGATTGTGCTGGGCTTGCCATCAGGTAAATGTGTGCATTTGAACTGCAAGTTGAATACATGAATTTTGCATTTTTTTAGGTGACAGCATCAGGATCGTCAGCATTACCAGATTGGTAGCTGGAATATAAACCACTTCGAGATTTTTGGATTTCAAGGCCCAATTACAGCTTTCTGAGCGGTTGTCAAATACACACCCTGAGTCAGGGAGGTCTGTTGTTTGCAAGGGCTGTTTTCTAAAAGTTGAAATCAATTCTAGTCACATGCAGGTGGGTTTGGGGAAAGAAAGGAGAAATTAAAGCTGTCTCCACCGTACAGCTGTCTGGGGCTCTCCCTGCCTCCTGAAGTCCCTGTTTTAGCAGGGACACTAAGAAAAGAGTTGCACAAATTCAGCTAATCCTTCCTCATTACCTATAGATCGTGACATGTCTTTGTGTTATAAATAAGGCAGGCTATAACCACCAGTAGAAAAACTAAAGACAAGTGGATTTTTATGTATAAATGAAGCACCAAAGGATAGATTCTTCTACTCCAATAAGACGTATATTCTGTTCTAATTTTATTTACTGCTTCTCACTTGAGGAGTGCATAAATCAGCAGTCCTGTGTAGTCTGTTGTGATTTATTGTGTAATTAAAAGTTATGAGGGCTTTTAATCTGTCTATAATTTATATTATTTTTGAGTCAGCTGTTTCCCATATTGTAACTTAACCATTCTATGATTCTCTGATAAACTTGCATCATTTTATGAAGCGACCATTTTGTGAGCCCTCGTATTCACTGATAGATGTGGCACACAATGATGTCTTAGATGTTCCAGATCAGCTTCGGAGTTCAGAACCAAAGATAATTAAATATTAGGGCACCTAATAAAGTTTACCCAGCATTGATTATAGATTGATGATAAATATAGTCTATGTGTTTGTTAGAGTTACAGATTAATTTAAAAGGGGTGAGACTCATTTGTGGTTTCACAATAAACAGATGTTAGCTACACTTTAATAATTTAAAAAGCAGGCTTAAAATGGTTGTTTATGTTTTAATGGAGAATTAATTTGGCTCTAGTATTGAACGACATGCTGTTGTCAAAACAACAGAACAACCAGTTTTAATGTTTTGGTTTAGTTTGGTGGTTGGGTGATTTTCTTTTTTTAGTTGGTAGGTTACTGTTGTGTTTTTTCCTTAATTAAGGTTATAACCAGCATGCATTATAAAACCAGATTTTTCTCCATATGAGTTACTATTGAAGAATAAATTTAGTATGCAAACCTTAATTTTTGTAGTGATAGCAGAGATGGCTAGCTTGAGAATTTCTGCAAAATTTGAGACATTTTAACTGAACATTTTTGAGTTGCATGTTTCAGAGCACTCATCTGGTTTGAACATCGATAGGTTTATCTCCTTCTTTCCCAAATATTATCTTTATTATTTGAAAGTATGTGCTTGTTCCACTAGCAAAGCTTTGTCCAATCCTGGCATTATAGATTTCACGTAAAAAGATTTTATGTCAGTTTGGATTTTGCTGAAGGCAAGGGGGTTTTGCCATGGGTTTTGGCAGGAATAAGGATTTAATATACCTGTGAGTCAGCTGCCCTCTGTTGGTTAGTTCAGCTTTGCTGTGATTTCCTTTGTGTTTCTTGTGACTTCTGGTGGGATGGATGGGAAGAGCCTTGCCTGAGTCCCACCTGCCAGTCGTGTGTTTGAAGTCAGTGGGGTCCTTCTGGCAATCCACCTCTGCTCCCTGCAAGGTGTAACCACTGTGAAATGCTCAATTTCTCTGAACCTTACTTTTAAGTTTTGGATTTCCTAAATAACTTCCTAAATTATAGTGTTGTCACTGAACAGTCTTAATTGTTTCTGAAACAAAAATTTGTTCTGGACTTTTTAAAAACCCTTTTCTTTAAAATAATATTTTAGAATCATTAATAAAAATAATGAAATTCATTTTTACTTCATGGAAATGGTTTGCTATATAATCATGTAGAAAATGTCCTATCCCACATCAGATAAAAATTGTGGATGTCTTTTGGGTAGTCAGAAAGATTTTATCTGGACTATTCTGCAGGAGTTTGAGAATTGGACAATTATTATTAATTAGTATGAACTTTGGCAATTAGAAATGCTGAACCAAATAATATCTGTCAGCTCTACTGGTCAGTCTACATTCAAAAATTTATTCCAACATCTGTTAAGTTTAGGTGTCCTCTGTGCTCTTATAAGTTAGCTTTAAATGATGACTTTGAGTTTTAAATGATGACTTTACTATATAAAGATGATAGCTTTTCCTTTTTTGAGTGACATTATGAGATTCATGAACTTTCTAATTAGCTACCAGGCATAAAGATATTTTCATTCTTGTTCTGAAGAGTCTGAGTAAAAAGAGTAATGTTGAAAAATAGGTTTAGCAGTCTCTTCTAAGCAAGACACTGAAAAGTAATGAAGACCTAGTCATATGCTACTTTTATAATGTCTTATATATGTTTTTAACTGGTGAAAACAATTACAATACATTTGTTTATGCTGTTACACAGTGTTCTGTTGGAAACATGGTGTTTAGGGTTTTCATTCAGTCTTCAGCATATAAGACGACCTGCGCTCCTCGGCCCATGCTTTGAGGTAATGCAGCTGCAGTGGCCGGGCTTTTCTGAGGCACCTCAGTTGGTTTTGGTTTTGGTGGGAATGCTCAGTGGTCGCTAAGTCCAACATATGGCCCTTTATGAGTGTGCAAATTTCCAAAATTTCTTAAAATAAATCCAGTCTGGTGCTTTAATTTAAATTCAGTGTACTCTCAAGTGGCCATCTGGAACATATATTTGTATATGTAAATCATTCTTCTGACAGCTAAGTGGTACTATCTTTGCTGTTATTAAGGAATTATTCCTTTGTAACTAGGGATCCGGACCTGAATCAAAAGATGCATGCCAAATTTTTATCCATCTTTTACATGATGTCCTTTTTGAGAAGTTAAACCCTAGCTTTAAATCAAAATTTTAAATCCAAGTTTTTATGTAAATCTATATCCTATGTCAGGCCCAGGGATATTAATTTTTGTCAACTTAATGCATATTTTTGATAAAACTACGGTACAACAAACCAGTGCTTTAAATTCTGTGTTGGTTCAGTGTGTAGTTTAGTTAGAGTGTGATTTACAGAATGTATCTGTGTTGCTTTTTGGTAAGGCTCAGATCTTATTAATGCTTGCTGCAGGACGGAGGATTTCGCTCCTCTGGCTAGTCACAGAGAAGGGCTGTGAGACGCTGCTCCCACCAGGCTGCCAGTTTGCAGCCTAACATTTCTAAATGCATGGGCATTGATGGAGTTTTTTCATGTTGCTTTTCCCCAGCTAGTAGCTGGTTGTAAGGTTGGATAGTAAATAAACAAGTTTGTACTTTTTGGAACACAAACATCAGTGAGCACTTTAGCAACTAGAGTAGCAATGGATATTCATTAAAAAATCCATCGGAGAATTCAATTATACTTTGAGTTTGTCTTGTTGAGAGAATGGAAGTATTCTGTGTAAACCAGATATTACTTGAGTGATCAGCAGGTGGGCAGACAAAATAGGCTTTATGGATAGTCTCACAGGTGAGTAAAATAATAAGAAAAGATTAATTCTCTATTCCGCATGTTCCCAGAGCAACCATTGACAAAATAACTGGGTTTTTTGAGAATGAGATATGGAAGACTGTATCTTACAGTGCACAGTACATACACAACTCATCGGTCCTGAGAAAGAAAAGTGATGATTAAACTCGATCGGATTAAACATTTGCATATAAAAGGGGTTTTTCTTAATATTCATTTCAGGTCAGTGTTTGATAAATGACTTGCAGATTTTCATCAGCATTCTCATGTCTTCATTTTTGCATAATAAGTATCCTCTCAGGAGGTGTATGCAAACAGCATTTTCAGCATAGTTACTTACCACGTAGGAAGTTCTAAGTACAGGTGGTATTTGGGTCATATCTGCATGCTAACCTCAGAAATTAATGTCATCTAGAGGAAGAATAAATATTTTTTTTAACTTCATTTCCTTGTTTTCACCCTGTCATAATAACGTGGCATACCACAATCCCTGAGAGCTTGGCAAGGGAAGGCAACACAGATGATTTCTTAAGTCCTTCAGATACCACTAAAACGTTTACTTGTTCTGGAGTAAAATGTTCATTTTATACAGGTTTCTTTTACTCTGTATGCTATAGCTTTTTTTTAAAAAAAGTATTAATAATCCTTTCTAACAGGTCCCACTTCCTGTTAGACTGTGTAGAGTCTTCATGATGCTGATTCTATACACCTGATTTCTATACACTGGTATGAAAATTCATTTGTAATCAAATCAAAAGAACAACTAGTGCCTGACCAGTATTGATTTTTATGATGGCGCTACATTTAAAACCAAGGGTATGACTCTCTTCTTTCCATTCCTAATGATATTAAGGGAGTTACTTCATCTTCCTGTCCGGCTGACAGAACAGCATCAGTAATTCTTCTCGCAGCACCCCGTATCAAAAGGCTGCACTTGAAACTCAATTGTGAGAAGTTTGTGTACGGATCCAGGCTCTACATGGCTTATTTCTTCTTTACCCCCTGTAATTCACAGTAAATCGTCTGTGCCTGAACCGGTGATTGGTACTTTGTGAGTGCTGGGACGTGCGCTCCAGCTGCTCTGCGCTGCCTGGCGGCTGCGCTGCCCGGCCGGGTGGAGTTTATGGCAGCTCTTCACTTCTGGAACGTGCCCATAAATCCATGGCATATTGTGTGATAGCAGATGCAAACACCAGTTTTATGTCCTGTCTTCCAGCTAGTGTTTTTCTAACTACTGTGTTATTCTAACCAAATGTCTCTGGCCTAGCTCTCATCATTTAATTAAATAAAGGCAAATTCCAATTAACTTTTAAGACACCTGGAATTGGCTCTGCTTTTTGAGAAAGCAGTATTAATTTACACAATATTTCCCTTTTTTCTGTCTATTCGATGAAGGTGAGACCTTTGATCTAAGTCGTATGTAGAGCCCTACAAAGTGGCCTCCCTATAGAGTAGTCAATCATTTCATATACCAGAAGTTTGCATATTTTTGCTGCATTGTGATCTAATTTGCAGACTGGGTAACAGATGAAGTTTGACTCTAAAAACGGAAAGATAATTTTTTGGCTCGAACCGATGTTTATCAATGGAGTTAATAATAAAAGGAACAATCAGTCTCCACATGCTTCCCTGAAATGTGTCCAATACCATTTGCAACACTGTTGGAGCATCTTTTAAATGATGAAATAAGGAACATTTGTTTCTTAAAAAAGGTTTTGTGTGTTGGAAATGGGAAAAATACAAAAGTTTGGAACATGTCTCGAAGTCACAAGAATGTAAAATGCTCTCTGCATTGTATTGCAAGCATCTAAGGGAAAGGAGTACACTTCCCAGGAATGAATTACAGCAGAACCAGGTGAGGCCAGAATAACCTGAGATAAAGTAATTCTATTTAAAGTAAAAGTATTGTCAGAGGTCTGTGCTTTACGTTTCCTCAGTTTAAATTGTAGCTTCAATTACAATAGTGTCCCTCCATTAAGTTTTGTGGAAAAAACATTTATTTCTCGTCCATTTTCCTGATGTTGTATAACTTGCAGTGTGTAAATAGTTAGACTTTGCTTAGGGAAGACTTCCACTTTCCAGTTTTACCATGTAAAACTGTTGCTGGCTTTTATTGTTAAATTTCGTGTGTATAAGGGTAACTAAATAATGAAAAGTAACCTATCTTTCCTAATTTGGTAGGAGGTAAATTCTTCTGTTAAACAATAGGGTTTTTTCCTATTACCATTAGATTCAATTGATTAAAACTCCTAATGGCTTGTATGGAAGCCAAAACGGACCACTTCTGTGATGCTTCTACCTGGCTTCCCACACCAGCCTTGGTTAGTTCCTAAACTGAAGCTGTTGGCACTCAGTGTTGCAAACAGCATTGGCTGTAAAAAGAAGCAGCATTTTTCATCTAGAGGCAGTTACTAAGAACAGGTTTGTTGGTTTGGGTTTTTTTTTTAATTATATTTTTTAACAAGCTGTAAAAACCAAGAGTTTATCTTAATAGCTTTACATTAGTCATTGCTTAAGTCAATTTATCTTTTCTTTGATATCCCAGCACTACCTAAACCCAGTTAACAACTGCTAAAGACAAAACCCAATTCATTACCCACTTTTTCAGTGGTCTTGAATTTAATTTGCATTTAATTCGTGGTTTCATTAAGATAATTGTCTGTTTGGTTCACTCCTCTAATTGAAGGTTTGCAAGAAAATTAATGTGTGATCACCCGTGGGAGAGGGGAGGTGCAGCAGATATTAGACCGCCTTATTCCAGGTTCACACGTGAAATGCTCATGGTATTTTCACAGAACACAGGACTTATTTCTCTGTTACAGTCACAGAAATTGCAGTCAACTGGATTGGCCAGTTGAAAACACTATTAAACTCTGCCTTGGCGTTAGGCAGATGGTCTACATTACTCTGGTGAAAAGGCTGGCCCGTCCTCTCCTGTTTGAAAACCTTGTCACTCCCAGGCTGAGTGGATGGGTATTTTTTTCTGTCTCATCTTTGCCGAAGTTTCCATTAGTACTAAAAGCTCTGCACTCTGGTATTTTGTTGCCCTGCAGACTTTACAGGGAGAAAACATCTCTATTCTCTAATGATAAGAGAGCTGTCCCTCGCAGCTTTCTGTTTCCAGACTTATCAAACCCTTTTAGCCCCTCCTTGCAAGAAGGGAGCTTCATTCTTACAATCACCCTGACATTTCTCTTCTGCATTTGTTTCTCTTTGAATATGGGAAGGTAAGTGTCTGCATTTGTACACACTACACCAGAGAGGGTGTTAGCAGGGCTTTGTAAAATACTGGTAATTGCATCCTGTCTTCTAGGGAAATTCTAACACAGTACCTTCCTGGATTGCATTTTCTTTTGTTTTATTTTGCAGCCTCATCACATAGTGTTTCATCTTGTGATGTCCCCTTGTAGTTTCCCAAGGCTGATTTTTTTTTTTTTTTTAGTCTCCAAATACGTGATCAGCACTCTGTACTACTGAACTGCAACCTCCCTCTGGTAGTCTGGTCCAGGTGCCATGCAGTTCTTGCTCCACACCATCCCACTTCTCTCTGTATAAAGATGTCATTTAGCTTCTTGTTTTCAGTAAAATTTTTAACAGGACCATAGCTGTTTGTGTGCCAGTAGAATTGGTGAAATATTAACCAAGACTGGCTCTAAGACCAGTCCCTCAGCAGCGATGCTAATAACTCCCCTCCAGCCTGACGTTCTCCATTTAATGTTGCTGTTACTGTCCTACGTCTAGCACTTTCAGGGCAATTTAAAATTTTTGTACTAATCCCCCATCTTCTTCAATTTAACTAATAACTTCCCAGGTGACGCAATGTTAAAGCTTTACCAAAATCAGACAGCTGAGATCGATTTCATTTCCTTTCTCTGGAAAGTGAGTTTTCTTCTCTAAGAAAGATGTCAGATTAGTGTGCCTCACCTGTATTAAACCCATGTGGTATTTTCCCCCCAATTCTCTTAGCTTCACTAGCTTTGATTATTCTTTCGTTAAAAATTGTTCTAGAGCTTTGCTGCTGCTAGGCTTAGAAGAAAGAGCTTTTAGTTACTCTGGTAATTTTTTTTCTCTTTAAATATAGATATGACATTTATTATTTCTGATGGTGTAATATTGTTCGAGTCTTGCTGGATTTATTTAAACTTGCTACCCCACGTGAAATTTCATATGTCAGTTCTTTCACTAGTCTGGGTGGAAATTACTTAGTTTCTCGTTTTTGGACGTTTCGTTTCTTGAGATATGTGTTCATCTCAACCATGATAGCTTCTGTGTGGTTATCGTCATTGACTTCAATGAGAATTGAAGCACTTATACATGTAATTTGGAGTTACCCACTGTCTTTAATCTGTACTCCAGCCTCACTGTGTAGTACCTACGCTTCTTTGCAGGTTATCTCTTCATGTAGCCAATGAATCTTTCATCACTTGGTTTAATATCTTCCGAAGCAGCGCCCTGGGCTGGGCTTGGGGAGCTGCCCCTTGCTGCCTCCTCCGCTCCGCTCCTCAGCCGTTCCCAAGCTGTAACGTGGGGCTTCTCTTTGGTGCTCTCTTCATCTCCACGTGAACCCCATTATCCCTACAGGGCTTGTTCTGTCTATTGGTCTCCTTGACAAGTGAGGACCAGGCACGCTGCCTTCACGTTTTTTTCTTCTCACTTGAGATATGGATCCCTGTAAGCATTGGCATCTCTGACTGAAAAACTCCAGTCTCCTTCCCCAGGCAGATCTTTCAACCTTGTGATTAGTGACTTCCCGGCTGGTTCCCTCGCTGTGCAGAAGTTGCCCTTTTGGAGCCAAGAGCTGTGACCGAAAATGCCAGCCTGCCTTTTCTAAGGGTTCTGTGAACGTCGGTGAATACTTTAATTTAGAATCAGCATATAATCACGTACTCCAAATTTATTTTTATAACCAGCTCTTTTATTCCTCTTACTTATCAAAAATTAATCTAGAATAACATCACCTTCTTGTTTCAATGGCTGAATTAACCTGTCAGTGACTGGTTTGGGGAATATCTGGTTCTAATATTATTATTAGCAGCATTTGTTCTCCAATAATTGAGAAGTCTTGTTAAAAAATAGCTCTCTAATAACACTGCTTTTATATTAAAATCCAACTCTGGAGGTCTGCAGCGTCTTGCCCGCCAGCATCGTCACAATGGAACCATCACAGTGTTACTCTCTGGTCCCCAGATAATTTCAGCCTGGTTTTGATAAACTTCTTCAATAATTTAATTCACCGAGTCTCATTTACCTCTCACTCTGGTGAATCTCCATGACTTGAGGTAAGTCCCCCCTGATTTGTATGTCTGTAAGAAGAAATTTAAGCTAGCTAGGTGTCATCTTTATTTAAAGCCTTACAGAGCTGTGCTGTGCTGCTTTTCGGCAGGTAATGCAAATGTTTGTATTTATTTCCTGATGCATGAACTGTAACTTGCTGGGAAGGGTTTAGGTTTTTCAGTAGAACGACTAAAGAAGTATTTTAATACAGGCTTTGAATTAAGATATGTGTGTGTATTAGGATGTCCGTGGATATACACAGAAAAGGTATCAGAGAAAAAAAAATGAAAGGATGAGCTAGGTTGAAAGTACACTGTATACTTATTTCGATTGTCCTGAATAGACTCATTTAAAAATTTCATAAATTCAGTAAGAACTTCCAGTGGTCAGTTGGAAGGAAACAGACATATAAGATACTGAGATTACTTAAATCCCGTTGAAATGTGCAGAAACCAATAGAGCAATTCAGTTTGGTTTCACTGAATGGGCAGCTTTGTAGAAGCTGAAGATGCCTTCCTTCTCTGGCTGTTTGGTATTGCCCTTTGGCCAAGGATTTGGTCATGCATTCACTTATGCTTAGTGTTCAACCTTGCCACTCTTTAGCCTTAAATTAAACATAAGTTTAAGAATTCAACTGCAAGTATCATCGTGGGAAATGCAGAGATGTTAGCAATTGGTGTTTAATGAGTGATGTTTTCCACCTTGTAATTAAATAAAATCCATGAATGTTTGTTCACATGAAAAATAAATAAGAATGCACGTTGCTGGCCAGGAGGTCACTGAGAAAATTAATTAGGAGAAAAATTTTCTTAGAGATGCTATGGAAAAATAAACAAGTTAATGGCCTGGATGCTATTACTGAATGCAGTTTATAGCAAGCAAATATAAACATATACAGATTTATAACAGATAGCATAGAAAAGTTTAAGAAGAACTTTCAGCCATTAGTTTGTCCTTTTTGTTCTCTGAAAATGTTCACCTTTGGGGATGCTAGCTGTGAGTTCAAAGATAATAAAGACAAAGACCCACATAAACAGTTTTCAAAAAGGTCTTCATTTATAAGTAGTGCAAATCTAGGAAAAAAAACAAACTTTTTTCCTGTTGCAAAATACCATTGTCATTTTTTTCCCACTTAGCCCCTAAGCTGCTGAACATTGGAAGGTCAGGCTTGATGGACTCATTTGGGAATATGTGGCTGCAGAGTAGCACAAAATGGACAACATCAGTGGAAGTGTCTCTGTTCTGTCTCGCCTATCTGTCTGTCTCAAATACACTTAAATGGCAAATTATCTGCAGCTGGAACAGTGGTCCTGTCTGCATATTCATTTCACCTCTGGTCTTCTACCTCAGATTCTCGTCAGACAGCCCAGTCATTTGGTGTGGTAATGGGTTTCAATAAGGACACTCATACACTAAGTTTTAGCTACACCCAGACAGGGCTTCACTGCTAAATAGCAGTGACATTTCTGAAGTGAGTGCTCCAGATCAGATAACAAGTTTGAAATAAAAGAGACCATGATTATGAAGGTGCTTTCTAAACTATAGATGTGCTACCTAAGAGTTACACTTCTTTTATTCCTCACCATAAAGGTGTTTCATAGGACTTTTTTCTCCTTTGAACAGCAAGTAAAAGCCAATTTCAGAGGAATAAGTGCATCTTTTACAAGAGAGAACCTATACATTGTAATGCTGTTTATACTGAGTATTAGAGAGACATTAAACTATTTTGCAAGGCTAACAGATATACCCTGATAAAATGCATTCAGATCCTTGCCTAAACAACAGATGAGGAAATCTGATCAGATCAGACTAGTTTAGATAAAAAAACTAATGAGCGTGAAGACTAAGTAATGACTGCCAGATTGGGTTCATTGTTTGTATGGTGCTTTGGGCTGAAAAGTAGCCATTTATATGATATGTGACAATGACAGCTTTATTAAAAGAAGCATTGTTTTGGTCCCAGAACAAATACCACAAGTATCCAAATCCCCTGAACAACCGCATTCTCTTTTTAATTTGCAATTCCTTTTATTCTTCATGACTCTTCTAAATTAGTGAAGCATTCTTCTGTTTGTCACATAAAATATACTTTTTTTTCGGTGCATCAACTCTTACCAATAGCCCAGACACTTCAACGTAAGACAGAAGGGGGGATAATAGGCTAAATTATCCTTAAGCAATTGCAGTTGTAACTATTCCATGTCTTATTGTGGTACGTAAATTTGATTCTTTGCTGGGTCCTATGGACATATCTTCATTTTGACTACTGGAAGGCAGAGTAGGATAAATGGATTAAAGCAGGAGAACTAGCTCTTAGCGCTCTTTCTTATCAGTTTTATGGTAATGCCTTCACTGATGTAGTTGCTGTATATACACATAAGACAGATTTTTTTTTTTTCCCCAGAAGTGGTTGCCTATCAGTATTGAACCAAATGTTAAAAAAAAAAATAAATCATAAAACAATGGGAAAGGATCAAAGAGCAATGAAAAGGGTGGTAGTGCTGAGATTGTTTGGTCATGCCTGTTAACAGTAGACATAACGGGATGGTGATGCTTTTTTTGCAATGTTATTTTTTGAAAGAACAGGTACAATAAATAGCATCCAGTATTGCCAGGAGTCATGTAACCTAGATGTCATGTCTGGCTGGTTTTAGGAGGGAGAGGTGAGGCTTACAGCGGGAGTGGATCTTGAGAAAGTACTGAAAGCTGTGAAAGGGAATGATATTTCATATTAATTCCAGTTAAGTATTCCAGGGGGGGCAGCATAAAGAAAGGTATAACAGGAGTTCAGACATGAGTGCTCCTCGCTGGTGTCATTGACAGAGCAAAGTGGGGACAACTGAAGTGAGAGTGAGATGGGCTAAAATAATGTGGTGGCTGGAGAGGAACACTTCAGATATGACAGTGTAAGTGCTAGTTGAAAATATAAGTTGAAGCCATGGGGGAGATAAAATTAGCTGTGGACAAGAGAGGAAGAAAGAAAAGCAGGCGAGCTGAGGGATAGCTCTCCTGTGCCCCATAAAAAGGAGGATAAGTGGAGGGAGCAAACTTATGAAAGGCATAGCAAAGAGACAGCTAACTCCTCGTCTCTATATAGTTCTTCCTCAGCACAATGTATATATTAAATAGTACGTAACATCTTTGGATTAGAGACCATCTTTTTTGTTTCTTGTTTGAACCTCGAGCTTTTAACACTGTACAAACACAAATCAGCAGTGATGTGCTCTGGCAGGAGCACTACGTGTAGATGGTATGGTAAGTAGTAACCGTGCGTACTCTAGTGCAGTGCGCTCTAGCAGGCAGGGATGCATGGCTTCTGCCTTTGCAGATGAAAGTACCTTTTCAGGGAACATTTCCAGCTAGAAGGAGGGAGGGAAGAAGTTCGTCATCACCATCAAGTGGGAAAATTTGCTACTGGCACTTAGCTCATAACTTCAGAAAGTTTGACCCAACCTGGCACAGACCTGCAGCATGACCATATGCTATCCCTTATAGCGTTGTGCCCTCTTAAGTCTTAGTAGAGGTTTTCTTATTAGAATGGTTAGATTACTAATTTTTTATTAAGGGTTTTCTTGCCAGGTTTTTCATTGGTATGGAGCGTGGAGAGAAGTGAAAACATGAGACTGATGGGTAAGCTGCAGACATAGGTGAGGGGGCTGTTCCAGATGGCGGCAGTTGGCGGGGGCTCTCCCTGTGCCCGACGGTGGGGACCCGCTGCTTGGGCACAGGGGACTGAGGGGGCGTTGCATAAGGGTCAGGCAGGAGAGGCTCTGCAAGGAGCCAGAACTGGCATTCCCTGGTGCTTGGAAGCACGGATGCTCTCTTCCTTCAGCTGCCCCAAATCAGTGGCCTCTGAAAGAGAGTTGTTCCCCTCCTTCCACCCTTGCCTCCTGAAACTGTCGCTGGCTGCCGTCAGTCCTCTCTGCCCTCTCTTGGACCGAGCTCTGCTGCTGCCACCAAATTCAATTTTGCTGCCTGTAGAGTTAGGGCAAAATAACTCATTCAATTTTGCCTACATTACTGAGCAGCCTTGGGCTGGCTCGGAAGGCAGATGGGTATTTAATTTGACATTTGTGCCTCTGTAAGCTGGAGGAGAGGTTCTACCAGTGTTGCGCGGGCCAGCTAACGCAGGTGAGCAATTGCCAATGGTGGACTAATCTCTGGAAGAACAGTAATATGTCAGGTTATACTCCAGACTTCTCTCTGTGGGATGATACTGCTCAAGGAAATTAAGCCTAAGAGATAATTTGGCAACAGTCTTATTTTAAATACTGATTAATGACTATTGCTTTAGTGCAGCTCCTGCTCTACTCGTGATGTTTTAATATGGCAAAGGAATTATGATTAGTGCTTTTAGGTTTTTAATGTCCAGATAGTTAAAATGCCCCATAATAATCACTCCCTTTAATATTCAGCATAACTATTACAGAGATATAATTGCACTTTGGTGTTGAAAAGAAGAACCCGGGATCTCAATATGATCGTGAATGCCTTGTTCTGGTAGCTTAAATCAAATCCTTAAATTTCAAAGTCCTTGGCAGCAACTTTTAAGAACTTTAATTAAAAAAGAAGTCTTCCATAAATAAATCAAATCTGAAAGACTAAAAATTGTTAAAGTAGTTACTGCAATAATTGCAGTAAAAAGTGTAGTGGCATATGTACCAGAAAGCACAAGTGAAAGCATCAAAATCAGAAAACAAATTCAGATTCAGGAAGCCTGTAATCCAAGATGTACTTGTGCAGCATACAAAGTACCTCCAAGATTTGTAATCGTTATTCTCATGACATTAACATATTCTAGATCTGATTCTGCAATATCTCACACTATTGGAAGTCAGGAATGATTTTCTAATAGGATTACAAAAAAAAAAACCAATGAAAATGAGAGCAGGCTCCAGCTTTGCAGATTTGGCTGATCCTTGGCAGAAGCAAGAAATGTTTGCATATATTTCCCCTCTCCTGCCTCGGAGGTGGTATCTTGCATGCAGTAGTTAGCTTTCATCTCGCCCAGCTTGTAATTCTGTTGCTTTCTGCTCTCTGTATCAGGGAAAAAATATTCCATTGTGGTTTTGTAAACTGTGTTAAGAGTCAAAGGAGTGTGAACTCAAACCTTCCCTTGAAAAGAAGAATCCCCCCAGCGCCTGTGCAGGACCCCTGTAAGGCGCAGAAAAGCATCTCTGCGTTTGGAGTCGCAGAGCGTGCTGCAAGGGGTTTGGCAATTTGTCTGTGAGAACTTTTTATGTACGAT
This sequence comes from Buteo buteo, assembly GCF_964188355.1. NCBI lineage: Eukaryota > Metazoa > Chordata > Aves > Accipitriformes > Accipitridae > Buteo > Buteo buteo. Next base: position 47,474,852 of record NC_134175.1, read on the forward strand.
TGCCTCTTGCAAGAATTACAGCTCTCCCACTCAGCCCCACAAGCTCTGCCTCTCCTCGACTACCATCAGCCCATTGAACTTGTCCGTGCCTCTGCCTCCTTCCAGTGGGAACCCCTGTTGTTGCTCTGGATGCGCTCTACGGTTGTGCTACCTCCCACGTCGGCCTCAGCCACCTGCTTGCTCCCCTCTTCCCCGTGCACCTTGGGCCATGTCCCACACTGCCTCCACGCATGGACAAAACTTCCCTCTCTAGTTCCTTAAAGCATTACCTCACCTTCTCTCAACTACCATTTTAAGATGATATCCCTGCTGACATTAGTCTGACAATTCATGAGACTCCTGGTTTTGGGAAGCTCTTTTCATTACATTCTCTTCCATGGGTTCCCTCCTTGCCTCTGCCTGTGTCCTGCTTGGCAAAGGCTGTTGTGATCTCGCCATTCTTCCAGTTCCGCAAAAGTGTTAATGGTTATTTATTTCAGTGTCATTTTTACTGATGGTTTAGCTGACCTTGTCCATGCGTTGATGCAGCACGAGTAATACACGTCCTTTCCCCCAGTATATAGGTGGTTCTTCAGCTGTCAGTTCCTCTTTCTGCTCCCCTTCCTCCTTCATTTACCATAAAGCTAAATATGGATGGTTGATGAACCTCATCAGCTTCCTGGCATGGCATTTCTTACATTTTCAGGATGAACCCAGGGATCTCACATCTGGTTAAACAAGAGTTAAACAAAAACTAAGCACCTAATTTACCACTGGTGTAGGGCTGGCTGCTTATTCCTGTAGGAAGATACCAAGGAGGGGATAGAAAGGGCAGGCAGCAATATTGTTTATATGAGTGGGTAATTACCTGTAGTAAGGGTGTTTAGCAGCTCCTGACTTTCCCTGATGTGTTGCTCAGGTAAGAATGAGATGGAGAAAAAGGAGAGAGCTGAGTATTTTGCTTCCCATGTGATTTTCTATGCGCATCTTCCAGTGTCAGTAGAAGAAGTAAGCTCACTGAACTCATCGTTGACAGCAGTAATGTTTAGGACTAGCTAAAGTATGGGACTAGAGTGCTGAGCAGGACAAGAGAAAAAGAAATAGGAATGGCTTAGCTTCTAGGGTAGGGGAAGTTGGAGGTTAAAGGAAAATTAAAAGAAAAAGACACTGTGGATGTATTCTCATTAATCTTTAAAGTTGGGAGGCTGACATGCTTCTATAGCCAATGGAAGGAGGTGAATGCCTATAACATGCCTTAACTAGAAGCCTAAATTAGAGGGTTTTAATACCACCAGTTTTATTGTTATGATCCATGATCTTATTAAGGCATTTTTAAAATGAAAGAAAGTGTCAGACATCAAGAAAGATAAAAGGTAGGTGGAGAGCCTGAACATCTGGTAAATATTCTTTTCTCTTCATTTTAATCATAATTTTGGTTGGTTTTCCCCCTCCTGTTTCATTATTTTTAGGTAAATGAGATTGCAGCTTAGCATTAAACTGATTTTTGGAAATAAATTTGACTGCATGCTCCTTCTCTTGCAGTGGTGGCTTGATCTCTGTATAATGCAAGAAACTGCATTAATGCATGAACCTTTTTATGTATGTTTATTACTTGTTTGGAATGCAGTGAGCTCTTCTGTAAATATGTGTCCTCTAGTGTGGATTTGGCCATGTTTATAGCGAAAAACATTTTTTTTTTTTTTTAGCCATTTCACTATGGTTTTTTGAACAAGTACAGTGCTGTCTTTACTGGCCAAATGTCTTAACTTCGGTAAGAGCAGCTGCATTTTCTTGTATTTTTGTATTACTGAACCTCTTGTATTTTTGACAGGGAGATACGCATGACAGAAAAATTGGCACACCCAAACACTGTTCTCAGTTATTGGCAACTTACAAGACTCTGCAAATGTAGTGTTTGAATATGTCTGAATTCATTTTTCATAGAAAGTCTGTAGAAAATAGAAAAATCCTTGCAGAGGCATCCAAATATTGTTTGACCATTTCCTTCTGTGTTAAAATATGTCAGAGTGATGTCTGGGAAATCACTGCCTTCCATTAGTGCAATGCTAAACCTCAGACAGGTGCCTTGCCGGTGGCTGACCCCAATATAATTGGACTGGATTTGCAGCAATCAGTTGTCCTCTTGCATGTCTCTCCCAAACCATCATCACTTCCCTTAACTTTTACAGTAAAATCCTGTCAAACTCGTAAATTCCTTTCCCATTTTTTTTATCTCTGAGGGCTAAACTTCTAGCTGACATTCTGATAGATTTTTATAAGAAAATGCCTACTGAGCACATTTTTGACAGCAGTTCTTGTGCTTGACCAATTAGTGGAGCTTACAGTAGGTGTCTCTTGGAGGGCTGCACAGACAGAAGTCCACTCAAGATGATAAGTTAGCAGTTACAAAACAAACGATGTCTCATGCAAGTTGGTAATTACTGGCTCCTCTGTAACTCCGTGTTCCCACAGTGAAAATTGAAACGAAAGTGCTTTTTAGCCCCCGCACCAGTTTGGAATCACTCCCTTTTCTTCTGCCGCTGAAGTTACAGTACTTGGAGCATATTAATGACATGCTGTACGTGACGATCTAGAGAGGGTTTATGGTCCCACCGTCCTTCAGCAGTTAGCTCTCTTCTCCTGGGGGATGCGTCGCTGACAGCGTGCACGCTGCTGTTCACAGCACGGAATAAGAAAAGGGGTTTGTAAACCACCTACAGCACCATGTCTGGGAGCAGACTATTGCCACTGAGGCAGCAGCAACCAGTAGCATGGTGATGGTCACTTAAGCTGTTCAAACAGGAGTGCAAGTAATCAGGAGTGGTCACCCAAAATCAAAGCTACATGTATTGAAACTTGGGGCTAAAACATTTTGTCCTCAAAGGATATCTTAAAACTCATTATGAACTAACGCTGAGGTGTAAGTTGGAGTGATTCTTTCAACCTCTGTAATTCTTGTACTTTCTGGAAATTGTACTGACGCTTAAAACATCAAATTAACCAAGATATTTTTCAGCTGTGATTTCAGAGGTGGTTTAGGCTGAATATTAAGGAGAAAAGAGCTATGCACAGTGAAATAATATCCCAGGTAACCTGATGAAAACCCTGTAAATAACTGTTTTAAAACAAGACTTTGTCATACTGAAACTAATACTGTATTGAAGGAGTTGGAAATTTATATTGACATTATTCAAGAATGTTTTATCTTTAGTATTTGTGATTTTAAGCTGTGCATTTATTAGATGTTGCTATTGGGAAAATGGACACCTATTATATATGTTCCTCTAAGAAGGGACAGTTATCTGGGATTCAGCACATGGCTGAACAAAAAAAAAGAAGAGAGAAAATAAAGTTTCACTGGGAAAGTGGGGCAAAAGATAAAAAGGAAAAAATATATATATTATGGAGGTAGGTGGCTGAGTGGAATCAGATAATCTAAAGACCAAAGATCACGTGTTGAACCACGTAAATAATTCAGGAAGACCCTTGATCCCCAGGGGTCCTGGGCTGAACTGGCGACTGAGCTGTCCCAGTCCTTGCCTGCTGATGTGAATCGATACCTGACAGCTCCGCTGCCGCTGTGCCGGAGGCTGGGATCTCCCCCGGCTGATCTTGGCAGTCTCCATCATTGGCTTGTGTTGTCCTGAGACAGCCATAATTTCCCTGCCTCACGTTATGGTGTCTGCTCTCAGAAGTTACCTCCCACTGAACTGAAAGCCAACTCATTGACCTACTTCTCCTGCAGAAACTTCTGTGCCCTACATATACAAGGCTGTACATTTTGAATAAAGATTTAACACGAATAAAATACCCATCAGCCAGCTGACCTTCCTGATATGGGCAGGAGTGTGGGAGCCCAGGCAGGGTGATGGTGTTTTGGCACAAATGTGTCCCCACAGTGAAGTCCCATTGACACTTAGATTCCCACTGCTTGATTGCATCTGAAAGTATGATTAAAGTTTCTGAGGTGCCTTGGGGCACTTGCATTTTAGCCTCACATTGTTCTTCCTGTACGTATTAAATAATCATAATTTCTACAGAGAAATATACTGCAGCCTAAGGAGAGCTAGGTTAGGCAGTAGAGGCTAGTCCTTGGATTTCTTCTGACTTCCAGGAAATCTTGCATGTTTCCTTGCCTCCAGGTTTCTGAAATCAAGTGCTATGATGAATCTCGATGCTTGGCAGACCAAGTGATTCTGGAAAACCAGCCCATATATATCAAACAACGATTGCAATAAATGCTTTCACATTATTATCCCAAATGGTATATTGAAGAAGGAACAGGTGAAGGAAAGAATGAAAAAACGAGTGCATTTTTAGAAAGAGCAAAACACAGAGGGAGACCCTGGCTATTTTTCAGGCTCTATCATATAATCAGAAACATTCAAAACTGGGAAGTGTTGGAGGGAGATAAGGGACACGTACATGGGGGCAGTTATGTTGCACGTGATAATCTGCAGGAACCTAAGAGAAGCCGACTAGTCTAATCTTCTTAGGTTTATCTCAGAGAAGAGTAAAAACAGTTATGCAGTATTGAGATACACAATTCCAGTTTGTGGGAGGATGCAGATAAAAGCAACACAGAGCATCCTAGGAGCCAGTGTGGCCCAATTAAGAGAAAATATTGAACTTAATCCCGTAAGACTCAGCTCAATGGTTCTTTGCTAAGGCAGCAGAGTTCCGCATAAACAAGTTAAATATGCTGATATAAAACTGAATTGTGTAATAAACTTAGATAGAGAGCTTGCCTTCTCCTTTAATCCATGGGAAGAACACAGCAAATGAGCAAAGAAGCCAGGGGAGAGCAAGCAATGTGATGTTTGAATGGTATGTTCCTGTTTTCCATCAAACTCTGGATAAACCTGTGTGTGCTTACATTAAAGACTTCAAGGGCTTGGGGCGGGGGGGGGGGGGGGCATGCAGCCCCTCTGTGCTGCCCAGGCTGTTTCTGAGTGGGAGTTTGTGCTGTATTTAACGCCAGCTGTATTATCCAGCTGCTAGGGGACTGGGAAGAGCCAAACACTGGTGTGAAAAGGCATCTGGGGCTGAGCGGTGTCTGTGGGGGTTCGTAACAGTTCCTGAACACGTAAAAGGTGTAAATATCAAAGAAAGACAGTGATTATACAGCATGGGGCCCAGGGGTGTAGCAAGGGTAATGGGGTGGAATTAAAAGAGTGGAGATAGAGGCTGACTATAAGGAAAAATCTTCCTAGCTAATCAACCTATACAACAATGCCCTTTTCAGATGGAAAGAGCTATTGAAACAGGAACAAACTAATTCTTCCTTCAAGAGTTTCTCAAGTTCATTAGGTGCTGCCAGAGGCCTGGGTGTGGATTACTGCTGCGTGTAATCCTGCTGTTGGAGTGGAGCTATGGAGAAGAAGAATAACTGCGTGCATGCTGTACAGCACGTGTGGGAATGGCCCCGTTATTTCTGCCATGTCGGATGAGTGCTCGCCTCTCTGCTGCCATGTCAGCCCGATGGAGAACACAACCTCACCAGAGACGTGCTTACTTCCCCTCTCTGCTATTGCTACGTCTGTACTTTGCAGCATGGCATCCTGCAGAGATGCCCGCAGACGTTGGCTTGTTTGTGGTGCAATGTGATGTCATCGGTAGAGATGAAATGGGGTCACATCAGTGAAGTCCTCTGCTTCTCGGCAGCAGTGGTTAGGTGCCATGCCATGCTGCATGGGTAAAACTATGCTGCGTTCACTTGCTGAGCTGTGCTGAGTACAGTCTAACTGCCCGTAACTCATCCTGAGGTACGTTTGTTTCTGCTGCACCCAGAGCACATGTAAATGGAATTTTACAAAGAAAACAATCCAAGAGAGACAACGCAGTAGAGAAAAGTCTGAATGCTTAGTATCGCGTTGCTTTGAGAACACCAAGAAAGATAGGCTTCTGTGAGCATTCAGACTGAGGGGGCTAATTCCTAACAAAAGCATGCATTCTTATACTTAGAATTGTTAAAAATGTCATTTGTTATAAGTAGATATGCTATGAAGAAGTCTGACTGCATGTATTACTGCACCCAGCAAAGATAATCTTATCTTATTGTATCCTGGTTTGTTCTCTGTATTTTAAAGCTGCCATTACACATACCTGTGCCGGAGACCACTGGGGTCTTCCTTCAGTACCTAACCTAATTTTCTTTAAGCGTCCCATAATTTGTCCCCAAGGAAAGGTTTATTTTACCCACTGTGGCATCTAGCCTCATCCTCAGGAGGTCTTAAAAGCACAGCCATTAAAATAGTGTCAGTTATTGGCATTTTCTCTGCCCCCATGTCAGTTATTGGCATTTTCTCTGCCCCAGTCCTCCCCACTGGTGATGCGTCTTGTTGACACCAGGAGTGCAAAAAACTTGAAGACTGTAATTTGTGGAAAGCATCAAAGCATCTTTTCCAGTAGGCAGGTAGGAGATTTGAGGCCCCTTTCTCTCAGGTTGACCATGCGAACGCCGTGGTTCCTCATGCTCTTTTGTATGTGCCAACAACTTCAAGTTGCTGCTGCTTTTGTGCCAGATCTAAGGGGCTGCAACAACAGTGCTGGGTGGCTCTGATGGCTTTCTGCACCGGAGAGGTGGCATTGGTTTTGGGTGGAAATCTCAAGTGCCAGCAGTGGCGACATCTCTGATGTCTTCTGCAAGTTGTGTAAAACCATGCAGCTCCTGCCCGGTGTGCGATAAGGCTTTTTCCTTAGTTGTGTTGTTTTCACTCTGTGGTGTTCAGGTGCAGCCGTAATCATTTTCTCTGGATGAGTGAGGAAGAGAAATCCCCTTTTCTTTTGTGTGGGAAATCTCAACTCGGAGATGTTCATGAAGGGCCGGCCGGCTGGCAGCGCACCGCAGCCGCCCGCTCACATTCCTTGTGTTTAACAGGAGCACGTCCTGGTCCAGAGCCCTCTGTCCAACATGAGGAAGTCAGGCAGGAACAGAGGGGCATAAATTTCATGGTTCAGGTTGTTTATTTTGAATATCCTGAGTTTTGCTGACCATCACGGTGATAAACCTCGTTTGGCATCATTGGTGTCCAGCGTTTGCCCGAGTTAGAAGGTCAGGCATTATCCTTGAGAAACATTGTTCATGGTATTTAAGAGGGAAACATGTTAACTCAGGCTTCTGTTTTCCTCCAAGTTGTAATGTCTTTTGGTTTTATCAAGAAAAATATTTCCATGTCTAAATATACACAAGCAGAAATACCAGTGTTACTCAGTTGATTGGGTTTTTTATCATCTCCATGATGCACAAGAGGGAATTTGTTTGGCACTTTCCCTCTCTGATCATTTTTGTTGATATAATAGAAGGTAACAGAAGGCAGCTGGATTAGTCCATTATACCATCTGAAAAAAAAAAAAGACCCCAAACCAAAACCAACCCAAACTATTACTTATAGCAAATGCAGTGGATTTTAGTGATCTCTACCCAGGGTGTATTTCTCTATACCCATCTGAAACAATGATGTGCTGTATGTCGGTCTTTCACAGTCTAGCCCTGTCAACATTTGGCGATTAAAAATGTTATTTGCAAACTGTCTGATGACTATATGATAAACACTGAGAGAAATGTAATGCCATGCTTAAGTATTTTTAAAGGCAAGTTTGAGTGAGCAGTTACTTTCCTTTCTCTCTAGTATTCATCTCTAAGTTATTTATCAGTCTAAATGAAAAGGTAATGTAATGTGGATTGTTTCCCAGTTCAGCATGCATGGGCAAGGAGGATTTGGGTGCATAGTCTGTTGGCTCAGCAGGCCTAAAGCAACCGTAGAAACGTATGTGCCTGGACCCTACACGCTGGTGTGCAGCTGCACTGTGGGAGAAGCTTTGATACAAAGCGGATGGAGCTTGACTCTAACGCCTGCATTGCTCGCTGAAAGATTTCCAAAAGCGACGTTGTACAATAAGCTGAAAATAACCATGGGAGCCTTGTCTATTTTTCGTATGTAGAGCAAACAATGGCACTAATGTCAATATTAAACTGTCAGTTGATAGGTATAAAAGCATTAGCCTTTTAAACATTGCTTCTTTTCCAAGTATTCTGATCTTTTGCACGTGTCTCACATAATCAGAAGCTGTTACAGGACTCACCAAACCACAAAGAAACAACTGAAGTAGAGCCCAGCAGGGGTCCATGTATTTCCTATTGCAAACTACCTTTGGCATTGCCTCTCCATGTGCCTCTGTCCTGCCTCAGACATATTTTGCTTTGTGTTGTACTTCGTCAAGTGTTTGTAAAACACAGAGAGCCTCTTCCTCTAGTATTTTCCTTTGTCTTTTCCTTGCCTTTACCCCTTTCGTGTCACTGCCAGTATTCCTTGTTACCACATTTCTCTTCTTTTTCTTCTTTTCACTGAAATGCATTTCTGTACAGTGAATATTTGCCCTTCTTTGCTCACATGCAGTTACAGTTGTTCTCTCTGTTTTCTTTCTTTTCACTTTCCTGTCGATCAGCTCATATTTATTCTTAGTGATGTCCATGCATACACTTATCCATGTGCCAAGTACCACACACTGACCTGTGTCAGGAGGGACATGGATGCATTGCTAAGCAGGAGGTGTTAGTAACAAAAACCAGCAGGAGCTGTTGGCTGAGAAGCAAACCAAAGACCTGGAAGCCTCTATCCAGAGGCAGGAGGGTCCAACTTGCATTTCCAAGTATGCCATCTATTTTACCCACAGCAGAGTTACAGTTAAGAAATGGCAGAAGTCATTGATGAACAGATGCAGCCAAGAGAGTGTTTGCTTTATTTAAATGATTGCTTTTTTTGTTTTCCTCCTCCATTGTGCATGCTACTGGCAACATCATGACCTAGCTAAAAGGTGTTCTCTCTTCTCAATTCCAGCTCCTCTCTTGGTTATGATTTAGTAGCTAGAGCTGATGCAGTAAATAAAATATTGTCATCTTTGTGTGATCAACATTTATTGGATGACAAACAGACTGGCTGAACTCCAGTGCACTTCTGGTATATAATGTAGAACTATTTTTTTTGACAACCTCTCAAAACGTGTGTAAAATCCACACAGGCATCCCTTCAAATTTAATGTACAATTTATATTTTAAGTATGTAGTATGGGTTAAGAAATGTGGTGCTCACTTAATGATTAATACATGATTTAGAGGTCTTCTGTGGAGTTCCTCATTCAGAGATCCTAAGAGTAGGTGTATACCATGATGATGAAGGTGGTCTGTTTTGACCTCTTGTACAGCATAAGCTACGTGACTGCAGTCAAATCCCTGCCTAGCTGTGGAGTTGGAGCAGGTTTGTAGAAAGGCACCCCACCTTGGCACACACTTCCTCGGAAGGAGGATTTACCCTGGATAAGGTGATCCAGTAATTAATTTCCTTCATGCTTGAAAAGTTCCCTCTTTTTCATAACTTGAATATGAATTTGTCTAACTACAACTCTCAGTCTTGGGAACATTATCTTTAACTGCTAGTTTAAAAAGAGCTCTTCTAAGAGAAATCCTCTCTGTATATTCCCAAAAATGGTCGAGTCTCCTCTTCCCCACCCCACACCTGAACCAAAGAGGTAGGTTTCTTTATTTTGTTACTTTTAGGCAAGCTTTTCAGACCTTGAATTATTTTTCTGGGTTTCTTTAACCACTGTCATTGTCAATGTTACTTTTACAAGGAGGAGCTAGGACTGTAGGCAGTGTGATAACAGTGCTGTTAATATTTAATATAATGGTAATTTCACCGCCCTATTCCAGTATGAGGTATAAGAGAGTCCCTGGTTTCCAAGATACAGTCTGGCAGTCTGTGATTTATTCAAGGCAGCACTGAATTAGCCAGCACAGAGCTCAGTGATGCTGCAGATAGATGGTTTCAAGCTGCTGGAATATCTCTTTAAAGCTCTCTCAGGTATCTTTCTGCTACTCTGCATCTGGTATGATACAGAAGAGTTATTTCTTTTTATGGCTCAGTATTGCTATTTTATCTGACAATGCTTCATTGACAGACCTGCCATGGTATAGTTTGTCACTAATTATGCTGGTGTTTTAAATGTTTACCTGTAAAGCAACAGTGGAAATGCTACTGCTCACCTTGGTAATTTGATTCTGGTCTTCTTAATCTTACTGTCATCTGTTGGCTCTCAGTTGGTTCAAATCCTTCAAATTCCTCATAAAGTTGTGTGCACGCATCTGGACACGCTTCCCAAGCTAAATCCGTGCCATAGCTGAAATGGTACTTCAGTGTTTTACAAACTCTACATTTGTCTTGTCTTTTTATGTTATTATTGAATCACATTCTCTTTATGGTTCTCTACAACTTCTGGAACCAGGGCAGTGTTACCACTAAGGGGCTGGTTGTCTCTCATCCTGTCTTCGCGCTGTTGACTGGTCAATCTCTTGTTGCTGTAGTTCTGTATTTCTCTTTCAACCTATTTTTTCAGTCCATTTCTCCAATTCATAAAGCCCATTTTGAATTCTCTTCCTGACCTCCTGTTGCGTCACTGTCCCTCTTGCCTTGGAAGCATCTGCAGAGTCAGTAACAATAATTTTCAATCCATCAGCCCCAAATTAGTGAAAACAAGGAATATGACTGGATACAGAATGTAAAGCTCTGTAGAGGCACGCGTGAGGTTTCTTGCCTGTTTTACACTATTAACCATTCAGAGTATGATTTTCCAACGTACTTTGTACTCACCGAGTATTGGATTCACCCAGACCATATTTTCTTAGCCTGAGAGGTAGTGTGAAAGGCTTACTAAAGTCAACATAATACCTGCCATTTCATCCCTATCCACAGCATCTGTTATCCTGTTACCGAAGAACATCAGAATGATTTCACACAGTTTGTTCTTGACAAACCCATGCTGCCTGCTACTCATCTCCTTGTCATTTTCTGCTCCTTATAGATAATGTCTGTAGGAAAATATTTTTCCAAGAATAAAAGTTTATCTGACTGCTATGCAGTTCACTGTTTTTTTTTTTCCTTTTCCTCCTCCAGCTCTCTCGCCTTGCATCTTCTGAAGAATGCTGGGCAATCTTGTCTCCATCATTCCTAAATAACCCCATTGACCCAGAAGTTATTTCAAGTGTCTCTTCAAGTTTGCCCTCCTTGTTGGCCAAACTTTCCAAGCCAGTGCCCATCACAAAAAGTTTGTCTCGCCTTTCTTTCCTTCACCCCATTGGTGATCTTTCATTTCCTACCGTTCCCTCTATTGTAAATTGACTATTTTTAGTGTTGGGCTTTCTCTGTGTCGTTCCTGTGATGAGTAATGGAGTTTCCCTTTTCTTTATTTCTTTGACTCTTGAGTTCCTTTCAGATCTGCCACTCAACTTCAGTTTCTTGCCTCTGCCTTTTAATTTTCCTCTCTTTCTCATCTGCTATGGGCTGAGTAAATACTTTCTTTTAGACCCTTTGCATGATCTTTAAATTACTGTGTCCTCTAATTTATACCACACACTCTTTGCTCTGTTGCATTATTTAATTCTCTGAAAGGTTTCAGGTAGAGCGGTTTGTGTGTACGACACACTGCAAAGCACAGCTGTGTTGCGTAGTCTCCATATGCATTTACTTTCTACTTTCTCCTTTTACTTACTGTTTAGGGAAACAGCCTTTTTCACTCCATTATTTCCAGAATCATGGATGCGTGAAGGTGGTGCTCCGGGGAATGGCAGAGGTGTGAGAACTGCTGAATCACTCGTGCCCTGACATACCCTTCCTGAATGCTGCAGTGGTACAGAGCAGGACTTGGTGCGCTGGTGGTGGTTATTACAGGGTACGTTACCCACTGGTACATGAACAAATAAGGAGTTCTCTTTGCTGGTAGGGTTCCGATAGTTAGACACTCCTAAACTCCTTAAAAGCAAGGTACAAAGGAAACATAACTATGCGCTAGATGCTGGTGTTTGCGGAGCATGGGCAGGTGCATGTGTAGAGTTATGCAGTCGTTCCTGGTCAGATTTATTCCAAAAACGTCTATTTGGTTTTTATATAGCTTCTCATTAACCAGCACTATATACAGGCACTGTTGATGTACATTTTAAATAAATAGGTACTGCAGCAAAAATTCACCATGATCAATACTTTTTTTTCCTAAATTTTAGTGATATACCTATAAATGTTCAGATGTTTCTTGCCTGCTATAGCATGACCCAAACAGTGGAAGTCAGTAGAAGACTTTCCATTGATTCGTGTAATTTGTACAGGTCCATGTAAAGCATTTAACCTCAAAGTACGGGCTGATGACCGAAATGTAGGAATCTGAAAATATATATTCCCTGCTCTGAAAGAAAGGAATGGAAATGCAGAAGAAAGATACCCAGAACTACAGAGACACCAGCTACCCCACAAGGTAGTGGCTCGGAAGCACTTCCCTCTTATCTTTTGGCTCAGGGGATAGTATACCTGCACTCTGATGTTTGAAGTAGGTTGGGTAGAATTTAACTTTTGGCTCAAGGGAGCCTTTAGTTTATTAAATATGGATGTTCTTGCTGGGGAGCGGTCACAGGTAGAAGCATGGTTTCTCTCTGCAGCACATCACTTTTCTTGAACGTGTGCATTTGGGAAAGAAAACTCGGCTCTTCTGTGCCTAAATCTTTTCCATCTGGATCCTCCTGTAAGAAATATCAATAAAAACTGTCAGATTGTAACAATTGCAGAATTTCTAAGTGTGCAGTGGTGTGATTGTAGCTGCCTTCAAATCTGTGAATTCAGCTGCCTTGTCACGAGGCTGGCCTCTCAGCAGCACTGCTAGGAGGTCTGCGTTACCTGTAATTATACAGAGAAAATTGCTCAAGTTAATGCCGCATCTAAACACAGTACTAACATCTGCCTGTCTTGGCAGTAAGACAGCTACCACAAATATGCGATGCAACAGGCTGTCAAATATCCTGGCTTCTGCAGTAACTTGCTCTTCTAAGAAAAATTTTCCAGCTCCAGTTACAAATCAGGCTGTGGGTGATCTTTCCGAGCGCTGAAGCTATGGGATCTATCACTCATCCGTGAGCGTCTGTCCTGCTCTCCCTACGAGCATCCGTTTCTCTCTGGATGCTGCTAAGGAGGAATCAGACCTGCTGCTGAGCGGACTGGGGAGAGATTGACAGTCTCATCCTAATGAAACAATCAGATTACAAGGTGGTTTGCATTTCTATTCCTGCTTTTGCAGGAACCTCAAACTGGACTGTTTCTTGCTGTGACTGCGGGCAGCCCCAGGAGCAGTATGTAGTTCTCTCTGCTTCCAGCCTTTGGTGTAGTCTCATGGAAGTGTGTTTCAGAAAACATAACTTTGAACTGCCTGACACTTCCCTGTCTCTTCTATTTCTTGTCTATAGTGCTATCGATCAAATTGTTTTTGTTGGCTAACCGGTTTTAAATCTCGTGTGGAAAAATTGTCAGTCCAAGATCATACTATGTAAGGACAAACGTGTGACTGCTCTGCCATGCTAATTCATTCTTGCTTAAGACGTGAAAATAAACCGACAGAATATCAATTTGAAGGTTTTAGACCTTGAAATGATTTAAAACCTCTTAAAAGAAAGACTAGGGCTGAAACTTTGTCTCCGAGGCATCATTTTTAACTTAGCAGTAAGCTCTGATGGTCTTTTCTTTAAATTGCCTATTGTACAGATGCCTACAAAGAAAGTGCTTCTTTGGGACTGCTTGTGTTTAGTACCAGCATTTATTTCATTTCATGTGACAGACGACTTGGCTTCTGGATCTAGTAATCACTGGCTCATATCGCACTGGGCAGGTTTTTGACCTACTGAAACGCTGTGATTTGGTTGGGGAGCGCAGGCTGGCTGGGCAGAGGACGGCAGCGGTCGCAGGCTCGCTCAGGAGCCCCGTGTCCCCCAAGCCCGATGGCTCCAGGCGCACGCCTGGGTGGGCTTCGTTTGGCGTTTCGATCGGATGAGAGGAGCGGGAGCGCCGGGCTGCCCGGGCTCTGTTAGCGAAAGCTGATGTTTGTGTTGTCCGTGCTGTTTCAGTGAGGCTGCCTGCAGGCGGCAGGACAATTTGATACGGACTTAAATAGCGCAGCTCCTGCGCTGCCGGTGAACCCCTGGAGATCTCGGTGTCCACTGCCCCCACACAGCTGTATGCCCTTGTTACCGCGTTTTTATCATTTAATTATTTTTTCCGTAGCGAAATCTACTTTGAGTTATTGATGGTGTTCGTGGAGATCGGGTCCCACCTGATAAAGGCCAGCTGGCTGCGTGCTGCCTGGCATGCCTTCTGCTTGTCATCTGCAGGCTTCACTAAAGACAGTGCCACCCAATTAAGATTTAAATGTCTGAAAGCCTTTCATATCTGATTGATATTGTGTAATTGTGGGGGTTCTTACCAGATTTCAGGTTAAGCTTCATAGATTTTTTTTTTAATTTTTTTATTATCCTAAGGCTTTGATTGTGAGATACACTTACGAAATCCAAAGGACTGCTGGATGAAGCTGAATGAGCTCTGCTTTATTCTTCAGCATAGTCGTGCTTTTCATTCACTCACAAATAAATGCCTGATTTCTGCTTAAGGGTTTTTTTTGTTTTTTTTTTTTGAAAGATGGGGGCATTGAAGAATTGAATGCAACCTTACATTGTGGCAATTTTATTTTAAGCAGATTTTCTGCTTTTTTTTTCTTCGCAATATTATCATACAGCAGCTAAACTAATGAATATATAATTTTCTTTCCTTTCTGCTTGTCATGCCCTGCTAACATGGACATCTACAAAGGCTCAGGTTGGTGTTGCAATCTGTCTTCATCTTATCTTATTGTTCTCATTTAGTAAAAAGGGGCTTCGAAGCTGTTCTTCACCAATAGGCTTTTTTTCCCTTTCTTTCCTTAAAACTGGATCCAACTTTATTACTGCATAACAGATTCATCCAGAGAGGTGCCACATTTGTTTGTTACCCCTGAAACTTTCCTTCAGCTGCAGCAAAGTGTGCTGTTTCAAAAACACGGGACATTGATTTATTTATATCTACTTAAATTTGCTATGCTTGCCTGGTTTTGTGACAAGGAGACAGCAGAAGCTACAGCACCTAGGGCTTCTGGAATCAGCAAAAATGCACCAAAACTCTCACTAACGAGTTTCTGCCTTGCTTTAGGCCCCCATATTTGACAAAATAGTAAAATGGCATTTGGTAGTATCTCATCTAGGTTCAATATTTTCTTGATAGTGAAGAAACATAATTTGAAAGTAAAATAAAAAGCAGAGCCACAGGAACTGGCCATTTGGGATTGTATTCACATATCTCCCATTCACACTTAAACATCTCCATTTTTTTTGTGTAACTCTGAGACTAAATTGTCTTGCCTGAGTATTTCAGGTAGAAATGAATACCCAATATCTGCATGATATCTGCAAGCTTATACTCCGTGCTGTGTTCTGCTCCTCAAAGGCTGTAGTGAC
The DNA here is from genome assembly GCF_964188355.1 of Buteo buteo. Classification (NCBI taxonomy): domain Eukaryota; kingdom Metazoa; phylum Chordata; class Aves; order Accipitriformes; family Accipitridae; genus Buteo; species Buteo buteo. Next base: position 47,490,183 of record NC_134175.1, read on the forward strand.
AGTAAAACCTTGAGTGAAACCAGGGAGGCAGGTTCAGGGCCGGGAGTTGCGCATTATCCCTTATTTTCTCACGTTGAATGATGCCAACTTCTTATTTTAATCTCCAGAAAGGAGCGTTCATGCTTTACTGTATTACAACTTGGTGTTTTTATTGCCTGCACCAATCTTAACAGAAAATAAAACCACCTACCACTAGTAAAAGTGAATTAATAAACCTTGCTGCGTAACACGTTAGTTCTGTAAGCGTGAGCTGTAATGACTGGGGTTCAACAGAGCTCACTTCAATTAGCTTTTTAAACAAGGCATTTTCCACTTGTTGCACTTAAGAATTTGAAATACAGCGGTGTCTGTCTTTGCATATTTAATCATCCATTAGAAGAAATAAGGGATTTACTGGGAACATTTTGTAAAGTCCGGCAAAAAAGCATCAAGAAGCCGTGGTGAGGGAAAGTGGAGCATCCAGATGTCTTTATAGCAAGAATACTCTGCTGCTTTCCTAATTTTTCCTCTTTTCCTTTTCCTCATTTTACAGCCAGAATTTTACAGTGCTGCTTTTTTTGACAGCTTCATCCTGAAATGTCTTTATCTGAACTTTTCAGTATCTGATTTTAAGCTGAGATGTCATCCAGTTAGTGCAAGAAATAGGGCATTTCTAGATTCAGTCCCCCACTCCCTGAGGGCTCCCTCACCAGCCTCTAATAAATCACTCAATTCTTCATCCTCCGTTTTCTCCTGTGTAAATTAGGATTAAAGTTGAGCAGTTTTGAGGGTCGGGCTATAAATAGATAATCAAGAGCTGGGGAGACTTCAGAGGATTGATAATTGTTTTTACCCTTCCTACTCCATGAAAATCATTTTTCAACAGTGTTTTTGAAGGTTGTCACCATGGCTAGTCCCTTCGAGTAGTGGTGAAGAGTCTCTTTCTGTAGGGACTTCCATACTGCCTGCAGGGCAGAGACTAGGAATTGATACATCTTTCTGTCTATGCTACAGTAATTATTGCCCTGGCTCTTAATTCATATTTTGTACTTAGAATAAAATTGATCCCATCCTTTTGCCAGCTACAAAATTTTAGGCAGGTCTAGGTTTTCTGTAAACTTGGTTCAACACCAGTGAAGGCTTTTCATAACGTTAGCAAAGCTCTAATTAATTTTCTTTTTCCATACCACAAAGGATGTAAAAACCACTAACTCCTTTGATTTGGGTGTAAATGAAAACGAAAAGTGCTGAATTTGCTTCATGAATATTTGTGCAGGTATCTGCTAAAGGCATAAAATTTCAGGAATTCCGATAATTTCAGAAGTCTTACCGTATGCTGATCTGTTCAAACTTTTGTGCTGTAAGTCATTCTTGAGCAATATTTTTTTAATTTTGGTGGCTATTTGCAGCATCCAAGTACCTAAAGACAAGTATTCATCAGTGAAACAGCTGCTTTGCAAAATCCAAATTGCTTGAAAATTAATTGTTCAATCAGTTTTAATACTGGTGAGCGGTTAGCATATTTCTGGTGACTGTGATCAATACATAAACTAGCATGAAATAAAATCAATTTTATTTTAAAGAGAACCATTTAATGTTGAAATTTTAATGAGGTCATTTCTGTAATGTAGTGTTTGTTAATGTGCAAGTACTTGTCCTTCAGATATACAGTTAATTCGGTAAGGCTTTTAAATGCGTGCTTAGATCTGCCAAATCAAACAAGCACTTAAGTAATTAACAAAGTAAGTGTTCCATTTTGAATTCAGTTTTAAAGAATTAAGTAAAAGAAGCTCGTTATTAAAAATCATCTGGTTTGGATTAAATGGAATGCAAAGGCAGTATTGGAGCATTATAAAAATTATTCAGTTAAATTATGGGCAACTTACAACCAAAAGAGACATTTGGATGAACTAGATGGAGTCAACATAGAAGTTAAATTTGCAGGTAATTGCAATGGATGGACATCTTTGGAGCTGTATTTCCCACCATGCTCCAGCTCCATTCATGTCAAGCTGGTTGCAAGAGAAGTGCTGGCTGTGGTCCAGATTTCATGAAGTGGTGGCCATAAGCTGGAAGAGGAGGAGAGGGCCACTTTTGCACGGCGACATCCCACTGCTGCCTCCTCTTGCAGCCTGGATATACAGGGAACATAAAAGTGGGTATGCAAGAAGTATTAAAAGTCAGCAAATTGCTGGCCTGTCTCAGTAGGAGTGGTTTTATTATCTGCCCTTGATTTTCCTTACCAGCAAGTGTCTTTGCAAACCAGAGCAAATCAGCTCTCTTTCCTATATGCGATCTTTTCTAGCTTTAGTGTCATTCATGGTGGTCTCCATAGTTTAAAAGTAGGTTGTTATTTCTTTGGTTCTGGCTGTTTCGATGTATTAGGTCTAATGTAACCTTGATATAAGGGCAGTGATGTGAAATGAACTTATGTTAGCAAAGAATTTAGCCCATTTTTATTAGAAATGAATAGCACAGAGGTTGTCCTCAGGGTCTCAGGCAACTGCTACAATGATCAGTTTGGTTGTTCTAATATAATAAGCAGATATTGACTTTAGTTGAGGTGAACACCAAGATTTACTGTCTTGAAAGTTAAAATATCGACTGAGGGAAAACCAGAGTCAATATTTACCTTGAGGGACAATAAATCTTGATGTTCACTGAAATATGAAGTCACTATGATTTTCAGAAGCGTTGAACCTCAGTCTAGTTTACTCTGCAGGTGGTCATCAGAAAAGCTACCTGAAGTGTAGGTATGAATTTCTTTTAATGAATCACATCAGTTGAGCAAGTGCACTTGTTCCTATACGTCCTTTGCAAGGTCAGTATTATTCCTGACCTACATTTAAATAAGTAAGTTACACAATATTATAAATCATACCTAAGCTCTCTGGTCATTAGATATTTGGACTTTTCATTAAAATGCAAGTATCAGCTATTAAAAGAGAAAATAGATTAATGTTTGTATGTCTTGTTGAAGTAACTGTCAATGTCAAGATACTTTAGCAAGGACTCAGGGTTTGCACTGGAGTGAATAGGAACGGGCTTCTTTTATTACGGCATGCCTATAGCAGTTTGTCTCTTAAAAAGTAGCTTTTGTCCTTCTTCCCTTTCATTTATTTAGAACTGTGCCCATCAACTTGATTTTAGGATTCAGATTTTAATGCATTCCAGGTTAGTTGTGGCTACAAAGAGTGATACAGTGGTCCTACGAAAGTCAGTGGCAAAACTCGCATTGAGTTCAGTCTGGCATCATTTCACCCCTTCGTTCATTGCGCCCAAACCCCAGCACGTGTATAGGAATAAAAATTGAGGAAAGCAGTTAATTTCCTAAAATGCTGAAAGTATTTTGATTGTGTTTATTTCTTGAAAGGGTTAAAGGCAAGGCACTAAGGGATGGAGCCAGGCTGGTCCCCTGGGCGCTGAGCCCTGCAGCTCCGCACATGTCAGGTGTCTGCAGCTTCCAGCATCTTTCTCCCCCCCGAGCAGTGCAGAACAAAGGGGCCCTGTGCCCATCGCATGGACTTCATTTAGTTTCTGTCCTTCAGGAGATGGATTGTGGTAGTACAGCTTGGTACGTGTGTTGGGTGGCTCAGTCTGAAGGTTTTTGTAAATGCATTGTCATCGTGGGTTTGCATGTTTGGGGAAGGCTGAGCATTAGGTGGATTTTCAAAGGAACTGTTGTCTTTGTGCTTGGGAGAAGTGGAGTAGCTGGACAAGAGACTTCTGTGTCTGCTTCTGAGGTAGCAGATGGCAAATGTGATGTGGGCCAGGATACTGAGACTGTGTCTGATTTGAAGCTTTGACACACTCTGTGTTGCAGCCAGGGATCCACGGGAGCACATCCCAACCCTCTCAGGCTCAGGCACTTTGGGTCCCTGGGTTGGGTGAGCAGTGAGGACACCACTGTTCAGGGGCAGGGCAGCGTGCTCCCATGGAGCCGGGAGGTGAGAAGTGATCCCAGGTTCCCCTGGTTGGTGAGACCCAAAGAACAGCAAGGCTTAGCCGAAATCCTTTGAAAATGCAAAATCAAGAACATCATCTGTTTGACCTCCTTAAGTACCACAGCTGTTAGCAAAAGATAGGAATGAAAGGCTTTAAGGTTTGTTGGTTTGGTTTTTTTTTAAATACAAGAAAAGAGGAATTGGAAGTGACTGAAAACAAATGATGGCAAGCCAGGAGAGAGAAACAGGAGGAAAACATTTTCCTGTGGAAGAAAGGAACACGTGCCACATCACTGTGTTTTTTAAATGCAAAGGTAGAGTCACAAATTATATTCACAGCTTCCGAAATGCATACCCACAGAGTTTCACCCATGGAAATCTTGCATCTCTTTGAGACTCCCATTTAAAAGCAAAACAGAGTATAACCGATACACGTTGTAACTCGCTCTGAAGAAATCTGTCCCTCCCAATGACGCGTGGTGGTTATTTACACCTTCCCGGCGCCTCAGAGGTTCTACCAGAGATGGCATTACTCGGCGCCGATGCAGGGCAGAGGAGAGAGGTTGTTCGCAGACGGGACGTGCAATGGTGTCAGCACAATAACTTAGGATTATTTGTAACAATTATATTTCGGGGTTTTGGTGGTGAGTGTAACCTGGGAATCCTGACCGAATTGGAGGTACCGAATGGGTCAGCAGCAAACCCCCTGGGTATTAAAGTACAGCAGGGATCGCACGGCCAGCGCTGTGTGCCCTCTGGTGCAGAGCGGGATGTCTGTTGGAGGAGGAGAGCTGATGGGGCTTCACGTGTGATCGTACCAGCTTGACACGATTAGACAGCAGAATACAAATGCTCTACTAATGGCTTTATTATTGCAATCCTGCCTGCTCTTGAAAGAGTGCATTTGAAGTATCACTTCACATCACGTGTATATGTGGCACTGCATATGGGATCTCTGTTTTGTCCTCACACGTTTCATCGGATAGATTTTAGTTCACGTGGCATCCCATCCCTGCCCAAACCCTGCTGGTTTTCTTACACAGAAATCACATCAGGTAAATGCCGCAGGAGGTTTTGACCACGGAAATGCAGTTTCCTGCAAATTCCTGGTGTTAGGCCTCTACTGCTGTCTGCAGGACTTTGCTCGTTCGGAGAGGTCTGAGGTTAACAGATTGTAATGCAGAGCGTTGAGAGGTCACTGAGACAACGAGCAGGGATTTCCAAGCTCTTGGTCTCGTCCAGGCGAGGAGCAGAGGCTGCTTGCTGCAGGCAGGGTGAGCACTGAAGGGCTGGCAGTGCTGGTGTCGTGACCTGTGGGATTCACAGTGATATCCTCTAACCCTGAGGAAGGGTTATTAATTAGAGCGAGGAAAAGAATCTTAAATCCCTAAAGCCACTCTGCTGTGCCTGCCCCAGCTGCCCTGCCGTGCTCGCGGAGGGGAGCAGGCAGCACCTGCACCGTCACCTCCCAGCCTCTCCCAACCTCGTCTTTCTCTCCAAAAGTCTAAAGAGCAGGAACAGGCACCCACCTAGCTCTTAATAAACTTATTAATAAATTTTACCTCCCTTAACACTGCCCACTGAGATATCTCCTCCCCAGGCTGCAGGTTCCCTGCCTGCCGGCAGCCAGTTCTTGAGAAGTTTGGCGCTTCTCTCTCTCTTGGTTTTGCCTCCCCTCTGCGACAAGGGAAACTCTGATCGTGCCTAAAGCGCACATTTCCCTCTTCAACTAATCGTCTCCTGCAGACGGCAGTATGTTTTGTCAGACAACACAGGCAGAGCGTAGTTTTTCCTTCCCCCCCACGGAGCAGGGAAACTAATAAATACTCCCTGTCTCTCCATCCATCTCCTGGCTGTCTTGGGGGAACGTGAAGGCTTTGCGGTGCCTAAAGAGGGATTGTTCTTCTCCCCCCGGCGCGTGCAGGGAAATGGCTGCAGGAGTCAGTAACTCTCTAACGATGACAGGCTGGCCGGGACAGGACGGTGGCTTCGTGCCGGGCTCGGTGTGCTGCAGCATCTCGCCGTGCCTGCGGGCTCCCCGCTTGCTGATGCTGAGCACGGGTCCCGCTCAGCGGGTACTTTCTCTCTTTGCTCTTGTATACACCAGTTAGTGTTAATGAGCATGGCTGCACAGTTAATTAGCAGCATTTGTGGTACTGCTCGCTCAGTCTAGGAAACTTAGCCTCTATATGCACTTTGTACAGTACATAGATACCTATATAGCATGTAGTTAGGCCAAATACCACCACCTCGGCATGCAGAAGTCGTTAGCCCGTACCGAGTGATTGAGGTGCACTGCGATCTTTCGAAGAGCTTTGTGCGGGCCCAGCGGACGCTAGAAACGTCGCACACCCCTCGCGCTCCCCCAAAAAGCTGCAGGGTGACCCCGCTCACTTGTGCAAGAAGGTAGTTGTACCAAACGTTATTGCTGTGCGTATTTCATCCCTGGCATAATAGTCCTAATACATTTTGTACGTTCGTTCATGTTATTTGTGCACAGACCGTGAAAAAGAACTTGTGCGTAATAATATGTAGGAAAAATGGTACTAATCATACTACTGCCTTTGCCCTCTTCGTTCCCCTCCCTTTCCCTTTCCTCTGCATGAAATGTGATGCTCTTACTAGTTCATGCCGTGCTTGCCCCCACCAGTCCTGACTTCTGTTTCCCTCTTTCCTTTCTTTTCTTCTTCACGTATATTGCATTTTTCAGCTTCTCTTACTCTTTCCTCTCTGCTAAATCTATGCACAATGTATAGGCAGACCCACAGTTAAAATTAGTTTCTGACATTTTCTGTTCCTGAGGGGTTTTCTTTAGCAAGTTACCTTCTTTTTGTTTGATATGAATGTAATTATCTGATGGGGCATCAGTTTTGTTTTCAGACTGGTATCTCGATCTCCTTGCCCCCCCCCCTCCAAAATGTTGCACATAAAGTTTATTTATTTTTGTGGCCACAACATACATAGTTGTAATCTGCTATTTTAAAATTAAGCTATCAATTATTAAACCTGTGGCTGAATATTTTTTTTTTTTTTGGGGGGGGGGGGTAGTTGGGAGGAAGGCCATAGATTTACAGTTATTTTAATGGTAAGAACTGAATGGCTCCACAGCAGCAAGGCCAAGGAGATTTTGGTGTGCAGAAAAAGAAATTTTAGGTGCGCTGTATTTTTCCAGGGCAGAGCATTGTGCTTCTTACAAAGCATCAGAGAACACTGTATCTTCAAACCAGCTTCTGCACACAAACTGGATTTAAAATAAATAACTTTTATTCATTACTGTAATAGAACTGTTGATGCATTCATTTGTTTAAACCTAAATGTACTATATTTCAGTGTGCTGCTTCTAACAACCTGAATATCTGGCACCTTTTAAAAATGTTTATCAAGCTTTTGGCTGTATTTCTCTCTCTACATAGATACCATAGTTCAGTTGAATACATGGTCGTGTTTGATTAGGAGATGTGTTAGAGATAAGTCACTTGTTGGGAAAAAAGCATTTACGGTTTTTGTGTATAAAAATGAAATTTGTAGGACGCATGAAATTTCATTCTTTTATGGTAAATTACTCACAAGGATATGTTAGAACCAGATGTAAATGAGTGCTGATTTTAAGTTTGTACCTTCCGAAACACAAAAGGATGCAGTACCTACGGTCCTGGTGAATGACATGTGATAGATTATAGCGAGAGCAGTCAGAGCAAATGAAATTGTAATGGAGTTCCTATTCTGGCTGCAGGAAATAGCTGTTATTTATCCTGTTTGGTAAGATGCTGCATGCATACTACTGTTTATTATATACTTAAAAATCCCTTGGCAAGTCAATAATGAATAAATGAACTTAAAGCTATTACAACACCCTTAGCATAAAGAGTGTAAGCCAGAATATTTTTCAGCATACTCTTTCCTGAGTTTGGCTGAGGTGTTTCTGCAGAGATGCTAACCTGGATAGTTCAAATGAACAGTTTTGATTCTTTCTCCTGGCAGGTGTACGAGGCAGTCCCATGCGACAGCGAGTGCAATCAGTATTCTTGGGTAGTAGAACCGTGGTCTCCGTGCAAAATCAACAGCGAACAAAATTCCCTCCACTGTGGAGAAGGAATACAAACGAGGAAAGTCAGGTGCGTGAAGACAAAAGCACAGGTACTCCAGATTAAAAAGACCTGATACATACTTGCATAAAGCTGCAATATCTGGCCATCTGACAGTGAGTACATTGCTGAGCCCAGTGTATTTCAAATTAAAAGAAACATGCATTTATGTGCAATGTTTTACAGGAAAAGCATCTCAGAGGTGCAGCCTTGTGTTACGATCAAGACGTCTTTTAGGAAGAAGGCATGATGTTTAAATTAGAATTCTTCAACCTAAATGCCATATATGCATAAAGCCCTCTGAGGTGCAAACCTCCATATTCTGATTTGCTAGCATTTTCCCCAAGTAATGGCACTGCACACGCCGGAGTGACGTTCATTATTAGTGAATATTCATTCCCCAGGCACGGGGAAATGCTGAGTTATTTCCAAATGTTCAGATGTTACTAGCAGAAGCACAAAGGTTTGTTCTTGCTGGTTGTCATTTTCTGTTCGCTCATCTGTCAGCCGATCAAAGTTAAAATCCCTCTGTATGAAGTTTGAAATGTTTATTGAAAGTAGTTACTGAAATCTGAGAGTAACAAAAGCGTGTCATGCATGTAGCTGGTTTTGATTTGCATTAAAATGATTAATTCTGCTTTTTGACCAGCCGTGCTGTGTATAGCTATTGTGTTACATGTAGTGTCCTATATGGGGTCGAGCAGACCTGTTGATATCCATCACTTCTGCAGTACGCTGGTGATCCTCTAATGAAAATGTCTGTTTTCTGTGTAGGTGTGTGAGTACTGCTGAGGACCACGGAGGGGAGACTGTGCCCAACACACTGTGTAATCAGGCTGAAATCCCAGATCTAACGCAGAAGTGTAGCCTGTACTGTCCCAGTGAGTGTGCGGTGTCTGACTGGGGACAGTGGAGCAAGTGTCCGCAGGTAGGCTCTCCTGCTTGTGTCTCTGTGGCAATGTTCCTTACACGTCGGTCTTCTCTGTCCTTCAACTATTTCATGAGATAGTTAGTTTCTAACAAAGTAAAGTAATTTCTGAGGGAGGTCAGGTTTAATGGATCCCGCCAGCATGGTTGAATCTGGAGATACTTGTATTTCTATAGAGGCTGAGCTATAGAAAGTTAGTTAGTAAAACACAGAGTTATTACTGTGACAGTTGATTCAACACATCCTTCTGCTTGGTCTATGGGAGAGGACCCACACCAGCAGAGTGGGTGAAGGGACCGGTATTCTAGCTGCAGTAAGGGCTGTCTGTGTTAGGAAATATTCACAAGGGAGAGCTCTGTAAGTGACACACGTCTGCCATAACAACCTGCCGGTAAACCGTGGTGGTGGCACTCCTCCGGACAGGTCTTAGGCCTGAGGGAATGACAGCTCTTCCTTCCCAACAGACACTATTTCTGTCCAGCATCTCCTCCTCCTCAAAACCTTGAGGGAAGATTTGAGGCAACAGCAACAGAAGGGCATGGCAGCAAGATGCCTGAACAATTTGTCATGTCATGAAATACTCAAAACTTTGTGAATTATGCAGGGATTCAAGCCACTGCCAAGTGCTCTGTGTTTTCCTAAGTGTGCAAGATGGAAAGAAGCTGCAAATTCTGTCTTGTGAAAACTCTCTGGCCTCAAAGCATGTCATTTCAAACCTATTGTTTCTCTCTGATCGGTGTTGAAATAGGTGCCAGGTTTAATCTCAGGGTTTTTTAAATAGACCTGCTTGATGTATTTAAGTGACAAACATATATTCATTGCCCCAGTGTTAACAGGGCCATTATCAAAAGTCTCAGTGGTTATTGGACAGGTATTTATACTACTGCTGACACAGGTAATTTCCTTCCGTAATATTTTGTGTAGCGTATCAATATACTCAGTAAGAACATGTCAAATAAAATCTTGTGTTTCATTTCCTGCATTTGCCTCCTCCTGAGCAGCATAGCTTTGATGAAGTATAATGCTCTTGCAACCGATACAGACGCTTGGATACCTTTCAAAGTCCCACTGTGGTTGGGCTGTTTCTTTGCCATTGACTTTTTTTTCAGAGATAGATTTTCCTCCTTTTAGCATGCGCTAAACTAACGCAGAGATCCTCAAGGCCATTGGGTATTTTTCAGGTGCCTTGGTGGCAGTCAGTTGGTTACGAAGGACTGCTTGAAGCTTTAAGCACCCTAGTATCCTTAAGACACCCTGAAGGCTCCTCTTTGGCAATGGTGAAGCCCCTGTAGCCCACAGAAGCAGGAAAGGGATGCCCAGAGCTCGTGGGCTGCACTCCATCAGGCAGCGCAGCTCTTGGCAGTCACAGGGCTGAGAGCCACAGTCCCTGTGTCTGTTTGTACATCCTTTTGCCATGGTAGATGTTAATTCATAAATGTGAGGGCATCTGTATGCCAATGCAATTAACTGAACAATATGTTTTCACAAGCTGTTCTGCAATGCTTTGTTGTGAAACTGAGATGACTGTGTGCTGATGGAGCATGTGTTTAAATAGTTCTGTCCAGATATGAGGCAATAAACAGCTTGAAGTTTTATGGACAGATAAAACCCTCCTTTTGATGAGTTTACAGCAGTGCTGTCTCCTTTTTATAGCTACTCCGGTGTGCTGGTTTTGGCTGGGGTAGAGTTAATTTTCTTCACAGTAGCTAGTATGGGGCTCTGTTTTGGATTTGTGATGAAAACTGTTGATAATTCAGGGATGTTTTCATTACTGCTGAGCAGTGCTTACACAGAGTCAAGGCCTTTTCTGCTTCTCCCCCCACCCACCAGCGAGGAGGCTGGGGGGGGGCACAAGAAGTTGGGAGGGGACACAGCCGGGACAGCTGACCCCAACTGACCCAAGGAATATCCCCGACCATAGGACATCATGCTCAGCACATAAAGCTGGGGGAAGAAGAAGGAAGGGGGGACGTTTGGAGTGATGGCGTTTGTCTTCCCAAGTAACCATTTCATGTGATGGAGCCCTGCTGTCCTGGAGATGGCTGAACACCTGCCTGCCCATGGAAAGTGCTGAATGAATTCCTTGTTCCACTTTGCTTGCATGGATGGCTTTTGCTTTCCCTATTAAACTGTCTTTATCTCAGCCCACGAGTTTTCTCACTTTTACCCTTCCGATTCCCTCCCTGATCCCATGGGGAGGGGAGCGAGCGAGCGGCTGGGTGGTGGTTAGTTGCCAGCTGGGGTTAAACCACGACATCTGGCTATTTGTGTTTAGTTTTGAGAGAGGACCACACAGCACAGTGCCTCCCAGGCTCCACATGCTTACCATCTCCGAGCCGAGTGCTGGGCTTGCTGGAAGTGCAGAATGGCTGTACCATGGCGACGGTGTAGCTTCAGTATATGTGGGGGTACTGGTGTGATGGGGCAGGGATTGAGGGAAAAGCGGTGGCCAGGAGCGAGTCATTGCCAGCACCAGGGTAATTAATGCAGCCCTCCATCTCCTGGGTCGCCACTAGGAAAAGTGGTCACTGAGAATGGCCACAAGCTGGTGGACATTGTCAATGAAGTTACAAAGGCAATGAAGCCTACGGAGGATCCCGTTTTGTCTGTAAGGGAAGAGCTACGTATGGTCAGTTGAATAGCTCCACTGGTTGCAAGTGAGAGCTTGGGTCTGGACCTCGCATGGAGACCCTACATATAGACACCCAAATATAGGAGTCTGCATCTCATGTTAAGTCTTTTGGTCAGACCTGTTGTGCCTCCAGCCTTGCATTTAATGTCTTCCCATGGAGCCCAAAAAACACATCGGTAAGTTTGCATGCATAGAACCTCTTGCTCGTTAGAGCTGTCTACTTAATTGCGTTTGAGGGAATTTTGCTCAATAGCTGGTATATTCATGCATGATTTCTGATTCATGCCAAACTGGAAATAAATGCCTGTCTTCTGAGGATGTATGAAATGCTTTTTGAATATTCACCAAAAACCCGTTTTCTAAGTATGGCTCCTTTCTCTTCCCTAAGTAATCAGAAAAATTTGAAGGATCACATCATATTGCAATGAAAAAGCAAAACCGTACATCCTGGCTGCTCTTTTTCAAGCCCATTTACGTTTCATATCAAAATAGTTGGCACTTTTAATTGTAGCACGCTTGTGAGGCAGCTGCCAAAGAGGATTCCAGGAAATCTTCCTGTATCTCTGGTCATGTTTGGCTTGCTGGAGATAAAGAGGATTTATGAAACTTGACAAATTCTAGTTTGTAAGAAATGAACAATCACAATTTCAGCCTCATCTTTGCCTGAGTAGCTCTTCTATTTGAGATATTTACCTAAGCTTTTGGTCAGGTGAGAATTCTTTTCCAGTTCCTTTGGTGTTCTGCTCATATTTTATAGTGGTGTTAATAAATTCATCCTGATAGCAGAATAACTAACTCTTATCAGCTGAATATAAAAAGGCCTTTTAGATTATCCAGTGTACCTTTTGTCAATATGTCATTGTACTCTGGATACTTTCTAGGGTATTACTCGGTTTTATCTTGTAGCAGTACTCTCCCTATGTGAATTTTGCACTTTCAGGATGGTAAATGATCTTGAATCATGTTGAAATCAATGAGTCATAAAGGTAGCGACTGCTTTGTCAATAGGAAGTATTTTCTTCAATACTTCTTTCTTCCAAAACATTGTATTTGTTCTACTTTTTTGGCTGCATTTCCCTTTTGCTTTTAAATATTTGTGTTTCTAGGGTGGTCTTTTGTAATTTCAGATGATCCCACAATTCTTTAATGTGTATTTTCCAACTGAATTGCAATTCTTGCATCTTGATTATAGTGCTATTTAACCCTGCTACACAAAGCTGAATTTTAATATTTCCTCTAATGACACTTTGCCGTGACCTAGAAATGCAGCTGCCGAGGTTACTTTTGAGGTTTTGTCTCTTTACTGGATTTGAGAAACTCATAATTACTGATTTAAAGCTTCCCTGTTTTTCTCACATTCTCTATTGTGAGACGTAAATTCAAAATGGTTTTCCCTCTGATTGAAGACTATTTTTTGGCTCATAAAGTTTTCTTCTTTGTCGCTAAGTAACATCCACGTAACTTGAATATCAAGGCTTTAAAGCCATTTAAAGTAACAGTTTGAAGCTTGCTAGTTAGAAAAAAAAAACCATAAGCAAATTAGATTGACTTGCGTTTTGCTTCAGAGATTTCGTATTCGTTCCAGCTACAATAGTGTGTTCAGTCAGACATCATCACTTGATTGCTCAAAGACCCAGCTAAACAATCTGGAAACCAAAATCCTATCATCTCTGTTACATATTCAGTGATCGAATAACATGCACTTCCTGCAGTGTCTCGACTTTGTATTCATCTGACTTGGAAATGTAATTAATTGACTTCAATTGAATTCATCAAAGCATTCTTAAAAAGAGTTAATATGCGAGTTGTGCTACAAGTCCCTGAAATAATTACCTCAAATTTATTTTGTTACCTCTCTTGTCGTGTGGATAGCTGTCACAGCCCCCGTAGCCGCTCGGAGTGGCCTCCTTGTTTGCCTCAGCTGTTGGCATTTCTAGCAGCTAATTCCAAGCGGTCTGAAATTAGTTCATTTAGGAGGTTACATGTCTAGTGAGTGAGAACAGCTGTCTCTGTTTCAGCGAGCATTTTCCTCATGGATCAATAGCGATGTATAATGCTCAGGACTTGCGACAATTGAGTTATTACTCTCTTGAATCTGCGAGGGGAGTGTAATGTTGTAGCAACTGATCATATTAGAAGTGGCACCAGGCAGTACAGCCAGCTCTCGGGTTTTGCAGTGACTTTCATCGTAGATGCGAGTCAGAGTCATTGCAGTTTGGAAATGCCAACTGGAAGAGAAGTTGGGGACTCTTGTAGACGCTGGGGCTCACTGCGTGCATTACCAAAGTCTTCATCACAACTAGTACCTTTATACGTAGGTTTGGCAGAGGACCTGCAGTGTGGAGGCTGGATTGAAGCATGATGTTTGCACAGAGTTGTATTTCTTGCCCAAGAGAGAATTTACTCAGGTCAAGCATGAGAATTATGCTGGTCCAAGGCTTTTTGGAAGAACATGCACTTCTTATGCGTAGCTGTGACTTGATTTTTTGTATAGCTTTATCAAAAAGTTGGTAACTGCTGTATTTTTTTAGATTTGTTTTGGGTTTACTCATCTTTATTAATAATAGTTTTTTAAAAAGTAATGGTTATATATGGAGGCAGGTAAGGTTTCAGAACTTAGATGCATCTCAAAAAGAAAACTTATGCAAATACATTTTCATTTCAAAAGACTGCTCATGTTATTGTAAATGGCTTGTTAAATTGTTACAAAACATCCACATCGGCATGAACAATATAACGGTTCATTGCACTGTTAAAAATAGTCAAATCCTGTGGCTGGCAATGCATTTACCTTAGTTTGAGGTTGTATGTTTCCTTATGAATAGCCAGTTAAATATAATGTGGCTGGCTATTTATAGTGCAGTATGCATTATACAAGCAGTTTGATAAATTAAACAGCTTAAAGGGGCTCTCTAATGGGTTACAACCTTTGTGCTGTACAATTATGATGCATATGAGAGCCTAGATCAATGGACAGCTTTTAAAATCCATCACAAAGAAGGTCTAGTAGTGTATATTAATGTGTGATATGTTAACAGCTCTTACTCTGGAACTTAGCATTCATAACCTTGCAGTTTTATTTTATTTAATGTCCTTCTCTTCCAGAACAAACTTTCTGTGCTTTGTCTGTTCTGTTATTGTCTGGAGCAAAGGCTGGGTACATCTTTTGTGTATGTTTGTGTCCCTCGCTTTTTATGTTAGCTGAAAATAGTGACAAGTGCTCATGGTGGAAAAACATGATTGGCTAAAAGAAATACTAAAAAATGCAGTATTAATAATGCCAAGAATTCCTCCATAGATTCAAGATGATTGCTTTTATAATTTCTAAATGGTCCTTTGGGAAGAACTCTGATTCATTCCTACCTTAACATTTTATGTACATTTATATTCAGTGCTTCAGAATATTTTGTTTCTGTAGTGGTTTATATAATCTGGCCTATAGATCCCTGGCTCTAGCTCAACTTTTTTCACACTTCATAGAAAAGAATAATGGAAATGGTGAGATTTAATACAATAAAATAGGCTGGGACAATATAGTTATACACATAAAGAAACTTACTGTGTCTGTGTATGACGTCCTACTGCTGTAGGCTGTTAATGTACGATCTGAGTTAGGTCCCTGTTATTATTTCCATCCAGAAATTATTTCCATTCCTACCACTGATTCCAAAGGAAGCACATGCCCCATTGCTTACAGTCATCCAGAAGGAATCTGGACTAAATCCAACAAACAACATAGTCTGTAAAACTTAACTGCCAAACTGAGTTGGCACCTAACCTTGAAGGTACATGGAGTTCTCCAGGCCTCTGACCTTCTACCTTCATGCATCACAGCTACCTCTGTTTCTTAGGACTTGTTTCCTCTCTTATATTTGTGGCCAGTTGGCACCCGTATCCATTGTCCTTCTTTGGTCCATAAATCTTTACTCTATTTCTAGTCTGGGTGGTGTCAGAAGTGGTTTTCAGTTGTCCAGAACAGAGGCAGAAATTGGACAAAGGTTTTCCACTTGCTCAGGAGGCACTAAAGTCTGACGGTCCCCAGGCTACAGCAAGAATTACTTGTCGTTCCTGCTGGCACCAACCCTCTAGCAGAGCAGAGCCTCAGTTTCCTGGAAAGATAGGTGAAGGTGCCAAGTCTCCAGAGTTGCTCTTACTGCAGTTCACTGGAGATGTGCTTGGAACCGAGATGCAAGCGAGAGGCTGAATTCCACCCCACTTTCTTTTTCTCTTTCCACTACATGAGGTCTGTGCAAGAGTTGCTCGATCTGGACCCTGGCATGGATCAGTGAGCTCTGTGCGTGTGGAGAGCTTCAGCACCTGCACAGGGTTCTGCATTGTGCTCAGTTCAACCACCACCTGGCTCTGACGCTGCCTAAATCTATCTTAATAAATCATTACAATCTAAGTCTATCACCTTGGCTTTCAATTTCTGTGTAAGGAGATTTGCTGTTACGCCCAATTCTACCCCATTGTTCCAACTATGGTAACTAGTTATGGGATTTATAACCACAGTCGTAAAATTAAGTAGCATGACCATAAAGAGATGATCTCAAAAATACAAGTGAAAGTTAAACTCTCACTACTGAACACTTCCATTGTATGTACCTGCCTTTCTCTTAATGGTGTTGTTGGCTGCACCTTTTCCTCTTTCCTTGTGCTTCCACTGTAGAAGAAATGTTGTCTAATGCTGAGCACAAACCAGTTGTGATTACCTTACAGGAGGTAATGGCTCACTTAATGTAAAAATAATTTTAAAAAAAGCTCAATCTATGATCAAAGTAGTAGTTATTAATAGAACAGTTGGAAGTAAAATAATGTCTCTAAAAGTACAGCATCCACTCACTGGGAAGAGAGGAGTTGTAAGTGAATATACTCAGTAAAAGGTTGCTGAATCACAATGGTGTTTATTTATTTAAAACCCCCAAAATTGTAGATAAGAAACTTGGATTCCTAGTGGGGTAGAGCAGATCCAGTCTTGATCTGTGTATCTGAACATCACCTTCACTATTTCATATAGAAGAGCATTTGAACAGTCAAGTTGTTTTTGTCATTTTCTTCATTTGTGAGAATATTCAGAATCAACCCCTTCTGTAATCTTGCCCAAATCTTCATTAATTCTGTGATAATTTCTTTCTTTAATTACTCAAGTAATACTTCTTTTTTTTTGCTGCCTTTTCTGTAATATTACTGATTGCTTTTTCTGTCCTACCTCCTAAAATTGTTTTTGCCATTAATGGTGATAGGTTTTTCTCTCAGTATTTTTTAAGATCCAAATTCAGGACCAGACAGTATGTATCTGGCGGATTGAAAGTGATGGCAGTGGTGACAATGGTGACATAATATCATCATTGTGCTTTGCAGCCTTCACACTTCTCTTTGTTATTGCTTGTTAATACCCTCAGCATCTCCCCACTGGAAACAATCCCTCTTCTTTAATTTTAACCATTCACATCCTCTAATGACTTTGAGTCTGCCAAGCCATTCCTCAACCTTTGCCACATCGTAAATATTTAATTTTTCCAGCCTGGGATTTTGGAGGGGTCCTGCAGGAGTTGTGCACCCAAGCCCACTGAGATTCCAAGGTAGCTGGATACTCAGCTCCCTCTTGCTCCTTTGAAAATCCCAGCTTTCATCTTTTTCTTTACAAGTCATTCCCTCCTGCTGCTTAGTCAGTTCCATATATATTTGGCTCAATTTTTTACATAGTTAACTTGAAAGAGTAAGGCCAGAAAATCAATTATAAAACTAAATTGACTTCTCAATTGACGTAAAGAGAAATTCAACAAATAATATTACAGGATATTAGTTACAGTTTGCCGACTTTGAATTTTTGCATGTTTCCCGTGTACTCAGCTTGATTAAATGAACACTTTTCCTACAGAGATTCTTTATTATTCAAAACTGGTAAAAGTGGGTAGCTTATCGCATCCGCTCTGGCTTCTGAACAACATGGCTCATCAGCGCAGTGAGAACGCCGGCTTCAGAGCTGCAGTAAACCAGTCATTTATTTGGATCCTGGCAAACACCAGCTAGATTTTGACCTGTTAGACTGGTCTGCTACCCACCAGGAGGACATCTGAGAGGGAAAATGGTCCTGCTAGCCAGGAAATGCGGGTGGCTGTATGACAGCATGTGCAGCATTGAGCTGCGTCAGTGCCCTGTAATTGAGCACAATGGGGAGCATGCTAGACGGGGGAAAAAACGCTATTTTATTAAAAGAAGATACTTATCTACAAATGATGCATATTTTCTGTCTGCAGGTTCTTATTTCAAAGGGAGCAAAAGCAGGTATTTCCCAGATGGCACAGACTTAACTTCTGTCACAGCTTTCATGGATTTTTTTTCCCTTTGGTGACATAATGCAGAGAAACATTAATTAGAAGCAGCTACTGAGATACCTTCTTTGATTTTTTTTAATTTGCTTTGTTTTATTGGCAAATCATTTAAGTTATTAGCGTTAGTTGTGAGGATGAACAATCAGATTAGTTGTGGAAAAGGCAGTAAACTATTGGTAAACGCTTAGCAGAGGTTTAATTTTCAGATAATTAAGAACAATTGGGTATTTTAGATGACCACTGGTGTTCGAATAAGATTACCATTCAAAATAATTTGACAAGGTGTGTGTCAGCAATAAGAACATAATAGAATTTCCCTCACATAGTGTGAGCGTAAGGAAAATAGACCCTGACGGTGTATTTTAAGACTAGACCAGACTTTTTTTTCTATTTGTCCTGATATTTATTCTGTTTGTTTATGCTATCATCTGTGCAATTCATCCAGTTTACAGTAGTCTGAGGTCTAGATTTATGCTGCAACGCCATTACATTTCTCTTTAATATTCACAATACAGGAATTATCCATAATTTCACCCGTGCAGGGTTCAGTGTTTGCAGGCAGTTCACTGCATGATAATAAGCCTGTGGTTTTAAACTGCTCGTTATTTTTTGTAATTAAAGTACTCTATAGAAAAATCATGTTTTAAATTCCCAAGCATTTATGAAAACATATTTCTACATGCATTGTTTTTTCGGTTTTCTTTGCTGTTCGTGAGCAATCTTTAGTCCAAATGAGAGACTGTTAGGAGTTAAATAGGTCATCTTGTTCAGTAAATGGCTGTGAATACCTTTAATAGGGATTTATTTCCATTAGGTTTGCTGCGACCGCTTCTACACACCCATTGCTGTTGTACTGGGTTGCCAGAAAACTCTGCTGAGTTTCAGCAGCCTGTGCCTTTGGGGCTGCTTTTCTGTCCCAGCCTTGCAGCTGAAATGGCTATTACGTATTCCCGTAATCACCCTGGCTTCAGAATAAGCTTATTTAGACTTTTTTGTGATTTCATTTAAAGAGACAAAGCAGCAATCCTTAGTGCTCTTCACCTTAGCCTTGCCCGGTGCCACAGGCATTTAATCTTTGGCGTTGTGACCCCTTCATCCTGAAATATTTTCCCTTGGCATAAGACACGGATGCGACAGGCAGGGCTGGGACACCAGCAGTGGCACTGCGTTCACCATAGCCCAGCCAGTGCTTATGCTATAGCCCCAAATTAAGTAAACCAAGGGGAAAATGTAGAAATGCATAGGCAGAGCCGGGCAATGCCTCCGTGTGACATCCAAACAGAAGAGCTCTTGCGTTGCAGAGGAGGGGTAAGCAGGAGGCTGCAGGAGGGGATTTGTGGGATTGAGGAGATGCTTTCCTCTACATAAAGGCGATGTTTCTTGCAAGGCTGAAAGCATTTGGTCACTATTGCTGTCTGCAGCGAAATGGAAAGGAAAACAGCCCCATGCCACAGTACTAAGTGAGGATGGGGGGCTGCTAAAACCAAACAATTTTCATGCCTGTGATGTACAAACACAAATGAAAACTGGCCTCAATTGGTTTTTATTCATGTGAAAATGTAAACAAGTGAATCCTGGTTTATAGGCAGTCGGCCATGAATATTTGTATCACATACTTTGAAAAGTCACCCCATCTTGTTGTCAGCATCATAACTGATATGTAATTACAAATGTCCCATTATTCAGTACTATGACATTTCACTAGAAGTCTTGGAAAGAGTTGGAAAGTAGACCACAGCAAAACAGCACGGTCTTTATCCTGTTGGAAATAAATAGTATAGGAGTGTCTAAAATAGCTGAATCAGGGTGGACAAAAGATGACTTTTATTAATATTGGATTCTTACCTTTGAACCACATTTCTTTTCCTTCATATGCTTTTAAGTATCTTTAGAACAGAAGCATGATTATATCGTAGCTCGGTACGGCCGTGGATGTGCATGTAACAACCCCAGGCGGCTGGTGTCTGTATGATTTACTAGGGTCTCTTGTACTGTCCATCGCTTTTGTATATAGGTGTGTGATCCGAATATTATGCAAACCCGAACTCGACAAGTGCTAAGGTCTTCTGTCAATACAAAGCCCTGCCCTGAAGATTCACAAATGAAGCCATGTATTCTTAACCAAAATTGCTTCCAATATCAGTACAATCTAACAGGTGAGTATAACTTTCCAATATACTCTTAGCAGGAAGTGACAGCAGTTACAACATGTATTAAATTGATGTTCTGCTTTTCCAAATGTCTTTGTATAAAAGATTCAGCTCCTTAAAGGCTTTCTCCAGTTGTGTTTTTAGTTATGTTTGCTAGTGGTGCTGGTTAAAGCCTTGACATTAAAACAGTTATGAAAAGACATCACTGATTTCACTCAAGTTAATTACATGCCTACATTTTTTTTTTGTCCACAGGTTAGTGAACAAATGCACAATTTTCAATTTAAGTTGTCATTGCAGGTACACTGGAAATAAGACAGGTTAAATGGGCTCTCTTCTTTTTGGTGGGTTATCAACAGAGTTAAATGCAAAATTCCAGTTAAAAGAGTATCATCTGTGTGATTCGGGTGAAGCCAATAATACCAACAAAAGTCTGGTTTGAAGGCAAATGTGGGTTATATGGGTGGGCATAAGATATTCAGAGCAAAATGCATTATTTAGGACCTTAGAAGCAATTAGATCTGTTGCAAACAAACTAACAAAACAAAACAAAAAACAAAAAAAAAAGGAAAAATTCCTTTTGTTTTGACCAGCTCAGATAAATGAGAAAGGTGGAGAGAGGAGAGATCTAAGAGGATTTGGGGGGCTGGTGGGAAGGGAGAACAAAACAGGATAAAATATCTGAATATAAACTCAGCCTATTTGAAATAAAAGCCCTAGAAACACACAGGCAGCAGGACGATGCCTTTTTTTATCATCACATTTCAGAAATGCAGAATATTTATGTGTTCATGTTTATCAGAGGTAGAAGACACAAAGTAATAGGTTTTCTTCTCATATGCTTCTTATTTGTTGGTGGTGTATGGAAATTTTAGTGGTTTGTCTTATGCTTTTTATTTATTTTAAATTGTGTTTTAAGGCTTATTCCAGTTTAGTTGTATTCTGACCATCATAATTTTGGACAAGTAATAAGATGAATTTTCTCCTACTAGAAGTACTTTTTTTATTTCACCAGTATTAGAGCTTAGTTTTAAATAATGGAAACCAGAGTCACCCTTCAGAAACTTCCCCAGCTATTTTATCAAAGTGAAATTTTACTTCAAACAATACCGTCTTGTAAACGCGCCAACTGGGTTGAACTGATACACTTTATCAGCGTTTAACAGTTTTCTGTGCACTCCGACGCACCGGCTTCGCTAAGGGGATACCTGAGTGCAAAGCCAGCGGTTTCTCCTCCGAGACTTGCTGGGGTTTAAGAGCGGCCTTCTTTTCTGCGGGTCGTTCTTGGGTTTGGGCTGCCCGAGGCGGGGAAGCGCCACGCTAGGGGAAGAAGATACCCCCCACCTTGGGTAGAAAGACGAGAAGAACGGGACGACGGCCGTGACCCGCAGCGCCCGCGTTTTTGCTTTGTGTCCGCAGGCTGGAGCGGGTGCCAGCTGGGCGCCAACGCCGCCTGCGGGCGCGGAGAGCGCCGTCGCCTCCTCAGCTGCCAGCGCAGCGACGGGGCCACCGTCAGCACGACGCTCTGCCAGCGGGTGAGGATGGCACAGCGCGGGGCGGGGGCGCGGGGAAACGACCGCCAGTTCGTTTGGTTTCCACAAAGCCGGTGCCTTCCCGTCCGCACCCAGACGCTGGCCGTCGGTGGTGGAGAAGTCACGTTCGGTGGTGGGACCGCAGCGGTGGGGTGATTTGGGGAACAAAAGCATCCCCAGGGTGTCAGTGGGTGGCATCGACTCAAGCGCGTGGGGCACGGCAACCATCCTGCGCCATCCCGGTGGCTCCGGCAAAGCTGGGTGACCGGGGAGATTGCGGCCCATTAGAAGTTTCTCCTTGTCCTTTCAGAGTAAGACCCGAACACCGACAGACTCCTTTCACCCATTGCACCCTTGGGAAAGCTCCCCGTAGGCGGCGATGCCGGTGTCCCACCGCGGTCACTGCCGATTTTCCTTTCCCCGACGTGGTGGCCGGCCGTGGTGGGAGGTGGCCGTTTGCGGGGGGGGTCCCGGGGAGGCTGACGCCTGTGTCTCCTTCTCATCTCACAGCTTCGCCTGGAGAAGCCCGTGCAGACGAGCAGTCGGTGCGTGGTGGGGTGCGCGGTGGACTGCCGGCTCTCGGCGTGGTCGGCCTGGTCGCAGTGCTCCCACACGTGCGGTGCCGGCGGTGAGTCCCCACCTGCCCCCTTACCCCCCTCTCCCCGCCTCAGCAATGCGGCGCGGAGGGGACCCCCCAGCCCCGGGTGGGCTCAGGCAGACCCCGAGCCGGGGTACGGAGCGCGGGCAGCGCCCTGAGCCACGCTGAAGCCTTCGGAGGTGATTTGGGACGCTCTCGAGGTCCCGAGGTGTTGGGTTTTCTGAACAAAGCAGGCTGTTTTCAAAGTACTCGACAGTGAAAAACGCAACTTAGGAAACAGGTAGACAGATGCCTGGAGGATTATTTTGGTAATTAATTCAAACTCTCAGAATTCAGTCATAGGAAACATTAACCCCTGAGAGAGGGGGAGTACGCAGAACTAGCAAAGAGCTGGGGAGAGTTACAGGGTTCTTAAGAAATAGATAAATGACTAAATACAAATCCTCAGGTGAAGTTACTTTCAGTAACATAATTGCATCCCGTTGAAGAAAAAATGCTAAGACTATTTTTCATCATTTAGTATATGCCTCTGTCTCCATCCTGTATCCACAAGTCCCTTAATACTTGTATGACTCCAGTAACTTCAGCGAGGTTTTCTATAGCCAGTAATGCTCACCAGCATACAAAAAGAGAGAGGATTAGGACCTTTTTTAACTTTATATGATTTTAAAACCCCTTTGAGTATTGATATGAGGAAATGCGTTGAAGGTTTTGTTCAAAATAAGCTTGTGACATTATTTCCCAGGCTTCTGATGTGCATTACACGTACAGCTAATGGTCTTTAAGATTCAAGAGCCATAATGTATATTTCAATCAAATTCACTTAAGGTCAAAAAGAAAAAAGCTCTTAACTTCCATAAAGTGATTCCTTCAGATGGATTTCAGAGATCAAAGCATGTTACAGAAAAAGCTTAATATTTGGATTAGTGGTGTTCTTTCTTTGCTCAGCTTTTAGCCCTTTCGTAAAGTAGTGCTTTCTTAACAGAAATGAATAATTCATGGACAGTGTTTTAACAACAACACACTAGGAATACTATTAATTCAAAATTTTATTTTTGTTCAAAATCCATTTTGGAGTGTTAATGCTCATGTTGCTGAATGGACTTAAATGGTTTTTTTGAGTGTTCAGTCACTTACTAAAATAAACAGAGCTACGTGTGCAAAAGGAGGTTGTAACTTCTTTATGGCTTTTAGCATGCTAAAGGAGCAGCTCACCCTATATAATGCCTGAAGGTTTTTTCATTCTGAGCTCTTACGTTGCATAGTTTGCAAAGGGATGTACTCGAGTAAAGGTACGTCTTGTATTCTGCCCCTGATCCTGAACTGCTTATGCAAATCCTAAAGACTGGTTAAAGAGCTGATGGTTGCAAATGCATGCAAGGGGCAGGCACTTCATGCCCTAAATCGGAGCTCGGTTTCTGCAGAGGAAAACTGGAAACATCCATGCCCTGCCAAAGCAGACCTTCCAGTGAGTGTTCTCGCTGTAGATGCCAACCTCGTTACTTGAACCACACAGTCAAGCCCAAGCTCAGCTCAGCCTATGGGTCATCTTCTGGTCCTCAAAGATCATAACTCTATTAACTCAGTTAACTCCATTAACTCTATGTAACTCAGTTATACTGCTAGCTAGAGATCTGGCTCGTACAGTTCAGGCCATAGACGTATACGATTTAAAAGCTGGAGATACTGTTTTGTGAACCTATGGCAGCTAAGCAGCTGGGAAAGCTTCTTAAAATTTGTATCATAAAGAAGCCAAGTTTTGCTCAGTCCTTCTCTATCATTTGAATAGCTTTGCAGGGACCCAAGAGTCTTCTGGATCTCATCCCAAAGCAGGAGCGCCAATGAAACAACAGTACTTTGCATCTGAGTTATATATGGTTAATTTTACTGCAGCCCCAGTCCTGATCTGAGTTTTGCTGCAGCAGCCATCAAGTGTGGAGCTACACTGATATCAAACATCCGTGATGGAGGGACCTTGGCACCAGTCCTGCAGCCATGGCCTTTGTGTCGTTCCAACAGCAGAAACACCGTCATTTCAGCTTCTTCACTGAGTTCCAGTTGGTTATAAATACTACTTGATGATGATACTAACAGAGAAGACATTAATTATATACTGATCTACAGGTGGTACTTCACAGATGAATGCAGTAAGGGTTCCCTACCTGAAGGTTCATAGACTGCAACAGCTTTGAAATCATCCTGAGTTTCTCACGGGCACTTATGAGAATAGGATGAAGCCTCAAACATGACAGGGAAAACCAAAGGATGACAATAAACAAGCTGTGGGAATTGGCTGTAGTGTACACTGATTTGGCTTCCCTTTGCCAAATGAGTAATTGCCTACTATTTGATAAAGCTAAAATGTACGACTTAGTTGCACGCTTCTCAGAAATAATACACAGCAAATCAGTTGTACGCACCATTACTGGCTCCACTCACAATAATATTCTGCTTTTCTGGCTTTTCTTGGAGAGCGTGTGAAGGACCTGCTGAAGTACCGTAAACAGCTTCAAAGAGAAACATAATTTAAATATTATTCAGATCAAAATTTAGTGTTGCTGCATTTATGCTTTCATATGTTTCTTAACTCAAGCATTGTTGCTAACGTTTTTATTCTGTCCATCTCTTCCAGTAACGGTTTGCTGTGATATATTTTAATGTGTGGTACCTTTTTCTTGCTCAGGTTTTATTTTACGGAACAATGCATTTAAACATGAAGTGATGCTGCTGTGTATGTGGCACTGTCAGCTAATATGGTTCTGGTACACAGCAGCCAAAGGCGAATATATTGATTTTTATAAATGATGATGAGTAAAGTAGATCTCTCTTTCCTGCCTGCGCTGAGCCTACGGAGCTGTGTAACTGATATTTGCCCGTTGCAGCTGTATTTCTGCACAGCATCTGTTCAGGATGCTGGCTAGGGCTTTAGGCTGATCTTGGGTTATATATTAGGGCTCCTCATATCAGTTGCTGTACTGCTATGAAAAGATGTATAGTACTGCATTAATGGATGATGCTCCCGCGGCCTGAATCAAAGTTACTGGAAAGATGTTTGGTAAGGATAATCCCCAGCAAATTGTATTTCCATTGTTAAGGCAAATGAATACATAAGGATGCTGCATTTTTCTACGTAAACGGTTTCCAATCCCGTATGATTTCTCCCAAGTTGTCTAAGAGGAGTGCTAAACAGTATACACCCACCTAAACCCATGCTTTGCCACTTATAAAGCTGACTTCATCAGCTGAATTACGGGATTTACCTGAGTAACCCAGGGTTGAAGACACTGCCATGCCTTGCTCAGTCCTCAGAGCCCAGAAGAGACTGTAGCGGGTTGCGGAGCTGTGCGCCCCAAGACCAGACTGACCCATGGGACAGAAATGAGGGGGACAAGGATGTGCACAACTGAAAAATTTGGTGGTTACCCTTTTCACTGATTCATCGCCAGTTTGGGAAAACATTTTTGGTTTTGCCTTCTGAAGAAGAAACTTCCGTGACTTTTTCTCGCTTGCTACTCAAACTCGTCAAGCCCCAGTCTGATGGTGCTGGGAGACGTTGCTGGAAGAGGGGCCACCAAAACCTCTCCCCAAGCCGTGGATGCCCCAGTGCCTGCTGGAGGGACTAACAGTGGAAAGTAGATGAAAGCCCCGCTTATCACCAGTCCCATTTGCTTGTGACTTGACCTAGCCTGACCTCCAGGGCTGTATTTAAGTAACTTGATCCCTGCTTTAGTCTTGTGGTTGCCCGATAGGGCTGTGTTTTATATACTCTGCTCACGCTCATCAAACAGATAACGATGTGTCAGTAATTCTGACTGGGATGAACTCTACCAGGAATTTTAATCATCTTGGTTTCAGCTGCGACACATCACTTTGTGGGGATAAAATGCAAGGAATGGCAAGAATTTTTTTGGGGGGTGTAAAAAAATCTTATTCTTCTGATTTGAAAATATGACCCTGAGTTTCTGAGTTGAAATTTTAGCTGCTGATGCAAAACAGAATTTTAAGTGACCAGCATTAGCCTCTTTTTCCCCCCTTTCAAAACTAATGACAAATTTGAGCATATGAAGAAACACTTATTCTCCATTTTCACCACACTTTCTGTCTTATTTTTTGTATCATTAAATACTGCAGAGCAGAGGAATCAGACATGTGGCCAATTCACTGGGAAATTAAAGAAATAACTGGGATTGCTTTGACTCTTCCAGAGTTTGTATTGGAAGCAAATTAATTTCAGATGCAGTGAGATACTGTTCTCCATAGGCAGCAAAAGATAAGGTATTTAAAAGGTAAAAATGGGGAGTTTTTCTGCTACTTGAGTGGTAACCGAGCACCTAGATAATCTTTGTGGAGTGAGAAAAAAAAAATTAGAGCTTTAAGAAACTCACTGCGGTGATTGTGCAAAGAAAGATTTCAATGAAATTTCTTTCTTCGATGATTTATTCACAGTATAAAAAGAAAGTGGTAGACTAAATGAGTCACACACCAGCTGACCATTGTGAATGTAGTGAGTTTAAATGGTTTGGATAACCAACTGTAGGAAAAGAAAATGTAAATAAATACAGAACGGTTGTTAATTCCTCTTAAAAGGAAAATCATGTTTTCTATTCAATGATCTTCCCATTTACATTTTGCTAGAAAGATGTTAAACAGAGTGTACAAAAGAAAATTATTTCTTTAATTAAAATAGCTTGATGAATGCTTCAGGCTTTCAAGTCCCTCCTAATGACATCAGATCTTTTAACCTTAGGAGTCCTCCTTTTTCCTTAGCTGCCATTTCAGGAGCTCGTGCCTGGTGGGGCTGCAGAGCTCCCCCCAGGGCATCCCGAAAATCTCACAGCCACAGGCTTCCCACGGTTTCCCAAAGAGCCTTTTCCATTGCTTACCAATCTTCAGCATTCAGAATTAAGAAGAATCTGGCAAATTCGGTCACATTGCTGGAGGGGAAGACCCAGCTAATTTGGGCCTGTTGGGCAGGGGAGGGCTGCCAGGGGTTTGCCGACAGCGGGCTGGGGGGTTTCTCTTCCCTTGCTCTGACCCCCAGTGAACTGCAGGAGTTTCTTACCTTCCCTTTCCTCTCAGCTGGTAGGATTTTTTTCCACCTCCTAATGTATCTGATTCCGTGATGGCTGAATGCACAGTCATGTGGATAAGAGCTTTTATCATCAGTTCTGTTACAAACTCCCCAGGTCCAGGGGATTACAATTGGAAAAGGGAGAAGTCTTAAAATTGGTTTAAATGGGTTTTAAAATGGAATTCAATGGGTCAGAGCAAGGCAATAGCATTGTAAAGGTAAGAGAACTTGCTAAGGAACCTGTCAGTAGCTTTTTCAGGTGTATCTGCTTTTAATTTTTATTTGCTAAAATGTTTTTGGAAACCCTGCTCTGTAGACAGTCGCAGTGACAGTTATTCGAGATGTACCTTAAACCCAGCTGCAGTACTGTTAATTAAAAAGTGCGTGCATAAATAGCTGGGAGAAGGATCTGGCTGGATATCTCAGCCTCCCCACTTCGCAGAGGTGTTTGCCCCCCCGCCGGACTCCCCTCTACTCATGATTGCAGCTAAATGACTGCGATCCAAATAGGAGAGCTCCACCGGAACACGTTCTCTCTTTCCTTCTCAGTGAATTAGCAATTACCGCTTGCCTCTGTCTTGTTGCATGTGTGTGCCCTTATTACCCAGACCTTTTATTTTTTTAACTGCCTCTCAGATCCACGCCTATTGAAAGTCAAAGCAGAAATTTTATCCCCGGCACAATCTTCTGCATCCTGTTGCATAAGGGCTTTTTTTTTTTTTTTTTTTCCACTTTTCTTTTTAATTGGAACCGGGATTCTAATTGAAACATTTTGAGTGAAAAACGTTCCTGGACATAAATGGACAGCAAAGGAGACGGAAATGGAATTGCTGTAACTTTAATGAATGTATTCAGTTTTATTATTTCAAAAGTAGTAACATAATTGCTTTTTCCATTCAGTGGCTGAAGAAGTTTTCACCAATAATAAATAGGATTTTAATGGAAATGGCAGAAGTGGTTATGGACGGTAATAGCCACTAGAGTGTTTGCAGTTTTCAAATTAGATGCACGTAATTGATCATAAAAAGAAAATTTCATTTGTTAAAAATCTCTGGAAACATAGCGAATGTGTAAAGTTAGAAACGATGCTGCCACAGGAATTATTTTCTTGTCATATTTAATAATCAGGATTTAGTCAAGTTTTTAAATGTGTTGCATAAACAAATAATATATTTGGAAAACATACAAAACTGTGTTTAAAAACTGTGTTTGAAAATATCAGTGACTGCATCACTTAGACTTAGCAATTGCATCCATATTATCCAAATAGTCTTCCCGATTCATTGCTTTTCAAACAGATTTTAGCGGTGGAAAATGAACCAAGGATACCGATAAATCACAAAATCTGCCTTTCTTTCTTCCTCCGGGTCTCCTTCACCGTGTCCTGTCTTCTCCCCTCGCCTAGGCCAGATGGTGCGTGGGCGTTCGGTGGTCCTGCGGGCAGCGGGTGAGGGCAGACCCTGCCCGGAGCAGCTCACCCAGTACAGGAGCTGCCCGGTGAAGCCCTGCTACAGCTGGCTACTGGGCCCGTGGTCTCCCTGCAGAATCCAGGTATGGCTTTCTCTGACGCTACCCAAGGGCTCCTCGGGTTCCCCGCGACCGGGGTTTCAACGACAAAAATCATCGTTACGTGGCAGAATTGATTGAGGCTGCTGTTCGCGGGTCGGAGGTGTCTCTGTGGCCATGGAAGGCGCTGGTGAGATCTGTAGGAAAGCAGGGGGAGTTCAGGAGCGGTAAACCTCTGCACCTCAGCTTCCAGCCATCAGCAGCAATTTTTAACAATACGAGTTCAAGTACCGCGAGCTTATAGAGGTATTAAAGGAGATTTATGGAGTAAATGTGCTTGAGTGGGTGTAGTCATGGTGACCTATAATTTAATTATATAAAGTAAGTCTAACAAGAAAACAGATACGCTAGATTTCAAGAGAGCTTAGTCTTTTTTATAATTTTTTTCCTTTTTTTTAAAGTACTGTATAGCAGGTCTTTCCCCACAAGGTCTCCAATACAATAGTGTGAGTTATTGTATGAAGTGCTGGTTTCTACTTTCTCCTTAGCCTGGCTATCTTTTTAATGATCTAAAAATGGCTGGATTCACTTGCGATGTGCTGTACCTATGCTCGGCACCTCTGCTCAGCACTGGACCTCTCGTTTTTTCACAGCCAGTGACTTGCATCAGGCTTGAATTGACTTTTTTCCCCTCTAAGCTTTTTCTTCTCTCCTTATCTGTTAAATCACATTTCCAATATTAAAACATATTAGTCGGTAACCCAGTTTAAGCAGAGGCGAATCTTTCACAGTGAGGTTTCTTGTGCAGAGTGAAGACCACTCCGGCTGCTTAAAACCGGCTTTTCTGAGATGGTGGTGGGACAAGTGTGGTCGGGGTGGAAGAGAGCCCTGTCTGGTCCCAGGGGACAGCCCCTGTGTGCGGATCTGTGGCTGCTTCTCCACATTACACCATGTAGGAGTTTGAAGCCAATAATGCACGTAAAGACACATCCCTTGTGTTTTCTGCTCTGCCCCCTACCACGCTGTGAATGCCTTGAATACCTATGTGGTTTCTAGATGCGGTAGATGGATGTGTAGTGAATAGTGCGGATGGCAGAATAGATAACCAGAATTTTCCCAGGTTTTCACAAATGAAATCTGGAGCGGGACAGTGTTTGCATAATGCAAGATCAGAGAAACAGCAATATATTTGTATTTTACATAATGAACAACTCATTTCAACTAGGTATTTGAATATGGTCCTTGTATGTACCGCAGTCAGTATTTATTTATGTATAATATAAATATAACAAAATTATAACATTAACTGATATTTTGTCCAGCTAACGTAAGCAAATTCTGTTAAACATTAGGGAAGAGACCTTCAACCGTAGGAGCTAACACAGCTGATAAAAGCATTAGTAGGGAGGCTGAATTAATGCCCTAGCATACTCCAAGTAAATAACACACCATGCAGATTAAAAGTGTGCACATCCAGAACACAGCTAAATTTCAGCTCAGAGCAAGTAATCACAGTCTCCCCTAACCCAGATATGATCCCACGCTTTCAGTGAGATAGGGCCTGCTTCTCTCCTTAAATTACTGCAGTGTAGCTTCTCTACCCTTTGCTTTGTTTTGGAGAGGAGCCATTTTATTTGTGTTCGCTTCTCTTTAATGAGGTGCTTAGGAATTAAATGTAGCTCATAAATACAGGATGATTTATTCCTGTGCTTTACTGGAGAAGAAACTTAAGCTTACTTTCTAAAGAAAGCCTTCAGAAGTCCTGTTTTCAAGGATGCTTTGTGAAAGAAGGTGAATGCATCCTATGGTAAGACCAAAATGCATATTGTGAAAGTGTCTTCCTGTAATAATATAAGCAGGACAATTAATTATAAGGCTAAAATATCTTTTCCTTGTATTATGAGATAACTGAGACTGCATTTCTTAATTGCAGAAGGACTATTTTATGCTAAATTGACTCCATGTGACTAATTAGAAGTGTCTGCATGTTTAGGAATAGAGCCCGCTAAGTGTTCTGTATTTACACATGTCACAGGCACACCTCCAGCAGGCGTGGGGCATTTCTGCTGCATTCAGAGGGATGCAGAACTTGGGAAATGGGGTCAATACACCTAATCTTAAAGGGTTACATTGCATTAATAATTTTCTTACTGGAGTTGAAGTGGTTTACCCTGATTAGCTTAAAAAAACTAAAATAGCAGTGGCTGACACTGTTCATATGTAAGTGAAGTAGCTAGACATTATCAAGCACTAGCTGTCTGACATTCATAAGAAGACTAAGAACCCTTCCTTTCTAATGTGTTTTAAAAGCACTCCCTTAAATGTGGTCATGCAACGCTTCCTCATTAGAGAGAACTTTTACCCGATTAAATGCTCATCAACCTGTGAAAGCATTGCCCAATCAAGTCTTTACCTAAAAGAATTGTGAACACACATGAACCCCAGTAAAAGCTGAAAAGGGAAAACTTTTCTTAAAGGCACATCTGGGCAAAGCATCTCATTAGGACTGTTATCTCTTGTCTTATTAGTGTGTTATATATGGAAAATAGCAGAGGGTGATGTGAGAGAAAGTTTGTGCAGATGCTGCCTTATGTTAGTGTGTTGCTAAAGTCAAAAGATACCCGGCTGTCAAAACACAGTCCTGGTGTAAATCTTCTCCTTATTTTACTGGTGGTCAGTTGGGGTGAGAGGGGTGATAGGCGGAGGCTCCAGGTGGGTACTCGTGGAGGGGTCCCTACCTCCAGGCTGTATTTAGGGAACCCAGGATGCGTTCTGCATCCTCCATAGGGTCAGCGTAGAAATTTTTGCAGCCAAATGGAAGGAATCCCCTCTGGAAGTCAAATCCTGCATATTTCTTGCAAGGAGCTCATGACTCGAGGCAAATCCTGGTTCTAGGCAAACCTCAGATGATCACATCTTCCAATGAAGAGCATTTACAATACAGATTTGATCCCCCGAGTTTTGAATATGTGATAGTTTCCTTGGCAGTTCTCCTCTGATTAGCAGCTATTCCCTTCATCCTCAGTGTGCCATTACTGCAGTGAACTTCCACTGATTTCACACCTATTAATTAATCTTCAAATGTATAATTTTGGGGGCATGAATAATTTTGAAGATGATAAGGATGTTAATGCAGTGCCCCTGCATTGCTTATGACCTTACCAAATATACCAAAAAACATCTCCTACTATAAATGACAGGATGACATTTTATCTTTTAAGGGTGTTCAAGTGATTGTTAAAAACACATTGCTGGTCTTGAAAAAAGCAGGCAAATGGAAGCCACTGTTAAAAAGTGAACCTTTATCTTTGGGATTGTTTGAGAGTTCATGGTTTTTATTTATTTTCTGTTCTAAACATTGGAAAATATGAATGTCTTTCCAACATTGCATGATAGAATAATGAAGAATGTTGCATGTGGACTTTTATAGTGGAGCCTGCTGTATCAAAAAAATGTGTTGTTTTCACCTTTTTATTTTTATATTTATATTAATATCTCAGTATTCATATAACTATTTTTATATTGATACATACATAAATACTTATATATTGTTTATAGAAGAATAAGTATCTTTTTAAAAACTTTTTTTGTCCTTTCCAGTCATTTAGTCATTCCTTGAGCCATTCTGAGCCGGAAATACACTGCAGTTTGATTAGTGCCCATTTCCCTTGAGAATTTTCTCCACATCGTCTTCTGTTTCCACTAGCCATTTCTAAGAGCTCTAACCCAATTGACAGCTGCATGAGTTATTCACACCCCATTAATCTCAGACCGCAATAGAGGTTTCAGCAGTGAAACAGTAATTTAGAACAGTAAGTTACATACTGACTAAAGTGAAACACAGTGTTAAAAAATTGAAATCTGGCTGCATATAGTAAATCTACACTAATACTTCTCTAAGATGCTTTCGATTAGCAATGGCTAGTTATACTCTTATTTCCATTTCATTGTGGGTCTGCAACAGAAGGGATGGAGAGAATGAAAAAGCTACCAGGTGTGTCCAGGAGAACCATTCTTGAGATTCCTGCTAGCAAACCCACTGCTGAATGAATGCACTCAGTAGGAGCCATTCTGTTCTGCAGATGAAGTCCATTATTTTAAAAGAATCCACTGTCAAGTGATCCAAAGGAGCACTTCCCTTGGTTATATAAGAGCAACGTTTCATCCTTCTTCTTGAGTTTTATTTACTGAATTTTGTAAAGTGCCATTTCTGCAAGGCTTCAGGCGCACATTCATAAAGCATCACGCAGGTTTAAGGTGTGCACCTCAAACATCATTGCAGCTCTGTTTTTCAGACGAGAATGAAACAATTCCATCCTCTAGAAATAGCCTCGGTGCTTCAGCTCTTACAGCGTCTTCAGTCCTTGATCATCACTTTAGCCAAACGGTATTGATTTTCTGATAAAGGAAGTCTTCTTCAGCCAGTAGGTTGTATTTCAGAACTGGGCTGATGAGCATGGAGTGGCTCAGATGGAGCGTTCCATTGCTTGTTCAGATGGGATTCAGCGCTAACAGGTGATGGCTGACTTTGGGTGATGTTTGGTAGAGTATGTGACACGGGTTGGTGATCTATGTCTACTCCAGAACCAATAGCTGCCTTTAATAAATGTCACAAACAGCCTAGTGTGTGGTAACCCTTGCAGTCTAATTAAGTGTGCTGGAGGATTTTTGCTGTTGCAGAGTTTAAACAATGTAAGTGATCCTTTTGGGCTGTATCGTTAGAGGAGGTGAGTGGAAATGTCCGTTCTGTATGAGTAGGCTCTGGTCTTGGACTCTGT
Organism: Buteo buteo; assembly: GCF_964188355.1. Taxonomy (NCBI): domain Eukaryota; kingdom Metazoa; phylum Chordata; class Aves; order Accipitriformes; family Accipitridae; genus Buteo; species Buteo buteo. The sequence goes on from NC_134175.1 coordinate 47,523,721, forward strand.
AGAGAAGCCAAAAATGTCTGTGTTCATGTAGCTGGGCACTAATTAAGAATCAGTAAATTCACTAGCTCTAGTAAAAGGCATGAAGCTCTGGCCCCAAAGACAGTATTCATTTTTTATGGTACCCACCTCTTCTCCAACTTTGGCTATGATACACTTTTCTATGTGGCTCTGACCTGCCTCTGAGCTTCTGTAGAGAAGTCTACAGAGGAGATCTCCATCTTCTTCCCATAAATGGGGATACTACCGCAGTCCAAAGACCAAATCTGTATCTTTGAAGTCTTTTTAGGTGGAATCAACTGCGTTTCTTCTGTCATCTGCTAACTTCGGCAATGTGTGTCTCCGTTCCCTTCTATCGCTTTGTAGGGTGGACAGTGTGGAGAAGGATTGCAAGTCCGCAACCTCACATGTGTAGTGCATGATGCATCTGTTTCTGCTACGTCCAAACCAGTAGAAAACGCGTTATGTGGTGAGCTGCCATCGAAAGAGAGTGTGCTGCAGTTACCGTGCTCTGTGCCTTGCCCAGGTAAAGTCTTTGGAAAGTCATGGTGCATTTCTGCCTGTGATAGCTGTCTGAGATGGAGATGCTTCTGTAGCTCTGAGTACTGTCAGCTGTTGTAGTAAGAATCTGTACTTCAGCAGATCAGGTAAATGCTGTTCCTGGACCACCTGAAAAAGACTTCTTCTGGTTTTTGAGAAAATGAGATTCCCCATGAAGCAGAAAATCTGAACATTGCATACCACTGGGTGATAAACTGGGGGTATTTCACTATTAAAGTTGTTGTATACTTAGGTTGTCCTTATCCTTTAAGGCTGATTCCTTTTGAAAACCTGATTTATTCTTTCAATGTGCAGGTGACTGCCACCTGACGGAGTGGTCAGAGTGGAGCTCCTGCGAGCTCACCTGCATCAATGGCAGGAGCTTCGAGACAATGGGGCGCCAGTCTCGATCCAGGGCATATATCATCCAGTCTCCTGAGAACCAGGAGAGCTGCTCTGGGCAAGCGATGGAAACACGACCTTGCTCAGGTAGTGTGGCCACAGCGCTGCTTCCTCCCGTTGAAGAGTTTATTCTGGCTTTGTTGCAAGGTAAAGACTAACTGGTATTGATATTGCAGGAGGGAAGTGTTACGACTACCTGTGGAAAACCAGCCTTTGGCGAGACAACGTACGCACAGTGTGGTGTCAGCGCTCAGATGGAATAAATGTCACAGGTATATCCACAAATTGCCATGCACGATTATGAATGAAAAGTCTCCATTCACGTTTTTCTTCTTCTGCATCAGTTGCTCAGAGGGAAGCTGGAAATCCTTCCTAACTCCTCCAGAATTTCAGTTCAGATTTGTGTGTAGGAAAGACAGATGGGAGCTCACCAGCCTTGCTGTCAGGTCAACATCAGGCATGTATTACATGAGACTATTTGGGCGAGTTACCCCTACTGTTGGGTTGGTCATAGGAAGAAATGAGTGTATATATACTAAAGGGCTGCTTGGACTGGCTTGCACAGCCGTTAGTGCAACCTTCCTGTAACTGTGGAGAACAGAAGAGAATATCACACGTGTGGTAGAGAGCCCAGCTTTTGTACCTATTCTTCTATTCAACACCCAGGAATCTCAAATCACTCAAACTGTGAGGTTCCTGCTGTTGCTGTGACCTACAAATTCTGCGAGCGCAGGATGAAAAGGGAAATTCACGGCCAGCACTTTGAAGCTCCACGAGAGATTGGCAAAGGCAGTAGGGCTTGCACATCCGTAGGATCTCTCTCAATATGCACAGGGTGAAGGAGAATAGAGTAGAAATGGAAATTAAGATGTTCTTATCTAGTTCTATTTATAATGACTAGTTAAGATAATAACAAAAGTTTTATGTGCAAAGGTTGCCAAGTAGTTAAGAACTCATTAACATGTTTTTATTCCTATAGAAGCAGAGACTTCCCCAAGTGAGGATGGGCAAAAGCGTTATGTGGATTATGTCTTCTTATATAGATAAGACATTAATGAGAACACAGAAGATCTGCATCTAATTCCTGATTCTGTCCCCAACTTCCTATGTGGCCTGTGGCAAATTGCTTAAATCTGTATATCTCTGTTCTCCATTAACAAGATGGGTATGATAATAATTCCCTACCTTGTTAAGGCAACTTAATAAATGCAATGCCTACAGATATTATGCTAATGTGCTCAATAGACTAGTATTTAACTATATAAAACAAGCAAGCAAGCATTTCTTACATTACGGTGATCCAAGTCAAAAACAGTTTAAAACATGCCCTTGAAGGCACTCAGTATTTTCTTTTACAGGAGGGTGTGCTCTTCGGACAAAACCTGCAGAAGTTCGGCACTGCAGCCCGGCCTGCAGAAAACCATTTTCCTACTGCACACAGGTAACTGCTCGCTGCAGAACATAGTTGAGAAATTAACACCACAAAATCCATTCAATTAGCTTCTGTATCTTAAATGCATTCCAGGACCTAGAAAATAGTTTAGTGTGCCCACGGTACCACCTCGAGGAAGTTGTGGGAATTTCAGTCTGAAAGGAAACCTTCAGAAACCCACACAAATGAATGATAGACTATTTATATGGTGTTGCAAGTTTGGTATTGTTCCGTGGAGGGGTTTTGGAACCTCTTGGTTTAATTTTCGTTGAATGGTATTGTACTATGCTGTAGAAAATGGACTATTTAAAACTTCTGTAAAAGAGGAGATAAAAGAGTATGTCCGCTTCTACTCCTCCACGGACACAGAAAGCCCCTCTGAGCGTAGGGAAGCTGGAGCAGCCTGATCCCCCCACCCCCATACTGCCTGCGAAAGCAAAACCTGGAACTGACCTTTTTTGCTGAAAAGTTGAGCATCTGCAACTCTTGCTGAATGGTGGAGCCACTGCCATTTCTTTGCCTCTGAGCAAACACAAGCCCAGAGGTTATGCATGTCCCTTCCTGCAGCACTGGACTCCAGAGTAAGAGCTTCCCAAAATGCCTTATCCATGTCAGTACTGTGATGGAGTATAAAACCCAGAACCCTTCAAGTAGCCAGGGGCAGTTGGGGTTTAGATATTTATATTTTGAAAACAGCCTCCACAGCTCTCAACTTCATCTGAGGAATTGCCGTAGGAAACTAGCTCATGGGCAATTGAATGTGGCTGAGAGGAGGGTCATGAGAGTGCTCAGAGCCTACAGAAACATAAAAATGGTGGCTAAGCATGAATTTGTTAGCTATAAAAACTCTTGAGACTTCACCTTTTGTCCAAAAAAAGATCAGGATCATGTCTGTCAACAAGTGTGGGATGTTGTGGCAACAAAACTGATGTCAAGAGTTAAATTCTTATCACAGAGGCTGTAAATCAATTGCCTGTTTGGATCATAACTGGGAATATCAGACCCTCAGCATTGTAATCATAAGATAATTAGCAAAGGAAAACAATCTAAAAAAGCTGTTTTAAAGTAGAAATCCAGAAAATGGTGTATCTATTTAGCAAACCACAGACTTCTAAGAAACCTCTTGAAGAAACTGCTTAGACTGATCCAGGGCAGTGTATATTTGGCCGTAAGAAAGAAAGCTTAATTTCAGATATCCCTGTGATTTTCTGGAGTGGAAATACACGGGAAGGGTTTGGGTCTGAAGTGGGATTTTTTCTTGTTTGTCTCTTCTAATGCCCAACACTGCCAGAGGGAAAATAGTTATTGAGGAGTTTGGATCAAGCTACAGATGCCTGTTACTAAGCCTGTTAGGATGAAAATGTTTGTATGTTGGGCTTCTCTGTAATTACTGACTCTTTTTCAATGAATTCCCCAAATCTGTTTTGGCTCTTTGAACTGACATGGGTTTGTGGGCACCAGTTCCTGTCTTGTTTGGTTTGGTGGTGGTGAAGTTGCATGTGCAGGATATACCTTGCAGTTTCTTCATAGTTTGCCTACAATTTGCACTGTTTTGTGAGAGGATACTATTTGGTTTAATACTGAATTCCCTTTTATCACCTAGAGAGGAGTCTGCGGTTGTGAGCGAGGATATACAGAAATAATGAGATCAAATGGTTTCCTGGATTACTGCATGAAGGTACCAGGTTTAGAAGATAAGAAAGCTGATGTTAAGACCATTGCTGGAAAAAATAAACCTGTCAACTCAAAAATGCATGACATTTTCAAAGGATGGTCTATTCAACCTTTTAATCCAGGTGAAAAACTTAAATATGAATGGAATAAATTGTCTTTACAATGTTTCTGTAGAAGAAAGGTACAAGCTTTGTAGATCATAACATCAGAGACTGTGTGTAGGAGCTGCAGAGCACTTCCAGTTTCGAACTCGCATGCCATCTTTCATTCCTTTGTGCCTATACAGAGTAATCACAATCTCTTATGTTGAGAGATAGCAAAGACAGAATGAAGCAATAATATTTTACAAAAGTATACTCATATGTGATTTGGGGGGATGCTTAGAACTATTATCTGATGATGTTTCTAGAAGTAATATGTTTGGACCAGGAAAGATATTGATCACTAGCGCTTGAGAAGATTCAGAGCAGAAAGTACTTAAGATTTCATTAAATAAAACATTCGTTGTTTCTTGCCATATTTCAAAAGTATATGAAAAAAACAGAGTAGAAAACATAGAGTTTAAAGTGTTGAAGACATTAAAAATCACCCCATAAAAGGCAGGCAAGGTGCTGTGCCCAAGCTGTGCATCCCAAGCGGATCTTTGACTTGCACACCATAAAATGCTTCCCATTTGAAACCGCGTGCTGGATGTGCCCAGACTGGTCCACAGGACTGGTACTGTAGCTGTAATAGCTGATTACCATTTTGACTGTTATTTTGCAAGATTAGTTTATTGAAAATAAATTTCTAAAATGCAAATAGGACTTTAAAATGGGAGACAAAGGTGTCAGGTGCATCAAGTTTTACTGAAACACATTACGTCTCCCCATATTCTCCAGTGCAGTCTTCCCCCTCTTCTGTAACCTGACATTGGATTTGTTTCCTATTAGTTTGTAATGAACACGAGCCTTTAGAAAACATGTAACGAAAGGTTCTGTTACGGGATTCAGGGAGCCATAATTCTGTCTGATATATGTGATCACACTTTGAATGTTACATTTACATATTTGATTTGCATACAGTAGTTAACCTTTGCGTTGACAGTCTCCGAGCTCACAGAGCTCAGTCCAAAGCCTTTTAAAGTTGGCTGGTTTTCAATCAAATCCATCACCCAGAAGCCCACGCAATTCACCAGCAGTTTGAGTCACAGGTTTGGGGTTAATTGCCTTTTTGTCAGCATCCGTGGCCCTCTGTAGGCTGTCTTACTTAGGTGTCATCTCTTCAGCTGGTACCTTTACGGGGTTAGAAAAAGGGAGAGAGGTGTAGGTGGATGCTGCAATCCTCTCTTTTTAAATCAGCATTTGAGGCTGCAGCCCTGAAAGCTTGTGGTGGGCTTAAGCTCAGTGCAGCATCTGTGAGCCAGTTCTTCTCCAGGGACTACAAGACAGAAATAGGGACTAAGGAGCTTTTACAGAACATGGTTTTATTTAATTTTAGGGCAGAAATGTTACAGAAACAATATATGGGAAAGGAATAAACGTGCTCCATGTGTGCTAAGTGTATCACCAACCCCATGGCATCCTGCAGGTAACTCTTTGGTCTGTATGAGCCCTTCAGACCCCAGCTCAAGGCTGGTGCTCTTCAAATCACTCCCCTTTGTCTAACTTCTTGACAAAATATGTAATTACTCCCCTTTAACAGGCTCTCAGGCTTACTAGTCTGGGCATTTGCAATAATTACTGCTAGCTGAGCCAGGAAACCGCTGTTACCTACCATTACACTCTTGATAGCAGGCCTATGGTGAATGCTCCCTGTATGGATGGCATTTACTGCCCTTCAGTACCGTAGTCCTTGACATTTGTGTATGTCTAAAGACTTATATCTGTCAGTAAAAGTATACGTGCCTTTCTCCATTTAATTTGTGATTTCCCTTCCCATTTACAGTTTGGAACACAAATTTTATTACGATTTAATGAGGCTGATGTTTTTGTTCTTTTAAATGCTCTGCAGGAGTGCACAGAACTGATTTCAAATCAGGCTGTGTTTTTCCTTTCTTTACCACACTCTGGGAGGCTAGAGTTCAGGTACAGAAACTTCTTTCAAGTTGAGAGGCAATTTAAATAGCATTGTTTAAATTGTAGGATGACATGGTCCAATGCCTTTATGTTGGGGATGGAGAGCATAGCTGCCTTCATAGCAGACATGGTGGGATGCCTTTTTGTGGCTGTGACAGTCCGTTTGTAAGACTGCTAAATGTTTCTTGGCCATCTCCAGTTGAGAGGGCGACAAATTTCATACCCAGACTTCAGCAAAACAAAAAAAACAAAACAAACCCAGACCTGATGAACGGAGCTCTTCTCACATGGGAGATAGGGTGTAAGTGTTTTGCAGACAAGAGCAAATCTGTGAGAGGTACTCAGCCTTTCCACAAAGCCTGGAAGAAAAAAGAGAAAGAATGGGTTCTGATTAAATATGTTTTCCTTTGAAAAAATTCATCATTCAAACATAAAATGTAAAACAGGCTCAGTCATTGTCCATAAAGTAGCTCCCCACTCGCATGACTGAATTTGAAATGGCCTCTGTCAAACCATGTCTGTGGGCACGGCGCAGGTTCATATTCCTGCCTCCAGCATGTATTAACAGCTCTGTTGATGTGAATCAGCTCAGACTACTGCTGCATGGAAAAAATACGATCACTTCTCCCCACAAGGAAAGCTGTACAGCCAGAATGGAACAAGAAGCAGAAATATTGATCTTATAAAAAATATTATTATTATTAATGCAAAGCTTGTAATTAAGGACCTGTCCAAATAACGTGTTTTGAGACTTTATATCAGAAAGAAGTGTTTCAATACACTCGAGCTCATATGTGCATGGAGGGGTTCCTGCAAGGGTCACAGAGAGGGTCCCCTGTCGTTGCAACCCACACAGTCCTATCAAGAACCTTACTTTGTCTTAAAGCCAGTTATGTCTCCTGCTCCTGTGGCCCAACTAGAAAGCTCTTGCACAGCTTTATTCCTCTTACTATTACAAAGCACATTCTTGTTTGTATTCTAAGCTGAATTTATTCCCTTTTGTTGCCCAAGTGTTTTTCAGCTCTAAGTAGCTTATTCACTTGTGCTTGCTGGTGTTTACCCCAATTGACCCCCAAGTATTTATGGAGGAATGTCAGTCATCACTGGTCTCCACTTGGACATCGAGCCATTGACTGCAACTCTTTGAGTGTGACCATCCAGCCAATTCCTTATCCACCAAGTGGTCCATCCATCAAATCCATGTCTCTCCGATTTAGATACAAGGACGTCATGTGGGACAGTGTCAAATGCTTTGCACAAGTCCAGGTAGACGACGTCGGGTGCTCTTCCCTTATCCACCAGTGCTGTAACCCCATCGTAGAAGGCCACCAAATTCGTCAAGCATGATTTGCCCTTAGTGAAGCCATGTTGGCTGTCACCAATCACCTCCTTATTTTCCATATGCCTTAGCATAGTTTCCAGGAGGATCTGCTCCATGATCTTGCTGGGCACAGAGGTGAGACTGACTGCCTGTAGTTCCCTGGGTCTTCCTTTTTTCCCTTTTTAAAAATGGGGGTTATGTTGTCCCTTTTCTAGTCAGTGGGAACTTCACCGGACTGCCACGACTTCTCAAATATCATGGATAGTGGCTTAGCCACTTCGTCCGCCAGTTCCCTCAGGACCCGCGGATGCATCTCATCAGGTCCCATGGACTTGTGCACCTTCAGGTTCCTTAGATGGTCTTCGAACCTGATCTTCTACACTGGGCAGTTCTTCATTCTCCCAGTCCCTGCCTTTGCCTTCTGCGACTTGGGTGGTGTGGCTGGAGCACTTGCTGGTGAAGACCAAGGCAAAAAATCATTGAGTACCTCAGCGTTCTCCATATCCCAGGTAACCAGGTCTCCCATTTCCTTCTGGAGAGAGCCCACGTTTTCCCTAGTCTTCCTTTTTTCACTGACATACCTCTAGAAGCTTTTCTTGTTGCCCTTGATGTCCCTGGCCAGATTTCCTTCTGTTAGGGCTTTGGCTTTCCTAACCTGATCCCTGGCTGCTTGGACAATTTCTCTGTATTTCTCCCAGGCTACCTGTCTTTGCTTCCACACTCTGTAAGTTTCCTTAATTTGTTTGAGTTTGTCCAGGAGCTCCTTGTTCATCCATGCAGGCCTCCTGGTGTTTTCACCTGGCTTCCTCTTTGCTGGGATGCATCGCTCCTGAGCTTGGAGGAGGTGATCCTTGAATATTAACCAGCTTTCTTGGGCCCCTCTTCCCTCCAGGGCTTTATCCCATGGTATTCTACCAAGCAAGTCCCTGAAGAGGCCAAAGTCTGCTCTCCTGAAGTCCAGGGTAGCGAGCTTGCTTTGTGCCCTCCTCACTGCCCTAAGGATCTTGAACTCCACCATTTCATCGTCACTGCAGCCAAGGCTGCCCTGGAGCTTCACATTCCCCACCAGCCCCTCCTTGTCCGTGAGAACAAGGTCCAGCACAGCACCTCTCCTCATTGGCTCCTCTATCACTTGGAGAAGGAAGTTGTCATCAACGCATTCTAGGAACCTCCTGGATTGCTTACGCCCTGCTGTGTTGTCCCTCCAACAGATATCGGGGTGGTTGAAGTCCCCCATGAGGTCCAGGGCTTGTGAACATGAGGCTGCTGCTACCTGTCCATAGAGGGCCTCATCCGCTCGGTCTTCCTGGTCGGGTGGCCTCTAGCAGACCCCCACTATAACGTCACCCATCCCTGCCCTCCCTTTAATCCCGACCCACAGGCTCTCGGTCCGCTCCTCATCCATCCCCAGGCAGAGCTCCATGCAGTCCAGCTGGTCATGGACATCAAGGGTGACACCCTCTCGTTGTTTCCCCTGCCTGTCCTTCTTAAAGAACCTGTATCCTTCCATTCCAACACTCCAGTCACAGGAGCCATCCCACCACCTCTCTGTGATGCCAATAAGATCACAGCCCTGCAGGCGCGCGCTCATCTCTAACTCCTCTTGTTTATTCCCCATGCTACGTGTGTTTGCAGAGGCATTTACGTTGGGCCCCCGATGAAGCTGAGTGGCTGGCTGGAGTGGCTGGAATTCTTTTGTGCTGCTCTTCAGGTGCTTTTTTACTGACCTGTGATCCCTCTCCAGGCTCTGGGCATCTGTTGCTGGCAATGGCATCAAACTGGTAGAACTGGGATGGATAGAGGTTCCCCTCCCCTGGCAACTTTAGTTCAAAGCCCTCTTCACCAGCTTGGCAAGGCTGTGACTGAAGATGTTCTTCCCCTTCTCTGACGGATGGACCCCATCAGCCTCCAGTAGACCAGGTTTCTCAAAGTGAGTCCCACGGTCTAAGCAGCCGAACCTCTGGCTGCGGCACCAGTCCCGTAACCATTTGTTGATTCGACTGGCCCTTTCACACCCCTTCCCTTTGACTGGGTCAATTGATGAAAAAACTACCTGTGCTCCAGAGTCCCGTACTGCTGCTCCCAGGGCTCTGAAATCCTTGATACTCCTCAGACTGCTCCCGGCGGTATCGCTGGTGCCCACGTGAAACAAAAGCAGTGGATGATATTCGGTGGACTGTAACGAGGCTTGGTAGTCTCGGTGACATTCCTGAGAGAGCCCTCGGTAAGGAGCACACCTCTCTAGAGCGTGTCGGGTCGGCAGACGGGTGCCTCCATACCTCGCAGAAGAGAGTCGCCTACTCCTACCGCCCGTCGCCTTTTCTTAGTCGCGCTGGTTGTTCCGCGGGGAGCAGATGGGGCTGCCTTCCTCAGCCCCAGCGTCTCTCCTGACGTGACGGGTCTTTCCTCTTCAGTCTGCAGAGCGGTGAAACGGTTCTGCAAGGGCACCTCAGGCTTCGGGGGAAGTTCTTGTCCTCCTGCAGGTCCTTGCTGTTGCAAACTTCCATTCTTCTGCATTGTTGGCCCCCCCTCCCTTCTGCGTGTGCCGGTGGGGGAAGTTTTGGGCTGTTTGGCCGTGGGCTGCGGGTCCACTGCAGACCGTGCTTGGAACCAGCTCTCTAACTCCTTTCTCAGCCTCCTTGATGCTACGCAGCCCTCTCACCGCCTCCTGCAGCTCAGCCACACGTTGCAGGAGGTCCTGCGCCTGGGCGCACCTTTTGCAGGCAGCTCTGCTGCCTGTCCCGGCCCCAGGAGAAAGGTTTGGGCGGTCGTGCCCCTGCTCCTTTCCACGGGCAGGGGCCTGGCTGGGTTGTGCTTCTTGTGCTGCACCATAAGCCCAGGCTGCCCGTAATGAACTGCAGGAGCTCGGCCGGAGGGGAGGTTATGAAATAATGCTGCTTTGGAAAACTGAGAGTAAGAGTTCCGTTTCAGTTTTCATTGAGGAAAATCTACACTCCTTACTAAAGTTAAGATTTTGTCTTTCAAATGATTGAGTTTTAAAGGAATCTATTTTTCCTGTCAAAAATGTGGGGTTTATGGATTGTTCCCAGCCAGTCCTTGGCTGTGTTTCCCATCAATGATGCTACTAATTTTGCTTATTATGTGCTTTCTCTTTACTTAATGTCTTAAGAATTTGTGTATTTTACAATAAATTTTTTTATTCTCCCTTTTTCTCCCTCTGTCCTTTTTCCTCATCTTCCAACAGATGGCAAACTGAAGATGTGGGTATACGGAGTGTCAGCTGGCGGGTTCTTCATCATAGTTTTCCTTATTTTTACATCCTACCTGGTGTGGTGAGTACGGCATGTATTTTGTCCTTAAATAAAAGCTAGTTTGCTTTTATTTAAACAATCCAAAATACATCACAATGCTGTGTGTTGCAGAGATTTAATCCTCAAGGCTTTAGGAAAGCATGGAACTTTGATTACTCAATCGCCTTCATTTGGCCCCTACCTCAGAGTAATTAAAACCCTCCAAATTGTAAATGTTACTGGATGTAATTGTAAAGAAGTATGGTGGCCGTGCAGGGAAGGAATTCTTTTTGGTTATCAGTAGACCTTTATATTTATTCAGACTTCTGCTGGGATTAGAATGGGCTTTTTATTGTATTCTTTAAAAAAAAGATAAAGTAAAACTGAAAAAAGGCAAGGAGGCTGATTGGATCGAGGAGCTGGCTTCCGCTCAAGGAAGGACTAAATAGAACAGGGGCATTCAGTTGGAAAATGATGTTTGACGTGGGAATACAATAGAGATCTATGAAATCATGAATGGAGTAGAAAAGGGCGCTAGGGAATTTTTATTTCCCACAATATAAGGAGTAGGAGGCATCTGATGAAATGATCGTTTAAAATAAACAAAAAATTTTATTTTTCACACAGTGCATTATTACCTTGTGAGCTTACCGCTGCCGGGGACTGTGCATGCCAGGAAGATAAATGGATTCAAAGATGGCATAACAGTTCACGGGAGATTGGGTCTCTTGGTGTTAATTGTGGTTTTCTGGATGTACGCTCCAGCTCAGGAAATCCCTAAATAGGTTTTTGCAGTGAATACATCAGGTGGAAACATGTCCTGTGTCTAAAGCTGCTGTTACCAGCCACTGTTAGGGATAGGGTACTGGGTGTACTGAAGCCCTGGTCTACACCAGTGCGTCACTGCTGCTGGGCTTTACTGGTGGGGAAGATGTCAGCCCTCCTCCAAAGCAGCGGTCGCCCTGGGCAGGGGTGGTAGCCCTGGCTTGACAGAGCTAGTGTTGTGCTCTCTGTTTTGAATATTTGGAAAGGCGCTGCCACAGATGCGTCTTGGAGGATACAAAGGGAGAAGTGGCCAGCGTCCATGTGTCTTGCCATGCCCACAGCTGTCGCTGAGGACCACGGAGCTAGCCCTGGCTTTACAAACATTAACGGTGCAGCTGCCCCAAACCCTGTCAGATCAGGGCAGGCAACCAAAGAGCCACCACCTGACAGCATCATTGCCCTCTTTCTTCCAAAATCACTTTAGTCTCTCTCACTCAGTCTTTCTCTCAGGCTCTGTCTTCAATTGAAAGCTTAAATAACAGTGTTTGGATGCTGCTTAGGAGATGCAGCTTCCTTATTTTCCAAGCCCTGTAGCTGCCATTTCTCTATGGCTTCACAGTGGAGCATACAGAGGATTTTTTAAATACATTATGTAGTTCTCCATCACTCGAAGGCTGGTGAGGAAGTGTATTTCTCAATAACAATTATTGTTACTTCAATACCGTGCCAAAGAAAAAATGAGAATATCCCACTCCTAGACAGTTCATGTTTCAATTTTTCTGCAAGGGGTTCCTTGTTTTGTCAGCTGTGAGAAGACATGGGAGACAAATATGCTTTATTTCCTCTCCAGACGAAGAGCACAGTTGGCTGCCCGTTGTCAGCAGGCTGTGTGTCCGTACCACACACAAAATAGCACTCAAGCAGGTCCATGTGGTTTTTCTGGGAAGTAGTTGCTGTACTGCAGTGTCACCTAGTTGCAAAATGAAATAGCCAGCGTGGGAAGTTGGTTTTTTTGTTGAAGTTTGGGGTTTAATGACGTTTCTGAGCTTATCACAGTTTATAATTTTGTCTCCTGAAATATTTTTCTTGCAGCAAAAAAACCAAGCAGCATCAGAGCACTCCTCCACAGCAGAAGCCTCTAACCTTAGCCTATGATGGAGACATTGATATGTAACATAAAAAAGGAATCCAAATGTAGACATCGACTGCCTTAACTGCTTTCTTTTTTGGAACTCTCCGACTTCTCAGTTTTTTGAGGAATCTCCTGATGTGTAATATACTGGGCAGAACAGAAGTATCGCAAGCTTAAAATTTTGCCACCTCTTTATTAAAAAAAATGGAGTCAAAGACTTGGATCTTGTGAAACTTTTCTGAAGAGACCAGAAAATACATCTCTTCCTGTTGAGCAATGGGAATAAAAAAAAAAAAAAAAAAAGAGAATCTACAGACGTCAAAAGGAATTAGTAAAAAAAAAGGCATGACAATCCTGAGGAAAATGTGACATTTACTGTAAATGACAAGTTTGACACAGCATCATTATGCACTATATTAGTGCAGAGTTCTTTATTCTTCACATATTTCAACAATGAGTTTTCTAGTGTTTACATTTCGTTCAAAGACTTTAAAACCAGATCATGTATTTTAAGAAATGCAAAGAAGAATGAGTTGAAGTGTCTGAAGTTATCAGGTTTTTTAAAGTTTCTTCCTTCTTATCCTGTTTTCTAGTCTGGAATATGATTTTGCTTCATTTCCACCTACAGGACAGAATAAGGATTGTTATGAAAAAGCATAGGTGGTTTCTTAACCAAGAATATTTTTTAAAGAGTCGAGTAGATAGGTGTTTTGATGAATGGCTAGAGGATTTGATTGTTTAAAAAGTATTTTAAATTATATTAAACCATGTAGATACATTATGGCCAGTTTAAATTGTTATTCATTTTAATTAATACAAACTCTGCTTTTGTATTTAAATTTTCTTATCTGAAATATTTATAAATTCTTTTTTTGAATTTAATTACCTGACCTCATTTAATATACATCAAACACAAATGCAGTTTGTAGAAGGTCTTGCTTTTTTAAATGTTTCAAAACCACTGAGAAGTCACATGCCATAAACATCTGGGAACATTTGAAGAGGGTAAGTGTTTATAATAGTGTGTGTCGCAAGTAAGAAAGTGCCATCTTGTGGTATTGACTTGTATTTATAAGCAAATAAAATGCTAAAGAGAGTGAGAAAATTGCTTCTGGTATGTTGAATTAAATGTGTGTAAACAACAGTCATTACTAGTCTTTTACTGTGTCTGAGATTGGACTCGGATTTCAAACAATTCTGGCATATTTGGTGCTGTAGTGATTAGTGAAAGAAAAAATGTAGACAAGTGCAAGTCGAGAGAATAATTGCAGATCTGGAGATGCTTGGTCTTATTTTTAGCTCAATGCTGCTGCTTATTCCAATAATTAGAAAGAAGGGAAAAAAAGGATTATTACCAGCCTAGCACCTGTGTGGTCCTTCTCGATCTGCAGTTACTTCAGAGTGGATCATCTCAAGAGAAGGGTATAATTAGGGCTGAAGGCAGTACTCGTCTTGTTCTGTTGCTATTCACAGCTTTGTAAAGCAATATGAATATTATGGTTTCATTGAAAAAATGATGGTGTTGTAGATTGGTTTCCTTCCCCAGGTCAGGATCCTACCCGACCAGCGTTTCTCCCGCAGCATTGAATTGAGATAATATTGTGTCGTCAAAGCAAGGTCAGGAATGCGCTTTCCTCTTCCCGCATTAAAAAAAAAAAGGCTGATGGAATTGTGAGGGGGCATTGTCTCACTTTTTTCTGGCCCTGAAGATGTTCTGCTGGCCCTGCTTGCTACCTTAGAGCTGTAACTGTTTATGGTGTACAAAGCAGGATCTGGTGTCCCCCAGTAACATTGGGGGCCTAAATCTTTTTTTAACGGTGCCCTGTGCTGAACCTTTGAGTAACATGTATAGAGTAAGAGTTACAAGGGGAATAATGATCTAGTGCTATTAGGAAGAATACTTAATACGTTTTGTCTGCGGTATATGATGTGAGGAGAATGGTACTCTCTTAATAAATGAAGGAATACACTCAATTAAGCAAGCTGTTCAAAAAGGCATTGGAGTGGGAAAGTTGGTGTAATAATAACAAAAAATGACAGCTGCAACATGTGGTCATTGCCCTCAACATCAAGGTAAATTACAGTCCGAACCGTGATGTCCAGCGCAGGAGACGCGGGCTGTACGGTGAACCGCCTGGGGGAGGCAAGGAGCTCCAGGTACCACACTGCCAAGTGTATTTATAATGAGCCGGTGGATCCGGGGTTGTGCTTCCATTTGGTGGTCTTCGTGCAGTCTTATGTCCCCGCTCGTGCTGTAGCACCTTCTGGCCAAAGCCCCGCAGGGTCTCCAAAGGGACTGGCCATGGGTCTCGCTGGGGCCGGGTGCTGCCTGCGGAGCTGCGGGCTGTGCAGGGCGCTGGCGCACGGGGCCAACGGACGGCATCTTCTGCAAAGCTGTTGCAATTCGGTAAAGCCCTTTAGGGAACGAATGCACCTGTCTGACTTTGTAAAAGAAAAGAAAATAAAACAGAGGGGAAGGCTCGTGAGGCTGTCGTTAGAGATAGCCGCTGCCGGCAGTGCGCTGTGTCTGCTGGCACGCACGTGAGCCCTGCATGCGCTCGTGGTCCAGCTCGAACAGCACGGTGATGCAAATGTCACGATGTAATTGCATGTGTTTGATAATTTGGGATTGAATTAAGCTGTGAAATTGAACCAAGGAGCTGGCGGCCCTGCAGGGTCCGTGAGGCTGAGAATGCAGCATGATGCAAAAAAAAGGAATCGGTTGTTTAGACAGATGCCAAGATTATTGCTGTTTGTAAGAGCCCTGGATATCCTGTTAGGAGGGATGCCCAGCCTCCCGTGGCAGCACCGAAAGTCAATTCCTACCTTTCAGGGACCAAAATGAGTTGTGACGTGGAAGAAGGATACTCCCAATTCTTGCCTGTTTGGGATTTCTAAACTTTATGCTAAAGTAGCTGGTGCTGACCCCTGCCAAAGACAGGAGAGAGATCTTGGTCCCGTTCAGGAAGGTAATTCCTGTACACCCAACTAGGGCATCCCATTAAGACACACATGTGATTGTGAGTAGGAGCATCTGAGGAAGAAGAGTTTGCCAAATGTCCTGGCAATCTGTCTTGGTAGTTAATAACAGATAATGAAAGAGTCTGCATTTTGTCATCTTTTGTTTCAACTCTATTGATTTCAGCGTCCACTGCCAGGTGTCTCCTACTTCGATATTACAGCTGTAAAACATGCAATTCTTTTTTTTTTTTTTTTTTTTTTTTGGAGATCTAGCTTCTGTGGCATTTACTCTCCTCCGTTCAAAGACTCTCTAAGACACAACAGTAAAACAAAATAGCAGCAACTGAAGTAAGACACCACCAAAAACAAATTGCCAAGAAGTATTGAAGTGTTGCATACCTACATCATTCCTGCAATCATTTTGGTTATGCTCAGAAATGGGATATTTGCACGCACAGGTACCGCGTCTTATGCATATCCTTGTGCCTAAACACTGCCAGCATTTGGGCTTTTGTATGAGGTATGTAAAATCAAACTACGCTTTTCCTGCAGAAATATCGTGAAGTCTTGGGGAGCTTTCACATCAGTAGGGCTGGATTCCAGCTGTACTCCTCTCCCACCCCCAGCAACCACACCAGCAGTGTCACTGAACACTTGAACTTCGGGTGCTACAGTCAAGAACAAAGACCGTCATCTTCTTTGCTCTGGAAGCAGAATACTGTAAAAATTCCTACAAGACAATGTAGCTAAAGACTTGTAAATTAGCTTGTTCTTGTATTCATACGTGTTGAAGAAAAGCCTAATGAGTAGTTTTCTTTGCTTAAGTACACTTACATTCATGGCCGGTTTTATCAGGACATGAAGAAAATACTATCTTGGAGAAACAATATCAGTTGAGCACTTCTGTTTTGGATTAATCCTGGTAAGTATGAAGTTATGATTAGAGATCAGGTCATTTGCTGCTAACATGGCATAGCTGGTTTCTTGAAACACTAATTTTTTCTAAATATATAACTTAATTTGGACTTACAAATGGAAGGAGAAATTTAGTTTAAATATAATTTGGGGGCTTGTTTTCAATTGGGAGGTTGTAATGCAGAAAAAAAATTACCTAACTCAGGACCTTTTGAAAGATGGATTGGGATACCTGATGTATTAATGTGCCTCGGGACAGATTATGGTTCTGTCTGGTTTAAAATGTAATTTAAATGAATTAACTTTCACATCTTACAGCTGTGACATGCGCGCGTCCTGGACAGGAGCTTGATTTATATTATCTTTATGAAGATGTATCTGTGTGCATACTATTACGCGCCATCAATATGCATGTGTTACTTGATTCCCGGAGCCACAACCTGACAGGTGACTCTGTTACTGTCATTTAACTGCTGACATGACTTGTGCCACCGGCCATGCTGTTAAGCTCTTGTGATGTGACACGACCTGACTCGTAACGCTTACGATGGGTCGTGCCTCCTGCTTCTGTCAGACGTGGAAGATAAAGAAAGAAAGAAAGTTGCATGTAATTCCTCCTGGTCTTGCTGCATCTACGGGGAAGGGCATCTTCCCACATTGCGGCAGTCACCCCTGCCCGGTGCAGCT
This sequence comes from Buteo buteo, assembly GCF_964188355.1. Taxonomy (NCBI): domain Eukaryota; kingdom Metazoa; phylum Chordata; class Aves; order Accipitriformes; family Accipitridae; genus Buteo; species Buteo buteo. The sequence goes on from NC_134175.1 coordinate 47,540,855, forward strand.
GCGTGGATGGGGATGTGATGTGTTAGGGGGTTGTTACCAGTTGAGAAAGTTGTACAGCTCTGAGGTTGCCTTAAAGAAGTCTGTCTGAGCCCTCGGGATACCTAGGACTACAAACACGAGTGTAAAAAACGAAGGAATTCACCTGAACTAGCATTAAATAAATGGAACTGCGCACAGTCATTTCTTATTCCTACCTGGTAGAGAGAAATGAGAGTCTTGCTGTGAAGTCTGATAGCACGGGATGCCTTTATCCCTTGAAATGGGTTATTATTTGGCTATGCTTTGTGATTTGGTCACATTTACATTTGGGGAGAAAAGACTAGATTCGAATGGTCATAATGGTAATCACAGCTACGGGATGCTTTCTGCATGAATTTTTAATGTATACCCTTTTATCTTCCAATCCGATAGTTTATTCTTATTTTTAAATGTAAACATATGGTAAAATGGTCACATATGAAACATCTGAGAAAAGAATCCAGAAACCCCATATTTGCACTCATTGGTAATTACCTTCATTTACTTTGATTACATGCTTTGTTACAACAGCATATAGAATGGACTCTAGACAGATACATGGGTTAAAGCAATTTATGGGATTTATCCTGTCTGTGAAGAGATGTTTTGATGGAATGAAAAATCAGATTCAATTTCCTCTGATAACCAAGAATGTTAATTTTCTCCTCTGCTTTATGAAAGTTCACCTGCATGTTCTGAATATTGGGGTTGTTACATGCCAATATGACATTTGGAAAAAACCTCTTCAAACATAATAACAGTGAAGAATCTTTCAACTGTATGCAGATGAAGTGGAGCACCAAGCATTAATTTTGCAGACAAGGAAGATGGCAGTTGTAATTTATTTTTTTAATTTTTTTTTGGGGGGGGGGCGCTCTGGTTCCTACCCCATGCGAGCAGGCTTCAAGTAGATTTTTCTGCAGAAGTGTCTGAGCAGATGAGAGTAGCCCAGAAATGGTGTTTCTAGGCTGCTGCCATTGCCCAGTAATCGCAACACTGCGCAGCGGCAGGATTAGGCCAAGGAACGATGCGATGTTTCCTCTCTCCGTTGCAACTAGCCTTTGGTAACTGCATTCTGAAACTTGGGTTTAGCAGGAATTAACGTACAGTTAATGTCACTCCTCTGACACTGTTGTAGCATCAGGCAAAACCGTATGTGGAGGTGGCAAAGGAGGGAGGTATCTGATCCAAAGTCAGTAAATGCCGCCTATTGACTTCACTTAGAGATTGTCAGATCATTTGTAGGTTATTAACTGTTGCTTCCTTAAAGTTTTCCACCTTCAGTGCCCTTTGTGAATATGAATTCATCAATCCTGAAACACCTCATGTGGCAAATTAAGTGATTTAATTACACAGCTTGGTTTTGCCTTCTACATTGCTAGTCAGTTTAGTTCAGTGACTGCATTAGAGAAGAACATCCCATCGACTGATCGGTCAGACCAGTGAAAGATGCAAGTGTACCATGAGAAATGTGGTCTGTTGCTGCTCTTCTGCAGCAGAAGGGTTAAGCTTCTGGGCTTGCATGCATTGGGTAGACCAAGTGTATCCAAATTTGTGTAAGTGGAGTAGTTGGGGTCTAGCTGACGATGGAAATCCAGGATTCTTTCAATGATGGGATGCAACAGAGATTTAATTGAACATCTTCCATGCTTTGAGAAAAAAACAATGCAGAAAGTCCACAGTGACAGTGGACATCAATGTTTTTCCTATTTTTAGTGGATGTTTTTAAGCCTTTCCTCTGATGAAACAAAAGCTTTGTTCTCAGATAAGCAATCCAAAGCAGGACTTTGGAGAAGAGATTGCTCTGCGACAGAAGGTTTTGTTCTTCCAACATATACTATGTAGAACTTGGGGAGGTTGTAGCCCAGCTGAAGCACCAGTGAACTGTTTGTTTTGAGAGGTGTAAGGACATTTGCTGAAAGCCAGACAGTGTGTCTGAGCCATCTCTCCTGGTGACAGACATGCTGAGGGACTGCCAGGAAAAGTCACAGCGGAGACAGGTCATACCAGAGCAACTTACAGCGATCTGTTGTTTTCTCTAATGGCCCCACGCCACTTTTTTAACTGTGCAAAACACCTCATATTCCGGTGTCTGGCAGTCCTGGAGTGGAGAAAATGGGGTTTTATATCTCAGTCCCAGTCCTAGCTCTGGTTTGTATCGCAATGGGCTGCGCATGATGGGCTCAGCAGAGGAGCGTCAGAGACATACGTTTATATAAGCTTTACCCCGTGACTGACGGCTGCACTCTGTGGTGGCAGCGATGACATTCAGGCAGGTTTGTCATTGCCGGGAAGCGTCAGGAGATTGCTACTTCTCCAGTAGAGGCTGGTGGAAAATATCGCTTCATATACTGAATACAATCAGCTGATGGAGCCTGTTAAAGACTGAATTGAGATGAAAAGCTGTAATGCAGATGTGTCACATCACAGTTCCATTGTCACTCTGTTCCTTTATATGATATGGCAGATCCACAGCAATTATTTTTAAATGCAGTCTCTATTACTGCAAAGCGGTAACTTGAAATATTTACTATTTTATTTGCTTCATGCCAAGTGAGATTTCACTCAATTTGTCATTAAAACCACTGTCCTCTTCTGAGGAAAGAGAGTATATTTCCATGAACTGCTCTCCAGTAATTCTGTGTTTTCTACAGGAGTAGGGGCTGGCATAATTTCCCAATCTTATCAAGCTATGTCCACAAAAATCTGTGCTGATGAGCCCAGGGGACCGAAGGCAGATGTAAGGGAAAGGAGTACAAATCTGTTCATTGCACTCAGCTGGCTGTAGAAAGGCCAAAGGGATCAACTCCCATTCCTTCATCACTCCTGTACATGCAACATGGATCATCTTTGACCAAAAAAACCCCCTCCTAAAACCAACAAAAAAAGCCCTCTTCAATTTTGCAAAGTTGTGCAGTATTTTTGATGTACTTGCAGAACACGATTTAGAAATGAAGAGCCGCCATCTGGGATGAGTCTGCTGGTTCCCCTCTGCGGTCCGCACTGCACACAGTTATGATTTCCCTTTTACAGAAATCATATGACGGGCTGAATTGGCAACCCTGCTCACAAATCATGAGGGATGGCTCTCCCAGATAATGAAAATTTTGAGTATTTTTCCATAGAATGCTAGTGCTTTTACCCTTCATCATCTTATTTCCATCACCATGACAGCCAGGAAAGTACAACTCTAAAAACCAGAAAGCTGCCTGTCTCACCTAATCATGCGAACCTGGGAAGTGGATGTTAGGGGGGGAAAAAGCCAAATGCTGTGGAATTTGGAGTAAAATGGGGAGTGTTGCAGCCCAGAGCACAGGTCTCGGCTGCAGCGTGAGGGACTTACTTGAAACTTGTTTGTCCTCTTGTTGTCCTACAGAGAAAAATGTGTTCATTTATCAAGGCTGTAGAAATGCAAAATACACACACGCACCCACGCCAGCATTAAGACCCCCCCTATTTAGTCACTAGTCCTCTTCTCCCTTAAACTTCTGCTGTTCAAGCCATGAGCTGGGAAACAGTCCGGCTTTATTTCACGGGTACAACGGGTCCGTGGGTGCGACTGTTTGGGTACTGCTGCCAGGACTGTGTTAAAACCTAATTTAAACAGAAGAAAAATCTGTTATGCGTTTGGCGATAAACCCCGCTGCCGACGCAGGGGCCAGTGGCTGCTGGCCAGGGGCCAAGGAGAGCAGCGGTGCTGGCCGGGCCAGCGCTGGGAGCTTCGGAAAAGAAATCTCCCTATTAAGATGCTGTCAGTGCCTGGAGCTGCTGCTTGGTGCAGTCAAGCATGTTCTGCGGTTCGCATTTTGTTTAATATTAGACACTTTGTCTGGCTTCTTCTGCTGCTTGCTTTGTTTCTATTAATTATCTTTGATTTTCTTTTGCTTCCTTATCAGCTTCGCTTACTTTTTTCTGTAAAACTTGGGATCAGCTTTCTAAAGCAAAAAAAAAAATTAAAGGGGAGCTTTTTTCTCCCTTGCTGACACTGAAACAATGAATATGGATCAGAATTTTCATTTCCTTTTTTTACCACATCCATTTGCTTGATAGAACAAGCTTGCCAGCCCAGTTTTACTTTGATAAACCTAATAAGGAAAAAGCACTTTCCACCTCCATATTATTTTATGTCTTGTTTGTGACTTCAGCATCCTTTATACAGGTTTAAAGACAATTTATTCTTTATTGCCCTTGAGTCATTTCGGGAGAGCACTTGTGTTTTTCCCGACATAAAAATGTTCCCCTATAACATGATGAATATTAAATAGGTGCTTGAATGAAAATGAAATGGTGTGCTCTGACCCGACAGCTCCATTTATTGCAGCGCGGCCGGGAGAGAACCGAAATGTCACCGTTGTCCGGCCGTGGATGTGGGGCCCCGCTCCCGAATTACTTCATCAAATGACCAATTTCACAAATGGACCTAGACACTGGTGTGAAGTCTCTTCTGCGGAGGGTACATCCTGCTTTCCTAAGGAGCTAATTTGCTGCCCAGCTGAAGGCAGACCTTGGCTGCAAAAATACCGAGCTGGTTTCTGCTCCTCCACCGCCGCCTGAGTGGAGCGGTGCTGGCCCAGGGTGCCTCTTCCAGCAGGCAAGTTGAAAAATCTGGGTTAATTTGTGAGGGAGATGTCTTGCTCTTAGTGAGACCGAGAATTTTGCTGGTTTGCTATCGCCAGGCAACAGGGATCAGACCCTCGCTGTGCCAGCAGCTCCCCGAATCGCTCGTCTTCTCCACGCGAGTGGGGCGAGGGCTGAGCATCACCAGGCTGAAACACGAAATACCCCGGGGAGATCCAGAGGCCGAGGCACGGCCGTGCCCTTGCCAGGGAAGGGGGGAAGAAGCTGCAGATGAGGAATCGGTGGGTTCCTTGCAGAGCTGCACCCCGCAACCCGTGCACGGGTGGGCTGCGGGCGCTGGTGGGGGGCGAGCGGTGGTGGGAGGGCTGCGGGCAGAGCCGGAGTCATCGCCCGTGGGCTCTCCCCTCTGCAGGAGAGCTCAGCTGTACTGCTGCCTCCATCCCCCCGTGAATTACCACTTAATTCAGAGGCAAAGGGGCTAGCTGGGATTTTTTTCTTCTCCTACCAAGACAACAAACAGGGACTCTCTTACTCTAAAGGTGTATTAAAGGGCGGTGAAATCAATTCCTTTCTCATTCCTGTACTCGGAGGACAGTCGTGGAAGTGTTACCTTCCCTACCCCGTAATGTATTCAATCGCTCTTCTTGCCCAGAGCCGTCACAGAGACGTGGACTTTCCCATTCTTCGTGGATATGTTCAGCTGGTTGCCACGCGGGGGGGTGAAGGACAGAAACCCGCCTCGCACACAAGGCAGCGCTTCATATTAGTGCTGGCCGGAGTGCTGGTATTCTCATTCACAAGGTCTACGAAAACTTAGTTTTTTATTTTCCCCTCCCAAATATGTGACATTTTTAACATTTAAAAGACAAGTTTTGCCTTCAGTGTTAAAATGGAGCAAAATAAACTTGTCTGGTGGCTCAGCAGCACAGCATGGACTGAAAACAAGGCACTAATCCATAACCATGGTGCAGAATTGCTGGTGCCGGTACAGCGCAAATCTTGGTGTTACTTATTCCCACCCGTTTCATGGCTGGACGTGTCTCCCCCGTCTCTGCAGGGCCCGAGCCAGGAGCTGCGCACCAAAGCCCTGATGCTTTTTGTACGAGCGCTGCCGGCGCAGCGTCAGCCCCGAGCGGTGGGTGAGCGGCTGCGCCGGCACAGCCCCGCTTGCACCCACCGCTGTGCACAGGCTGAGACCGTACACGGGTCTGCACTGGCAGGTTTCTTGAATTCTTTTTTTCCTCCAAATTCCAGTGTGGCTATTTTACGTGCGTAGCTGTGAGCGTATTTTTGAGGGTTTGCAGGATCAGAAGGGAAATGCAACTTGGTTTTTAGCTGTTTGCTCCCTCCTTTAGCTCATGGATGGATTTTGCTGCTCACCTCCCTGACGTGCTAACTCACTCCGGTTGCCCTCCCTTCCCTGGGTTACGCTTCTTCCAAAGACAAATGCAGGTCCAGTCGAAGTGACGATACGCATGACTAAAGATGATGGTGTCATTTCAAGGGGGCGGCAGATGTCTGTAGTGGCCTTTCTGTGCTGCAGCTGGTAATGAAGGCGGTGGAGGTTGTTTGAGTAGTGTAGTGCAGAGTGGATTTATTATTCTTTTCTCTCTAGGTATTTCTCTGACCAGTGTATTGCGTGAATTCGTATTGCGTTTGCTTCCGTTCCATTTGGGAACTGATGGAAAGGTGGCTGTGCTAATAGGGTGCAATACAAGTGCCCTTACTGACTCCAACATGCTCATGTTATGGTAACTCCTTTTCCATGTGGGAATTATTTATTTTTAAGGAATAGAAAAATGGCTATATCTGTACTACCTACAAATACAAGGGGGACAATCAGATTAATTATCGCTTGCTTTAGCAAAAATAGCTGTGTAATGACGCAGAACAAATAGCATAAATCTGCCCGAGATTATTTTAACTAACACATTCTCTCAATTGAAATAAACAACTGTCCCATGCCTGGATCATGTAGGGAAGTTCCCCGGCCATCCACAGGAGCAAATGTGACTGCCCCAACCACATCGTCTTGGTCTGCTCTGAGACCACCTCATGCTCTTTCTTCACTGTCCACCGACTCGCTCGCCTGGCAGCTCTGCATTTCATTTCATGGAAAAGAAAGGACTGGCAGTATTCTCACTGTTCTGCTAGTAAATAATAAAACTAGCAGTAAATAATAAAAACTACTAAATAATAGTAAATAATAGTAAATAATAAAACTCTATAAAAGTATTAAGCAATAATAGATCTGATAGAGCTAATGCATTAAGATCTAGATGAACGTTAGCCAAAATAGTGTATATTTAGTATTAAAAAAATATACTTCAATAAACCCAGTGTGAATGCAGCACAGTAAAGGAAGATCAACAGTGATTCCCCGCACTGATCAGGACTACAAAAGAATGGTGGGGAAATACCCATGCTCAATAGAGACACATCCTATTCCAATTTGTCAAGTCTGTTAAAGGTGATGTTGCTTTGCTTTGCCTCGAGGCCAGGCTGGACTTCATGCAGTGCCTGCGTGCCTGAGGTTGTTTGCACACCCTGATGAATGGCTTGTTTTTTTAAAAAAAAAAAAAAAAATTGGCTTCCCAGATCTTTCAGAGACCCTTGAAGAAGTTGAGCCCTGGCACTACGGCGCGTCTCGTCGCGTGGCCACGGGAGACCAGTTCTCAGCGTGAATAAATCGCTGCGGGGAGGGGTGGGTGAGAGCTGGGATCGCAGAGCGGGAGGTGGAGATGGGGCCGACACGGGGGTCACCCCGGGCGGCTGTGGAGAAGGCCGTGTCCCTTCAGGAGGTTGTATTTAGAGCAGCCAAAAGGGGCATCCTCAGGAGCGTGCAGCGAAGTCGGCCCTGGTATGATAAGTGTCACTAGAAAGACGGCAGAGCTCAGCGTTGGCTGTTAACGCTTTTTTCCCAAGCTGCTATTTCTTTCTGAAGCGTCAGGCTTGGCACGTGGCAAGAGCAGCCGCAGCTGCCGCTGGTGGGTGCTGGTTGCCTTATCCTGGCACCGTTGTGAAGATGGGAGCTGCCCTCCCAACCGCGGATGTGTTTCCGCTCTGGACTCTGACTTCGGGGTGCATATGAAGGCATGGCAAAGCCCAAAACCCAGAATTAATTGCATTCGAGTCTGTATGGCTTATCACAGAACTAAAGGACAGTAGTAAAAAGGGCCCCCTCCTCTTATTTTCCCCCCCATAAGTGCTTGTAGAGGTGTTTTGCAATCTTGCAGTACCGGCAATAAGCCTTTAGCTGAACAAATTGATCCTGAGATACTGGAGCTGTACCTTGTTTGCTGTTGCTTTGCCTGCTGTTTCTGTCCTGGCTCTGAGCAGGTACAAATAATGAATTAACTGCTGGATAAGCCTTGTGCTCCCCTGAGCAATTATTCTGGCTTCTGCCATAGCAGACTCAATTTGTCCTGCAATAAGTACAATTTTCTGAGAAGTTAGTTCTGGTTCAGGCACTAATCATCCACATCTGTGTGGCGTGGGTATTTTTTGGGGGGAGCCAGTTGTGAGTCAAGCTGTCAGACCGGCACGTGAAAAAGCACGTCTTCGGAGCGCTGCGGGCCTTTCGGGGATGCAAATATGCTCCCAGCTGCGTGTGTAGCATTAAGTCAATTAGCGAAGAGAGGAACGGTATAAAATACGCAACGATCGTGAGCACTTGGGTAGTGTGTTAGCAACCTTTCCTTCCCCATGTCTGGAAGATCAGCACTAATGATTTAATGCGAATTTAAATCTCAAACATGTAAAATTTGTTCGCAGAAGGTGCTGCAGGCTAAAAATGGAGGTGCTGGTTAGAAAGGTTATTTTGTACATCTGCTAATTAATTCTGGGCAAGAAGTATTATTCGATAGTAAGAAAGAAAATCGTGCCAAACGGTGTATTTGAGCAGCAGCGGGCATCTGTAGGCCTTACACACAGCTATCCACCAGCTGAAAGAGCAAATGATGGTGGTGACTGGGAGACCCCAGCCTGGAGATGCTGACCTGCTCAAAGCTTTTCTCCCTGTGTTTTAGCTTCAGGGTGCTCAAACACAGTGTAAAATGGGGCAGGATCAGACACAAGGTCTTTATTTTGCTGTTCATCAGGTTTGTGTACATTAGGAAGGAGGCTTTGCTGATTTTCTGGTTGCAAAGAAATGAGTGGGATGTAATTTCCAAGTCCTAATAGTCAGAAGCAGCGAGGCCAGGGTGGCAAGGGAGAGCCCTGGGGGTCTGCAGAGCAGCTGGGAAGGGCTTTGGGTCTTCCAAATAGTTCCAAGCAATCTTCCAAGACAGAAAGTAATGAGATACACCAAAGGACTTTAAGGTTGCATGTATAAAAAATGGTGACCCCACCCCAGCGTCCTGATGGGCTGCTGCTGGTTGCTTTTGCTACTGATCAATACCTGGAATAACGGCAGGGCGTGCTTTGTGTGCTTCTTCTGTCCCTGTTTGCTCTCCCACCTCGTCACGTTCATTAGCTGAATCTGGCCATTTCCCCTCCTTGCAAGCAGGGGCAGCCCCCTCCTCTCCCAAGGCGGACTGCAGGGACCCCTCCCTACCTACAACACCAACAGCTCTCCCCAAAACCTTCCTCTGCCTTTCCAGCCTGGCTTCGTTCCCAGCATCTCTCACCCTTGATGCCTCCATCCAGCGCTAACTCTCCCTGCTCACTCCCAGCTGGTGACACTACAGGTCCGCAGCAGGTATAACAATCCCACCGTTTTCCTGCCCTGGACTGGGCGAGAAACTTGGCAAATGGCTTTTTTGCTGGGTCTAGTGAGGTTTGTGAGAGTTTCTGCACCAGCTCCATCATTGCCACCACGGTTTTCTTCTTTGCGTAATGTTTTTGCTGAGTCAAAATTGCCCGATGTGTTAAAACAAATGATCTCTGCAACCAACGGTAACTATCTGCATAATTGGCGCTAATCACCTGTGAAATCTCTGCGCATCTCCAGAACACTACCGGTGTCTTGGGTGCAGGTACCCTGTACATAAACGACTTTTTCCCAGTGTCACGCCGTCGTCCGAAATGCTAAGTCTACCGCTGAGAGGCGATGGCGGTGAGATTTTATGGTCATGTGCCCAATCTTTAAATAGATGCAGAATCACAGTCAGTGTTATATCCTGTTTACTCATTTTGAATGTATTATTAAGTGTCTATTGGTACCAAAAAAGCATAATTAAATAGTATGCCAACTGCAGATGAACACTATATTGATGATGGCTTGTGGCACGGGAGATGTGTGAATTTTATTAACATTGTCATTTCCAATCCCCAGCATCATAAAGGACTTGGACGTTTTCTATTACAGTTGCAGATCTACCTTAACATTACTAAAGCAATCATAGTGTGGGAAATTAGATATAAACTGAAAAATAATTAAAGGCCTGGTGACAACTTGATAACACTGAATAATTAAGGTGTTGGTAACAAATCCTGAATTTTAATTTTCTCGCTATAGCTGATACTAGTAATCAAGATCAAAAGCACCTTCACTGCTTTAGGAAAGCTCACTCACGTATCTATTATTTAAGGAGGGGGAAGGAAAAAAGATGAAAACCATAGCTCTGGGTTAGGTCTGCTAACAGCTCAGGAATCACGTTAAATCCTGCAGACGGGAATGTGCCAGAGCCGACGGAGCCGCTTCCCTCCGGCGCTCTTTGAAGAGCATTAAGCTGCAGGAGGTACCTTCAGCAGCCCCTGCAATGTTATTTATATTTAGGATACACTCCTTAGGCAACATGTGAGTGGAAGCGATCGGGGGCATTCATTTCAAAGCAGATGGCCGCTACACGGGGGCAAACACGAGGGCTGCAGCATGGACGTGGGCTGTACGAAGATGAGCCCGATGGCACAAGCCACAGAGCGCGGCTAAGTTCAGAGAGAAGAGATGGCAGGGTTACACCGGAGCTGCTTCATTTGCTTTTCTTTCCTGGGATTTTTGGAGCAGTTACGGTCTTGACACATTGAGTTCACTGAGATATTTGGTGCTGGTCCTTTTGTGACTCCTCACACCTGCCTGGAGCTGTGGGTCACCTCCCGGCTCAGCCGTCGGTCCCTTTCTGGGGTAAGTAGCTCAAATCTGGTTGGGGGGAAAGAAAATGAGATTTTTGTGGCTGTACAGGAGAGCAAGGACAAAAGGAAGGAGCTGGTGCCCTCAGGGCCTGTCATCACCTCGGTGGCCACGAAAGACTTACGTACAGTAAGATACAGTTGCTGTAATGATGACTTAAATAGCGTCGTTGTCTGAAAAGATACTGAGTACCGTAACGTTACCCAGAGTTCATGCTGCACGTTTTTACCCATGCAGGTAGCTGGGGCTCCTCCTGCACCCTTCTCTTGGCCAGGGTCACCCCACGAGGGTGGCACGGGGCTTGCAGGGACGGCTCTGCTCTGTGCTGCGTTACGGGCTGTCGACCCCAGCTGGATCTGACCAGAGTGCGGGACTCAGTGAGGAACCCAGCAGAAATTGTTCATAGGTGGAGGGAATGGCAAATAGCTCCTGGAAGATCCTTTTATTTTTGTGTATATTCAGGTAAAAATAAATAAACCGTTGAGGTGTTACAATGGCACACAGCCTACAAACTGGAAAACTGCCAGCATTTTGGAAGGTGATAGAAGGTTGTCTGTGCTTGATGTTTGCAGTGAAATATTGCCATTTTTTTCTTGAATATCCTGTATATCTATCCGTGTGCACATATAAAATTTTAAAATTAACTCCGTTTGCTCCCCATGCTGAAACTAGTCATTACCGGACATTTTTTGTCTAGTAAAACCATGTGACGATAATATTTTGACATAATTTCAAAGACATGTTTGCGTAACATTGTTGGAGGCTATAAGCTGTACCAAGACTCCAAAGAGCCGAACAGCCGAGCACCTCCCTCGCTGTCCTTTTCCCGCTGGCGGTGCGGGATTCGAAGGCAGCACAAAGGGACTTGTGCGAGCAATGCCTTTCCGCGGCAGCGCTTCCTCCCCTGCCTGCGTATCATGTCGTTGCATTCATCTCTGTGTGTTTATTGATCAGCTTTATTGAACTGAATTTGACAGCGAGCACAGTGTCTCATACGAGAGTGGGCATAGCTTAACGCGTGGTGAAGAGCATTTTGGCTCTGATTGCACGTTTAGGACTGGAAGCGAGTGCCTTATCTCCTCCGTTATCTCATCCCTTCTGATCCCTTGTCGATTATCTTAATATCCTTTGTTTCCCACCTGACCCCTCATTTGGAAACACTTTGAATCGGGTATTGGCTTTGCTACTCAGTCTTCGTTTGGGATTCCAGCAAAAATCAAACTGTAGATTATAAACAGAAGCAGGAGGTGTTTCTGTAGGGCTGGGACACTAGAAGATGCTTGGGGAGAGACTACACACCTGACACCCGGCTGCCTTGCCAAAGACTAGGAGATGTTGGGATGAAATAAATCACAAATACCTTGCAAAGCATGGACTCTGCTCCGAGGGACTGATAAGCTTGGTGAGGTGTTGGGAGACAGGGAGGAAAAGAAAAAAAGACTTTGCTGAGGTCTTGCAGTAGGCAACTGTATGCCCCCATTTAATGAGTTTGTTAAATAATCCTGTTGTAAATAATTTAAGCAGCAGCGTCTCCTAAGAGCTGCTGCTGGAGCAGATGGGATGGGGGATGCGCAGCCGCAGCAAGGGTGCAGGAGGCACCCGAGGCCGTCCCAGCGTCGGGATGAGGACATGCCAGCCCCGAGGACATCGCAGCCGGTGCGATGCGAGTGCTCCCCGCTACATTTCGGGGATACCTGGAGGTGCCGGGGGGAGCTCGGCCCCAGGGGGAGCAGCAGCATTTGGGGAGGCGCATCCTGCACATCGTCCGCTTTGGGTGCGCGGCTCTTGGCCCAGGGCAAAGCCAAGGGCAGGATGAAGGTGTATTTTCCAGGCAAGAGTTTTCGCTGGTTTGGCTCTGCTGCCTCGGTAAGAGCTGAGCAGCGCAACAACAGATTGTAAAGGGACTCAGGGCCCTGTAACTCTATCAGTTTTGATCAATTTTTCAGTCGAGTTAGTAATACACCAGAGAGCGTGTCAACGTGCTTTATGGAGGTCTGCAAGTGCCTACCATAGCTAATCCATAAAGCTCAAATGGTTTCCTGGAAAACAGACATTTTGTTGTCACCATGAGGAGACTACTAAGCAGCGGGGGGTGGGGGAAAATAAAAGAAAAATACAGGGAGGCTGCAGTACCTGCTCTAACTGCTGGGAACACGGCGAAGGGTGGGCTCAGGGCAGCCTGCAGGGTCCGACAGCCGGAGAGCGCGGGGGAACGGCCGCCGCTGCCGTCCCAGGGCCCCGTCAGCCCTCGCCCCTGCAGTCCTTCCACCCTCTCGCCCAGGAAAAGCAATTGCATTTCTGTTTATTTTTAATGAAATCTAGCAATCAATTTTTAGCAGTTCTCGGAGATGCAATTTAAAACACAAAACAGTCCCTGTCGCCTCTGCCCCCCCCCCCCCCAATCCTTAAAACACGGATTGCTATGGACTGGTGGCATTAGCTCTAGGCTTTAAGCATATCGGGTAAGAAAGACATGTCATCACTTAAGTACGTGAATGGTTCTCCCAGTTTTCTGAATTTATCATTATAATGTAAGATTATTTTACTTTCAGGGTATTTACCAAAGCGTTTTTCTCAGACTTTCTGTCTGAGCTGGTTATTCTGCCCAAGACACCCTGACTCCTCCTTCCCTCCTCCCTGCCAACTACTGAAAGCTTTTATGAAATTGCTTTTAAATGAAACCATATTTTTACTTCTTTCAAAGTGTCTTCTGTGTTTTGAACCCTGGAGTGCATTTTGGGTACCCCACCGTACTACAGAAGCTGGAATTTTACTGTTGAAAGAGCTAGGAGAGTTTTTTTCACATTCACCTGAGTCCAGGAGCTGAGAATTAATACGAGCACCAAATATCCTAACACATAAGATAAAAATAGTAAGAGTGGGTGCTCACTGCAGAAGCCCAAGGTGAATGGAGGTCAGAGCTGAAAATTAATGTATAGTAGGAGCCCTCCTTACTCCTTACGCCCTGTAGAATTACTTACACATTGCATGGATTCCCGCAGCCTGTATGCGCTCATGGTATACATCTATGGAGACCTTCTGTCCTAGACAGCAGGGCTAATCCTGCCTACACCTCTGCCAAACCAATCTTTCTGATTTTATCTCTCATTCATAGGAGAAATACGGATTTCAAAGGCAGAGAAAAAAATTGCCTGGAGATTTGACTATTGAGCCTGAGGAAAAATCTCCTGGCTTTTTTCCACAGTAACTGTTCCAAAGTATGGCCATTTTCAGAGATTACCAATTTGCTGAATACCTTTTTTTCCCCCACTGTGTTCAATATAAAGTACTTTTCCTTTCCACAGCCTATAAAAGACAACTAATCCGCAAACTGAAAGCCAAGTCCTTCACTCTTGCTTCTGCCTAGCCTTGAGAATAATATTCAGCAAGCAGTAATCACATCGGAACAGTTGCCTAAGGCCTGGTTTGTACAGGATGAAAAGTGAGCGAGTGATAAGTTTCCAAATGACCTCTGTCAGCTCCGAAAAATAAAAAAGCAAAGACAACAACAGCCCGTGTTAACTGGAAAGGCCAGCTCAGGCACGGCTAAACGGGGGGCCACGTGTAAGCGAAAGAGCAGAAAAGTGTCCTTGCATCTCCATCTAGTGGCTTTTGATGAAATAAATCTGTAGTCGCTTTCCTTTGGACATTTTCTCCTCTACCTGTTAAGGCGATCTGCCAAATGATAGACAAGCACGTTGCTAAACTCGCATCGGAAGTGCTGAGCTGACTCAATGCTGCTTGATTTGACATATTTCTTCGGATTTAATTTTTCATAAATACTTTTCAGTAAATTTTCAGGCTTTCAAAGTGGTTTTCTCCATCTCTGCTCACTTTTGTGGGCAGAGCCAAAGGGACCAGCTGCCACGGTCCAGGGGACCAACGGGCATGTTTGCTGCCTGGTATAAATACCGGGGTTTCGGAGATGATAGAACTTACTGCGAATGGAAAGGAAACATTAACCCAACTTTCAAAGAAATGTTAATTTAGCTAAGGATATTCTTTGAAGAGCAGGACAAACCCGAAAGATTCACAGAAGATCAGCCAAAGCTTCTGTGAAAGGTGAGCATCCCACATTGGACTCGTGCCTGCTTTGCCACTGTTTCCTCTCTATTTACCCAGAAAAGGGCTACTCGTCGTCTTAGTTCCATTGATGGCATAAAAAGAAATATTCTGGTTTTGTAACAGATTTTTCCCTGCCAGAGTGGCTTCTCCTGGGGTACTTTGGCTGCTCGGAGCGTTCAGGCCTCTTCCCTTCGGAGGTAGCGCAGTGTCACGCGTGCCGTGATGGCTGGGCTCAGCCTTGCTTTAAGAGGAGGTAGGTGAACAGGACTTCGGTTCTGATCCTTCATTTCAGGTGCAATTGAAATGTAATAATCAGTGACATATTAAGAATTCAGTGCTGCTTTTGTGTTACCTGCTCTCTGAGCTCTTGACGGCCCTTATGGGAGCTCAGCACCCGTGGGTCCCTGGGTCTGCCAGCAGTTTGCATCACCTTGCGATGTGCTGTGATTAATCCAAACTGTCCAGCTGTAACTCCTGCACCTGCAGACTTACTTGCTCCCAGTTACAGGCTGGTTGGTGAGCCCCGCTGAGGCACAGGAGCATTGATTTAGCACACCAGCACCACCCAGAAACCTTAGCAAAAAGCAAAGCTCCCACGGTGCCGAGCTCCCTTGGATGTAGCCCTTCCTCAGCTGCCCCAGCCCTGGGAGGGTCCCTTGGTTTCTTACCAAAAACTCCTGTCCCCGTTAGTCCGTCCTCTTGACCAAGGAAAATTCTCAGGGACCAGTCTCCATGGCCTTACTATTTGCACTGCTGACTTTGAGCCAGGGACAAAACCTCTTTCGCTGGCAATTTTCCACGTTTCCGTACAGCGGGGTTTGCAAATGCCCTGGTTTTGGAGCACTGTACCTGTCAGATGTGTTTAATCCTGCTGATGCTGTACTCCCAGCAGCACGGGTACAGCCAGGGAAAGTTTAATTCTGAGCGTATTTTCCCAGCTGAAGACCTGTGAGCTCTTTAGGGGTAAAAGGCACACTTTACCGTACCTGTCTTTGCTCTCAGAGAGATTTTCTTTTGAACGCTTTATGGTGTGTAGAGCAAAAGCTGGTCTTCACCTTGAATCAAAGAGCCTTTTCTGAAGGTGGTCACGTTGGACTCTGCGTCTGCCCTTACCTTAGCTCTGTAATTACAACTACATGAGATATGACCTCTAGTCAAATAGTTTGAAAAAGGTGATTTTAAAAGGTCTGGAAGAACTGCACCAGCAGCCAGGCTTTAATAAAAAGGCAGGAAGGGCTGTGTTAAAAAGAATAATTGATCTCCAGATCTAGGTGCTTCAGTTTTTTGGGGGAGGTTGAATCGAAACGCAGCTGGAACGGCCAGGCCCAGCAGCAGTGAGAGCTGTTTCCCCTGGGGAGGGATGGGTTCTGCTTCTCCAATGTCATCTTTTTCAGCATTTATCAAAAGCCATATTCTTTTTCCTATAGGAAAAAAACTGTATACACTTATAAAAACAAATACTGCTGCTCGAACTCCAAGATCTACTGCTGCCCAGGAGGTGTTAAATATTTAATAGGATTAATACAAAACAAAATTTCTTCCTTTAATGGGAAATCTTGTCTTTAACTGTCAGGAAAATGGGTGCTACAAAAATGCTGGTTATCTTGCTCTCTACCAGAGCTTGCCTAGTGCAGAATAATGGGTTTGCACCAAATATTTCACTCAGGAGAGTACAGAAATTGCTGGCTATACCTTAGAACATTTGTCTAGGAAACTGAAAATATCTAACTGATAAAACAGCTTTCATTAAAAGAGGAAACACTGCTGCAGAAGAAAAGAACTCTGCTCACAAGAAAATCAAAGTTACATTACATGGGCCTTAATTAGTTGTTCTATGTGCTGCTGGGACGATCTCAAAAAATAAACTAGTAATGCCATGAGGAACTCCGTAAAAATGCCAAGGACCTTCCTGACATTCATCAGCCTAAATGCTGATCACTATTCAGAAGATAAATTCCTTGAAAGTTGATTTCCAAACCCCTGGACTTTCCTGCCTGGAGGCGCAGGTCCGAGGCTTGTCGTGGCGGGCTGATGGAGATGGAGCATCGAGGGGGCTCGGCAGCAAAGGCGATACCAGCCTCGGGCAGGCTCGCTCCTGGGAAAAGAAGGGAATGACCTATTTCTGCAGGATCAGCCCAAACCTGACCTCTACAGCCGCAGCGTGTGGGGAAAAACACTGTCGCTTTGTTCTTCTCGCGCTGCAGCCCCCATTCTAGCTTTAGCCATCACCTCAGTGATCAAAACCCCCCAGCTTTTTCACTTTGGACGAAAAACACGGTTTAGAGCGGATTTAGTCACGAGCTTGACCAGAACAACCGAAAGCACAGCGTGCGGAGGGTACATCCTCCAAAGCCACCCTGCCGCCAATTCCAGCCGGCGCAGGCAGCTGCCCACAATGTGCTGTTGTTTCCAACCCCAGGGGAACAAAGGCTGTTGTTGTAGGCTAATGCCAGCTCAGTTGTGGCATGTGCCTACGTGGGTTGTTGGAGCTGGAAGGGGACACGGGGGGGGAACCAGGGAGGGGTATCATCCCCCAGTGGATGTACAAGGAGGTTTCCAAGGGCTGTGCGGCTCCTGGATGCCGGAGGTTTCTCTACAGCTCCTGTTGCTCCGGGGAGGTACGTCTTTTCTGCTGGGACCTGCGGGGTGTCCATCCCTGGTGGTGGCGTGGGGGGGGTCAGGGGTGCCTGGGCCAGAGGGGGTGATGTTGTGGCTTCGGTGGGAGGAGGCAGAGGTGGCTGGGGGACAGGAGGGAGCTGCAGCTGCAGCGCGTGGGGCTCGGCGGAGAAACGCCAGGAGCCATCCACCGGTGCGCGGTTGGTGTCTGGGGGCCGGTGTCTCTGGTGGAAATATTTAGGGATGGAAATGGCTGATGTAAAATCACCGCCTGGGTGGTCAAACAGCATCAGGACTCAAATCTGCATTTTTGAGCTTGCGAAGAGGTTCTGGTCTTCCCTCATCTTTGATTTGAATATTTTAGTTAAGAGCAGCGACGTGGCCATTTCTAGCTTAACGTGCTGCTGCGAACCTGCCTCAGGGTGGAGATAGATAACTTAAATCCATTTGGAAGCCAAATCTAGTACAAACCCAGACAGGTCACTTGATAGTGAAGCATCCCCACCTGAAAGCATGACCCCTGGTCTTGGTGAGCCATGCAGGGCAGGCAGTGTTTTGAGGGGGGGGGTATTGCAGCAAGGGAGGAGGTTTTATTTGTCATCTGCTAAATCTGTTCTGCCTGTTGCCTTGGGGGAAAGGGAGTGGAGAGGATCCTAATGCTGCGCTTCCCACCACCGGACCTCATGTGGCCATAGAAAGTCCCTACATCCTTTCTTTTTCACCTCTGCGTTACTAGATTTTAGTCAAAAGGAGCATCAGTCTCGTGGATGCTGTAGAGAAAAGGCTGAATCCAGGCGCGAGGAGCACCCAGGGTTTTCTGTATTTACAATCGCGACCACTGCACATCCTGTTGTGCCAGCCCATCCTGGGTATCCTCCAACCCCCTCCGGCTTGGCCAGCTCTCCCCCCCGAATATTTCCTCCCTTTCTAATCCCTGTGGTTTAGCAAGCAGAGCGGGAGCAGGCTGGGCTTGCTGTCCCCCAGCCCGGCTGCCCGTCCCCCCTCACAGGGCAGGGACAGGGGGGTGCCAGGCTGCCCGCGGGGCTGCACGGTCTGCTGGCGGGTACTGCTGTTATGCCCCCTTTCCCCCCGAATCAGCGGAGTTAAAATCATTTGCTCAGGTCTCTGGGCAGCCAGCAAGCCCCTCTTCTTTCTGGAGAAAGTGGGGATCTCCCAGCAAATCCCCCCAGTCTGTCTGTCGGGCAGCGGCACGGCAAGGCTGCAGGGAAGCGGCTCCCGCCAGCCCCAAGGAGAGGCAGGGTTCAAAGCAGATTAAAAAGCAGATGGAAATGGCCCCCGGGGCTGCCCGGCGCCAGCTGACACCCTTCCGCCACTTCCACTCAGGTTTTAAAGGTCTGGAAGTCTCAATTTGTCCCTTTGTTTTTGTTTTTCTTTCCCTCCCCCCCGGAAAACAGCGCGGCTCCCGTGCCATGAGGACAGCCCCGCAGACGTCAGGCCTTGCTCATCGCCAACCCCGGCCCTTCGCTCCTTCCCCACGGAGCTCAGGTTTCCCCTTCTCTCTCCGGTGACGCTGCCCGGCCTCAGACGCGCCGGCAGAGCCGCGGCCGCACGCCGGGGTGGCCTCCAGCGTGGCGGCGGGTTGAGCGGCCGGTGAGGAGCGGGGCGGCAAACGGCCATGCTAACCTAGCGGCCAGGCGCCCGGTTAACCCGCCAGCCCCACGACCGGTCGCCGTGTCCCGGCACGGCACCCCGTCCCAACCATGGACTCGGCCCCGGAGGTGAAGAGGTAGGTGGATTTTGGAAGGGAGCGAGGGTGCGAGTTTCCCCGCTGTCTGGCGGGGTGGCAGGGCCAGCCCCCGCTGTCCCGGTGTCGCAGGTGGATGTGCGTAAGGTGGGAGTAACAGAAGATGTGTCCTGGGAGGGATAAGGGGGTAGATGAGGAGACCTTTAGCCCCTTAGCAGCCTAAGTTTAGGTGTAATGAAATTATGAGTTATGAAAGTGTTCTTGCAGTTTGTGCCTCTAGAGACGTCTTGAATTTAACGACTTGTTCAACTTAAAGGTGCTGCATCACTTGAAGTGACGCTGTGAATTCCCTCTGTGCCCTGCACCTGCGGTCTGTAATGCAACCTGCTCGGTTCATGGAGGGAAAGAGGTTTAACCTCGCTAACGGCAAGCTCCGATTTAGCCGGGAGCGGTGGCAGGACCAGTTGCCCACGAGCATCCCTCTACCTGGCAGTCACTGCTTCGGTCCTGCTGTTGGGTATCAGCGTCCTGGGATGGGCAGCACCGGCCCAAAGCATTGCACTCAATTTTCAGATCTGGGCTAGATTTTAAGGCAGATTTTAGAGGAGTCCGTTTGTTCCTAGCAATAATTAAGCCTGTTTCACCTTCCCGGCGGCAAGTGTCAGTCTTAGAAACCCTGCCTGGGGAGAAATGGTAAGAGTCTCGGTGGAAGAGTTATCATCTTGGCATCATCCATCCTGGTGAATGCCTGTGCTGCAGTCTGTCCAGGTCACCTGGCAGGTCTCCTGGGATGGCTGGAAACATTTGACCGGTCAGAAATGGAGTTCATGTCCTGGGACCCCGAGAGTTGTTCCTCTCTGCACAGGGGAAGCCATGCCACGCCTTGGCATTTTAGCGGGAGATTTATTCTGAATGCCATCTTGCTCAGTTCAGCCAGCTGAGAGGACAAAATAGTCCTCTGTTTTGACAGGCAGAGAAGGAAGAAGTCAGAGGGTTGAGTGGAAATTGGAGGGATGGGGCTGCAGCCCAGCTGGAGCTTATGGAGGTGGTCTGAGTTACTGCTGAACTTCTGGAAGGTCTTTTCTGGGGAGAGGTGAGGTCAAGGTGGTGGAACCAAGACCTTTGATGTGCCTCATGGCAGCCGGGTGTGTGACTTTGGCAGTGAACTCAGATGAAATCAACTGGTCTTGCAGGACTTTGGCAGCCCCCCAGCGTCTCCGAGACTTCTGGGACACCCTAGTCGTTTCTTGCCTTCATCAGCCAAAGTAGTGCGTTATTTGCACGTGGCCACTTCCTTGCTACCTGCTAGCACAGTCGTTCCATATTTGTATCTCAAAGCCCCACTACAAGACTCCCTTCTTTCTTTTCCACCTCCTGGCTTGTTTCTTATTCACATAGGAGTTTTTTCCCTGGCTCGGGGGACTCAGGAGCTGCTTACTGCTATTGCAGACTGCTTGTCATGAAGCATTTTCTAACAGCAGAGCTTTGGGAGCAGCAACGTGTCTAAACCCAGGTTATGCAGGCATATCACCCCTAAGTCTTGCTGTGCATCTCAATATTGAAATGTGGTTACCCAGAAGATGACTATTCCCCTTGCATAGATAGCCTCACCCCAACACTTTCTCTGCAGAAGTGAAGTCCTGGCTCCAATTTAATTTCACCCCTTCCTTTTGCTAGTGGCAACTCATCCCTGTTTTATAGATGAGGCACATCATTGTCAAAAGAAAATGAAGATGTGACTTCATTGCTGGAAGTCTTCCCAAAAAAAAGTAAACTAAGAATTAAAACATGTGACCGAATGAAAACATTTATAGTCAAATGACCTCTTAGACTTTTGCCCTTTGAGTACTGTACCTCCTACAAGCTACCCAATGTAGTATTTGCAGCCAGGAAAATCTGAAGTTAAAAAAAAAAGCAAAGAAAAAGGTCCCTGAAACATTGGGCCAAGTGGATCTTTTAGCACTTCAGATACTGAAGCTCGCTGTAGCCTTTTCCTAATTTCACTGCTATTTCTTCTACTCCATTCATGATTAAAGGTTTTACAGAGTGTGTTAATATCACTTAGTCTAATGCCTTCCACTGTATTGACTGGTTAATGATTCTTCAGGGGTAGGAAAAGCTTCCACAACACATATCAGACAAGCACTGGTGCAGGTGGCCAGTCCATGGCTGATACTTATGGGTGATCAGCTAACCAAGAAGTTTTGACTTTCTTTAGTCTAGTAAAAGAGAACAAATAGCATTGATTATCAGGTGAGGAAAATTTGTCCTGGAGCATCTTCCTTTTGTTCTGCATTTTCAATGCAGCTTCAAAAAAGCGTACAGGTTCTTCAAATAACTGAAGTGCTATACTTTCCTTACAGGAATAGGTTCCCCAGCATGAACTTTGAAGCAGAGATTCTGACAGCTCCACACGATAATTCAGGTATTTGGGAGAAAAAAAAACCAAAAAGGAGATTAAAGTAAAATGCCCACTCAGCTTGCTATCGTGACAAATATGTTTTAATTCTTTTGGAGTTAGAGATTGTTTAAAAAAAAAACAAAAGAAAGAAGATGCTAAACTGACTGCAATTCAGGTGATTTCAGATTTATGTTAGGGTACAGTTCAAAGCGTTGAGGATAGATGTTGATATCTTTACCTCCGATAGGGCTGGACATAGGGTCTCCATACATACCTACCAGAAACACAACTGCCAATGACGTGTGATTTTGAAAACAGCACAGCCCTTCAATTTAAGATTGCACAGTCCTGTACAAGACAACTGTAGTTTTCTTACTAATGGCAACTAAAAGCAGATGATAAATAAGCAGCTCCTCAAAAGGTAAAAATGAGGATGAAGATATTCTGCTGAGTCTTGTCCTTCATCCTCATTTCATTTAGGAGGAAGAGGTGATTTTTTTCATGTTGAATGCTCCCTTTCCAGTGCTGGTCTCACATGCTGAGGCTGGCACTTCGACTGCCTTCCAAGACAGACCCCAGAGCCAGTACTCAGCTGCATGGCAACTTCTCATGAGCCTCAAGTCTTAGTCTCATCATTGCTCCTCAGACCCAAGCAGCTGGCCAGAGCTTGTGCCCTGGTGCCAGCGCTGTCATTAGGATGAGACAGAAGGAAAGTGAGTTTTTGCAATAATTGCTTGCAACCCCTTGAGTAACCCTGGGTGTTGGTTCAGAGCTAGAAATCTTGGTCTCAGCCACCCACACTTGTTCAGATGAAATGCTTTTGCTATCAGTTGCCCTCCTGGCCACGAGCTGCAGTTCCTAGCAGGGAATTCAACTCTCCAGCAACGCATTGAGGTCCCATACCAGCAAGAGTTGAAATTGAGGTGCACGGGGTTGACTGTTGTTGCTTCAGCTGCAGGAGGTAGTTTTTGTGTTGCATCACCCCAATAGTAAGTATGCCAACAGCTCACTATTTCAGTTACGCCATCCAGCATGTGCGCGAGTGATGGCCCCTCCAGGTTTGGACCTGCTGTACGATTCCCTTCACCTCCTTGCCTTGAGTCCTCCAGAAAAACACTCCAGTTACCTCCCTTTCTGTAAACCGAGTGCCCCGCATCTGGCAAAGCCTTTTGGAGACATTTTCCTCAGGTTGACCTGTAGTAATGAGGCACTTAACAAATACGCTGATGTCAAAGGGCATCTAAGAATAATTTTCAAATCCTGAGTGTGAACAGGTTGGAAAGTGTTTGCATGAGTCCACCTGCCTGGCTGGCTTCTGGGCCATGTGTCCTCCACACCGTCTTCCCAAATCTCTGGCTTCTGTTGGGTTGGGTTTCTTCCATGAGGTAAGTGCCTTGATTCTTCACTTGCCTTGAAACCACTAACACACAATTCGTATTTGTTTCTCAAGAGCTATATGTGATCCCTTCCATGAGAAGTCTCACGGCTGAGGAGTATGCAGAAGCCTTTAAGTCATTTTTGGATCATTCAACGGAGCATCAGTGCATGGATGAGTTCAACAAGGAAGAGATGCCCAACATCGTGGCTGGGTAAGGAGGGCTTCCCCCAAGGTGGGAAAGCCATCTGTTATCCTGGGAGAGCAACCTGCATACAAGGGTCAGCAAACACGCTTAAGGATTTTCTGGGGCAGGAATGAACTTTTAATGCTTTTCGGTTTTAAGTCCCTTAATAGTGGTCTTTAGGATATTCTGTTTAACAACTCCAGAATCTGTGCTATTTCAATTAATACACTGTCCTGCCTCTCAGCTTATGTTAAGGAAAGAATCAAGACCGCATTTTCATGTCCATCTCTTTTCATTAGCTGATTTTCCAAGGATTAAAATTTTTTGTTTGTTGTTTGTTTTTTTTCAAAAGAAAGCCCTCTTGTGCTCTCTCCCTGCTTTTGGGACTTCATCACACATCAGTCCAAACAGAAACACATCTCTAATGCTCTTCTAGTGACTAATTCTTGGTTTTCTCAATCCCCTAAGACCTCCTTATTTCTATCCTAAGTCGATTTGCATTCCTTAAGTACCAAATGATAATCAGTTTTGTGAAGTATTGATGTAATATATTAAGTCTGGATGACTGCAGATAGTTTTTGAACACCCTAGATCCAAACCACAAGAAAACCCTTTCAAGTTTGCAGAATTTCGGATGTTACAGAAACTGTATTCTCCATTGAGAAAAAAATTTAGGCAGGCAAATTTTTATTCTCCAGATCAGATATATATATATATATATATATTTAAAAAATAAGCAATAAAATAATAATGAAAAAAAAATTTATTGGGAAATTTTAATTGAAAAATTTACTTATGTGAATTTTAAATGATGCAAAACATTATGGCTTCCTATGATGTTAATTGTGGGTCTGTCAAAGGGTCTTGACCCTCATTAGGGCTGAGGCTCCTTGACTAACTCACACCCTCCAGGATTTACTACTCGTTCCCCTCTTGTTGAATCATTGCTGTGGTGTCTTCTGAGATTGTGTATGGGAAACTCAATCCCCCTGCACAGTCCATGCCCGAGAGCAGATTAAGGCTATAAAGCACGTCAGAGCAGCAAGGCACCTCAAGCACGGGCTCCTCATCCTCGAGCCAGGCTGTTATTAAATATTCTGCTAGGAACCACATAACTGGGGTTTTTTTGGTCTTTTCAAAAGTAATTTTGCTAAGATAAAAATTATTGAAGTTTCTGACTTTCCATCCCAATTTCAAACTAAGATTAATGTTGCAAAGAGAGGATTTCCAGTCACCCAGATAGCCTGATTTTTTTTTTTACTTTTTCTGGGTATTTATATCCAATATTGGAAAACCAAACTTGTCTCCTGAGGGTGCAGAAATTTCGCCACAGCTCACCCTGTCCCTGCATCCCCAGCAGTGCCCATCCCAGCCAGGCACAGCCCCGTTACCCCTAAAGGGAAACCTTTGCCCTGGGGTTCCCTGGCCTTTTCGCATGGTGCCAGCCACAGCGTGAAGAAAACCCTCTGGCAAAGGATGAGAAACTCTATATCCTGATGCCTACTGTACTTTGAAATCTGAGCTTGCTAATACGGGGCTGGCTCCCCCCATGCAGCTGGTTATAGTTGGGCTCCAAAGGGATGTTTGAATTTCTATCCCAATTCATGTGACAAAACATGAAAAATTCTGGGCCAAAGTGGTATCCAAGATGTTAGAATTAAAACATGAAGTCACGTGACATACTGTGGTTAAGTAACGTGTACTTCTAATTTCAGTCTCGGCAATGGAAAATCGACTATAAATGTTCTGGGAGTTGGAAGCGGCACAGGTAAGGAGCTTAGCAGCACCGTTGATGCTGGGGGACGGGGGTCCCTACGGGTAGCAGAAAGTGATACTGAAATTTTGAGCAATGGGGATAACTACTCGGACGTTAATGACAGTGTTTCTCATTGAAGCAGAGAATGGCAAAGCAAGATGTGGAGCTGGGACCAGAGCGATGCTCCCTCCCTTCCTTCCCCGACTCTGTTCTGAAACGCTGCTGCTCAAATCTGGCTGAGAAGTGAGCCGAGTGTGATGATTTTAGCTTAGTCTCTGCCTCTTGATGACTCTCAGCTGACTTTATGTGTCTTAAAACAAGGAGTTCTGCTCCGGGTTAGGTACGAGAGCATCTTCAAACCTCGTCAGAGAGAGAGAGAGAGAGACATCTGAGAGGTTCATTCCACCTGAAGTCTCATCTTAGACTATCCCACCTGAAGGGATCTCTCTTTCTGCTTTGCTTTTAGGGATCCCAGAGGCCAAAGCTGGGCGATGCTCTGCTCCAGGTGGTGCAAAACCAGCTGGCTACAAGCATTAGCATGGGGCTGCATCAGCTTTTTCAAGACGTGTTTCTTTGTTACTGCTGTGTTTTTACCCAGTGATAAGTAGGGTTTAACTGAAAATGATATTTCCCCCCAGAGAGAAAGCCGTCTTTTGGAGAAACAGCTTTAAAGCTGTTTTAAATGTATTTGTGTTTAAAAAAAAGAATAAAGTGGTGAAACATTCAACTTAGCTCCTAGGGAAACCGGGAGAAAATAAAAAGTACGAAAAAGAAGTGGCAGTTTGATTTGTCAGAGTTTGCTTTTGCTTTAAAAACTATTTTCAGCTGAATTTTAAGTGTTAATACTTTCAAATGAAAGTATTTTTCTCACTTTTTTTTCTTGTTTTCCTGAGTAAGAGAAAAACAGCGTTGAATTGTTTTCCCCAGTTGGGAATGCATTGGAGCATTTGAGAAAGCAAGCAGGAAGAAATCATTCAGTTCTTAATTACACTCTATTTTCATTAAGTAATATAAAACCGAAACTCTGACTCCAAGAAAACACAAGGGAAAAATGAACTTTTTGCACCTTCCACATTTTTCCTTATTTCCTCTTCAGAAGATGTTTTAGTGGAAAAGTAAAAACTCTAAAATTTCCTGGGTTTCCTGGGTAACTGCCCCTCACAGATGACGGGACAGGGGTACAGATTCTCTCCCTGCCCCCGCCAGCTTGCCCACGGCTGCAAGAGCTGAACTTCTGCAGCCGGGCAGGGAAGTGAGCTAGGATGGCATTGAGCAAAAGGTTATATCTGATCCCTGACCTTTCCAGGCTTGGACTCTGATTTCACAGAGCCCCCAGAATTAGTTTAGTTGACAAAAATATTAATGGGGATTAGTGACCAACTCCACATCCTAACAGACTGCTGGCCAACTCAGATCACATTTTCTCATTCACCCCGTGTTTTCCCGTGGCTGGTTTAACCACCTCGGCTGTAACCTCCCAGTTAGTGCCAGCATGGGCTGGTGGTTGCAGAGAGGTTTCACTCCTGTTTCAGCCTCGCTGTGGCTGGTGCTGACAGGTCGTTGCTGGCAGGGCAGGCTGGAGCAGAGAAATTCCTGCTCTGAAGCATTACATTTTACCGCTCGTTTTTGCAGACACCCCAGTTGAGGATGTGATTACCTGCTCTTGCAAAGACTGGATTAGGGCATTTTACAGAGGCGGAGTAAAAAAAAACCCAACCATATGGCTTTTAAGATACCCATTTGTCACCATCAGTGGCTCCAAGGCATGGGGCAGCGATGCTCTGCCTCCCACCTGCCCTGAGCCTGCAGGGAGCCCACATCAGCACCTCTAATTGCTGGTGGTCCCTACCCCAGGCACATACTAACTGGCATTTAGCACTAAAATGCTGCTGTAGGGATCTTCCTTCCGTCAGCAATATTGGTCCACCTTCAACGGATGCAGCTGCAGCCTCTTTCCTTGTGCCTTTGGCCAGCCCTGCACCACTGTCACTGCATTCCTCAGGGGTCTTGTTTTTTTTTTTCCTCCAATTTCAAAACACTCGTCCTTCCTTGGATGTCCCTGTAGTGCTGGCATGGCTGATATTTCCTTCCTTGAGTTCTATTTATCGCAACACCTGCCAAAGATGACGACTTTTCTCATAGCTGGTACATCAGCTGAAAGGCTAGGGAAGATGCAGTATCTCATATCAAGCCCTCTGTTTGTGACATTTGCAAGGGCAGGACTATTTTTAGGTCCCACCATCAGCTACAGACAGGATTCTTGCAAAGGTCCACTCAAGGTGGTCACCTCTGCTGTTTATTTATTTCCATAGTCCCAGATGGACTTTGTACACTTGGCGTATTGTGGCCTTTCTGAAAGAAACAAGGGTGACCCGCATCACCTCGAAAGAGGCTGGGAACTTCCTAGGACAGAAGGACAGACTGCCACTTGCTCCTCCAGAACTTAGACAACAACAGAGGAGCACCAATAGCTAAATTTGCAGGGTACCTACCCACAAGTATATGAGTCTCTATTTGCAGCTCCAAGATAACAACTAGTTAGTAGATGCCCGGAGCTGAGACCGTGTGGCTGATCCCCAAAGAGGGAAGACCCAGGGTACCGCATGTCAATGGGTCTTTCCTCTTGCCGTGCAGGTCCCCAGGTCTCCGAGCCGTGAGACACCAGCAGCAGAGCAGCCGTCACCTCCCTGGGGCAGTGCCAGAGGCACGGACCATCCTGTGCCACGCTGAAGTTGCACAGCTGTGCTGAGTGCCTCCTCACACCCATTCAAACTCTGTGCTTTTGTTGAAAATCAATGCTTCATGGTGTGTTTTTTTTAAACATTGATCGTTGATTAGTTTGACCTGTCTGTCCCATGACCCAAAGTATTGCCATTAGCAGGTTTCTGCACTGTTGCTTATGTCTTCCTTGTTCTTAGTCTTATCTGCAAGCGTATGTTACCTCGAGCAGTAAGATATTGTGGTGAGGCTGGGTTAGATGCCACCATGCAAACCACAAGGTAGAGTGCCTCACTTCTACCTGGGGGATTTCCCAGCGGCAGAGGCGGCCGGTGCACCGGCATCCATTCACCACATTGACGTACTTCTTAAAGTAACGCATTTGTGTTTATTGAATAGGTGAGCAGGATTTGAAAATGATCAGGATAATGCAGGCTGCACACCCAGGGGTCCTTATTGACAACGAAATCATAGAGCCCAACCCACAGCACGTGGCAGCTTACAAAGGTAAGGCTATACCTACCTGCCTGCCTGGGGTATAGAGAGGACCATCAGTCTGAACGATGAGTTTTTCTGCTGTTTTGTGAAACTCATGTTTTTCTTCTACTTTTTAAAACAGAGTTGGTGAATCAAGCTCCAGATCTGCAGAACGTCTCTTTTCTTTGGCACCAGCTCACTTCCCTGGAGTATGAACAGCAGGTGAAAGAGAAAGGCGCACATAAGAAATTTGACTTCATCCATATGATTCAGGTAATGGAGTATTGCTTTAATATAGGAGTATTAGCTTTAACTACTCCCTTCATTTCTGCTGCATGCATGAAGTTAGGGGGACCAGAGCTGAGCACAGTTCTCCCATGAGCAATAACTTCTGCAGCAGCCCTACAAACACCTAACCTCATTCCCTATCCACCCTGGTTTTGGTCTCTGGTTTATACTAGTTTAACTGTTTGTGGTGGGTAATAAAACAGGATGAATCTCAGGCCATCACACGTCACACGGAGACCAACAATTATGCTTTGCTGCCTCAAAAAAACCTTGAATTTTTTGCCTTATCAGAGTAGTTTGGACGGCACTGAAGGGAAAGGTTGGTGAATGAGCCCCTGTGTCAGGTTTTGGGTCAGAAATTATGCTGCTCTGTCTCTGATACTGATGACTCTGATGTTTTATGTGCCAATTATATTTTGTAAAAATCTGTTATTCCCTCACTTTAGTAGCTTTTATTTCATTTTTCCTTTATTTTATTTTGCTTTCATTTCATAAGAGCTGATTTCACAACCAGAAAGTGTTTCAGGGGTTTGATGGCTGGGTCAAGGACTAAGTTACAAGTCCCCAGGGCAGCCTTTGAGATGAGCTCTGCTTTGTCCTAGTGCAAATTCCTCAGTGTCTGGAAAAGATCCAGCATGCCCATGGCCCAGACACAGCCAAGAAATGCCCCTGGTGATAAGGACTGTGGTGGAAAAAGACTTAACTGCAATGTTCAAGCAAATGACTTGAACTTCACTCACAGACTTAACTGCAAGGTTCGAGCAAATGATTTATTTGAACTTCACTTGCAGACTTAACATGCCACTATTGCAGGTTTTACAGGTACAATGGAGGAATCCACTACTGCAATTTTTAAGGCAAGGGTAGTACACTATTACAACCACAAGCGATTCACAGACAACCACAAGCACACACGTGTTTACAAACTTAAAGCATAAACAATATTCACTTACCCCTCCAGGTAAGGGCTCTCAATCCCAGGGAAGCTACCTCGACCGGCGTCCCGATCAAGGGGGGGAAAGGGTTTCCTTCACAAGCCAACTATGGTTGGAGAAGTGACTCCCCCATTTGCAACCTGAATCTTAGAGTTTTTATCCCCTGACTTGTGGAACAGTGTGTATGACTATGTCTGAGCGGATTATGATGTATGCCTAAATGGATTATGTATATCTGAGTGGAGTTTCCCCTTATCTTTCCTTTGCTGGTCTGTGATTGTTTGAATACACAAGGTTGTCATTTGAAACTGAAGCTGAAACCCTCCAGTTCTTTTTTTTTACCTTGCTTCCTCAGGCAACTGAGTAGTGGTTGGATTGAGACTTGGCATACTATTTGTTAAGGGATTTCAAGGCTCAGTTCAGGTTTTGGTTCTTTGAATGGCCCAGCCACCGCCCTGTTTAGGTTAGGGTTTATCAGACAACCCAGGGTTAAGCTGTCTACACAGCTCCCTGTGAGTTGTCTCTGCAGAGAGCCAGGGCCTCAAGGCAACCCAAGGCTGGGCCACCTTTGTAACCCCCCCATGAGTCGCCTGTGTGCACTAGACATGGTGAAACTCCTTTGTGAACTATGAGCCGGACAATCCACACAAAGACCAGCCACAGAAACCAGGGGACTCCCCTCTGCACATATTTTCCAACCCCAAAACTGCACTGGGCTTGACGGGCAGGTCAGCATCTGGCTGGCGGCCGAGGCAGAGCAGAGGGTCCCTGGGTCTGACCTCAGGCTGTTGGTGCTAGTGGAGAGCTGGTGATGCGCAGTCCTGTGGGGCATCCCTGAATGTGCGTGCTGGGTCAGGACAGACTGGGAAGCAACTGGGAAGTCATTTAAAATAACCTTATTAGAGAAAGGGTTCAAGCCTTTGAAGGGCCATTGCACTGTGGAGGAGGAGTAATGGCTGTGTGTAACTATCACTTCTAGATGCTGTACCGTGTGGAGGATATTCCCAATGCTATCAAGTTTTTCCACAGCTGCCTCGACCACCATGGTAAACTCCTGATCATAATTTTATCAGGTAAGAGGGACCTCTTATTTTTTGCTTCATTGCTGGTGTTTTGAAGAGCTTCGAAGTTTGAGAGCCACAGATATTTGTCTCGGGATTTCAGTAGTGCTTATGCTATAGTAATTAAATAAAACAGATACTGTATTTCATAGGGAGCATGTAATCTTGGGCTTAGCCTCTTGGACCCCAGTGTTTGATGGGACCACTTAGACATAGCCTTCATGCTCTTGCTTCCCTGCTTATGAAGTAGATGAACTGCTCTGTACCTCAAAGAGACCTCCTGCCGTGAAATTACCGGCTAGAGAGAAGTATGGCTATTCATAAATGAGG
Source organism: Buteo buteo (assembly GCF_964188355.1). Classification (NCBI taxonomy): domain Eukaryota; kingdom Metazoa; phylum Chordata; class Aves; order Accipitriformes; family Accipitridae; genus Buteo; species Buteo buteo. The sequence goes on from NC_134175.1 coordinate 47,571,435, forward strand.
GTCAATCCTTCCTCATGGTGAAATCAGCACTGTAAAAATGCAACTTGAGCTCTGGGAGGACCCATCTTTGGGGGTGTCCCCTCTGCACAGCAATGGCCAAGACCCCAGCAGGACAACGGGTGCTGCCAAGATCTGCGGGCTTTATGGCAGGGTAGGAAAAAAAGGCACTCAGCATCATGGCACTTATTAAAAATAGTGTTTTTTCCAGTGTGCCATTCATGAATCCCCAGCTCATGGTGCAGTGGATAAAGCACACTTCCCCATGTTTGCCATTAAAAGTCCCTCTCACATTGCCAGTAGGCTGTTTCCCTTGCTAGCTGGGACTAGTGTTTTCAGGTATGTATTCTTCGATGTGGACTTAAAATTGAGGTTCAATATGTAAAAACATCTGCACTATTCTAGCAAAGGGGCACTTAATAGGTAGCATGCCTGTGCAGGCTCAGTGTGGTGTTACCTCTGTGTGTCCTCCTCCCTCGGCAAATCCAGTGCTGGAGACCGTCTCCTAGGAGTTTCCTTTAAACAGGAGAGTTTTGGAAGGAGGGCTGAGAGAGATCACAGTTTTACCCCTCTCCGGGCACAGACATTTGTAAGTGGACTCAAATAAGAAGAAAGCTCTTCTCATGCTCCTGGCAGGATCTGGGCCAGCAGCGAGGGAACATTTCACACTCATTTAGTAGTTTAGGTGTTTGACTGCCTTGGCTTTGCAAAAGTAACCTTCCCTCTTGCTCTGGCAGACAGCAGCGGATGGGCCAGCTTATGGAAGAAGTACAGACACTGTTTGCCTTCCACCGACAGCGGCCACTACATCACCTCCAACGGCATCACGGATGTTTTGAAGAGACTGGGCGTTGAATACCACGTTTATGAGTTCCCATCGGGCTGGGATATCACCGAGTGCTTTATCGAGGGGGACCCGGTTGGAGGCCGCATGATGGATTTCCTGACGGGGACGAAAAACTTCCTGGGCACGGCCCCCCCGGGGCTGCGGCGGCAGCTGCAGGAGGCTCTCTGCCAGCCCGAGTGCAGCAGCCAGAAGGACGGGAGGATCATCTTCAGCAACAACTTGAGTATGATTGTGGTTGAATCCTAGAGTCCAGACCACCTGCAGAAGAAAAGTCAGGATGGGTACAGGGGCGGTGTGGTCGCAGAAAGGCATGGAGTAGAAAGAAGGCAACTTGCCGGCAAGAAAGTGGGGCTCAGCTGCAGCGTCCCGTTCCCAGCCAGGGTCGGCGGAGCCGCCTGCAACACCAGGGATGAGCTCTTTGTCCTGCTGAGGTCAACGGGGCCAAGATTTCACCCCGGCTATTTAGTCCAGCCCTAGGAGAACATTTTCCAGAAAGTAAAGAAAGAGCTCCATCTCGCTAAAAGCCTACCTGGACTTGTTTTTTAACAGTATGCATCCTGTCTGTGCTTTTGACACTGGGATCTCCACTTTTCTATGTAGCCAGCATGTTTACATACCTAAAGATATATCTATAAGAGCAGGCGTTGCTCTGCAGCCAGGAGGAGGCTGCAGCCCCCATGCTGGCTGTGTACGGACCCACTGCTTCCAGCTGCACCAGGACAAAACCAGCAAGGTGTCCCCGCTGCTTTGCACCCAAGTAATGTGCTTCCCTTCACCCAGACCTGAGCTGTAAGTTGCTCTGCACTAGGCTATTTCACATGGTTTTATCAGCGTAGGTATTACTGCCCCAAGCATCTCGCAGTATAGACATGTTTTAAAAATTTTTCAGCCTTTTTGTTTGGAGAATTTTTTGGATCCCAGGATGATACTTGCCCTGTGCTCTTTCAGGCAGATATTAATTTTGTTACTTTCTTACTACTGTTTTTCTCCATATAAAATAAAAGCAATTTTAAACCAAAAGTAACACTTGTTCTGTATGTGTGGGCTTACAGAAAATGAAGAGTGAAGAGGTTATTTAGTTAAAAAAAAAAAAGCAAACTACTGTTTAATGGAAGCATTAAGGGTTTCTTGTAAGTGAGAAAGACGAGACTAAGGCCATGCAAGAGCTGGGTGCGACCTGCACCTCATCCTTTTGCTGCAGCCATGGGAGGCAGCTTGGCTTGCTCAAAGCAGTGTTGCTGCAGCACAGCAACATAGCACCTACATTACTTAAATATAGTGTATGTGGTTAAGGTGTTAGTATAGGTAATTTAAGACTATTTCCAAGGGATTCTGAGTTCTTCAGAGGGCTAAAGAAGGTGCTTCCAGGGCAGCCAGCTGGAAAGGGAGACCCTGCACAGGAGACCAGTGGGGTTTGGTGCTGCATTTAGGGCCATGGTGCTGTGCAGACCTTGGGCTGGGCACATGGGGGGAAAGGGCCTGAAGTCCCACCAGCCTCGTTGCAAATAGCTCTCAGGGCAGGAAGCACCAGCTCAGATGGAAAATACCTGCAGGCACAGAGCCCACCTCTATAAACTGATTTTTCTATGCTTAAGCTGGAAAGCACATGCCCATGTCCACCTGAAGGAGCTGCAGATACCACTGCCTTACTGATGCCTGGTATTGAGGAAAAGGCTTGTTCCAGCGTCACGAACACATGGATTGGCACATTAGCTTGCAAAATATTAGATGTCATTGTCACCCAGAGTCCTGCTGATCCTGCCAACCCTACCCCAGCCCACACCCCATCTATCTGTCCGGATGCAGTTATTGCCAGAGGTAGCAGCGCTCCCGTCTGAAAAGGTAATGTCAGCTCATAGGGTCGTTGCAGCTCCACTTTGTGCTTTGAGGTTTTTGTTGTTTTTGTTGTTTTTGTTGTTTTTTTTTTTTTTTTAGTTTTGGTTTGGGTTTTTTCATATCTTTCTGAAATGCAGCCATTTCTCCTGCAAAAGTTTCCTCTGAAACTACTATAAAGGAAAAAAGAGAAAAGCAATGGGAAAATGACAGCATAACATCATCTCTCTGGCAGGACTGTGGCACCCAGGTCTGTAAGTACTACTGCTGTCAGTCTAAGAAACATCAATCAAAACTGGACACCCTTCTCCAGAGTACCCCATACCTATGCACAATCTTTTCGTTTTGATCCACTTTTTATTTTTTATTCTGTAGGTATCTCTTTTGCTTGTGCTCGCTCACAGCACTGGTCAGGGAGTGTATAGCTGGGCTGTTGGACAAGCTCTCAGTGCTCCTCCCATCAATCTTCTCCTTCCACTCTTAATTCCCATGGTATATTTCCAAGTGTTAGTAATGTCTCTGTCTCTACCTGGGAGATTAAAAGGAAAAAAACAAATATACCAAAAACCAGGCTTGCTTTTCAAGCTCCAAAGAACCATCTACCTGTTAGTCTTTGCAGAAATTTAGAACAGTCCATGTTCCCCTAGATCTTCCCCCGCCCAAGAGGTTTTCACCCCTACAGAGTTTCCTGAGCAGATAGACACGTTTCCAGTAAGCAGATACTCAGCAAAACCCATGAGCACAAAATTTACCCACACCATTGTAAATCAATGTGCAAATGCTCAAAAGGAAAGGACGACTTCAAAGCAGACAGCCTCGGGAGATGAAACAGGGCACTCCATTAAAAACACGATTGCTTAATGCTTCATCTGTAATTTCTCTTCTGGTTCTTGAAAAGCAAGTCATTTAACAACGACTCTGCTTGTACACCTGGCACAAATACTATCCTAAGTGTCTGTTCCACTTTTTTATATATTTATTCCTGGAAGAATACGCTATTTAATAACTATTTGTTGTGCTCTTTAAAATATGCTTTCCTCCCACGCAGGGTTTTGGTCTGTGCTTTCCCAGCAGCCGACGTGCAGGACCGCGGTTGGGTCTGTGTGGCCACGAGAGGGCTGCAGCAGCCAGCGGATTAAATCTGCCTCCCCAAATGCTTGAGAAACTGAGCTGGAGAAGCAGTCAAGTAGCCTAGCAGGTGAATGGAGCACTGCCTCAACTCAGCTTGCTTTGCTAGGTCATCGCATCCTAATTCCAGCTGTTGGGGACCACGGTTTTTAATACCGCGGAGTCACGTTCTCGATGCTGGGCTCCGACTTGTAAAAAAGTCACGATTGCACAGCACGGGGCCAACGAGGGCTGCACAAAATTTGCTGTTGGGTTGGTTTTTTTCCCCCCCGCGATGGCTGAAGTGCTGCAGCTTGGCTGCCTCTCAAGCCCAAGCCTGCAGATAGCTAACCAGGTGCCGTGGCTGGCCGGGGGGAGGAAAACACAAAGAAGGGGATGTCAGGAGTAAGAGGTTGCTTCTGCTTTAGCTTTGAGCCGAATTAACCTTGCTGACCTCAGTCCAGGATAAGCCCGGCTCCGCAACGAGTTTCACGGCAGATGCCAGCGCCGCAGTTAGTGAGGAGCAGGTCCGTGGCTTCCCGAGGGAGCCGTGCCGCTCCGTCAGCACGACAGCTTGCTCCGGCCCAAAGAGAAGGCTTTTGTGGATAACCATGTAGTAAGCTGCCGCGTGTACTCTGGAGTAGAAGCAATGCCTACAAACCCCAAATGCATTATTTTTAAATGGAGCAGTTGCAGATTTTACCCTTATTTCAAGTTAGTAATATGCCCGTTTCAATGGCATGGCACTGCATTGATTGTGTATTACAGCCTCCTAAAAAGGAGTTACAGAAAGCAGCTCTTTATAATATCAAGGAAGGATAATTTGTTTTTTACTGGGCTTGTATTCAGTCTTGGGGGCTGAATGGTTTCCCTTTGTAATGATTGTTAAGGCTTCTCTACCCATGAATATCACCAGGGGAATGAAGGTATCATAGGAACCAGAAAATCTAATAACTTATTTCTGAATAATCCCATTAAAAGACAAGGTCAGTAAAATGCTGGAGCATACATTTAAAAGATTAAAAAGAACCTCAGTCAGGGAGCAAAAAATAAAAATACAGGTGCTGAACTTTTTTTTCACCCCTTTAATATTTGCCCACAGAAATCTGTTGAGGCTTATATCAAGAATGTAGAAAATCTTTGGGTACCCCATGCATTCATCATAAATAAACACATCAAATAAATGCATGGCTGTAAGTGAGATCTCTAATAGTCATGAGCTGTACAGTATCTGTGTTAATAATTTTCATTGAGACACCAGGGTTTGCCCTGCAGTCTTCAGACTTGGGATGCTAGTTCTGGAGGTCCCTTGGGTGAAGAAACCTGAGGCAGGATCTAGATGTGGCAGAGAAATTGCCACAAGGTTGTACTTAGGAAATCCCAGGAAAATTCAGGGCATGCTTATGCCCAGAAAATAGTCTTCCAGCTGCCCTGAAACCGTGTGTGGTTCAGAACTGCTTCATCAGATGTATTGTCAGATAGTCCTTGCTAGGCACAGGATTCGGGTTTCCTGAGGGACTGACCTTTCTCAAAGACCTTTATGATGGGAAGGACAGGAGTAACTGCGAGCTGAACTTGCAGTGCCTTTTATCTTCTGATGGAATTAGTCCTGATGACCCCAAACATGAACCATCTCCACATGCTTAGTATGCAGCAGAGAAGGGAGAAAAGGCCAGATAAATCTCCTTGAAGCTGCTGGTTGTAGCTCCATGTACTGGTGATAGGATCGCACCAACCTTCCTGGAGCTTACAAAGGCCTTCGTAGGAATAATAACCTTCTGCCTCGGGTCATAATTCTGAGAAGTTGTTTATCACCCTGTTGTTTAAAGTACAGTGTTTTTTGAAGGTCATATCCTCCAGACTGAGAACAAATATCTAAACCAAGTCTAAAATACCTTTGTTATTAACCATTGCTCCTTGGAGTCACTCAACTCCACTACTTAAGTATCAACAGAAACTTAAATCTTGCGAGATGGTGAGAGTCCTGGTTAGGCCTCCAAAGACATCTATGGACCAGTGCTTGGTCACTCTGCTACGTGCCAAGCTGCTGGGACACCAGACAACAAAATCCTGGAAATCTCCTCATTTTGGCATGGACACAGTGGGTGGTCCTAGTAAACACGCTGACAGTGCCATGAGAGCCCTTGTCCTGTCCCAGCAGAGTAGCTCCAGGCTGGCTGGGGAGAGACAGCCACCTCGAGGACGTTCTTCTCTCTGGCTCCTTCTCACCCAAGGGCAGTCACCCAAACTCCTGGCTGGGGGGTGAGCACCTCGGGGTCTGGACAGGCACCCCTAACAACACTGGTTTCCCCCCCGCCCCGCTTCTGCTGCATTTGTCAGCCAGCCCAATTCTGCTGGGAAATGCTGAAATTCAGATCCACGCCCCTTCAGAAATCACAAAGCAAACAAAGATCTCCTCCTGCCACCGGTATAAAGTCCTTTCCTGTCTCTAAGAGCACCCTTATCATTGCAAATGTCCCTTGCAATCAGTCCTAAAACAGGAAAAGAAATAAACTGACAGCTTATCCCTCTAATACAAATATGTTCATGTGATCAGCCTGGCACAGGAGCTGCAGCCTGGACACCCAGAGGAGGTTGTGGGCCAGCCCTCCTGCACCGTGTTATTTAAGGCCACTGGTTTTAGCTAAAGCAGCAGCTGTTACAAAATGCAGGAAATGTGTTGTTCATCCCCCATTCTCCTTTAATTTCTTGTTTAAAAAAAAAAAAAAATCCTACAGCTGGAAAGATCTTGGGTCTGAAGAGAGTTCGTAGAACATATGAGATGGCCGGATCCCAGCGGGGCTTTTCTTCTCATCTCTGAGAAGGAACAGGGAAGAGCAGAACAGGAGTTTCATTTCCACTAGTCGCTTCCAGATAGTCTAATGACATTTTCGGTTAGACCTGCCGGTAAGTTTGTAGAGAAAACATATGTTTTGTCATACGTTGTAATGATGGTACCTCTGCTGAACTTAGAAACGTGATAAAGAAATTTTCAGAGGAGTTCCTAAGTCCCTATTGCTCTGTTAACATTTTTTAGCATCCTATTAATCACTTGGTATGTATCTGTCAACAGCTGATATTGTGGATTAAGGAAGATTACAACTCATTTCTCCAGTGGCTGTTTTCTTTAGGTTTTTAGCTCTGTGGGCACTTTGCCATTGACTTCACTATGACAAGACCGAGCCCCTTGCTTTTATGAACACCTTGTAATACTTTCCTGCCTCAGAGTGTTTTTACTTTACAAGGTACCTAAATGGTCATCCAGAGGGTAAATGTTTTGATTTTATTATTTCTGGAAGAAGGACTAATATACTTTCAGTGCTGAACAAACAGTCCATGAGATCTTGATTTGCAGATGTTTTCATACAGATAAATGTTGGCTTTGTTTTTCCATGCTTGTGCAGATGATGTCATTTGTTATTTGGAAAAAGGGGATGGTATTTGAGGAAATTCAGATAAAAGTTCTGCAGATGTAATATATTTAACTCATAGACCTTCTCCATTATTTATTAGCAACTACAGTCTCCAAATTTACATGTTGGTTATCCACTTTGGGATGCAAAGAAGTCCCTGTGACTCATATGATCCAACACAAAGCAGAAGTAATTAACACTGGAGAATCAAACAACTCGACTGTGAATAACCTTCAGTCTAAAAATGATTCACCCAAACTTACCTCCTTGTGCCAGAACTTGTTTTTACAAGCTTAAAAATAACAATGACAAAAATACGAATTTCAGCCTAAATGTCCTTCCTGAGCTTATTTAATTGTGACGGCTTGCCTCCGAGGTCTCATCCTTCTCAGCTCCCTTCTCTGGCAGAACAACCCCCCCTCCATGGCCTTATCTCAAGGCAGCCAAATTAAGGAAAACTTTCCTCCTGTGCTCAGGGGACACCGGGTTGTGGCCAACCTCCACCCTGACTCACTCGAAATTCCTGCCAAATGTTAATGCAGATTTTTTGCTTCAGAGCCTAAGGTGACACGAAACAAACGACGTGCGCTCGTCTGGGTGTTTTACTAGGAGCGTCTCACCCGATTACGAATGCCTTAAAACAACAAGCACTGCCAGAGCCTACCTTCACTGCACTTTGTATAAATTATTCCTGAGCCACTGCTTAATGTTTATTAATATTTCTGATGCTTCTGAAATCTTAAACTAAGAACATTAATATATCCCATAGTACAAATCCTGGTAAAGGTATTAAGGGGAGAGTAAACTTCTTGCTTTCTCTTTTGTATGGGTGAGCTGTATTTCGCGTCCCTGTACATGAAAAGGAACAGCCCCACCCCCCCCCCAACAAATACAGTCCCCAAATTAATTCTTGTTCTGGTGGGAATTTAAATAAATCTTCCAATTCCATCACTTAGTAAGAAATTGCTTTTGAACATAATTAGCATTTATACTGGTACTGGAGTCTTGTTTATTTATGTGTCACAACGGTCCCTGAAAAATGTAAGAATATATGAAATTTCACTCAGGCTCAGACAAAAACTCCACTTTGACCAGAATCCTGTCCTATCTAGGGAGAGAAGGAAAGTAGGAAATATAGAAACTAGTCAATCTTCTATGACATCTTTCTTTTTCTTCCCCCATCCTCCCCTGCCTTTTGATGGCCCAGGGGGAGGAGAGGTGGGCACTGGGAGCCAGCCAGGAGATGCTCCCTAACGTTGCAAGGGGAAGAGATGGAGGAAAAGTTTTTCCATCACATGTTTTCAGTCCTCTGGGGAGAAACGTATGAGCTCATCACGGTGACACCGAGCGTGTTTCCAGCTGAGGATGAACAGTTGGCAAAGCAGAATTGGTGGGTTGTTTGTCGGCTCTCAGTGGCTGCTTATAACATTTTTTCTACCAGGTATCGTAATTTGATTATCAGATTTAAGTTGCTGTGAAGGCAGAGCACCAGCGTTGTGGTGCAGGATGGTGCCTTTTGGTGGGCTGGGTTTGGGCAGGACTTCACCTCTGTGCTAGGTGATGGCTGCCTCCTTCAAAAGCCCATACGCTGGGTTTGTCAGGGCTGGCTGTGACTCCTGTTGTGTCAATTCGCTCCTCGATCTGCCATTAACATTCATGTACACCCCTACCGCAAAACAGTCTGTCATCTTCTGCTTCCAAAATCAGGCTAGAAATCATATCAGAGAGTACCTGCTGTTAAAAACTTCTCACTTGGCTATTCAACAGAGAAACATTTAAATCTGAGCATGCAAAGGGAAGATCATTTTTGTAATTAAGGTCTGTCCCTGTTCCCAGGAGAGCTGCATTTTGCACGGGGCCCTGCCATGGGCTTCCCCAGTCTGGCCATAATCACTTCATCTTGCCAGGTCCCAATTTTCCATCTTTAAAATCTTCCTTTCCTTGCAGGCAGGTCATGAGGCTAGATCTATTACTGTAAGTGAAAGGCTTTATTACTGAGGTGATAAGTGTCATGCCAATACAATAGTAATAATAAATAACTTCTCTAAAAGTGTAAAAGGGTCTGACATTATTAATTGCAAGTCAGGCACTTGCAGTGTGTGTGGACTGGGATTGAATGCAGAGCAGACAGAATATTTTTTTTCTTGCTCACATTTTTGTACTTTGGAAACAAATGGCTTTTCTTCAGCTGAAATGTCCTTGGTGCATTAACCCAGCAAGAAACCTCTCAACAGTGCAAGTCCCCATCACTCCCATCAGGGCTCAGATGACCTGCCAGGGTGCAAAGGTGGAGGGAAACGCCTCCGAGAGGCAGGGGAGGTCTTGCTTGATCCTGTAAGCTTTTCTATTTGTGTGCTTTCAGAATTGCTCCCTATTTTCCCGCAATATTTGTTTCAGCCCCTTTTCATCCATGGGAATGGGACAGCCACGTGAAAGGCTTTTCAAGAGCAGCCTGCCAGGATACACAGGCAAGGGAGGCTTTCTGCATCGATTCCCCTGGGGGCCCTTCTGAAATACCTGCCCATAACTGCAGCCCTGGGCTCCGGCACAAAAACCCCGATGCCGACCCAAAGCATCTTTGATCTGCTCTCACCCGCTGCCTCTACGTGCTGCAAGTGTCATCCCTCTGACCACGAGGCTCTTCTGCCTCTCTCAGCCCTTTCTGCTTTCAGCCCGTAAAGATGGAAATTCGCCCTTTAGTTAACATGTACCAGAGGATAAACAGATAATATTGAAATGCTGCATTGGAAAAAAGTTCTACAAAAGTAAACCCTGCAGGAGCAGGGCACACAGCTTTCTTTTTGTGCAAGGGGCACAACTTGTCCTCAAATGTCCCATGTGCCAGCTTACCGTCGCTTCTTCTCCCAGGGGTCCTGCACCAAGCCTCTCCTCCAGCCAGGCCAGCAGAACCGCTTGGCAGCCCTCAGACTTCTTTCAGCCCTTCAAGCACATGGTGATCTTCTGGTGACACCTTGCAAAGGGAAGTGTCTTCCTCAACCGGGATGAAAAAAAAAACCCAATTTTGTCTTTGCTTCATCCGCAAAGGTTTCTACAACCCAGTCGCTCAACATCAGTCTCCCGCAGAACAAGGAAAAGCCTTTCTCTCAGTGACAACCTTTACTTCTCGTGATTTTTTGCCATGCATTTAAAAGTTCTGATAGTATTCATGTGGGGGTTTTTTCTGGTAAAAGATTAGGTGTAAAGCCATTCTCTTTACGCTTTTTGTTTTCATGCATTCCAGACATTTCCTGTCAAGATGAAACTGAGCTTGAGACATTTCAGCTTGAGAAATGAGAATCTGGGGGAAGTTCTTAAACACAAAAAACCAAAATTTAGAATAGGAACAATTAGAAAACCTTCAAGGTGGCAGATTTCTCTTGTTATAATCATATTACTTAAAGAACGTATAAAATGCAGCTTGCTATATAGCCATAGAAAATCCTGAGTTCTTTAAAAGTACAATATTTTCTTCCTAAAATATTTTGCATGTCAGTTAAATCTTATCTGAAAGAGAAGGAAATTACAGTATCTACAGAACCTTAGCTGATGCTGCCGTCACGGTACAGGAGAACCATCCTGCTTGAAATGCTTAGACAAATACAAACCAAGCACTTTGCAATGTCATTCATGTAAAAAATGGTAAGACCCAACCCTCAGCAAATCCTGTATTTCATGGGACCACTTGCACAACAAGCAGAAATACAGCACTGTATTTCAAACCTGTCCTTTTTTAAAGAGTTGGAAACTTTCTTTTCTTTTTCCTTTCACAAAAAATGCAAATGCTCTAAATCTTCTCAGTCCTAAGTAGAGATGGCGTCAGGTGACTTCAACAAGAGGCAATGCTTTTAGTTGCTTATAAAAAACGTGATTTCACGCATCTCTCTTGCAGGCTATTATTCAGCGATGAATGTGCCGAAGGCCTTCACAATGCCCAAAAAGTAACTAAAGCTCTTTGTTAAAGGCAGAAGTTGGTCTCACCTACTGCAGGGCTTCAGCACAAAGCATTGCACAAGGCTGTAGCCTACCCTGTACGTCCGAGTCGAGATGCTCGTAGATAAGTTCACTGAGCAAAAGCAGGTCACATCAGCAGACATAATGTGTCCTTTGAACCTCCGGTACCTCATTTTCTGTCCTCTACTGTGGCATCTATCTTCCTTTGATCATTGAGTAAAGGGCGGTTGTTTCATTACAATGGAAATAAAAATAGTTGACACGAGAGAGTGGTGTTTTGCCTATTCAGAATGACAGTGGAAAGTTGCACTTCTGAGTTAGCTGGAATAGAGTGAACATTATTAAGTGCTGACATGAAAAAGACCTCTCAAAGGAGATAATGCCTTCATCCAATTAATCCTTCCTAATGAACTTACCCTTCGTAGGTGGGCAGAGCACTTTCAGCATGAAGTTTGCTCCCTGTGATCATTTGTGCCAATAAAAGTCTTGCAAGAAAGCTGATGAAAACTGATGTGAATGTGCCTGAAGTGAATTTATTTTGATATTTGACTTGTCAGGAAAAAAAGTGGTTTGTACTTTTCAACCCGATCTTCTATTCTGCTCTCTCTTGATGATTTCCATTCTTTAATAACTGCCCGAATGATAATAAGGCTCCTAGGCATCTGCTTCCCTTTGAATTTGCAGCTGAGAAAATTCCATGTTTGAAATCCTTGGAAATAGAGTTTTATTTGATAACCTGTATTTTTGAGGTGGATAACTACTTTGCTGAACACCTTGATGGTTATTTCAGTAAGAGTAGTCTGAAAATGCTCTTCTGGCTCTGAGGAATTTCGACTGAGGAAAGCAGCCTTTTTCCACCCAAGCTACGTTATAATGATAGTTTGCACTTAGGCAGATTCTTTTATCGAAGCATGTTTTATTCATCAGTTCACCAGACCGTCAATTGGTTTTGTCTAATTGTGACTCTCTTTACACCACACAGGCTTGGAAGTCCAACCGTGACAGTTTTTTACTGTTTTTCCCTGTGCTTTGGAGATCTCGAGAAAGAAAGTGCCAGAGAGAGGGGGAAAAAAGTGCAAAAGCTCAAACAAAGCAGACGGTGTCAAACTAAAACAAATCCAGGGGGAGGAAAAAAGTCAGAAGAATTGATAAGGAGATTTTTTAGATCATATATTTATGATGTGTCAGTTCTTTTATAAAACTGGGAGCTCCTGTTGAACTGGAATTAGAACTGGTTCTAGGTAGCCAAAAGTGTGAGACCATTTCCAAATGAGGGCACCCGGAATTAGCTACCTAGTTCCTACTTCTATTTTAGGAACTCATACTAGTGATCTGATTTTCACAGATGCCAGTGGGTATTTTTGTGGCCTTAAAAAAAGAAAATGTACCTGAAAATTAGGGCTTAAGTTGATAAACCGAAATACCCAAATTTTAAATGTTGGCCGCTGCAACTTGTCCACTGCAATAAAAAGATTCAGTAACATGGTCATGAATAGCGACTAAAAGTCCTCTCCATCTCCAATCTAACCAGCAAAAGAAAAGATATTTAATGAGGACAATGGAGCTAATAGCTGGGCAGAAATTATTTTCCAACTGCTACACATTTTTGGGGTCATGATAAAATTAGCCACTTTGAATTTGTGCAGCCCAGTTTCATACCTCACATGAAGAATTGGGATAATTTTTGAGCACCACAAGCAGCTAATACTTCTCAGCCCCTGTGGCAGGAAGGAATAGTTTTTAAATTGCACTTTGTTAAATATGGTTGTGGAAGAGCTGGTGTATCCAGGTGATGGGCACTGAATTAGTATTTCTTTCCATATTCTGGAAGAGTCTCTCAATCACAGTGAGACTTTACGGCCTGTTTTTAATTTCACAGTTATAAAGATGAACATACAACTTTTTCAAAGAAATAATTAGGTATCACAGAATAAAGACTTTCCCTACCAAATAATAACAACAGATTTAATTAAGTGAAAAAATATACTAGCTCTAACAGATTTTAGTGTCTATAATTTATTTCTAGATTAATGGGTATTTTATAGTCCACCCCACTTAGTGCGTAATAATGCCTTTTTTAATTATTATTTCTGCTTCTGTTCCATGTAGGTTAGCAACTATTACATCTATTCTTTTCAATGAATGTCTTAATATAGTTCCCTTCCAATGAAAATATATTTCCTTTGTTCATTTTTGCCAGACATTGTACGTCTGCATCTGTTCTGTATGCCGGGGCTAAACCAGCATACGTGCATCTTTCTTTCCCTGGTGGTCCCATCAACAAGCTTGGGTTCGAGCGAGTGCTCCTGTTAGGTGCCATTGCTGCTGCTGCAATGAATTGCTGGTGCATTCTGTTACCAAAGTCTTCAAAATCAGCTGTTTGGGTGTTTGTTTTTTTTTTTTTTCAGTATCCCTATCCCTGTTGGTACTGGTGATAGCCACCAGCTATCAACAAATTTTTGTCACCATCAAATTTCATGTTTCTGTCATTTTTGCTAAGACTTTTACTGAAATTACTATCTGTGATTAGTCCATAGACATTCCACAGTAAATTTTGTTTAGTCTGACATTTGCCTTTTCAAAACACCATCTAGCATCTCTCTTTTAGCCATTTCCTCACCCACTTCATCATCTCTGGATGGCTCTCCTGTTGAGATAATTATTCCCCATGTGGCAAAGACAGGAAAGATTAGAATGGTGGCACTTTTTCAGTCTAAGTAAGTAAATAGGTAAATAATCTTGCCAAAGAAGAGCCCATCCAACATGATCTGTGCCATGCCCGAGGACCCTGTGGTGCACTACACCCTGTTTTCCATTTCAATCTCTACACTTAAAGTTTCCTCCAGCCTTTGCACCAAAACCAGTCCCACAAACAAGGTCAGGCAACCAGGGCTCTGAGTTCCTGCATCACTTTTTTTAGTCTGTGGTCTCATCGCTGTACTCCTGACTCGACAGATTTATTACAGATCTTTCCTCCTAGACTTGTGACGTTACATTCTTGCAGCTAAAAAGAAAACACATATAAGCGCACGTAATTGCTTGAAAACTGACAACAGGTTAATTAGGGCAGCCTACGGTCCTGGGCTGGTCATGCAGGTTGTGTAGTGGCTATAAAACCTGAACCTAAGCAATCATGAGGTTCAAAAAGCAAAAGCCATTTGTGCTCACCCTAGTCTTCAAGCTTCTGTCTTTCTCTTTCATATGATCCCCCCCTCAGGAGCACTTTGGGCTTGTGACTCAGAGCAGGAGGAGGGAAATGCTGCTGTTGTCTTTCAGAGCGCTAACAGTCCAGAGAAGACATGTTCCCTGAGTTTGGTTTTAAAAGCTTAGACATGCTTTTTGGCTTGTGGCTGAGCTGATGCTTGAGTGATTCCTCTGATCATAAAAGACACTGATGCATCAGCATCAGCCAACACCAGAGCCATCTATTTACCCAGGGAAGTGCTGCAATAGATCAATGTTAAATGCTTATTTGCGCTTCACTGCTCCAAGGCACAGAAACTAATTACCAAAGATGAATTAGCCCTCGTGACAATGACTAAGAAATACACGTCCCAGGATAGACCACCTTGACCGCAAACACACATAATTCTCCCTCTGATTAGGAGCGGCAGAGGGTTGCGCGGTGCATCCTTCAGCCAAAACTCTCTCAGGGTGGAGCGCTGTCAGGTTTGTCTGTGTGCCGAGGAGCCAGCACCGTTTGCTGAGCCCCTGACTCTTCCTTTTCCCTACACGAGTCGGTCACTTGACTCTTCTGTGTCTGTGTTTGCCCAGCTGCAGATTAGCAGCAGTAATAAAATGCCTTATGCAGATACCAGAAAACACAACTGATGGCAAAACCTCCCCAAGGGTGCTGCATTAACACATGAGCTTTCCCTTTACATGCTGCCTGCTTGGGAACAACATGTGCCTCACTCCTCTTCCGTATCGCCTGTACACCAGCTGGTAGCAAGTTGAAAGTTTTCTGTGTTGTATGTGAATGCAAAGCGGTTTTTTTCAGCAAAAAGCCCTCAGTGGTTCTCATTGCAGCTGTAATCAGTGTGTGGACAACACAGAAGAGAACTTGGCAGGACTGCAATCGGTTTGTAATGCAATTGCTCCAGTGTTGCCTCCCCTGAACCTTTTGCTTCTCTCTTCCTCCTCCAAGAGTTGCCAAAGCGGGTGGATCTGAATCTAGAAATACCTACCCCTCTTACTCCCTTATTCTCTAACTGGCAAAAGCGTCTGTAGCTCAGGGATGCAGGATGGAGCCCCAGGTCCCTGGGGGAGGTGAGTGCCTGGGAGGCCGCAGGGCTGCTCTCCATTTTCCCTGCAAGGAAAGCAGGAGCGAGCTGCTTCCATTAACTTTTTGCCCCCGAGCCCTTACAAAAGAGCTTGCAGTCAGGCTGAGCACTGCACGTTCAGCAAATTGTGTAAAACCAGCAGAGTACAGGGAGCAGCACAGATATAATGGACTCAAGTCTGTACACTGCATCCATCGTAATGAGCTCAGGGGAGACCTTCAGGACTGCCGTAGGAATAACTTGAGTGGGGAAACCTCCTAGAACTGCTTTGGGAACGGTTTCTGCAGGCGATGTGGCCCTGCACACTCATACAGCGCTTGGGGCCGCAAACCCAGCCTGCCGGGGGGGAGGTCGTGCTGGTGTCTCAGCACCTGCAGCAAAGGTCCTCTGCGACCCAGGTGGGTTAAACTGCAGCCCTCAAATAACTCCAAAATGACTACATCGCTTCCCTTCTCTGTGGAAAGTACATCTACCGACTGATGTATCTTAGGATTGCACTTGCCTTTTTCACCTGGTTGTATTACCATGGCACCACGGACTCATCTCTCGCTGCCGCAGAGCAGTCCCTTGCTTATCACCTTGCGCCATCCCAAATTGTATTTTCAGCTCTCAAAGACATCTGTTCCTTTCAGTGTCATATCCCAATCCTCTATACTGAAGGTGTCCCCTGGATTTGTGGCATCAGCACATTTTTATCACCACACACTTCATTTTCTGCCAAGATCATTAATGGAAATATTAAGCAGTGTGACTGGCCCTTGAGGAAGACCCTAGAAAACGCTGTTGGGTCTGGTGCTCCTTTCAGCACGATTCATTGCTGGACCCCAAGTATACTTAAAAGGTATAACCTCTATTTTTATAATTATGTTTTGACAAGCTAATCCTTTCTAAATATGAAATTCCAAATTTCTGCCTGGGCAGCTGTAACACCATTTCTGGCTCCGTGGCACCCTCTCCCCACCAGTTTCCCGACCAGCAGAGCAAAATGTTGAAGAAGTTGGTGGAGGCAGCCGAGCTGATGGCTGCTGCGTGCCTACTTACTGCGGCTCTTGTAAAACCCACCGTGCTGGATGGGGTGAGCACGTTGGCACCAGTTGCCAGGCGTGGGGACACCGACCCCGGCTCTCCCTGCCTCGGGAGGGAGCCAAGCCCCCGGCATCGCCATGGGGAAAGGATTTGGCCCCAACTTGTAACCTAGTTGGCTTTTAGAGCATCTCCTCAAGATGTGGCTTCTGGGTCTGAAGTTACGAACCTGTGCTCAGCCGGGTTAGGTGACATGGAAATCATATTACACCTGGGCAGTGTTGCAGCTGCTCTGCCAAAGCCACCTGGCCAATTATTTTTATAATTTTGATTTCAGGCAGCAGAGGTCAGCATTGCCCTGCTGATAGGCAACGGCGCTTCCCACCTGCAGAGAACAGCAAAACATCGCGAAGAGCAATTTTTATTAGTCCTTGTTCTTTTATCGCGACAAAAGGGGCACGAATGGTGTCTTTGAGCTGCTTGAGGGGCAAGTGACGGAGCCACCAGCTGCGCCTGCAGGGGACGTGGCGAGGGAGCCTGCGAGGTGGCCTCGCACATGGCATGGGATGTTCAAGGTGCCTTGGGACAGCGGAGGTGTCCTCAGGGTGCTGCCATGAGACCTGTGGGACACCTGTGTCCATCCAGAGTGGGAGCAGCAGAGAGGCTGATGTCTCCGGCACGGCAAACATCCCCAGACACAGGCAGGTGTTGGCCATGCTGGGGATGTTCCCCCAGTTCTATTTGTGTCAGGACTGTATTTTGTCTAATTTACATCTTGTTAAATGGCTAACAGATATTATAAGCATGTGATTGACCTAGCTGTCATTGCATATAGATAATTATAACACTTCTAAACAACCTACTGGACAGTCTAGTTAGTCCATTAAATAAATTCTTGTTCTTTATAAATGTACTTTTGACATAACGTGAGAAAGGGAGAGGAAACAGAGATGTGAGCAGACCCTCAGGGGAACATCTGAAGGCCTTGAAACCCTCCACAGCACTGCCCGCGTGGGGAGTCAGCCATGGAGGGGAGCTGGCCTTGCCGGAGCAGAAGGGCACGAGTCTTCTTGTTTGGGGCTGAGCTGTTGGGTGGACAAGCCTTGGTCTGAACCACGGGGCAGAGGTGGCAGAAAACCTTCATGGCCCTAAATATGTCATGTAGTGCACTCCTGCACCACATGATTTGTTCACACTCCCAATCCTGAAAGTATCTTTAGGATACGTTAGGCAGGTAAGTGATGGAAACTTCTGTTGTCTGAATGTGTGATTTGTAAAAGAGCTTTGAAACACACGAGTCATTTGAGGCTTTTAACATAGAAATTTTGTGTTTATGCTTGGTGGTCATTAAAGTTGTATCTGATCAAGAATATGCAAAGACCCATGACATTTGCAAGATACCAATATAGGCTGCACGTTGTAACTGCTTACTTAGACTTTAGCCTTTTTTCCTTTTTTTTTTGTCAGATTATATTATATCTTCAAAAGTCCTGAACCATTTTCCTCAGTAACCCGTGCCTTTAGCACAGGGACAATGCTCTGTGTGTATGAACACCAGGTTGTCCAGCCGTCCCTTTCCTGCTGCCTGCTTTTGCCTGTTCTGTGGCTCCAGCCCACAGCAGATTTCTCCCTTGTAAACATAGCACTATGGAAGTATTAGTAAATGCATAACACTTATTTTCAGAGGCATCAGCCTGACATCAGGCAGCCCATCCACCAGGTAGACCATCTAATTCCTGCCCTATGTCCCTAATATTTTTTTCTGAGCTAGGAAATTCATCTTTCTGATTAGGAGTAATCTTTATTTTGAAGTCTTTGTTTTTTTACCTACATTTTGAGTGATTCAGCCAGGCAGTTTTCAATCCATATGTTCTGTACCATGTTAATCTTATATCACTCTCAGTGTATAACCAAAATATTACATATCACCGAGGTAGCGACTGTACAAATCAAATCGGTTGCCTTAGCATTGTTGCCTTCGTCAGCCAAAATCTTAATGTCATCATAAACTCCAGAGGTTCCTGACAGGAGCAGACTCCATCAGACGTGCTGGCTGGCACTCATTGCACGTCTCCTCTTGAAGCAGGGAAATGGGATGGTGCAAAGCTCTTCCCAGAAGCCTGAATGGCCCGTGGGGACTGTACTGTCACCTGTGCGAAGCAAAGTGGCTTTTATGGCTCCAGATGTCTGGGCAGTGGGTGGATGGCTGAGGTGCTGGCCAGCCTTTGGCCAGGGTTGAGGAAAATGGCAGAACTCAACAGCTTTGTACCTTTCCTATTACATTCCAGGAGGTACAAAAGGAGCTACATTTGGGCCAAGTACCTAACCAAAATAAATAATTGGAAGGCTGGATTCGGTGTATCCTGGTAATGACAAGGAAATCTAGGTGTAGTGGTGAGCTTGCCCTTCAGCACTAGCTATCCAACTGAAACTCAACATGAAATTACCTCAAAAATGTGTATGATGTGGCAGACTGTGGGATTGGTCTAGGCAAGCTGTCTAGGGAGACCGGCACCGAAGTCTGTTAGATGAACAAACTCTTTTTGCCATTTCCTCAGCTCCCCTCAGACATTTACTGTCTTGCATACATTTCTCTGCTTTCTTAAATTTTCCACCTCTTGCACTTGAACGCAATTTAGCAAGACAGTCCCATGAAAAACCTGCATTAGACCATAAACGAGAAGTATACCAGTGGGACAAGGATTAACATAGCAGTTTTGGTCTAAAGAAATTTGGATGTGGTGCCACAGCGAGGTGAAGAACGCACTCCTTGCACCCCAGTACCGTCACTGGAGCAGCCTGGACTTGGGTGCTCACTGGTCTGCCCACCTCTCCACCCTGCGGTTTGAGAGATGTTTTCTGCTGAGTTCATAAAAGAAACACAAGGCAGAATCCCCTGGCTGTGGCGATAGATTCAATCAGTCTCAGTCCGTTAGTTTAAATAATCAATAGCTGTAAGTGCCATAATGCTGTTTCCTACTTCATCACAACAGCTGAAAAGTTACAGAAGGCCGCGTGTAACTACGGGCACTCTCTCCATCAACTTCAGGATAATTAAACTATTTGGGCAACTGACAGGTTACTTCTCTCATTAAACCTGGTACATCCAGCTTAAACAGAGCTGATCAATGGAAGAAAAAGGCATATTTTTATCAAGGCTTTTCATGGCATTATCGTGTTACTAACACCACCCAGCAGCTCAGTATGTGTTTTGGATGGCACCGCTGCATCTTCCCGGCTGCCAGAGGGTCCCTTCTCTTCATGGTGCTGACCTCGGTTGCAGGGGCCTGAAACAGAGATGTGTCCCTGTTTTTGAATGATTGCTAAAGATCCCACCCCCTTGCTCTGGGAGCAGTAAGTAACACCAAGGCTAAATAAATAAATAAATAAATGATGATGATGGTGATGATGATGATAATAATAATAATAATATCTCTTCTTCCCAACTTTCCTGCCTTGTTCCCATGCTGTAAAACCTCTGTCTGGAAAAAGGTGGCTCCAAAGTTTTATATTAAGCTCCCTCTAAAGCCACTGCGTATGGTAGATGCAGCTTTTAAGCATGCTGGGGAAGTTCTTGATGTCTGCATTTCGAAGGGCCCAAACGAAGGCCAGGCTGGTTCTTCACAGCCTGCCGACTCCCCCAAAATCCTGACCACGATGTCAGAAGCAGGAGCAGCTGGAGGGGCTGTGGAAACGCTGGGTCCTGGTGCGCAAAGGAGACCAAACTCAGCTGCAGAGATTGGGAGAGCCTTTGCTCACCCCCTCAGCAGCCCCAGTTGCCCAAATCCCTTTTCTGCCCCTTTTTGCCACCCCCTGGGAGGACTTGGCTGGTAGCAGGGTGCCTGCCCCACTCATTCCTTCACTGCTGCCGGGAGTGTCGGTGACCCCGGTAGACCCCAGACTCCTCTGCCAGCGCTGAATTTGGATGAATTTGGATGGGGAAGCAGCTCCAGCCTGGGCGAGGGGTGAAAAACACTTTGTAGGAGACAGCGTTACAAGGTACCAGCCCGGGAGGTGCTGTGGGTTTTGGTGCAGGGAAGGGTTTGGCTGCAGCAAAGAAGGATGCTGCAAGTGTCTTGGTGACGGTTCCCAACGTAAAACCCAGATCCCTGGGGAGGGCTGGGGACCGCGGTGCAGCAATGCTTTAAACACCCGTGACACCTGCAGCTGAGACCCTGTCCTCGTCTTGCCCGTGTGGCCACAGTCCCCTCTTCTTGCTTAAAACATGATTAGCTCCGGCTCTTCCCCAGCTCAGCCCAGGGGTCCCAGCACTGGCAAAGCCATGCCCTGTTCCTGCCCCAACCGTGGGGTGCCTCCATCTCCAGGGTGGGACAGCCCAGCATCAGCACACTGGACCAGGACCATAGACCCCTCTGGGTGCGATGGAAGGTGGTAAGACTCCTCAACCCGTAGGAGGATGAGTATGAAACCGAGAGCAAAGCACTGGCTACCTAAACCACTGTTTACAGGGTAACTGCAATGACTCACAAAATCATTTATGAATACTTCAGGCATGAAAATTTGCATTGCATTTCTGCATTCTGTAAATGTTCCACGGTTTTTGAGTGAATTATTTTTCAACCTCAATTATAGCATCATTTATTTCTTTTCAGCGGGTACAAGCACCCTCCAAATTAACGGTACATTCCTATTAATGTTCCATTTCTGATGTGACAAAATGGTACATTCATCCCCAAATACAACTAGGCCAATGAACTAAAAAACAGGTGATTAACAGAAGCCCAATTCCTGGAATAAATCAAAGATTTGATGTGGACGTTCTCGTCTCCCCAGCGAGTGTCTTAATCCCTGGTTTATACGCTTATCTGCAGTGCATTTCTTTCTGCCAAACACTTTCATTTTTGCACAAAAGCAAACAAAAGGCAATTAAGTCCCCGTGGAACAAACCCAAATGTTTCACAAAATGGAATTCTTGGTTTCTGGCTGGCCTTAAGGTCATCTACTTTGGGAAGAGGCTGTTGTACTTTGGTCTGCAGTGAGACTGCATCTGAGGACTTTGGTGCCACAGCACTGCTGGGAGAAGGATGCTGGGGGTCTGTGACTATCCCCATCCCCAAATTCTGGGTAGTCTCTGACTACCCCACTCCCCCCAAATCCCTCTGTTCTAAGCCACTGACAAAAACAAGGTGAAAGAGGATAATCACGACTGGACCATGTTACTGGCTCAGGTAGAAACTGGGATTCTTTGTCAAAGCTGGTGCTTTCATCTCATGGGTGACCCAACCCAGCAATTTTACCTTGTTTCTTGTTACCTGACTTGATGTTACCTTCCATCAGGAGGGATAAACACAAATTTTTCTTCATTTTTCTCTTTATGCCGCAGCTGCCCATCATGCAGGACAGCCTGTGGGCGATGCAAAGCCACGATGCAAACTCGGGACATCGCAGGGGTCCATCTCCTGCCTGGCCACCTTGCAGCCCAGGGAAGGCAGAGTCTGCCCAAGCTGCCGATCTCCACTCTTCTCTGCCTTAATTAGTGTTTTACACCACAGGAACTATTTGTGCCGTAATTGGAGCTTTTCTCCTAATTACTAAGAAACAGCAACAAGAAGCCTGTGAAAAACTACTGCTAGCTGAAGTGTGTGAAAACAGGATCGGTGCTTGGGTTTTATTTCATATACCCACCCAGCTACCAGTTGTTTAGCAGCTTCCCCAAACCCCAGCTTGCACTTACAGGCAGCGGTGGATTTCTAAACCTCATGGACCTTGACCTATGGACTTCCCTAAAACTTATCACAGTGTTTACGCAAACAGCCCTGCCCTTACATTTGCCTCCTATTTTCTACTCCTTTCATCGCTGTTCTCAGACTCGCTTTTTTCAGTTCCCTCGATGATACAACAGGGACAATTCATTTTGCCTGGAGCTCCCACTGTAACTTGGAAGTGAGGGGCTGCTCTAAGAGAAGTAGCATCAATAGGAGTATTTTACACATATGTCCTGAAGATAGGAGCTGGAGAAATATCACCTGTAGGAGTTATAAGCTATGCAGATGTCTTTCAGTTTTAATCACAGCAACAGTTGGAGCCCCACAAACCTCTTCTGCCACCTACATGACAAGGTGAGGGGACAAAAGGAGGATTGTCCCCACCGAACATTAGGTGCCTTAGGGAAAAAGCTGTAGTGCGGTGGAGAAAATGGCAGGTTTTCTGTGCATGCTGGGATCAGCCTGACCGACACTTCACGCTCTGCTTAAATTTGTTAATTGACAGATGGGCTTGGACTTGTAGGCACCCCCAAAATAGTAGTGTTCTTTGTGGAGCTCATGCCCGGTTGCTGACACAGCTCTAGTCTGGATGAGACATCGTGTGTAACAGAAAGTGGCTGGAACAGGACGTCGTAACAGGGAGTGTTGTTTGCAGGCTAAAATAGTGGGGAATAAACAAACAAACAAATAAATAAATAATCCCCGGCTGCCCTGATGATTTTTGCATGTTTCCACATTTTTATTCACCTATAGCTGTGCAGATGTTTGCCAGAGCTGGACCACTTTTGCATTTTCAAGCCTGGAGGCTGAAGCTTTAACCCCGTGTTACTTGGGAAGCATCCCACTGCTGGGGGGTACAACCACAGCCCAGGTCTCCCTCCTCTGGGCTCTGAATGGCATGGTTAGTAAAATCCATTAACTGCAGCAAGCTGGCGTATTTTTTTCAACTACCTTTCTTTGACATAACTGCTATGCTTTAATGAATTTCAGTTTGCTTTGCATTTTTATGTACCATATCCATCCTTGCATATCCTAACACGAAAGCTGTTCCCTGCCGCCTTCCCCTACCCTTCCCGGTCCCCCCAGAATCTGGATGTGGCTGAAACAGGGAAACAAACGTCCATAGCATAACGAGAAGGTGAACTCCTAGCACTGAAATCAGGACCAAATCCCGAAGCCCTTTTCTTATTTGTCCTTTTTTTACCGTTAACTTTGCCAGGGGTTTGTCAGAGCAGAGACAAAATCAAACCCAAGTAAAACACTGAATATGATCTGCAGAGCAGTCTCATCTCGGAGCAGAGATTGCAAAGAGGATTCCTGCTCCATAAAAACATGAATACACACATATATAAAGAAACTCAGAGGCTTTTGTCTGTGGGAAGATGAGAGGTGAATAGGGATCAAAATAACAAGATGGCAATGTAGCTTTCTAATAAAACCCTGATACCTTTAGAGTAACTGGTCCAGGGTTTATTTAATCAGAAAAATAGCTGGGAGTTTAAATAACCAGCAATATAAAGCCTGCACAAAGGGGAGAGTGGGCAGGCTGAGTCGGATGTGGCGGTATCTTGTGAGAGGATATGATGCTTGAAAAAAGCAGTGACACATGCAAACTGCCTACAATGGCACCGGCTGGATTGAGGCGAGAGATAGAAACAGTATAAAAAAAAAAAAAAATTATTACAAGCAACAGTTGTAGGCCTGCAGGGCAGAAAGGGAAGGGAGAGGAGGAAGCATTGCGATAGATAAGGAGGGTGAGTGAAAAGGCGAGGACACCACGCCGGGAATGGCAATTACTTGGGCTGTGACAGGGGAAGGAGCTCAAAGGATGCGATCGGGGACCGCGGGTGCTGTGCCGAGCTGCCTCCTTCTAGGTCCACCCCGCTGCAGACATCCCTCACAGCCTCCTTCTCCCACACGGAGCCTTCTGAAGAATTCCTTTTCAGAGGAAATTCTGCACGTCTGGCTTCAGTGCAAATAAATATGCCTTCGGTTTAAGGCTTGAGGAAACAATAGTCATTTCTTTGGGAATGACTTTTCACAGAGGGGGGAAAATCCACAGTACTTTTACTTCTAGGGAAGTTTTAAGATGTTCTTTACAGCATCCTTTACTAAAACATGAATGTACTCTGCAGGGAGTAGCTTTCCAGTCAAGGCTCCTGTTGGCTTCAAATTAAGTTGTAATTAAAAAAAATAAAATGACAGCACTATCCATGAAAAGCTCTTCTACATTTTCTGTTGAGCAATGTTATAGTACTAGGTCAAGGGCTTTTGCATGATCCATGTACTGACAAGTGCTAGCAAGGAAGCAGTGGGTTTATACCGATATTTCACTGTGAAATTCCACATTTGCAACTCTTTTTGGCAGTAGGTGGTACAGCTCTGAAACTAATATATTAGTTCAAACTGTAGTACAAAATGTGGTATAAATTAAAGCCTGGCTATGCTCAAAGCCATCCTACAGCATGGCGAGATGAGGCCCTGGCGGGTCACAGACCATCTCGCTTTCCACCCTGAATAGCAGCGGCCAAGGGTCTAATTGCATGTGACAGTAGTTGGTCATAACATCTGGCATTTAAAAAAACAAGGGAGGTCATTGTTAATCTGTTTCGCAAAAATTTCAGCTTGTTTCTGTGGTCCTAGATGCAGTTTGTTTTGTGGTTATGAGCTACATGGTGCCATTAAAACTTAGTCTGCTGGGTGTGCTTGCTGAAAATCGAGGGCTGGAGAAGCAGAGGTCACACAGCAAGCAGCTCTCCATGTCCATCCATGCTGTTTGCAGGAGTATTTGATCTTTATTTTCCTTATTCCTCCACCTTTGACCCATTGTTAGGCCTGGGAGAAGTAGCGACAGCGTGGTTGAGCTTCTCCTCCCATCTGTGCCCAAAGCCGGGGGGAGGTCTGGGGCCACGCGGTTCCCCTGAGAAAGTCTGGTGTTGCTGAGCCGGCTTCCCACGCAGGCGGTCCGGATGCTTGCTGGCCCTCTGTTATCAAACATATTTTCCTCAGTAACCTGCGAGAACATCACATCATTGTAATGAAGTCTGCAGAAGGAACAAAGTCTTGGGGGTTGGAAGAAAAAAAGGGAAAGAAAAAAAGGCAAAGGCAAGTGGTTGGTATGGGGGGCTGGGCTTGCTGGGTGCAAAGCCCCATGTTCAGGACACCCTTCTCTGTCCTAGGAAGCAGAAACTCTTCAAAAAGACTTACGGACTGTGTTAGATGCTTAGTATATATAGGTTGCCACAGTAATTTAATGCCCAAAGTGGTGCATAGGCTCTGGGCTGTACAGACATGGGGTGGGAATGCCACCCCTCTGCTGGTACTGACAACTGCCATCCAGACCAGGACCTCATAGACTCAAAGATAATAAAACAGATTTTGTCAAAAGGATACTCTTTACTAGGTCAGGGTAATTTAAATGCTGGGGTTTGGCGAGAATGATGGCTTACAAACATCTGAAATGTTCCTAATACATGGTTTTACAGTCATCTTAATGCAAAGATAGTCAAAATCTTAGTCAAAATGAGAGTCGTACGCGGCTACTGCCATCAGAGGGGAGTGAGTGTGTCTAAGCCATTTCCAAAGCTTATCATAAGTTCCCACAGGAAGAGATATGAATGGCATGAAAATATTACACTTCAAGCAGAGAGATTTAGGAGGCATGTGAACCATGCCGAGGAGCTGGAAGTGGAATATCCAGTTGTCAAAATAATGCTGCGACGGCAGCCGCCGCGCTTCCTGCATTAACATGTCAGAGCCGGAGTGACAGCAGACGTCAGCGCCATGTGCTCGAGGGGGTGATGGCCTCCCAAACGCGGCTAGAAGAAAGCCCTTCTAATTTCGGTTGATTGCTTTTCAAATGCGGCTCATTCAGATCCTCTTCGTTGCATGAGCTCATTAGGGAACAGCTACAGGAGGAGGTAAGGGGAAATTAATAACGTGGAAGGTGCCGATCGCAAGTGGATATTGCGTAGGTATCAGAAAGACAGTGATCTTCTGAGCCAGGAATACTTGTTCAGACTATTGCTGTTACAAGTAAAAAAGATTTAAAACATGAGCAGGTATTAAGAGCTGCGTGACTTCTGTATTGCTTCGTGCCTTTATCATCAGTGGGTCCGAAGCTCCGCTAAGTTAGCGTGGTACCAGGAGCGGTGCCATGTGACAGTCTGAAAAAAGATGTCCAAGATGGTATTTTTCATTTATAGGTAGTTAGGTATTTCTGTCAGTTCTGTCCTCGTATCACTGCATCTTGAAAAGAGAAAATAATTATTCCCATATACGGGTAAAATGTCCTAAAAATTGCCTTTTTATAATGAATGATTGTTGCTTGCTAAAATTCATACCTGTGTAGAAAACCTAAATCATCAGCAAAGGTGGCAAAGAGGAAAACCCAGCTCCTCTTCCCTGGCACAATTCTGCTTTCCCATGACATCTATAACCTGAGCCAGGTCTTTGCCGAGTCCTTCACGCTTCTCCAGCACAGAAACTCATTTCTTGGCAGAGATTGAAGTCCCAAGGAAAAAGTGAGCTGCGTTTCGCTCAGGGGCAGTGAGAGGCTGGGGCTCTCGTGTCTGGTCCATCGCTGCCTCGTGGCTTTGCAGGACGAGAGCTGTACGCTCTGGGTAGTGTTCTAGCAGCATCACTTTCTACCAGCTCTTTCTGGTAAGGAGTACCTGGCGGTGAAGGTGTTCACCATCCTTTACGACCTCCAAACCTGGACACCATAATAATGAAATCCCTTACCAACATTTCTGGAACTTGAATTTCTGAGATTAATTTACTTAAGAATTTCAGTTTCAAATTACTAGTTGAAATACTCTGAAAGTTATTTTTTTCAGTCTGGGCATAGAGCACTCATTTGTTTCACTATGACGAACCAGAAGTTTGGAGCGGTGCAAAATGAAATATTTCAGGGAGAATTTTTGATTCAATTAACTTTGAGGAGGGGGAAAAAGCAAAATTATTTTAACAAAGGCAAACATCTGTAAAAATTATAATCCATTCCTCAGAAGTACTTGGGAAGATAAAGCAACGTGTTTGTTGAATGAATAGTTCTCAATAGCCAGGTTCAGGTTTGGCCTGTTGCTGTCGCTCAGCGTATTACAATGACAAAAATTGAAAATACAGCCAGGCGTTGGTCAATTTTTGCTATTTTAAGGGTGGAGAGTGCCTGTGGGGAAGAACCAGTCATGGCGGTTTGAGACTGGCCATGCTGGAGAGGGACCGGGGTCCTGCACCCCTGTTCCATGAAGACCTGCAGCAGCCCAAAATGTGAAAGTCCCAATTTTAAGGTGATGACGCCTACGCTGGGTTTGAGGAGGAAGAGCAAATCCTCACCCGGATTCACGGGCTGCAGCCGTGGGGAAGCGCATCGCACCTGCCCGGGGCTGCCGTACCTGCCAAACCCAGCCCAAAGCCGTGGTGAGGATGGGGGCGGTGAAGACGTGGACCCCTTCACCGGGGACAGAGACAGCGATGCTGCGGTTCCCCCAGGGTACCCCGGGCTGTAAGGGCCGCAGCTAACGAGCTGCAGGAGGAAGGCGGCAGCTCTGGCCTTGCGGCTGGCCCCTCTCCCCCTCGAAGGGATGTCTGCACCCGTGGCCGCGTGTGTGTGCATGCAAAGCTTTGGAAATTTCCATTTTAATAAAAGCAACCTTGGAGGAGCATGAGCAATAACCTGTCTGCTCTTTGGCACTGACAGTTAGGTTGTCCTGTAAAATGAGATTTTGCTACCCCAGCGCAGCGATCTTGTTATCGACTCCAGCTTGCATCAGCGTGCTTTATTAGAAGACAGCAGAAATAATTCTTTAGACATTAAGCAACGTCTAGTTTCTGCTTTTATCGGGCTGGCTGAGTGTGATTAAATCAGATCCAGAGGTAAGCCCAATAAACTCCTGGATCTCTGGGCTCAGATATTTGGTCCATCTACAGATGCTTTGAAGTCTGGCGAGAGGATAGAAATTAGGTCTTTCCTGCTGAGCCTTTTCCACTCCTGCTGCCTCTTGAAAATCCAGTTTTCTAGGTCTGACCTATGTACTTTGGACTCTCGGTTTTATTAAGGGAGGGGCGATGTTACCCGTGGATCCATCCCCTGCCTGTTCCCAAGCTCAGCTTTGCTCAGCTGTGACTCCAGGCTTCGGTCCCTGCTCCAGAGTGATGGACCTTCGCCCAGGCGAGGGTCACTGCAGCCACGCGCATGACCGATGGGCTATTCCGGCGCTCCGGTCCCTTCCAAGATAAAATCAGCATTGCACAGCTTTATGCTTCTAATCGCCTGTCTTCACGTGTAATCAGCAGCCAGTCCCAACGCCCTGCCTGTACCCATCTTTTCTGTCAACTTAGATAGCACTTTTCATCTCCGAAGGCATCAACTGATTAACCAGTTATCACAGCTCTTCTAAATCTTCAGTGGATACTTTTGTGCTGCTGTTCCCACTTCTGCCATGGGAAAGACGAGGCTGCTGGAGCTTGCGGAGCAGCACAACCCATGGGAAACCCTGCGTTGATGCTGGGCATGGCCACCCCGGCAGCATGTGGCGGGGCACGTTCCTCCTTCAGCGAGGGCTGGCTCCCAGCATTGCTTCCAGCATTGCTGGAAGAGGAAATTATAATGATTCATTTGGACCAGGACCGTAACATTTAGCTCCTTTCTCCTCCTTCCCAGAGTATAAATTTTCAGCCAAAACCCACACAGATGTACACCAGAGAAGGAAATAATCTGCAGATGTTGACTGTTCCCAGCTCTCGCCTCGTCTAAGGGGCCAGCGACAACTACCTGGGTCCTTGCCAGGTTTCTGGGTGGACTCCTCTTACTCACAACTTTGTGTTTTAATATTATACCACTCTTGGCCAAGTATCTACAGGGTTGTGAATTGTCCCCTGAGCTGTCATGAGAGAGAGAGACGTTTAATGCACAATAACTATTATTTCCCAAATATTGATGCCCTCAAGGCTTGTGGGATCTCCTTTCAATAACTCAGCCTCCTGCCATCTAGGACAGTGCTGTATATAGGAGGACGCGTGGTGAAATAGCACAGGGAGGTGATTTTTCTTTTCTTTTTTAAACTGTGTATATCACATTAATGAAGAAAACATAGGTCTGCCTGAGGGTGCTGTGACCAGCTTCTCTGCAGGATTTCATTTTGCAGAGCGATGCCAGCCCCCTGTCCTGGCTCCTGCCCTTCTCTGCTGGCTTTAGCCTCTGGCTCAGCACAGCCCTGCCCTGGGCGCAGGTGCCTCTGCAGCACGTCGTATAGACACCATCGGGAAGGGAAGGTGCTGGGAGCAAGGAAAGTAAGGTCTAGGCAATGGTGCAGCATCCCCCCCTCCCAAACCACCCTGTGCCAGGGCAGCACTGAGCCCACGTCAGACTGAAACAGCTGGGATTTGGCTCAAAGCTCGCAGAGTGTGTCTCCAGGGGAAATTAAAGAAGGAAATTAACAGCAGCATCTTTTATTTTCATAAAGCACTTAAAAGCACCAGATGCATATGATTTTTATTTTTGGCTCTCTAAACTTAGGCTTTCATATTAAATTGCAACTGGCACTTGGAAAACTCATTTTTAGTGGATTGCAGAAGGAGAAAAGCGTGGGCCAGATGCCCATGAGTTTATATTCTTTTGACCAACTTGCACAGCTCTGCTCATGCCAATTAATCCGGGTTTCCAGAACTACAAAGAAAACCAGGAAAACACCACTGACCTTGCTGTTCAGCTCTGTTTGAACAGCAGTACTTATCGCTGGTACAGAGCCAGGACAAGGCATTGCACGGCTGCTGCCGCAGCAGGGTTTGCACCCACAGCCTGGGTGGGAGCCATTGCTGCAGAATGAACGTTTGCTGGGACTCTTCAAGCCAAGAGAAGCTGGCTTGGTTTGTGGCTGTCTGACAGAGTAGCCGGCGTTTTATTTTCCTTAAAATGTCTCTTGCATATAAAGTCGTGATCGCCGATTTGAGGTGGCGAAACAGTTGTGGGGCTGCTTGTTCCTCCTGCGTGGCTTTGGCATCCCTCTTTGCCGAGGGACCAGCGGAAGGTACCAAAACACCGCGGCTCCGCAGCTCTCGGCTTGCTCCTTGACGAAGGGCTTTTTGTACCTCCTTCCCTCCAGGTGGTTTGGAAATGGTGCTGTGTATGGAGAGAAAAAAAAAGCAGTGGGTGTTGCCTTCCCACACAGTCATTGTTCTAGCTGAACAATTTTAACTGTTGATATGAAATCTTTATTTCAGTAAACTTCCAGCTAAATGTCAAACTACAGCCATTTCTCCTGTAACTGTGCCTTTGGAAGCATGATTGTTAATATTACTGGTGTTATTTTACATGACTTTCGCAATGTGAACAGCTCATTTCTCCATGAACAGTTCATTTCTCCAAGTCCAGAAGGAAAACTTCTTCATTTAACTTCAAAAAAATTATTTTTCACTAAACATGAAGGAACAATGAACAATTTGAGGCACACACAGGGCAAATATGTTATTAAGGCTCTGAACACCAAACCACAGTGTGATAGCAGACATGGGTCAGTGCTTTTTTCCATGCTTGTGTTCCCTGAGGTAAAACTGCTCCTAACGGCGCTGTGGAGGGCGGACACAATTTGGAAAATGCTTCCCATTGCTTAAGCCCTGGAAAGTAAGGGATAAGCAAAATTTCAGCTCCTGGCAAGAAAACGAACTAAAAAGCAAGGTAATCTATAACGGTAGGCTTCTATAGGCAAACTGTAAATGATACGGTACATTGCCATGTGCCACACACTGAGACAACTATTTCCAATTTGTCAAGAGTCGCATTTCTTATATACCAGTGGCAGGGCTTTATTTTTCATCCGGACTCTAATTAACACGTTGATCGAGCTCTGTGTCTCAATGCTCCCAGGGTGTTGGTGGCCGTGCCAGGCGTGTCTTGGGGGACGGCTGGTAGGGCCCACGCGGAGGGTGCCGGTGGACACGGCGGGCGACGTTTTAAACCGCCCGCTCTGCCCCTGCAGGCAGCTGCCGCCGCATCAAGTTATGATGTCGCCCACTCCTTTCTCAAGCAGCAAAAAAAAAAACCCCCTCCACCACGCTGCCACGTCGCAGCCCCGGGGGTGGGACGGCAGGAACCGCCGAGAAGGTGTCCGGTTGGGAGCGCGTCCCCAGCGCCGCAGCGGCATCGCGCCGTGGGAGCCCGCGGCCCCGAGAGGCACAGACCGCTCGCGCGTAAGTACGGCTGCCTGCGAGGCGAGCACGAGCTTAACCGATTGCATTAAACTCCTCCGAAAGGGATCCCTGTTTCGCTGGCGTTCGGCGACAAGCCGTAATCCTGTGCTAATAAGCCCGAGCTCCTGCTGCAAATAGTTTACAGCTGAGGCCACGCTCGCATTGTTTTCTGGCTTCACAGGGAAGGTTTAAAGGGTTTTACGGGGAGTTTAAAGCAGGTTTAGTTCTGCTAACGCCGGCGTAAACCAGGGGTGGATCAAGTAACTGCAGCATAAACACAGAGCTTGTTTTCGAAACTCCTCAATCTATTTAGGGAGCTACGTATGAATTTAGATTATCACCGAAGGGAACGTGCCCAAGTGAACATTATTATCCAAAAGTTTCTATCAGCCTGATTCAGAAAAAACCCTTTTCTTCCTTCTCTTTACTCATTTTTAAAGTTAACTGGCTGGAATTCAAACAGCAAAACACATAATGAAGTAAATGGGGCAAATTCAAACAGCCAAAAGCATAATGAAATAAATGAGACAAATTCCTTGAACTGCACCTAACATGAAAATGAATCTCAGCTGCTCATTAGAGACTGCCAAGCAGGGGACATGGGCAAATTAAATCACAGGAAGTAGAGGGAGGCATAGAAAAAAGGTCAATTACCTAAATCTCCTCTTATTAACTGCAAAATATTTTTTCAAGATTGAAGGTAGTAAAATATGTTAGTGGCAAATGGCAAAGCCTCTTTATGTGCTTAAAGTAAAAAGCGAGGAGTTAGGCAGAGCAGAGGAATGGGTAAACAAGGAATATACCACTTTATTTTCAGGGTGATTTAGCAGTGAGTAATTCTCACCCGACATACATCCAGGTGGTTGCTTCCTTACTCTCTCTGGCAAAATTCATACCTGGTTTCCTCAGGTTAATTCAGATTTTGCCGGAGATTCGAGCGCTGGTCATCCAGGAGAAGGAGGGGTTGTTGGTCCGAGGCTCATGGGTGGGCAGCGTGGGCAGCGTGCTGTCTCTGTGCACGTGAGCGGCAGATATCACCCTGCGAGCCCGAGCAATGGTCCTCCACCTAAGAGAGTCAATTCAGCTGGGATTTGTCGGTCTGCCTAATGCACGGGCCACATAACCTGTTTTATTTAACACCACCAGGCTCACTGAAGCAGGCGGCAGCGGGGTAAGCTTTGTGGCCGGGGGGGGCCATCACCTTCCCGTGCCACTCCGACTGGCCCTCGTGGGCATCTGAGACCCAGCAAAGTTTTTAAAGCTCTCCCATCTACTTACTACAAGGCCTTTTTCATCATTGTTCTTCAACACACTCAGTTTTGCTGGATTTTCCCTTGAAAGCATCCTCGCTGCCAGAGAGGGTGGGAAACAGGGAGCGTGCCAAAAGCTGGGTCTGCCTTGGCGGTGGTATGGGTGGAAAAATCATACCTTGGGTCCTGCTCTGGAGGTCACCGCTGGTCTTCGGGACTGCTGGAAGGACAGCAATTAACAGCCATTGCTAATTGACCTAATGTCTCTGGTAGCAGCACGTACTGGAGGATGTGGCTCATGGGAGGAGGATGTGGCTCATGGGATGCAAAACCAAAACATGTCACGACTTGGATGTTATCTTTGGCATGAGCAGCAAAGGAAAGCTGGCAAAGCCAAGCAGCTTGTGTTATCACTGAAAAGGGGGCAGGAGGAGGAGCTGGGGAACTGCAGCTGTCCCTAGAAATCGTCCTTCAAGAAGGAGTGAGCACCAGAAAGAGAAAAAGGTGATGGCCAAGCAATGTGGAGATGTCAGCGAGAGATTGTGCCAAGCTCATCTTTCTGCCGGTGGTGTAACAGTCCCAGAGTACAGGGGAGAAGGAGGTGCTCCTAGACAGAGGCTTTAGGGTTGGCACCATCTCGTATGACATTCTCATAACCAAGCGAGGAAGACGTGGCCTCGATAAGACAGCTATTGGGTGGGTGGAAAACTGGTTTCACAGTTAGAAAATTTACCATCAGTTCACTGCCAGAAAGGGAGGTAATGATGAGTATGAACCTGAACCCACTACTCTTTCGTTGTTTCTGTTCATGATTTGGAGGAGGGATGAGACTGTTGTTATTTGAGGTGCAGCTGAAAGGGATTTAAGCACAAAGGAGGACAGAATTATAATTCAAAGGGACAAGAGAAGTAGCCTGGAGAAAGCCCATGGTTTGTATTTCAGTGGACAAGCTGGTGAGTGAAGGCAAGCGGGGTGGGGTCTCGGGGGGTGAGGGGAGCTGTCCCGGTGTAGTCATACATTTGAGTTATGGTCTAGCCATGGTGATACTGCTCAATTCAGGGTTAAACATGATGCACAGGCCTTTAAGGAGGACCAGTACTCCATAGCTTCTCTATACAAGCCTGATTACTGTGTATAAACTACGCAGGCTTTGCTAACGGCTATGCCCTTGAAGAGGGAACTAAAGACTGATAAAACGAAACATCCTGCCCCAGAAGGTGCTGAAGGCCAGATGATGGCCAAAGAAGTATGAACTAAGGGAAAGGTAAAGGTGGCAGGGGGAGATCGCGACCACCGACTCAATTCAAGGCTGGAAGAACTTGCCCCCCCCACACCTGCAAGGAGCATGCATGAAAATTTACATAGCAAGCAAGGCTAATTTAAATGTAACTGACTAATAATAGATGAGAGGGTGTCATGGTTTAACTCCAGCCAGCAACTAAGCACCACGCAGCCGCTCACTCACTTCCCCCCCAGCCAGTGGGATGGGGAAAGAATCGGGAAAAAAAAAGTAAAACTCGTGCGTTGAGATAAGAACAGTTTAATAGAACAGAAAAGAAGAAACTAATAATGATAATGGTAACACTAATAAAATGACAATAGTAAAAATAAAAGGATTGGAATGTACAAGTATTGCACAATGCAATTGCTCGCCACCTGCTGATTGACGCCCAGTTAGTCCCCAAGCAGCGATTCCCCCCGCCCCCACTCCCCCCAGTTTATATACTGGACATGATGTCCCATGGTCTGGAATACCCCTTCGGCCAGTTTGGGTCAGCTGCCCTGGCTGTGTCCTGTGCCAACTTCTTGTGCCCCTCCAGCTTTCTCGCTGGCTGGGCATGAGAAGCTGAAAAATCCTTGACTTCAGACTAAACACTACTTAGCAACAACTAAAACCGTCACTGTTATCAACATTCTTCTCACACCTAACTCAAAACCATAGCACTGTACCCGCTAGTAGGAAGACAATTAACTCTATCCCAGCTGACAGAGGGTCGCTACTAACCAATGAATGTAAATTTAGGCGGGTTTTTACTAATCGTGTAACAGAACAAATACGTTGTAGTTCTTTGGTATGGTGTGCCCGCTTTGTGGAGTTACCACCTGGCACACATCTCTGCGCAGTCGTGAAATAAAGAAATATCTCGGCTCTGTGTGTAAGATTGGCTCGTTGCCCAGTGGCTACCAAACCCCAGTTGTGGGGCAGCACCGGCTGTGCTGGGAGCCAGGGTATGTCAGCGGGCGGGAGGCTTTTGCCCTTGGGTGCTGCACTTCAACAACAGGGCTTGGCTGGGGACAGTCCAAAGGGAGCAATAAAAATAACGAGAA
The DNA here is from genome assembly GCF_964188355.1 of Buteo buteo. Lineage (NCBI taxonomy): Eukaryota > Metazoa > Chordata > Aves > Accipitriformes > Accipitridae > Buteo > Buteo buteo. Next base: position 47,606,382 of record NC_134175.1, read on the forward strand.
GCAGTTGGGATGTAACCGCTGCAGGAAAGCCAGAGGAGAGGGTAAGAGACACTGGTGAGATGTGGTGCGGTCCTTAAGGACGGGAGCCATGAGGAGGAAGAGGGTTCCTCTTTCTCCTTGCCACTTAGGACAAGATACGACGGACTTAAAACTGCAGTTTTAGGGGGGATGAGCACATCTTTGTGGGCTTTTCAAGGCGCAGCCCGACATTTCCCGGTAGCGCGCTCTGCCTCCCCTGCTCCCAAGTCTGTGTAAGCCGGGTTTAGCACAACATCCATTCCAGTAACTCACGTGGCTTTCGTGAATTAACTACTTAGCCCGTGGGAATCATACCATTATCTTCGGAGGAACTAGAAAAATAAAGAGTGCATTTATAAGGTTTTTATTGTTTTCACCCCACCATCAACATTCCCTTTAAGAACATCAAAAGATTAAAAAAACAGATAGAGACATCTGCCAGCATCTCTGGAGATGAGTGTTGCACTTTCTTCTAATCCAGACCAAGTCTTTGGAGCCTCTCCATGCCTTCAAGAAATAGGGGAATTTTTCTTTTGTTTAAGAACCGTCTAAAGAACCTTTTACCGGGTTTTAACAGAGCCCTGTGTCAGCAGAGTTAAAAAATGCTGGCATTTCCTCTGCGCAGATTAAAGATGATATATTACGCTTTGCTGCTCAAACCTGATTTACAGCTTCTATTGCAAAATTGCATAACGCTTTTTTAAGTGCTCTAAGGCGCAGCAGCAGGGCTGAGGACACGGAGCAAAGTCCGGGCGGGTGCTGGTTTTTACCTCCTCCAGCATTTGTTATTCCTTCTCTAGGTCTGAAAGAAGAGCTGCAGGGAGCAACCTGTCCCCTCCTGCCTCCTTCTGACCCCCGGCATGGCATCGCCCATGAGGAGCTTGCTCACCGACCCCGCCAGATACCTCCAGGCTTTCCGCCTCTTCCTCACGAATTCGACCGAGCACCAGTGCATGCGGGAGTTCGTGGAGAGGCAGCTGCCGGCTGTGATAGCGAGGTAACGTGGAGGTGGCCACGCTGGGCTGAAGGACAGCCTGGGGCACGGTCCCGTGGCGGTGACGGGCTTGGCCCGGCTCGGGGGGGGCTGCCTGCGAGAGGCAGATTGCTGTTCGCCACCGGCCACCCCGTCTGTAGGTCTCTGATAGGGCTTGGCTGGAGATTTCATTTACAGACGCCGCTGAATGGCTGCTCTTCGGGATGGAGCTTGCCTAGCAGGGAGGAGATAAGGCTGAATTGTTTCCTCGCATGCAAATGTAGCTTACCCTGAATCAACTCTAACGCATGAAAAATGCAATAACGGATATTATGTTCTAACATTAAATTTGATTGAAAGCATCTTTTTAAAAGTAATGTTTTCAGTTAATATTTAGGCTCGCTCCAGTATGCGTGAATAACGCTCCTGCTTTGCCTGCTGGTGTGTGTTTTTTGCTGGACCCCTCGCTTTCCAAGCTGGCTGGGGCAGCAGGCAGGTGGGATCAAATCCTGGTTCTGGGGAGGCCCTTCTCTGGGCCCAGGGTTTTACAGCTCTGCCAAAGCCTCGTTAAGGGATTTTAAGGGCATTACACTCTCCCTTTTTCCTCCCTATTTTGCAAAATGTGAAACTTCTACAAACAATTTCTAAGCTGCTGGTCCAGACCCAGGGACATCTCTGGTCCTTGAAGCACAGACGTGGAGAAGGCAGGTTGCTGCTGCTGCTTGTATGCACTCATAATAAAAGCAGAACTCCTCTACAAATTGCCAAAATAACTGGAAATCAGGAATCTCCAAAGAGCAGAGTTCTGAATCTGATCCCTCCTGCCAGCTCGCAGGCCCGCCTGTACATGTGCATGTGGCATTTGATTTTGTGCTGCAGGTTTTAGTCTTCATGGGTTCTCCAGTGCTTCACAAAATGGATGTAACCCTCTCGACTGGGTAGCTCTCCTAAAATGTGTAAATAATGTTTTTCAGTATTGGAAACGGGAAGTCTACAATCAATATTCTAAGTGTTGGTGGTGGAGCAGGTATGCTATGAACTTCAATATTGATATGCGTTTCGCTTTTTTTTCAAAGAATAGAGGATTACAAATTGCAGAAAGGAGCAGAGTGGGAAATAGGTATTTTCTTGTAAAGTCAGCTCCAGCAGCAGATGGCATTAGCTGGTGTGTGGCCACATCATCTGAACTGCTTGTGCATCCCCACCCTGATTCTTGTATGTCCTCCACAAGAAACCTCCTTCTACACCATCACTCCTTAAGGGCAGAGAGAGGTTTGAACCATAGGGTTTCTATGAAAAAAAGTGCCATAATGTCTTAGATTCCTCAGAATATTACATTTTTACTTACATTGAGATTATTCTCTCCTGTAACTATTTACTGAGGTGGTAACTCCCCATCATTGCTGCCTCCTGCCCTGCTACGTGACAGCTCTGCTGACCTCTGTTTTGCCTGTACATATTTGCTGACCACAGCCAATGCACAAGCCCCTCCTGGAGCTACTGTCCCCCAAAACACTGGAGTTGAACATAAGTTCTAGAATAAATCCAGAAGAAATCAGAAGAAATAAGTTTCTTATCTGAAGTTCACTGCGTGGAAAAACAATACCAATAACATCAAGTGGCTTCTTCTCATTAAATTCTTGCTTAAGTTCCCCCCTAATTAAACGGTATGTTTTCTAATTCTGCTCTGCCCATTAAGTTATCAAACTTAAATTTTATATGAACAGTTAATTTAGTTTAAATGCTTTAATCATACCATCTCCAAAGACTAATCTCAGCTTTGTCAATCTCTCCTAATAAGTAAAAAGAATTGTATGTAAATGGTGGGTGTCAGTTATAAAACAGACAGGGTGACAGAGTAGGAACATTTCTCTCCAAACAAAGGCAACAATTCTTCTGCCAAAAAAAATATTGTTTTTAACAGGAACACTTCACTTAGTGAGGTACTTAACTCCCTAACCAGGGACACTCCAGCTTAACAAGATGGACGTTCAATCAATAATGTGCAGGCAAAGCTCGTTTTGTGATGTAAAAATCCCCAAATCACCAAGACCCTGCTGCTTGCCCGCTTGTTCCCATCACCAGTCCTTGGGCGGTCAGGAGGGAGCACATTCCCAAATCGCCGCAGCTATCCCTGGCTGATGTCGGAGGGCAGGGATGGAGCTGTTGCCCTGGCCCCATCCGCCCCTGTAGTTTGCAGGGAGGGAGCACAGAAGGAAAGCATTTCCTTTCCACTTTTCCACCTCAAGAGACAAGCAAACCATTTAATGTAGCATCATATCCCATTACACCCGCCCATCTACAGCGCCTGCCTTCGCCTACAGCCTTTGCCTTATTAAGTTCACACTCCAGCGCGCCGCACTCTGTACCTTTAAAAACCATAAAAGTCATCAGCGCTGCTATAAAGTAGCAACTGTGCTATAAACTATCCCGTTACGTAAAATGTTTAATTAGAAACTTAATGGTGAACATAGTGGTAGCCTTTAAAAGGTAATTGTGTTGGAGAGTTTAAATAATTTGGATAGCCTAATTGCCAAATTGTTGATAATGCAAGCTGCCACAGATTTGACTGTAAAATGCCTCAGGACACTTGTTTGCATATAAAAGAGCTAACTGAAGTCAATTAAGGCTGTGGATTAAATTATGAATCAAAGGGGTGGTTTTTTTGGTTAAAAACAATACAAGGGTGGTTTGGCCACAGAAGAGTAGAAAGGAATATATTAACCTATCCGCGTATGGAAATGCAAAATTCAAATTTTTTTTATCAGGACTCGCACAGCCTTTCGAAGGGCTAATCCATTTTACAGAAAGTTGGTAAAGCAAACAGAAATCAAAATAGTGCCGTAGTTCATTACAAATTCTGTGTTCCCAAATTTTACCATGGCAGCTTGCAGATGACTGGCTTTGCTCAGATTTTTCAACAGAATACAGGGTTTGCAGTGGCAGCAAAGCTGCAGCTATTTCTGCTACTTCAGAAATTCAATTTCCCCTCCCTCAAAGAACGTGTTTGCACAGATGCCATGTAAATTTTGGTGTTATTAGTTGCTTCGAGAAAGACATGTAAGTCTGAAAAAATTGAACTCCTCCTCACTTTCTCTGTTAAATTCTCAGGGCATTAATGAGGAGATGAGAGCTGGGCTGGGGTGCCTGCTTTTGACCCGTGGTGATGTGTGGTGGGGCCAGAAGCAGGCAGAGACCATTTCGTAGTGAAAAGGACCCTGCTGGGGGAGGACCTGGTGTGCAGGGTTGAGCTCTGGGCAACACATTACGACTACTTCATCCCCAGTATTTTCCTTTTGTACCTCAAATCTTCTGTATAATGGAGCTAACGCTGGAGTGGTGGGAGCCCAGGGGCACTGAAAACTGTGAGGATGAGGAGACGCTGGGCAAATACAGTGGGGTACCTCCCTCCACAGTCCCTCAGCAAGGGTTTGCTGGGTGATCCTCCATTCAGTACACAAGTTTGTTCATTTGTAGGGAATTTTATAACATGGAGTTGTGTGCAAGCGCAAGCACATCTGTCAGGACAAAGCTCAATATTTGTCTGTAACGACCCCGGGATCTATTATCCACCATAGTTACCCTCTGCTTCACTCTTCCTACCTTAATTTATTCTTCTATTATTTTTTCCACCTAAAATTTATTGAAGCACAATAAGCAGAAGTGAGCCCAAAGACAGCTAAGCAAGCCAGCCTGATATTGTCCCTGGACCCATGTCTCACTCAGGAGCATCATCTCCCTGAGCTTCCTGTGTTGCGGATGGGGAGAGGTGGCCAGGAGCGATGGCAGCTCTTTTTAAATTTTGAAATGTTGGATCTATTGGTAATTCCATGGGTAAAATAATTGCAGCTGGCCTGCACAGTGTGCAGAGAGAACAATTCCTCACAAAAGCAGTGCAGTCAGCTCTGGGGTATTCTGAAAACAGGGGTTAGATAAACACAAATGGTATGTGCACTATTCATTATACTTATGGAAAAAGTCACAGCACACTAAAGACAAACAGACGTGAATGTTGTTTCTGATTCCAGTGTAAACACATATTCTCTTCTCCCTCACCCACATGGCTTGGTAACCAGTGAGGCGCTTGGCTAAAAATGCTCTTACTGACTCCTAAGAAATCCTGCCAGATTGGCTGGTGACTTGGGACCATCAGAACCGGTACCATCAGAGTCATTTAGGATCTTCCCCGGGAAGTTAGGCCTTGTCCAGAAAATGTGAGGTCAAGCCATGTGCATGACCATGTCTGGTTTTCCCTTGGCACTGATGGTGGTAGTTGGAGAGGAGGAATGAAGATAGTTGGGACTGATATTTAATTTTTTCTCAAATCCTAGAGCTAAAACTTCAGTGGCAATCTGCTGAGAATACAAAGCAGCTACATGTGCCTGTGTGGTACGTTTTCTGTACATGAATGGCAGGTATCAGTCTTCAAAACTGGGGAGGTGATGATGGTGGAGATAACATTTGCCTGAGCTTTGCTTTCATCTTGGGTTTCATGTCTCCTGCTTCCCTAGGTGAGATTGACCTGCTGATCCTGTCAAAACTACAAGCCAGATACCCGGGGGTCACCATCAACAATGAAGTGATAGAGCCAAGTGCTGACCAAATCTTCAAGTACAAAGGTATTTTTACATTAAATAAATTAGATTTACATTAAGTATGCTAAATGCATTAAAAAGAGTTGAACGCTGGATGTCCCCACATTCAAATGTTTGCTTTCAGAATTGGCTCTTAAACGAAAAAAAAAGTCACTATTTTATGGTTTTTTTGCCATCATTGCTTTTCAACAATGTTCAGTCTCTCATTAAAATCTTAGTCTCTTACACTGCAAATAACTCTGCATGGCAAATGCTTGGGCTAGACAGACTTTAAAAGCTAAGCAAGGTGGGAACTGATGGGCGATTCCATGGGAATAAAGTAAAATCTCCACATTTCAGAAAGTTTTTATCCTTCAACTTGCACTGAATCAGGATCCTTCCTCAACATCAAAGAGAAAATTTTCATGTCTCATGGTAATTCTCACATATCTTAAAAATCGTTTCCAAATAACAAATAGCTAAACCTCACAGTGTTGCACTAAATTAGTTACCAACATTTGAATTAGAAAGCGTGGAAAGGAAAGCAAGATGGATAGAAAGACTTTTGCCATGTGCTCTGTGGCTTAGACCTTGTTTCCTTCCACCAACCCAAAGTTCTGAGCAACATTCATGAAGGAAAGCCAAGCATTTCCCAAGGAGGATTGAATGTTAGCAGGGGTGCTTTGGTCAAATTGCCCTACAAAGCGAGCATTAAATATCAATCCACAGTTTGATTATTACTGGATTAACACCTACCAGGCTTTACCTTAGCAGTTAATTACGGTCGTGCGTGGAGGTGACACCAGCTACGCTGCACAGGCTGTGAGCAGCCCCGAGCAGAGCACACCTTGCCGGAAAGCGGCTGCTGAATGGATGTGGCAGTAATGAATGAATGTTGTCAGCAGCCTGCATTGCTGGAAATGCTCCAAACCGTAGTAGATACCAGACTGTAAAACCACGCTGTAAATCTCCAACTCTTACTCTTGTTTAAGTCCTTAAAAATGAAGCATTCCCAGGATGAAGAAATTTGGGGAAGTTGAAGGAAAAAACTCCAAATAGTAACAATCCCTTTCTCCCTGTAGTGGGGGAGTTCAGAGTCACTGGAAGCACCAAAGGCTCCTACGAAATACATCATTTTTTTATATCTGTCTCTTTATTACATGGACCTGATCTTTGAAAAGATGGCTTGTGCAAAATCCCAGGAGCTTTTACATTGCTCCAGGCTGAGATAGTGAAGGATGGGCAACAGAGCATCTGCTCTGTTTATAAGACAGTTCAGGCACTTGCACATAGCATTTCTGTCCTGTCTGGGCTATCGACCATAGGCTATGTGAGACTGGATTTGCGCTGAATCTTCCTAGTGGTCCCACCACCTACCACCAAGTAACTGACAGTCCTATCCTACTTCAGTGAGTTTCTTTACAGAAGAAAGTTAAAGAAAATATAAGACATTGTCCTTATTTTAAGTTTTATGCTAAACTAGAAATGAAATATTCATCTGAATTTCTTTCTTTAAACTTTCTTATTTGGTAATTAAACATGTCCCCAGTAGGTATCATTAATTAGGTTTCTGAGCCCTAAGATTTTCCAGGGAGAATTGGAAACATTATCTGCGCCTCTGAGGATTCAGTAGTTATGTTTTCTGCCTAACCAGATACTTTCTCCTTGGGAAGGAGAAGCCACACTCACCAGAGAAACTTCATACTGGGATGTGCAGTGACGACAAACTGAGGTTTCTCTTAGGCTGCATCGTATGACGGAGGCTCTCCTCAAAGTCCCATGGCCAGGCTGTGGCTTTCCTTCACTCCTGGTCCATGTCCAGGTGAAGTCTCTTGGTGACCACGCTGGAGTGTTGGCAGCCCCACAACTGAGCCACGTTGCCATTGCCTGCACGGCACGGCACGACTGCAGGCAGTCCAGTTTTGATGGCACCCATCAAGGGCACATGACCAGCTTCTGACCTAGACAACAATCTGGGTTGAACCCAGGAGAAAATTAAAGAAAACTTTTCAAAATAGTTAAGGTGATACATTTTGGCTTCAGGTGAATATTCGGGCAGAAACTTCCCATAATCAGAATGAGTTTGCCCTTTCTGAAATTTTGGCTTTAAAAGCCCACCCTGGCAAGCAATTCAGTTTTCTTCCTCGTGCCTCCTCGCAGACTGTCTAGCAATTGAATTGAACCAGATTGCACCAGATTATTTGTGATGGTGATATGAACGGCTGCTGAATGGAGCCTGAGTTTAAAACAGCAAATTAAATCTGAACTGCAAGCGCCGGGGCCAGTGACTGATAAATGGAAGTGAACAGAGTAGCAGCAGCAGCAGCTGAAAGGGGTGGCCCATTTCCAGCCATACAAGAGAGGAGATAAGGACTGATGGAGCATTTCTCATCTGTCCGACGGGGATATGTCCTAATCAGAGCCCAAAAGGAGAAACATTGTGATTAGTGGTGTAAAGGCGCTGGTCTTAGCAAATCATGTTGTTTTGAACATGTGTTCTGTAGCTAGAGCTCAGTCTGCCTTTGGGCCATTTAAGTTTTAAATTTATGTTAACTCCAGCAAAGCACAGGAATCACATCAGGGCTAGTTTTGTCCTGGAGCAATCCCGAGCACCAAGCAGGAGCGCAATGAGATGAGCTCCATATGCCAGCAGATGGACATTAGTATTCCGGCTACCCCTAAATTATGAAATTATGTCTCAGTTTTGCTCCCATAAAAAGCAAAGAAATGCAGTGATAAACCAGGCCCTCAGTATAACTTATTCCTTGAATCCACTTCTCCATCTCTCTGCTTTCCTCGGTTGCTGGATGTGCATTGTATCGAGGTCTGAAAAGATGCCATGTGTCACTCTTTATACTAGTCTTTGCTTTAAACCACTATTACCCCTCCTACCTGAAGCAGTTGCCCAAAACTGTGGGCTTTTGAAAAATTATTTTAACACAGCAGAAGCCAAAAGTCAAGAGATGGGTCCTTGCTCACGGAGCAAAGCTCCTTCCCCCTCCCACCATCCCTGTGACACATTCCCAGAGTGAGCCATTTTCTTTCTCTGCCCTTCTCCAGCTTTTAATTGTGCTTCTCTCCAAAACATCCATCCTCAAGCACCTATATTTATTTGTTCAGTCTCTGGAAAACCCTCACCATGGCCTGGCTTCTGCTCAGCCACGTGGGTCTTGCGTGTCACCTAAGCAAAGGGGCCATCAGCTCTTCTCCCCTTTGGCAGGAAAAGTGCTGCTTGTGGCCTCATAACTGTTTATCCCAACAGATATGTTTTCATTCAGCTTGAGCCAGTCATGGGGAAGAGTTTCTTTTTTTTTTTAATCAGGTAAAGACTAGAGGAGCCCAAATGAGGGTGCAAAGGGCAAAGCATTAGACCCTCTTAAGACTTCATCCTACAAAGACCTTTACAACCCCCTTCTCACATACGGGCTCAAGGTTTTAAATATTCCACTGATGTGTTAAACTTGTACAGAAACTCTCTACCTAAACATGAATTTTGGATGTGTTAAAGCTCTGAATGGAAATGGATCCTGTATTTGCAATTGATATAACTCTGTTGTGCCTTCTCCCATATTTTAGAGCGTGTGGCTGAGACATCAAACCTCGAGAACGTAAAGTTTACCTGGCATGAGGAGACAGCTTATGAATATGAAAGTCGAATGAATGCAGAAAAGAAGGCTAAAAAATGGGACTTCATTCACATGATCCAGGTAAAAGTCTCTGCAAAGTAAATGTTGTCAAAGACTTGGCCATTAAAAGTATGCATGAAGTATGTGACCTCATTATCCACTCTAAGGGGAAGAAAGGAGAGTTTATTTCCCTGTAATTTAAAGTGCTTAAGCATAAGTGAACTGCAAAAATGAAAGATGAGTTACAGCAAAGCAACTTTGAGCACAGTAGTCCTATTAACCAGGCTGTGGGTGGCAGTCAACTAAAAATATATTTTAACTAGTGTTTTCAAAGCTCCTCGTCCTCTGTGTGAATTGCCTTTGTATTTCCAAGTTTACTGAAGCCATTACAAACCATCTTCATTGCTAAGAAATGCAAATCTTTTGGTCTCAGGTTAATGAATGAACATGAGCTTGGTCCTGGGAGAGCCAGAGAGCAGGCAAGGCAGTGACAGCCCCACGCTTGCAGAGTGAGCCCGCTGCCCGCTCTTGTGCTAATGCGTCTTGTCATCCTGCTGCTCTTTCGTTGAGATTGCCCCCATTTGGTTTCTTTTACCTAGTGGTACCAGCTATAATATTCACCAGGACCGCACCATATCTCTGTAAACATCTCTGCTCTTTCCAGATGCTGTATTATGAGAAAGACATCCCAGCGACTATCCGGTATTTCCACAGCCTCCTGGAAGCGCAGGCAAAGCTCCTCATTATCCTGGTATCAGGTGAGAGCTGCTCCACCAGCGCTGCTCGGTCAGGCAAAAGCCATGAGGACCCTTGGGGTTCCTGCAAGTTCAACACAGACCAGCGAGAAACCAATGCACATTTTTATTTAAAACATCCTTTATCACCTATAGAGGTGTACTGGCTGCATAATAAATGGTGTCCACTCATCTACATCCATTGAAATCTGCACGCCAGCTATATCTACGCAGCTCCATGCTGCAGGTTGTAAAGCTGAAGGCTTTGTAAGCCGGCAAACCATGCCATGGACACAAAAAGCCTTTCTCGCCTTCTGCCCTTCGCCGTCCTACAGCCTGGCCAGTGATGGACGGCAACAGAGAGCCCTGAAGTGGGCAAGAGGCTCCATCCCGTGGCTCTCACTCACAAGAGCTCCTTCAGCCTCTGCTATTTTCTGTAAAAGGCTTTTCAGGCTGGGCACTGCATTTTCTCGCTCCTGGAGACTTGCAGCATTAAGCGAATGGCTACGACAGGGCTCGGCTATGCCATACAGCAGGTGTTAGAGCACATATGGTTCATTTTCTTCTCAAACTGCCCATTTCCTTAATATCATCATTTTGGGTGGAAAACGGCATTCTTAGGCTGTTTCAGATCTCAAAGAGATGCTCTGTGGTCAATCCAGCAGGAAAATGCGGGGGCAGAGTAAACAACCTCTTAATAGTGTAGGCAAGGTTTTCTAGGGATACTGCAATGGTGGGGTCTAATTTGATTCTAGAAAGCCTTTAATTTGCCTCACAAGCTATGCAAATTTTTGTCATGTAAACAGTCACATCCGATAGTTTTGTCAGGGATATTAAGTTCAGAGGTTTAAGCTTAATTTTTTATTGAATTTGGCCATGTGTGCAACCTGTAATGTTTGATTAAGTTCCTTTTTTGTGTTCATGCAGTGTCCATAATAAGGTAACGCTTCTCTCACCTGAACTTATTAAAACTATTTTTTTTCCAAAATGTTTTTGGTTTAAAGTATTTTCAAGCAGTTCACTACAAGAAATCTGTATTTTAAATGATCCGAGTTACTGTCCTTGTTCTTTGGCTGAATAAGAATAGATCAGACTATTGCTGATTACCTGTGCATGGTTAATTGAAGTTCTTTTCCAGTTGCTTAACCTGTCCCTTTGGATATTCACAAAATGTGAATACAGGGAGGAACACCTGTCTATTCAAAATTAATGTGATTAAAAATCTGAATTAATGAAAAGTATTTGAAGTCCTTTCTGGGCCAGGTGACCCTGGGTTTTGTGATGGAGCAAAATGGAGCAGAAATTGCTGGGGTCAGCAAGAAAGCAGGAGAGAGGAGTAGAGCTCACAATAGCAGAGAAGAAAGGGGAAAACCTTGGGGGAAAGAAGAGTGTAGAGAGGGGAAGGAAGTAGTGCTATGAAAATGAGCACTGAAGCAAAAAGAGGTACTGAAAGATAAGCAGAACAAAGCTCATTTCAAAAAAATGAAGGTAATGTCACCTCCAACACAAACACATTAGGATGTGTTAATTAAAAACCAGTCTGGGAATAGGATTGATCGGGGAGGGCTTGGTCAGTTGGTGAGGATTGCAATCCTCCTGCTCCGTCCCTGCCGGGAGAGCAGGCGAGTTGCAAGAGCTATGCAGTGTTATTTTTAACACATTTAAAAAATCTGTTTACATCGCCTTGAAAACAAAAGTAGTGCCATATGCTGAGCCTATTGAGAGCTATTATAATAATGCTGCATTCAGGTAGTGTATAATTGCTCGGCACAGAGATGGCACTGAGTCACACAACACTGACACCAGCAAATTTTCTGCAATTAGTGCTCTGCATTCAATTTCCACCAGGTGAAAGAAAATATTGTAGCCTCTCTTTGAAACACCAAACTGTTTATTTGACTATAAATAACTGTTTGCAGATAAAGCATTTGCAAAACCGCCGAGCAACTGGTTTTAGTAGTTACGCAGATTTATAGTCATAACTCTCAAGAGCTGCTCATTAGGCTCAAAGTTATTTTCATCCCGTCCAGTCATTCTGGATGATCCTTTTATAAATGATTTATAGCAGAAATGCTGAATCAGAGATCCAGGCTGAGGGAAAATAAAGTTGTGAAGACATATCTGGGGAGTTTTCAGCTTACCCAGCTGGTTTTCTTTGTAAAACGTCCCGTGAGAAGAGGTGCAGGCACAAGCACGGGCTTGGCATGGGCTCAGTTCTGGAGGTGATTGCAGTGCGACAAGAGCCTTTTCCTTCCTCCCTCTTCATCTTCGCACACCCAAATAGTACGCAGCCGAAACATCCTTCTGGCATCACTGGGGAGGTCTGCTTGGGGTGAGGGGCAGCCCTCTCATTGCCTGTGCTCAACAGCATGTAAGCATGATGGGAGCGAAGGCTGAAGGCTGGGAGGGTGGTACAGCTTCATCCCAGGCTCTCTCCATCTCACCCTTCTCTCCACCACACACCCAGCTACGATCAGGACGATGATCGGGGTTTGAGGCAGAGAAGCAGGGAGGCAGCCGTCTCCACCACACCCCAGGACACACGTCCCAACACTGGAGAGATCCCACTCGCAACGAGGACAACTGCTAAAAAAAAAAATAAAAAATAATAATTTGTTCAAATAGTGTTTTTCCTTATTCCTGAGCATTTTTCTGGTGGTTTATCTCTCAGAAACCAGTGGCTGGGATACACTGTGGAAGAAGTACGGGTCTTCCTTCCCTTTAGATGATCTCTGCTCTTATGTTTCCTCTGCTGACCTCAAAAGGATACTGGATTCAGCTGGGCTGAAGTACCAGCTCTACGAGCTCCCATCCCACATGGACATAACGAGCTGCTTTATTGAAGGGAACAAGGATGGGGAGCTGCTGCTGGATTTCCTGACAGAAACTTGTGAGTTTTCTAAAAATGCTCCTCCTGAACTAAAGCATCAGGTAATGGAAGATTTAAGAAAGCCTGAATGCAGTGAAAAAAGAGATGGGAAGGTGCTTTTTAATAACAACCTGAGTGTAATAGTAATTGAGCCATGAGTTAACCCCTTCTTGCTTCTTGATCCAAAGCAAATAGTCAGATACAAACTGTTAACAGCTGAAATATGTTTTTCATACTTTATACATGGCTTAGTTTACTTTAGTACTGATATATAATTTTTGGAGCCTGTTAAGAAATCAGTATTAATACCTGTTGTTATAAGTGAGCTTTAATACCCAATTAATTCTGCACTAATCTATGAATGTGTGACTCACTAAGCAGTTAATTGTGCTTTATCGTATGGAAGTTGTATAATCTGAGGTAACTCAGACCATCCACTCAGGCACTGCAGAAACCTAACCATTTCCTAAGAAATAATCAAGAACTACACATCGTTTCATCATCTTAATTTAAAAACTCTACAGACCAAATAAGCAAATTAAAGCTTCTCAGTGCAGCTGGCAAGAGTGGAAGCTCAGAACGACAGAGCATTTGGGTGGCTGCTCAGTGGGATTTCTTGAGCTTGCTGTGACTTCAAAATCTCATACCTCCAGTTACTGTGAAAGTGGCCTCACACCTTCCGCATGTGTGATGGTTGCCTGCTCCTGCCTCCGCAGCCAACTCCATTTAATGGCACTGCTTCCCTCTCCCGGTATTTTCACTTTATTTTTATGATGGTGTGTCTGCAGAGTGATTTGTGGACCAGGTCCGTACTGGCACTGCAAGAGCGAAGGGATTGAAGGTGGTGGAGGCACAGCAGTGGTAACAACAGTCTGGAGAGGTGGATTTCACTAATGAGCCCTGATGTAAAGCCTGTCTTAGGAATCGGCTGCTGCTGTCATGTAGGGCTTTCTGGCATTTTTAGCTGAACACACAAAGCTCCTGGCTGCAGCCTTTCACTAGCCTGGCAGCAAGGGCCATGCCTGGAAGATGTAAAAATAAACTCTGATGCCAACCTGGCAGGTTTCTCTGGGATTTGTTTCATTTCCAATGGGGTCACATCAGGTAAATCTGTTCAATATATAGTATAGGATGTTCAGAAAGAAGACACTTCACCTCCTCAGTCCCTTCTCCATGTGGGGCTGTCTCCACTCCAGTAGTTGATGCATTTGTTTTGCTAAATGATTTTATGGTTTTAAGAAGTGTTATGCTCTCTACAAGGCACAACGCATAGCAGAACACAATATAGTCACTTGAATGAATTTAATAGTCTGAATACTCAGTTTATTCAGTGAGACAGGTGTGATTTCTGACATTGAAATAATTTGATTCAGTGTGGAAATGGTTTACTTTAGGTAATGCTTTAGCTGCAAGAAATTATGTTTTATTTTTGCATATACATATCTGATACAATATAGATTATTAAAGATTTGAAGTGATTTACAAGAGAATGTGTTGGGCATTAATAGCTGTTTATATTCATTTTAATGTGAATTATTTGAAACACACACTTCTCCTAGTGATCAAATATTAACTCCAGTGTATTTTAGAATGCGTCCATGGTATTTCTCAGCTGTTGAACAGAACAAAACCTATTAGCGCTTTTACACAGTGCTACGTACAGATTGCTGCATTAGAAGACCTCAGTATACCTGTAAGCTGCTATGGTGACATGGCAAAGTGGGAGAGAAAGAAAATCTCTCATTAGGACAGATTGCTGCATGCATTTCTAATGGCAAACAAATTAAAGTTAAAATTATTTTTGTAGCTCTTTTGTGCTGTCAGTGACCTCTTCTAAATGGTGTGCGGGAAGGAGGTGACCACTGAATATTGCCACATCAACCCTATCAGGACTGATGTATCTTTGGGAGCCACAGAAATACCAGAACAAAAAAAAGAAAAAAGAAAAATCCAACAACAAAACCCAGCAACAAGATGCATGTGCATGTCCTGTTGTTTTCTGGTTTAGCAGAGGTAAAAAATACAAGGAAAAAGGTTTTTAGAGTTTTGGGAGGAAGTTTGTGCTGGAAATTTGGGAGAAAGCAGGAAAGGCGCGGAACAGCAGAGATGATCTGGACAAAAGAGAGGAGGATATGACCACACACACACAAAAAAAAGGAGATTCAATGTGAATGCATGTGAGAGCTCCTTCCCCTCTTTAATCGGAACAGGAGAGGCCGGGGAGAGGGAACGCTTGCTGGGTGCACGGTGTTGCACAGGGTCTTATTTAAAAGCAGAATTCGCTGGGGGAAAAAGCACTTTCACCCCAGGCTGGAGAAGGAAACTTCTTATCTGAAACCAAACACGCCAGAGCTGTCCTCTGCCACCGCTTTTGCTTCTGAGGAGAATTTCATTAAAAAACGGGGGGGAATACAGTAAACTTCATTCTGTGTATGCAGCTGCTACCATTAAGGGGCTGGGGGAAAACTGAATCAGAAAAGCACCCTTAAGGGATAAATTATTTTTAATTTTAAATTTGTAACACATGCATTTCCAAGAAGTACTGTAAGTATTATTTAGTAGGAAATGAGTGTGGGGAAGCACAATTTTATGCTCATTTGACCATAAAAACTGAAGAAGTTCTTGTAAATCTCTCAAACAACTTCCTAATAGACTGAAGAACCACATTTTCATGTGAGAATCACCCTTAATTGTACGGCAAGATACAGCTCTTCCAGAGCATGTTTAGGGACTCCAACCTGCCTGTGAACTGGGATTTATACAGCACTTTTGAGCTTACCTGTGTGCTTTCTGCACCGAATTAATTGTTTTCCTCTCAGAAAGTCTGCCTTATCTCAACCAGCAGAAATTTCTTCCAAAAGCACATCTCCAGCCCAGCCTTGGTCTTTGCAAACCCCCAGGTGGATGTGTGGACCAAGGGGATGGGTCTTCCTCGCTTGCACCCCTAGAAAGTGAATTTTTAGGGTTTATACAGAGGTTCCCTGAAAGCAATTGTCTTAAACCAGCATAACACTGATTGAAACAAGCTGGGCGTCAAGCTACCTGTATTAAAAATATGCCAGAAATGATCCTGCAAGTCCTTCGTGCCCCTTTCTGGCTAAATACGTCTTTCAGATATGAAGTGTAAACATTATGCAGAAACGTGACTCTGGGTAAATGCAACCCTTAACATTGCATCTATGCATTCATCGGAGACGGTTCTGAACAGTGTTTGTTTCTAAATTGGGAGACAACCATTTTTTCTTTTCATTTCACAGGCACATAAACCTGGAATACACAGATTATATTACAGGTACAGGAGAAAAAACCCGGAGGGAGGCAGGGAGGGAGGAGGAGGAGGAGCAGCTCTCCTTTGAAACAGCAGGCGAACACCCAGGCCTGTGTCCCTCTGATAAGTAAGCGTGAGCTCGTGGCTCTGATGCTACGTCAGGTGATTATTTCCCAAAGTAAATCCCGCGGGAGGTTTGCTGTGCAGGGAAGGCAATGGCCCGGCGTCCACATGGCTTTGGAGCCATGTCACGCGGGAAGGCTGGGGGCGAGAAAAAGTGGGGGGAGGAGGAAAAGGCTGACCCCCTCCAAAGGAGCCCGGTCTTCACGTATAGGTCCCCTCCGCGTCGAACGCATCTGCCGGAGCAGCGTCAGGGCTGCTACTTTAAATCGTACGTAGAGAAATATTCTCACTGTTCTGTTAATTACAACAGCAAATTGAACAAACGCACTTGCAGCTCTGCTGCTGTCGCCATTTCCACATCGGTGTAATTCATGCTTGCAGCCCATGATAGGATTTTTTAATGTCATTACACAGTAGGGCAAAGTCTTCATTTTTAATAAAAATACAAATGCTAAAATGAAATGGATTAATATCTAATTTTACATCTTCATTTGCATGATGTGCAAAATTATCTTAAATATTTGTTATGGATGGAGTGGCTTTCCACCAATTTAGGCTTTTTTTTCGTACTGGAGAATGTTAACATAAATTGTAGCATAAATCATTGCCTTGTAGAGTACCAGAAGGCGCATATAAAAACCCATATCTTTACTGCACATATTTCCCATTAACCATAATCTATTAGTAATTGAAGTTCATTACAAATTCTTGTAGACTTTATTGCTATCATGCTGCATGACATAGTGAACCTGGCTTGCATAACAAGAAGTCCTTGCTGGGAAATATCCTATTAACAATGACTGTGCATTTGTCATTGTGATAATAAATCCAAAGCTGCCTGTAGATTATAAATTATTGCGGCGCCATTTCCACTGTTGTAGTTTAAAAGTTTTGTCAGCACTTCCATTTTAAACCCCTGCTTTACAGGCAGTTATAACTTGACCATAAAAATCTGCAGCAAGCTGAATCTCGACTTACAAGGTCTCAGTCCAAGAGCGTGTTTCTTCCCGAGTGAGATGCATATTTCTTCCACATGAAAATCTTAGAAGCAGAAGCTGTGTTTATGGCAGATTTTTTCTTCTGCATTTGCATAACTTCTAATTGGAAAAAACAGGCCATTTGACAAGCAATTTGTCCATAGTCTTTCAAAAGATTTTGCTAGGATTTAAAAATATATCAAGACAAAATGATGGGAGGCAGGCTGACCTGAGTGTTCACTGGTTTAGCACCTGAAAGAGCCTCAATCCTTACCTCCAGGTGCCGCAGACTCTGGGGAGGTATTGGGCAAACCCCGCTTCTCTTCAAAGGAGAAACTGAAGAGAAATGATGCTACCCACATGCCTTGCAAAGGTGTTTTGAGGATTAATGACTAACGCTGAAGTTCTGGCGTCCACTCAAGTCATCCTTCATCATGTCTATGCAATTCTTTGAGCTCTATATAGGTTTTAAGTGTTATTAAAAGAAAATTGCCATAGAGTTGAACTTTAAGTGTTAATTATGACTCGAGATATAAATGACATCAGGTCAAATCTTTTACAATTTAGCTCCGTTATTGACTTCAGCTCGCTACACCAGGGGATATCTATCTAGCTGAATGCGTCTGTCTATCATATTTCTGAAGTCCCTATAGCAATGCATCCGGTTAGCTGGACGTACCCATTATGCCTCAACTGCTCCTAAATGTGTAGGATGAAGCATTCACCTCCCTGAAATCACCAGGAGAACTTTCCCTCCCACCAGCAAGGTCAGGTTTTAACATCATCGTGCAATACATGCTCTCTCTTGAAGCACTGCTCGTGTTTTCGTGGGGTGGGTAATGAATTTTGCAGTAAGTACAATAATCGTCTTTTCACATCAATAGTGTCTTCTATCGCAACATGCCCCAAATTGCTTTAAAATCTTGATATGCAAAACCACTTTCCTTACCACTGAGGTGCAGCAACCTCCTGGGTGAAATTTAGCAGCTGTTGGATGGTTCACGGCACCGTTTCACAGCAATTTATGGCAGGATGAGGAGGAGGAGGGGGCTGTCTGCAGTGGAAGTGGCAATGCCAAGGAGCAGAAAGCAGTTACCCAGGCTGGCACTGAGCAGGGGCATGGGCGCTAACATGTCTCCTCTGGCCAAAATTGCCATCAGCTTACTGCTTCGCCTTTTCCTCAGTGGTGGAGTGGTGGGATGCTGGGCTGGGACATAGGGCTGGCTCAGGATGAAGCCCACCTGCCCACCACCACCCTGGCACATCCAACAGCTCATGTTGGTGGTGGGATCAAGGGTGTCTACCATCAATGGGCTTGACACTAGCTTTTGTGGTGCAGTCCTACCTGCTTGCAGCATCCTGGTGCTCCTTCACACCAGTGGCAATGGGGACCTCTCCTACGACTCACAAAGTAAGTCAGCCTTCATTAGCTTGTACCTCCCAAACCTCACATTCCAATCTTCACGATTTCCTGGCATATCAAGAGGCACTTCACCACCAGCCTTCGGTACCCAGCAGAGTTCATATGGAAGGCAGGGATGGATCTGATGGGTGTAAGGGAAAATAAGTTATCTTCCCTTTTTGCTTTAATGGGATATTCCTCCTTCTACTCCCAGATGGATATGGATGGTACCTAACAGAGATGCATGAATGTGTGGGTCCAAGGTAGTACTGGTGTGATTCAGGATGGTGCTTCTGTGCAAGAGTGGTGAACTGCTCTAAATAAGCACCGGAAAAAATTATTACAGCATGTTGCAGTTTTTTTACTCAGTTTTGTGTATTCTATGTGTATTATCAAGTCTCTAGCCAAAAAAACCAATGAACATAGAAATAACCAAATTAATGACCCTTTGAAATCCCTAAACCTAAGCCATGTCATCTTTTTCCGCTTTGAAATCCCTCAGCCTATATCATGTTATAGTTTCCCACTCAAATAGAATATAAGGACTTAATATCTTTGAGACTCTTAATGCTATAAATACATTTTGGTATTTTTATAACCATGATTTTGCAGAGGTGGCAACGAGGTATCATTTATTTTGGTGAGGGTAAGCAAGATATTTGCCAGCAGATATAATTTCTTTGTTTTCTTAAAGAAAACAAAATTACATTATTTGGAGGCTGTTTCAAGGATCTGGTATGTTACAATGGATCCTGGCGGAGATGAATTAGTGGCCAGAGTATTGGTGATCTTGCCAAAAATGAATAGCAATGCAATTTATCATACGCTTCTATAATTTATCTCACGACCATGTATTAGATTAGATAAAGACAGAAAGACATGTGAATTGGATGGACTGGACTAATACTGAAAACTTACACCTGCTTTTATGGAGGCTGACAGGAAGATTTCTGTTGCCTGCATTGCAATCAGAATTTGGCTTCACTTCTTTAATTTGCTTTGAAGTATGATCTTGTCCAGCAATAAGAAAAAAGCTAACTCAACATTAAAGAGCTTGTTGATCGTGTCTACTATTTCTTATTCAATACAAATTTGTTCCACCCTATTTTCCATATTCAATCAATTAAAAATTGTAAACAAAAAAAGACTTAGAAGCTTAAAAATAACAGTAATAAGCAGCTGTGAAACTGCTGCAAACACTCATTACATGCTACACCATTTTCAAGGTAACAAACCAGTAGTTTATTTTGCCCTCTTCCAACAAAATCCATACTTCAGAATCCACTTTTTATACCAAATCGGTCTGTCTGTAAGACAAACAGTCTGCAGCTCAGAGTGTTTACCTACAACAGCAAAAAGATGTGCTACACTGCCTTCAAATTCAGTAATATCACCAGCTACCTTCTTTAGGCTGGTTGCGAACCAGTGATTGATATCTGTTCTTTTGCATTGCTTTCCTCTCATATCTCTTTGTCCTGCTGCTATAATCGATCACAGATTTTTCCATCAGGCTTTATGTCAGATTAGGATAGTGAACATGACTTGCTTAGAACAAACTGCTTCAAAGCGCACTGAGGCAAGCCCAGGAGTCGAACCGCTCTAAAAATGATTGTTTTGAGCATGTCCATGAATGCAACGCAATAGCAGGAAGTCAGAAATATGCTTTTATGGTAAGGATTTGGCATCGCTCCTCTCTACGAAGCCTGTCGCAATCAAATCTACCACTGTGGGGCTGGTATTTTAAGTGAGGAGTGATGCCCAGCTCGTCATTTTCCTGATTCAGGAAGAAATTTCTGCTTAGAAGTCAGTGGATGTTTCTGGCAGGATTTGCACACATATAATGTCTGGGATTCAAGTTGCAGTCACACTTAGCTTTTGTGTTTGGTGCTTTATGTGTGCTATCAAGCACTGAAAGGAATGAAAGCGCAACAACCTTCTCTGCTCTGCATAGAAATATATTTTAAAGATTCACGGTGACTAGTCTTCCTAGGAGAACTAAACTATCAATCCCTTACTTTAAAAGCTCTTTGGGGGTTTACTGCTTGTTTTTATAGCACCTAGCACAATTGAGTCCTCATCTTGGTTGGTGGTATTTAGGTGCATCTGTTGTATAAATAACAAATTATTTTTTTTATGTGAAGGACAGAGTGTTATTTATGGAAGAGGACTGTAAGGATTTGATCCAAATTTGGATCAGTGATTGCGGATGACTTTGCTGACAGCAATTGCCTCCCCCGTGGCTGCTGTTGCTCAGATCTATAAACCCTGAGGAAGGACTTGGCTCTTCCCATGGCAGCTTGGTGACCTCTGGGACTCCTCCTGAGAGAGGAATGGATGTTAAAGCTTCACATGGGTTCAAGAGAAGACAACAATGTAGTGGGTGAGAAGTGTTTTGAGGAGGAACATCCAGTGTCCAGTGAAGGGGTTTCCTGAGCTGAAATAGGTGGAAAAATATTGAGGAAAACTATCATACGTGCTTGCCCTGTGTATATAAGATGCATAGGATACTCTTCTCTAGGTCCCCACCTGTAACCACAGCTGGAGAAACACTAAATAAACAACCATGATAGTCCAACCATTTAGAGCTTGTTGTATCCCAGACTGAAATGACCATCACTGGAGATACTATACAAGACATCACCGCACAGAAGTATTGTTAGCCATTTTACACACTAAATCTCTTCTTCCTCAATTTCATTCTTTTTTCATAACAATGACTGACATCAAAGCCCAGGACAAGCATGAGGCTGTTGAAAGCAGTGCTTGCACAGCCCACAGGAGCATGAACCCTGATGTCCTGCATTTAATCCCAGGGAAGACACAGGCAGTGGTGTGTTAGTATAATACTTTTAAGCAAATTCTGAGTAAAAGGCTTTTTGCCGTACATGTATATAAAGGAGGTTCTCTCTGGTTTTGCAATGTGACAGCAGATACTAAGACTGCCTAAAATTATAGCTTTCTGGAAAACAAAAGCCAAGCAAGCTTGAGAGTTAGCAGTCACATCAGAAGCTGTTACTGAGATTGGGATCTTTCGTGAAATAAGTCAGGTGAACTGATGCTCAGATGGACGTACTGCCAGGGCAGAAGGCAAACTATGAAATAAATACTCAAGTACCTATGGCCTGCTCTAGCACTGCATGCCTGGCAGAAGGTAATTGTATGGGGGGTATAAAAAATATATGATTGAAAAAAAAACCAACCCCAAGTAAAACTTGTACTCTGCCAAAGGCAGAGGCTTTGCAGAACAAACTTTGCAGTATTTCTGGTTCCTACGGGTCTGGTCCTGGCTACTCCTCCTCTCACCTTGCAGAGGCTTTGAGGCTGTGCCTAAAGACAGCACTTGCTCTAAGGCAGAAACCAGGGTCTGCTGGAAGGCAAAGGACTGTGGCCACAGAAATCTGGCATTTCTTACCTTGCAGGTGAACCTCAGGCCACCCGGCTGAACAGTTGATTTAAACTCTTGGGTAGCTAACCCACACAGCAGGAAAGGTTAACCCAGATTACTAAGGGAAACCTCATTCTGGCATGATTTATAGAGAGGGCACAACTGCCCTGTAACCAAGCAAGGGACACAGATGCCATGCTTTACTGTTCAAGTGGCTTATGGATGTGTAAGGTCATTCATCATACATTGCTTTGGACTCCCAAGCCAATAGGTATAAAAGCCTATCTCACAACAAGCACAGCCTTTTCGGCTCCCATCTGCCCACAGCAGCCCTTCCAACATTGCCAATTACATCCCTGCACATTACTATATTGGCTACAACTCCCCTCAAAGCCGAGGCTGTACCGATGTGCCCCAAGGGTGGATTGTGTTAACGAACAAAAAAGCTGCAGGGCCTCCATTTAACAGCCTGTTTCAAAGCCCAGAAGTTATAAGCTCAACCTCTGGACAACCGTGCTGGTTTTGGCTGGGGTAGAGTTAATTTTCTTCATAGTAGCTAGTATGGGGCTGTGTTTTGGATCTGTGCTGGAAACAGTGTTGATAACTCAGGGATGTTTTGGTTACTGCTGAGCAGTGCTTACCCAGAGCCAAGGGCTCTTCTGCTTCTCCCCCCACCCCACCAGCGAGGAGGCTGGGGGGGGACAAGAAGTGTCCTGGGAGGGGACACAGCCGGGACAGCTGACCCCAACTGACCCAAGGGATATTCCAGACCATAGGACGTCACGATCAGCACATAAAGCTGGGGGAAGGAGAAGGAAGAGGGGGGGACAACATTGGGAGTGATGGGGTTTGTCTTCCCAAATCCCCATTAGTCGTGACGGAGCCCTGCTGTCCTGGAGATGGCTGAACACCTGCCTGCCCGTGGGAACTGCTGAATGAATTCCTCAGTTTGCTTTGCTTGCCTGCAAGGCTTTTGCTTTCCCTATTAAACTGTCTTTATCTCAGCCCACGAGTTTTCTCACTTTGACTCTTCCGATTCTCTCCCCCATCCCATCCGTGGGGAGAGTGAGTGAGCGGCTGCGTGGTGCTTGTTTGCCAGCTGGGGTTAAACCCTGCCAACAACCACACTTCCATTTGGAAGGCAGAGTTTCTTCAGGACTGCCTTATTTGTTTCAATTTATTCACTATAATTCAGTTTCTCATGTATATATGGCTGCATGCTTGGATTAGCAATGCATGGAAAGACTCCATTTCTTTTGCAGTCAAAAAAGAAAGCTAAAAAGTGGACACGGTGAGAAGACAGAGAGGGACCCCATGAGAAGCAAGGCCAGTGCTGTGCCTGGGCTGCGGCACAGGAGCGGCTGAGATCTCCAGGTCTTTCCAGAAGAGGTGTGAGTGGGGGAAGTGGCACTCCCAGGGAAGAGTTTCCTCTCAGATGTTTTGAAAAGCATGAAAAGCAATTACAACAACCTTAAAATAGGAAGGTCTCTTCCTCTTTTTTTCCGAGCACACTTCTGCACTCCCAAGGCTCTCGCTGACCTAGATAGAGGTAGAGACGCATGTCTAGCCTAATGCACAGGCAAAAGTTATTCTGTTTATTAATCGGAGACATGTATTGTGGCGGCAGTCGGCAGCCCAAACCCTTGGAGGAGCCCAGGGGCTCGGGCTGTAGCCCGGAGCAGCAAGGTGCCCTGAGGCCGTGCTGGGAATGCTGGGGGCACCAAGCAGAGCTGCCTGCACCCACCCAGGGGAATGCTGAGCAGAGGAGTCAAGTCCAGCCATTTTTGGGACATAGGTTTTTTATTCTGGTCATTAGGCATCTTCATGCCCAGGGGATTTATAAAGCTTCTGCTGGAACCGGGGGAGTCAGGCAGAACGGGGCGATCGGCACTTCCTTCCAGAGAGGGCAGGGGAGCCAAACCGGAGGGAGACGGTGCAGCCTCAGCTCTGAGTGCATCTGCTTCACATGGGAGAAACTTCTGCCTTGTGCTCTCCGTGTGATTTGGAGGAAGTTTGTGAGCCGAATGTCCTCACCGCTGACTTGGATTATTTGCACGAAACACAGTAGTGCTCAGGGAACACATACCAGGGACACACAGCACTGGTCCCACCATTAGCTACCATGGCAAAAAAGCCTGATTTTAAGTTACTTTATTGGAGGAAACAGGTAATTCCAGTTTTAGATACAAGATCTCAATTGCCTAATGCTTTTTAGTCATGAACCTCATGCTGAGAGCTGCCTCTCTGGAGCTCTAGCTGTGCGTCCTCACTTGCAAGCAGAGAAAATAGATGTGGTGTCCTCGTGCGGATTTGAAGAGGGGTTGAGCTGGAGCTTGTCACTGTCGTGGTTTTAACCTTAGTAACAGATAAATCAACAGGCAAGAAGGGTGCATAGGAAGGAAGGGGGGAGAGGGCTATGACACCCAGCCAGTGCCATGTAGTGATGCACACCCAAACCCTTATCCCTCCTCCAAACCACCAAAGGCAATCTTAACCTCGGAGCAGCCGGGAGCTGAAAGAATACGAAGAGATGGCTGCAATTCATGTAAAAAATAGCAGCTTTTGCCCACTGAGTGCCACACCACTACTGAAGGCTTTGTAGACTCACAGCCATGGTGAATTTTAGGGATGGGGTTGGAGAAGGACATGGGTGAGGCAGAATTTCAAAAAGCAGCTTAGGATGCCTGGAAAGGAAATTTGGTGAGTGCTCTTCTTAAAAAAAATCTGATCCAACCAACAGTGTTAACCTAAATGGAGTAGGGAATAGGAAATTGTGTAATGGAGGTTTTCGTTATGATACTTTTTGCTTTCCTGAAAACCATTAAAAAGTAATGATGTGACCAATGACTCAAGCCTACAAAATATTTCCAATTTTATTTTTATACTCATTGTGGCCCTTTGTTAATTTATAGCTAGTGAAATAATAAATAAAGCCAATCTTATCATTTACATCTGACACTATAAAAGCAGTAATTATTAAAAGGTTACCTCGAATCAGTGTGAAGCTTTGACTTCTGTCATTAGCATATATAAGTCTAGCTTAGGAAAGGTTTCTTCCCTGAAACACGCATTTTGTTAAAAGCTGTTTAGTGCCCATAACCATTCTGCTGATCTTCTCAAAATATGTTCTCCTCACAGGCCAGAGCTAACCTGTGCATATGAAATGAGTTCAGCTTAATGTTGTGTTAAAAGAGTTTGGTCTCTGGAGCAGTCGCTGTTCTTAATAACATGTAATCATATGCCTTCTATTTAGCTTTCATTTAACTAGCCCCATACAAGCAATGAATCCAGTTTAATTAAATGTTCTTTTAAACAGCGAAATGACACTGGTTTGTATTTTAAAAAATCTATACGCCACAGGGCACCCTCAAGACACAGAATCCTAATAAAGAGGGTGTAAGACGTACAGCTAATAATACAGAGCAAGTTTGACATTTGCAGGGTAATTTAATGAACCAAGTGCTTCCTTATAGGCTTCATGTGGGAGCACAGTGGCTGCAGTACCATTTAATAGAAGATGAAGAGCCACGTTTGTAATAATGCTAATAAACAGCCAATCTGAAAATTAGACTAGCATGTGGCAAAGAGATGTTGTGCATGTATAATAAATGCTGCTCAGCGGCAGGATGAAGGTTGTCAGCTGATGCTGAAATCCTGCCACAGCATTAATTGGCAGCCTGGGGTGGCCAGGCAAGGCTTGGCCTCCTGCACCCCACGAGTCCCCAGGCTGCACGCTGCGGGGCAAGGAGTGGGAAAATGCACATTAATGCTAAGGGATGGTAACGGGGTGTGGGAAACGGGCACTGCAGGTACCCCTAAGGGAGCTTAAAATAGCCCCGAGGTCCTGACGACCAGAGGAATGGCTTTAATTCAACAAGTGCTTACTTGTCATTCCAGTGAGGGGTGAGGACAGGCATTGACCAAGCATCCCTTTTTAGTTTTACTTTTCTCTGATGATTTAAATCTGGTCTAACCCTGGTCAGTAAGTAATTTAACTCTTCTGTTTTCAAGGGCATCATAAGGTAGAAGAGGAAAATGAGGTAGAAATGAGTGGTAAATGTTTGTTTTTCTCCTTTAGAAGAATCAGGACCTTTAATAAAGTAACTATTAGGACAATGAAGAAATAAACACGGAAAGCGTCTCACTCATTACTAAAATGAAAGTGCTTGCTAATATATGCAGTGCACCTGGAAATGCCCATTCAAGTAATTACAAAAGGGAAAAACACCGGGGAAACAGGCAAGCATGAAGACAATAGCCATTAGAAACAATATTAAATTAAGCACGCCTTTAGAGATCTACAAATTCACTGACTAAATTGTGCATTACAAACCCTGCCTTGACTTCACTTAGCTGGAGTCCTGGAGCGAACCTGGAAAATTTGAAAACAGCCTCTTGATTTGTATTGAGCTGCAGTCAGGGCTGTTCCTAACTTTGCTTGGTCCTGGGATTTTTAAAAGATGCAAAAAATATCCTTTTTTTTTTTTTTTTTTCCAGATTCCATCTAGCAGAAGGCATCACAATCCCCCAGTCTGAGCAAAACAAGGGCAGAAAAAGGGCACTTCATGCCATGCAGCATTAAGCTTGGCAAATGGCATAAAGCCCATCAAAATCAGCAGGCAACTTCTCATTGACCGAACAGCCCTTGAGTGTGGCCACCCATGAACGTTCGGGTGAATTTGGCCGCGCTAGCCCCTGCGTGCACCCAGGATGAGGAGCCCCATGTTTCCCTGGGGAGCCCGCTCCCACCCAGCTATAGGGCAGGACAGCTTCTTACCCTGTATTTTGGCTAAGGTGCCTTTTGCTATGGGGCAGAGCCTGCAGGCAGGGGGATTACCCCCCTGGGATTTCTGCCCCTCAGGTATTCCCAGACCAGAGACAGCTCATGGGACACCAACCGTGAGCCATGGTTCAGAGCTCGTTCTGCTAAGGGGCTCACAGCCACATGGATGCTTCTGTGTCTGTGCAAAGAAAGGGTCTAACTGAGACCAAGATACTGACCTTACTGGTGACAAAACTGTATCCTCCTACAGAGACATGAGAAATCAGTGAGGACAAGGTTATTAATATGTTTATTGGAATGCAGGGTTGTTTATAACCACTTCCCTATCGTTGATGAGATTTCCAGGGCTAATGGAAACTCTCCCACTTTCTCCTGTTCTCTGAGAGATCGCCTAAAATTGATTGTGGAAGCCAGCAACCACTTCCAATTGATTTTATGTCATTAAACATTAAAAACTGTGCGCGGTTTCCATAGACTTTTTTCTGCTGGGAAGTGGGCTATCACCCACCAGAGGTCCCAGGTTGCTGCTAAAACCATGGATTGGCTGGGAGGGGGGTAAAATTGTTAGAAAACTCTTTTCTAGCTAAGACTTTCTTGTAACAACACATGCACATAACCTGTGCTCCTTCCTCTTCCAAAACTTGGGAGATAGGCAGTTTTATTTAATTTTTCAGCTTTCAGCTTTAGTGGGAAGAGAAGAGCTGAATGGAGATCATTCATTTCTGCTTTTAGCCACTTGGCCCCTCTCTGCTTTTCCCTAGGCAATGAGGTGCTTCTGCTTTGTTTGCTGTTAGGGAATCTCCTAATATCATTCCTCCCCTCATTCCCTCAAGGATTTCCAGTGAGCCAGAAGAAAATAGGACCTTTGAGAAGTCTTTGCTCCCAGGAAAGCAGAAGGTGAGGGCTCCTTCCCTGTTTCTCAGTTCATTCCCTCCATACAAACAATCTGGAGCCAATCTGCACGGTGCAGATGGAAATTCCCATTTTAGCTGTTGATGGGCAGTGGGGAAGCAGCGAGCTCCTATGCAGTTGCAGACTGCAGGGCTCATACCTGATGCTGATCACAGCGAGGGCTCTCCAGAGACATGTTTTGGGAACATGTATATGTAAATGAGGCTTTTCCAAAACCCCAGGGAAGTCTGTGAGAAGTGAATTCAGGATGACTCCATCCCTCTCATACCTAAATAACAGACCTCTGTGGTCTGAAGGTGTCAGAAGATCAGGAGAAAAGTGGACTCACACAGATCCTTTCCCCTCCATACAGCTATCGAGAGCCCCATAGACCTTTCCCACTGTCATGGTTTAACCCTAGCTGGCAACTAAGCACCACGCAGCTGCTCGCTCACTCCTCCCACGGTGGGATGGGGAGAGAATCGGTCTTCCCCCCACCTTTACATGCTGACCATGATGTCCTATGGTCTGGAACATCCCTTGGGTCAGTTGGGGTCAGCTGTCCCGGCTGTGTCCCCTCCCAGCTCCTTGTGCCCCCCCAGCCTCCTCGCTGGTGGGGTGAGAAGCAGAAAAGCCCTTGGCTCTGGGTAAACACTGCTCAGCAGTAGAAAACATCCCTAAATTAGCAACGCTGTTTCCAGCACAGATCCAAAACACAGCCCCACACTAGCTACTGTGAAGAAAATTAACCCCACCCCAGCCAAAACCAGCACACCCACCCCGTTGTGAGTCACATTTCCATTAGTTGTACCAAAAAACTAGAGCACTGATGGGCTGCTGAGGGGATAATGGCTAGACAACAAATGGTAGGACCAGCCATCTTGAATGCTGAAAAGTGTCAGCTGCTTTGCTCAGATGTCCTAGATACAAATGGAAAAACACTCTGACTGAGGGACAATGCCTCCTGTTCCTGTAGGGAAGCACATTCAAGAGGACAGCTTTTGTGCACCATTTCAGACTTTGCAATTAAGGCCGGAATAGCCCATAAAGTGACACATAACGTATTAAACACCTTCTGCGTCTTAGGAAGTGCAAACTAGGTGTTGCAAATGGAGACTCATATGGCCCAGCTGCCTCAGGCCATATGGTCACTCTGCTCCTCGCTGTGCCACTCTACGTTCAGAAACGCAGCAGGGTGGCAGTTGGGACGCCGGCGTGGGCAGGGAGCAGCAGCACATGCGAGGGTGAAAACGATGCTGGTCAGACAGAGCCCTGCTTGACGTGCTTTCTCTGTTAGCATTTGTGGACTTGATTCAGCTACTCAATTTGTGATACGTAGAGCAGCCAAAATAACTCTATGCAAAATAAACAGCTGAGAGCGGATGAAAATAGAGCTAATAATACAGTCATTAGGAAGAGAGCCAAAGCACAAATTGCAGTGTCGAGTGTGAAAGGAGAAGTCAGAGAAGGGAAATGACTGTACGTACCCTATACTGCATGGAGGACACAAATATGGCCCCAAATAGCAGCTGTCTGTAGCAAAGGGACAGCAAGAGGCTGTGTGGCCAGACCTCTTGGCTTAGCACCGGACATCATCCCAGCAGGATGGCGTGTGAGTGCTGGGTAGGTTGTTCATCGCCCTGCCTGGTGGGCAACAGCTCGGTGAGGTACCTAGCAGGAGGCTGGACAGGAGCATCTCACGCCATGACTTTGTGTCACCTGGGAAGATGGGAGCACCAACCCGCTCTTTCAGATGTGCAAGACACATCTGCGAGGGGGTCATTTCCTGGCACCAAGATGGGTCATAATTAAGAGAGCCGCAGCTGGACATTTCAAACCAGCAAACTGACAGTCCAGGAGGGCCAGGGGTGGCAACGGTAAACCATTTCCAATCCTTGGATGGGCACCAGTAACTGCAGCGTAGGGTGTGTGGCTGCCTCGTCCCATCCTGCAGAGGCTACAGTCCTGCAAGTGGAGCTTAACCTTCGTGCATTTTATAAGGCAGGCACAATACCAGAAATGGTTAAGAGTAGCAGAGCAGTCGGGGATATTTTACTGCTATTTGCTTGATTAGCCAGTGTTTCTGATCCATCTAAGGTCAGAGAGTGTATTTCTTTTTACCCTCAGGTGAAAGCTAATGATAATGCAGCTTCTCAACTTGCCATTCACGGCACCTATTTAAAGTTGCTCGAAGAGGCTGTGCAACTGCACATCCTTGAACAGAAAACTTCAAGTGCCTTTTTGTGCCAAGTGCTCTTGAGTTTAGACCTACCTCCAACTTGAAACAGGAGGAAAGTCCTTCCAGAGAGCAAAAAGAGGGCAATTAAATATGTACTTGTTTATATAATAGCCTTCTGCCCAAGATGATCAAGGCTATCCTCCTTTATATGAGTATTTCTGCTATGATAAAAATGCTGTAGGAAAAACGATGTAAGCCCACACTTCAGAAGTATTGACCGGAATGATTTCTCCCCACTCTTCTTGCCGTCAGCTTTCTCAGGTGGTTCTCATCCAGTCTGTTGCATTCTTAAAATGAGAAAAAAAATAAATCCTGATTTCTTAATCACATGTTACAGAATGATTGTGATTTCCCTCAATATCTCTCTGTACCTCTAGGGAAATATGTCTAAGCCAATCTCTGGCATCACTCTTTCCTAATCCCCCGTGTACACCAAGGTGGAGGGTTTATTTAGTGGTGTGGAGATGTCCACCTCTTCAATGATTTTTGCCTGCCTTGTTCTCTCATTGCTGAAGGAAGTATGTTAAAGGATTTTTGGTTTTCTTTTCTCTTTTCTCTCTTTTCTTTTCTTTTCTTTTCTTTTCTTTTCTTTTCTTTAAGTAACACTATGACCCTAAAAAATTAAGCTTTTGGGGAAACAATTTTTATTTACAAGTAACACCTAAAATTGCAGTAACAGGAAGGAATATGAGATATAGTCACACCCCCTTGATTTTCTTTGTTCCTTTGAAGTTGTCAGAATTTCAATGCATATAATGAATTTTCCTTTTTAGCTGAGGCACTCATATCACCTCTGCCAGAAGTTTCTTAGCTTCTCACAAAAGTTCAGGCTAGAGAAGCAATTTTCTTTCTGTAATATGGGTGGGGCACCAAGATGCAAAGACAAACTAGATTTAAAAAATGATTTTGGTGTCTAAAGCTGATAGTAAAAACTCAATGACAGTTTCAGGAACTCTCATTGTGTGAAACCAAGAAGAGTTAGTAACTATTTTTTTCATCTTTCAGTACCTGAATGTCTTCAAACTCTGTCCCTCACTGATGTGCCCAGGTTCATCCATGAAGCCTGTGCAAGTTGAACCTGCACTCCCAGCTTTGGCCCACAGTGCAGACTGAGCCCACATCCAATGATGATGTAAACTTACTTAAACATAGAGAAACATGTCCAGAAAAGCACAGAAGAGTGACAAGGGTAATTAAATAGATTTTGTGAGGACAGTGTCACGTGTCATGTTGTTTGCCCATGCAGGCGCAGTCCTTCTTTGCCAAGGTGGCAAAAGTGGCTTTTCTAAATAAATGCTCCAGATGAGCTGAATCAAGGCAGAAAGATTTCCCTCTTTCCTTTTCATTCCTTGCACAATGCAAAGCAGAAGACACCTATGCCAAACCATTTCATTTCTTCCAGCTTTATTGCCAGCCTTCGGGCTGCCTCATTCTGGGCCTGCTGCAATCCAATCTGCTCTTGCTAATACTTCTAATATAATATTTATAACAGCCCAGGTTGAACCAAAGGCTACTTGCACTGACAGATGCCACAAGCTATATCTCTCCTTTCCATTTTATTGTTTGGTAGCCTCTGGCAAAGAGGGAGAGGATCTGGTAATGAAATGCTCCTTCTCTGCTTTCAACACACAGGAACATTTTGCTGTGCTGCCTATTATTCATGGGGGAGTAATCAAGTGGTTGCCGGTTGGTTATCAATGTGTTGTGGAAGGGCAGGATATGTGATTGCGGTGGATAGGATATGTTTCTGATTTAATTATCAAGCTGCAAACACATATCAGCTTTCACACTTGTGGCTTTGGGGACATGCACGTAGGCAAACTCAGCTGCGACACTGTGGACAGAGGGACCTTATTCTGTAACAGGGGTGTAAAGTCATTTCTCTGTAACTAAAGATAATGAGTTCTGCAGGACTATAAATAGGCGTGGAGCTGTTTTGCAGATAAAGCATCTCTTTGCTACTTTGCTACAGCAGAGCACTGGGGAAAATTCTGCAGGGAACAATCTTCTCCTGGCAGATGGTTGGACCAGGAGACCTGCTCGACATTTTCTATGTCTAGTTTTCATGATTTATACAGCATCACCCCTTGGAAAAGCAATTCTGAAAGGACATTATGATTCTATGATAATCCACTGTACTTGAAAGAAAAAAAAAAAAGCCAATATAAATATGCGTATCCCCTATGGTTGGAGCTAACCAACTTCTTCAACTTAAGTTCTGTTTCAGTTTTTCAACTTGCTTGGCTAGAACCACATGGAGGTTTTTTTTAAATGGCTGATTAAGCAAATTTCCATGGGAATAATAGTGATTTTGGGGGAGGTGAGAATGGATGGAGGGAAAGAAGAGGGGAGCTATCAGGCACACTGGGCCCTGCACTGTTCAAGAGCTAAGTTCAGTCTCTGGTAAGGGCCAGACTGAGGAGTTATTCAGTGCCTCCTGCCCTGGACATGTGCCCTAGCCGGTAGACTACTTATTAGCTCTCTCTGGGGGAGAAGGAAACTTCCTTTTTACCAAAATCTCTGTTTTCACCCAATCACAGAACGAGAAAGATGATGAAATATCAAAAACAACTTTTGGAAGGAAAACAGCTTTCTTTCAAGCTCTATTCAAGTGCCTTGGGGAGGGGGAAGCTCCTCCTTCTGGTCTTCATTAGAAAGAGAAGTGTGAATCAAGGGGAAAAATAAGATCCTAGGAGAGCAAAAAGCTTTAGGGCAAAGTTTTTTCTCAGTACATCTCAGTGTAAAGTTGCCGGCTACTGGGAGAGTTTTGCATTGCTCCATTATGAGCCTTTGCTCCATATAGCAGAGCTACGGGGTACAGCTGTCTTCCAAGGGCAGTATTCTCCAGAAGTAAAGATTGAAATGTTCAGTCATGCTCATAAGGGCATCAAAGACCAGAAACAAAAATATTTCAGATAAAGGATATGTCATCAGGCCAAACTGGGAGGACAAGAAAATGTACTGACCAAAGAGCCCATGATGGGAAATGGCTGGAGACAGGTGATTTTGAAATTAACAATTAGTTTTAAATCAAACTAGCAATTCATTTAGAACCACAATTTAAACAGAAGACAATTAAGTCAGTAAATACAGAAAAGCTGTGGAAAAAAATATACCAACTTCATTTATGTTTACAGCTGCACTTTGTCCCCCACCCTTGATCTTTCTGTATAAACACAGTGTGGAAAAAAGGCTCAGAGCTTTCCAAGTGCCATGCACAAGTAGAGTGCAGAAACCTGACTAGTTGTTGGTTTTAGTCTCTCTTGATATATGTCCATCACTACGATATAGCATCCACTGATAACTCCTACTTCATACTATTGGTCTTTCCTGCAAAGGAGCTGTGCTCCTCTAAACACAGTTTTCTTTAAGGCAAACAAGACCCAGAGAGCTGGATGCCCTCATATTGTGCAGTTTTAATCTAAAACCACAGGAAAAAAAAGTATTCTGAATGCAAAGCAAATAGCAATTACCCTGACACTTCCTCATTTCACCAATGAACTGCAGCTGTATTTGTCTTGGGCAGGGGAACTGTTTTCACTTAAGCCATGGAGAGAGGAGGGTACAAATCCCAGAATTTCATTGCCTGCAGGAATGAATCCCCATGGCACATACATATGGGTGTGAATTGCTTGAGTCCTCACCTGGAAAAGAGCACTCAACTTATTCTTGCCTCTCTTGGATACAGCTGGCCAGGACAATTTACATTGCCTAGAAACTGGGAAGCAGAGCATATGTCTAACTGATTTTGCTCCACTATTATTTTTAAAAAGCCCCAGCCTCAGCAGTCCTCAAGAGGTCTCTCCCACTCCTTTAATTTCTTAATACATGTAAAACCGAACAGAAGAAAAACAAGGCAGAAGGTTCATACAGTTAAGCTCTAGATTGACTTCATCCAACTTAATGCTTTTTAATCACTCTTTGAACAAAAGATTTAGTCTTCATAATCCTCCTTTTGCTCAATTTGCTGTTCCTTACTTTATGAAATCTACTGTTTGTTTGGTTTCCCTGATTCCCACCCCCTGAACAAGTTTGCAGGAGAAAAAAATGGATAATATCACTGGGAAAATTACTTTCAAGAATAAAATAAACTACAGATTACAGTGCCAGCTTTTCTTTTATGGGTCTTCATTGGAAAGGTGCACCCCAAACGACATAGAGCCCTTTTCACTGGGTAGTCATCTGAGCTGCTAACATACCGATCTGAGCTGCTAACCAAAACTTTGCATCTATCTCCAGGACCAACAATGTGATTAGACCTGCTGATTGCAAGGCTGATGCAGGCCTTATTTTGGGAGACTGAGATTTGTTTTTAGTGTTAGAGACATTTGCAAAGAAATTCCTATGGGAGGCTCTGCTTCTTGGCAGCGTCTAGCAACATTGCCGCCACTCCCCTTTTCCAAACATTTAAACCTATTTTTGTCTACATATACTTTAACTTGACTATGATGGAAATTGCCAAACCCAGTCAGCGCAGTGGGCTGGGCTGTCCCACATGCTGTGCCTCTCGAGGGCACCGAGATCCGCTGCAGGAGCCCTTGGCTGCTATCAGTGTCTGGCTTTCACCAGCTCCTCCCTCACTGCTCCATCAGACAGGGGAGAATAACTCTGCCCTGACAAACAAGTCTTTCTTTCCTTTCCAAACATTTATCTCTGATTCATTGGGCCTTCAGGTCTGTTTAGGAGAAAGTAATTCAACCTCAGTATTTTAGCTGCAAAGAAATACACTGATGTGGGCAGCAGTGCATTAGGCAGGAGAGCCAGGCTCACAAATCACTGTTTCCCATCACCCAAATCCTGCTCTACCCTGGATTTCAACTGGTGTGTTTTGAACAAAATCCTCAAGACCTTTTTGCAAAGCCCAGAGCTATCTGTGCTCACACCTTTCCTCATTTTCACAGTATCTCTGTCAGACGTGCTGTAGACCTTGTTATGGGAGAACATTTGCAAAATAAAAAATTAAATGCACTTTATCCTTCTTACAGTTTGTGAAACTAAAAATACATCTCATCTTCTGTTAGTTCCTCATTTAAAATAAATGAAATCAATTAAATATCAATTTGAGATATTATAAACTATTATATACTTGAAAACATAGTTATTCTCCAAGTGGATCATAAATAAATATAAGTGCAAATTCATCTAAAGTACTCTGTGAAATTTTATCTTTCAGTTAAACAATTTCACTGAAGCTCCTTAAGAAAACTTATTGCTGTGTTTCCTACTGTTCCATAAGGTCAGACAGATGTGATCAAACATACGTAACATGTAAGATATATGCAAAATTGTCTTGCCATCATTCTTCTTTATGAGAAACAAAGAATATGCCCTTAAACCATGTGAAAGAGAAAAGACCATACACCTAGATTCAAACTGTATCTGGATTCTTTTGGAAAACTGGAACATGATTTTCTCTGAATAACAGACACAGAGCCCCAGGCACTTTATATGTTCAAAAATTAAACTTACAACTGGCATGCATCTGGCAGTGATCCTGTACACTAAATCCATTTGGTTGGCCAGATGGCCTGAGACTTGCAGCTTTTTAATCTCACACACAAAGCACTTTAGGCTGGAAAAAACAATAAATACAACATAATACAGCATCATGACAAAAAGCCTCTTTTATTGGTTTTGGAGCTATAGGTACAGAAAAATATGGGCAAAGCAAGTATTGTTTTCACAATTTAATTCCTAAAATGTGCCATATTCTGTGACTGCATACTCTTTTCCTCCATTTCTTATACTTAACTGATCCGCAGTGAAGGATGAGTGATTCCTTAGGTACAAGGTAGGATGCTGGAGGCAGAGGATGGCATGATCTGCCATGACTCCTCTCTGATGAGGAAGACCGGGATTGTGAGATCTTAATATCTCTTTTATTCCTGCTCTTTTCAGGACAAACATCCCACAGTGCCTTTCTGCATTAAAAACAGAGGCAGCTTTAAAAAGTGAATTTTTCTACTTTCAGTATTTTCAAGAAGCCAAGGGCTAGAAAAAACCAAGCACTTCATTTGTTTTGCTCTGAATGCACATTTCTTTTTCTCAAATGCCTTTACGTATGTTATTAGTGAAAACCCTTCCTCCCATTGACTTCAGCAAAAGCTGCAGTCTTTTTCCTGTATGCCACTGACCAATTCCTGTGACTATATCTGCTTTTTTTTTTCCTTGTAAGCCACATTGTATTAAAATCAATGTAAAAACTCCCACTGAATTCATGGCTGTGTAAACAGCCATCCACTAAGTCACCATGACACCGCTGTAACTTTCACCTGCCCCACACCACCATTAAATGAATGCCACCAGGAAGGGAGTACATCACTAAGAGTTTGTGTTCAGTACTTCGGTGTTTTCTGCAGTGAAAGAAGAAGTATCGCACAGCTGCATGAAGCAGAAATTCAACCTTTCAGCATGACACCCCTGTTCTTACACTAAGGCTGCATGTTACTGTCAACTCATCCCTTGCCAGTGCTATCGCTTTCTTACCATCTCTTTGGAAAGGCTAAGGGAGCATCTTGGGCTTAGGCTTCTGTTATTCACCATGCAACTAATTCACTCAGAACAGTAGGGTTTAGGACAACCCTTTGACTTCTCTCACTGGCTCGTTTCATCTTTCCAGTGACGCCTTTTTTGCTGGCAGCTTCAAAGGCATCTTAGTGGATAAACTGTCTGACCTACTAAAAGAAGTACAAAGAGAATCCCCTTCTCAATTAATTCTTGTGCTCCAAATTCATACTCAGATTTGTTTCTGAGCAGCTTTCATTTCTGTTAATCAGCTACGACAGTTTTAGTTCCCTTGAGTTGTTGCTTGGCTGCAGATCTCCTCCTGTACTGTACTTTTCCCAATCGTTTTAGGAAACATTGCTACTGAAAAGGCAGAGGCCTGGACCTCAGCTGAACTGAATCAATACCTCCACCAAAGGAAATTCTTTCAAATTCACTGAACTTAAAGAAAGCAGATTTATGTCACCCAAGGCTCCTGTCCCTAAATGTTACAGAGATATCACGTATGTATCTTATTGCCTAAAGACCTGGTCCAAATGCTGTTTCACACTCTTCAATTGCATAAATACAACTAGCTGGGGGAAAAATATTGCTCTATACTTTCATACCAAAGATTCTACAATAAATCTGTGCTTCAGGGAAAGTAGCTGAATATAATGAGAGATGTTCACAGCATACATAGAAAATAAGCATTGTCATCACTGTCTCATGGACAAGAAAGCAGAGGCTGGGAGAAGTTTCACCCAAGGCCATAAGGGGACTTGAAAGTGGACCTGGGAGAAGAGGCTAGTGATCTTCACCTATCAGCTCTCTGCTCTCTGCTCAGAGCACTGGGCTGCACCGGTGTTTTTGATGGATGAAAACAAAGATGTGTGGTTCAGAGACAAGATCTGTGGATTTGTTAAAAAAAATTATGCACGGAACTATAGTGGTTTAGCAACTACCTGGGGTGGTTACCTACAACATCTGTGGCTTGTAGATGAAGATTTGAGCTGAGAAGCAAAGACATTAGATAAACTCTTCCCCTCGTCCCCCATATTCTCAGTACCCCCATGTGTCACTTGCTGAAATCTCTTCAGCTGTACCAACAGACACACAGCACATCTGGAAGCAGAAGACTTTAATTTGGATGCCTACCTACTAGTTTATGAGCCTAACTTTAGCCAAGCAAGTTGGACAGTCCTGGCCTCTGCCTTTAATGCTGTTAGTATTCTGGAGGGTCTATTGATGATTTCATGCCAAATCAATTTTGGCACATTAAAGTGATTTGTCTGAAATCCAGCAAAAGAGCTTTCCTAATAATTCAGCTCTCAGACTCTGCAATGCTGGCGGGAAGGTAATATGTGCCTGCACAGGTGCCCTCAATTTGCTCTAAAAACTTCAGAACGATTTTACTGGAATTTAAAGCATTTTAACACATATACTTTCTTTTAAACCTTTGCCTTTCATTTCAACATTGAGTAATTCGAAGTTCACTTCAAGGTAATTTTAAAATAAAAAAATCAAAATTGTCTTTAAGGAAAAGGTGTTTCATCTTGAACTTAAAATCTTTCAGGTATATCTTTTAGATATATCTATATTCGCACCACCAAAAATGCACATTAGACTGTCAAAATGTACACTAGCAAAGTAACCTTGAACTACTTGATGTTAGTCAGGCAACGCGTTAGTCTTTCTGCCTGAGCAATGATGGTGCACAAATAAGCAAGAGCCAGTATACGATTTATCAGTCTCTCCTTTGTGGAGTATGTACCAGGTCCTTCCAAAATATTCTAACTTTTCACCGTATATGCAGATTCATATAAATGTGATGACCCATCGCTCTTACATTGTAAATTATACATGTCTGAGATGAAGGATCGTATTAGCTGACTTACTTTATAGGAAAGGTTACTTACACCTTACTCAAATTTCTGAAAAGAAGAAATATGAAATACAATGTTCCTCCTGCCTTTGTGCATTGGGTGAGGCAGGTTCAGAGGTCTTGTAAATATTGACAATATTGAGATCATAATGTTTAGTTGCTGTCTGGATTTGATGTGTATAGTTAGTAGTCACTGTTTTTTTGTTGAAAGAGATCACATATTTCAGTTAGCAAAGAAACAGCCAGGGATGCTAAATAGCTTGAAACAGGAAACAACCACCACCTGAACTGCCAGCTCATTTAAATGAGTGTTTGAGTGAATATATTGCAGCCCAGAGTTGTCCAGGGTCCATCCAAAACAGTGCCACCCTAATTCATAATGGCTAACCAGAAAGGAAAAGGAAAATAAACATTTCTGCCTCTTTTCATTTTTCGTCCCCATTATGGGGTTTACTGTCTATCCTTTATAGGTCTTGGATAGGGCCCCGGCACCAGCTGATGGCTTTGGGTCCATCAGCACAAGAGCCAGCTCCCCAAAATGGCTGGGGTCTGGCTCTGGCAGCCCGGCCCGGTGGAGGGGGCACCATCTGGCACCGCTGCCTCGCTGGGTACTGGTCCTGCAAAACTCTCCACACACTCCGTGCGTTCCGCGGCCGGGCTGTCGGCAGTGCTGCCAGGCCAGGGTAGCACCTCCTCCCCCAGGGAACTGCCTACTGCAAACTCATTTTTGGGTGACTAAAACCTCATTAAGGAACACAAAAATTAACCCTCAGAGCCTCTAACATGATGCAAGAGTCTGCTGGTAACGGATCTTGAATGCAAATGTATGTTATAGAAATAGATGTCATATATGGGAAAAAATAAGTATATTTTCCCTGGCTTTACATTATGCAGGATGGTCAAGGAGAGCTTTACAAGGGGACTAAAGATAATGTCCCAGAAACAAAGAGCACATTTTTCTTGCTCTAGGTAAATACACTGATATGCATGGGCGGCTTTTCCTGTTCTGGCACACTGCTTCAATCTTTTCTTTCCCACCATGTGAACAAATGTTTGTTTGCTTCAAGTTCAGGACAGGCTTTCCAAGGCAAAATCCATCCAGATGGTCACCAGACAAAGGGAGGAGTTTCAGATTTCTCTAAACAGTTTTTTAAACCAAAGAAATTGTTTTCTACAGTGTTCTTCACTGATGATGCCTTGTCTGCTATTGCTCATGACATTGATGAAATAAGCTGCTTTTGTTGATTAAAGCTCTTGAATCCCATAGGCAGTTTAAATCCTATCAAAAAGTTCATCTTTTCAGATGTTCTTTTTAAGTTCTTTAACTATGGTTTCTGAATTCTCCCTACTATTTCATTTCTCATAGCTAAGCCCTTCACGCTATCTTTGTGTGGTTCCTAGAAATGACATGAGCACTGTATGTAGTACACATTTACTTCAAATTAGTATCTATGTTATTTTTGTACATGCAATGTACACGATGCCCCAGAATTGCACTGCACATGTAGCAGATGTGTAGATAGATGTTCGATGAATGTCTGTATATTATTCCTGGTTTTATTTCTTCAAAAACAAAACAATCACCCGAATCTTTAACCCCAAAACTAATTTTATGTCCTCCGTGTTATTTAAAATACTGCATTTCCTTTCAGACCCAATGTTCTTGCCTCCTGTTTCAGAAACAATCACTTCCATGGACACTGGTGACACTCTGTTTGCTGCAGGGTTGCTTGTCACCAGAACTATACACTGCTTTCATCCAGAAGCAAAACATAAAAGGTGAGATATAGCACTTACTTAGTGCATGAATGAAGTATTGATTCCTCTAGTAGAGTAAAATCTTCAGCTGTAATTAGCCCAAACACTTTGTTTAAAGCAGGAGGGTCTTCACTACAGCCCAGGCCTCCATATCCTAAACTGTTGTGCACAATCTCCTTTACTAGGTGTCATGGTTTAACCCCAGCTGGTAACTAAGCACCATGCAGCTGCTCACTCCCTCCCTCCCACACCCAGTGGGATGGGGGAAGAATCAGGGTAAAAAAAAAAAAAGGTAAAACTCATGGGTTGAGATAAGAACAGCTTAATAGAACAGAAAGGAAGAAACTAATAATGATAATAATAACAATAATAAAATTACAATAATAATAATAAAAGAATTGGAATATACCAAAGTAAGTGAAGCACAATGCAATTGCTCACCACTCACCGACTGATGCCCAGTTAGTTCCCAAGCAGCGATCCCCCCAGGGCAACTCCCCCCAGTTTATATACTGGGCATGACGTCCCATGGCCTGGAATAGCCCCTTGGCCAGTTTGGGTCAGCTGCCCTGGCTGTGTCCCCTCCCAACTTCTTGTGCCCCTCCAGCCTTCTTGCTGGCTGGGCATGAGAAGCTGAAAAATCCTCACCTTAGTCTAAACACGGCTTAGCAACAACTGAAAACATCAGTGTGTCATCAATATTCTTCTCATACTGAAACCAAAACATAACACTATACCAGCTACTAGGAAGAAAATTAACTCTAACCCAGCTGAAACCAGAACACTAGGGAACTTTTTAACCAATTCCAGGGTGTTGCAGAGCACTGTGTGGGCTGTGGTGCATGTGCCAGGGAGGGCAAGCCACAAGCATGGTGACCCACTGGTGGCAGACATCATGGATGGGACCAGTGGAAAAAAGATACCAGGACATCAGGGCACAATAGTTTACATATGCCAAAAGATGCCAAATGGGAAACCCTGTCCCCAGGAATGTCCTGTGAGAAAGCAAGAGCAAGCCAGAACAGCAATGTGGGAGGTGGATCAAAGGAGATGACAGACATGGTAGGACCAGGTGCTTGGGGCAGTGAAACATGGCAAGAAACATCAGTGAGATGTTCTCACAGGTTTTGCTCCTGATTATTGTGTTGTCCCACAAATGGGCTTTGTTTACCTGGTGTGCAAGCCAATAACACACAGAGTCGGGTATTTTCAGACTAATTTCATTGATACACATGAATGGGTGCCTGTTTCAAGGCAGCACACCCTTGTCTCAAAAGTCCTCATAATTATACACTTAACTAGTACATATTCGCTGTTATTTTCCTTAATGATTGGTCCTTTCTTCTTCGCTCTTCATGTAAATTAGCACACAGACTCCATCTTCTTCCTTTATTCTCTTCTCTTGCATAGGAGGTATCATCTGAGTAGGTGGTCAATGAGTCGGTGGTTGTGATCTCCCGCAGTAGGAATTACCTTTTACCTACTTCTTCCCTAATCTTGGCAGTTCCAAGTGGTTCTTCAAGGTTTATTGACCAGATCACAATCCATTACCTTTTCTGACACAAACATCTTCCGTATTTACAAAGGCCCACTCTCTAGTAGTTAGTTTCTAAACCCTACATCATGTGTAGTTACTGTTTCCTTATTTTAAATATTAACTGATGGGGGCTGTACACAGGCTTTAGCAGCTCACTGCTTATTTCAATCATATTATACTTATTAATTGATAACAGTTGCACAGGTCATATTATTTATGGGTAGTGAAGCTCCTTTGTCAGTGGTTTCCTGTTCACACATTGTTCAGCAATCAACACACATTTCATCTGAGAGGGACATGACTTTTTTAGTGAGCTGTAGAAAAATCACGAGGATTTTGGTATGATTCGTACTGCCTTTGTAATTTCTTGAGATTCATTTCACTAGAGCCAATTTTTGATGTGCTGTGGCTTGTGAAATGGTTAAATAGCTGTTATACTCCATTTGGTCATCACACTTCGTGCTATATTCCACATATTGCTTGAAGTGCTTGGGATTAAAGATGATGGATGCCTATCAGAGTGATCTGGATCCAGAACCCACCCATTCAGCAGGTCACACGGGATCTGGTTACCATCAAGGCAACTAAAGGACTTGAAAAACCTAGCTTCAAATTCCTGTTCCATCAGTGTGTATGACCTTGGGAAGCATATAAAGTCTTCTTTGCCTCAACGAAATGGGGAAAAATATGCTTCCCCACCTCACATAGTCCTGAGGATAAATTCCTGAAAGCTGCTGAGGTGCTCAGATCCTATGGTAACGGAGGCAATATAAGTACAATAGATTGATAGTCTTTCCATTAACTTTGGATGAGACCTTATAGGCACTATGCATTTCTTGCAACGTTCAAAGTAAGTAATTATCATTATTTCCATCTGTTCTTTCTCTGCCTGTGTCCTTTAAAAGTTATGGTAAAGGCTGACGAGGTGGAAAGACTTTCTGCCTCAGAAATGAGCAAAGTGAAACAAAACCCCTCACCAAAGTATGCCTGGAAAAACAACACATTCTCAGAACCGTGTTACCCATTGTACAAAAAAATATATATGTAGTATCAAGTCTGAAATTTTTGCAAATTATTTTGTGAACCATCATGAAGAATATCTTTGGGGCTTGTGTGAATGGCACCTCCTCATAGCATGTTCAGGCGAATGGCACAACTGGGTTTTAAAATAAGTCATTTCTGAGTATTGGCATGTTTTAGTTTTCAAACCACTTTTATTTACATTCTTTGT
This sequence comes from Buteo buteo, assembly GCF_964188355.1. Lineage (NCBI taxonomy): Eukaryota > Metazoa > Chordata > Aves > Accipitriformes > Accipitridae > Buteo > Buteo buteo. The sequence goes on from NC_134175.1 coordinate 47,649,138, forward strand.
AAAATTGGCTCAGAGATGGACAGTTTCATTGACTTCTTTGAGGAGAACAACACAAAAAACTTGCTACAGGAAAAGAAAGCCAATCCCACAGAGCGATCACTTCTGCCTAACAAAGTAATGCTCACTCAGAGCAATTACATCTTTTGCCAGATGTGTTAAAAGACCTGTAAAGTCACATGAAAGTGGACAGCTAACTATTGGCTTTGTATAAACCCGGCTGCAACAAAAACTGTAGTAGGCTCTCTCTGAGAAGGGGAAAGGCAGACTGGTGATGAGGTACCAGCATAAGCTCTGAAGAGAAAAAAGAATTGTGGTATCTCTAAAATTACTGTCTTCTTAAAACTCACATATACATTGGCCCTCTCTTAAATTCTGTTTAGCTGGTACCAAATATCCTGCTAAAACTTCTCCTTAAAGCTAAATTCCCAGCTTCTGGGGAAAATACAAACTGTCACCTATATTATAGTTTCTCAATTCCTCTGCCTGTATGAAGGTTTATGAAGTGACGTTGCAGCTCCTTTTAAACACTGCTGTATTGGTGACACCATAGTCAGAGACAGAAATATGATCAATGATTAGGAATAAATTCACATTTATCGCATTTGAGCCTAGATAATGTGTTAGATTGTTTTTTTATATTGCATTCTCAGCAAGCTTTAGCATCTTTCAGGTATCACAGAAAAACACTACCTCCACCAAGCACCCTGGGAAAGCCTTTCAGAGCAGCACTCACCTCGGCTCACACACAGCAGGTTCAAAGGACGTGATAAAAGGATGACCAGGGAGTTACTTGTTCCTTCTGAGAGGCGTCATGGATCCTGTAGGGAAGTGGAGAACTGCTTTTCCAGCTTTACATAGCAGAAAAACAGTGTTGGTGTAAAGCCAGACAAGAGCGAGGGGACTCAGGAAAGCTTTGAAAAACTTTTGGAAGCAGTGCTGGCTGGGCACTTGAGTAATTTTAAAACTGAACAAAGAGGGTGAGAGCAGGGGGAATGGTTCATTTTGCTTCCAGGGTGATTTTCATGTGAATTCAGTGGGACTATGAGATGGTCCTTCCTGTTCCTAAGTGGGATGGTGTGAAGGGCCAAGGTCCGACACTGAACATTTCCAAAGGACCAGGTACTGGCATGCTTTGGCTTTCAAAAGTTCTTTACAGTCATTCAGACCTTGCTCAGAAAAGGACAGTATCACTGACTTCCTTGATAAGCATCAAAGGAGGAATAAAACCTGTAAGGTTGCTCTTAAGTTCATACTGCTCTCCTTATTCAATCAGTGTATACAGAACACATTGGTGCCCATGGAAGCTTGGATTTCTGCCAAAGGCTCCTGTGGGCAACTTCTGCTTCAGTTAAAGAGGTTCAGCTTCAGTTTCCCAAAAGAATCGGTTGGCAGCTGAGGTGTTAAAATTCTGTATTCACTACTAGAAAACATGGATAGAAGTGAAATGTCCATTTGAAAATATATTTCCATCTATGTGTGGATAGGCCTGTGTGTCTGGAAATGTTATCAAGGTTAATTAGAAAAATTATCTCATCAGAACAAAAAAAAATCAGGTGAGTGGAATCTCTCTGCCTGAGACACGCTAATCTTTCCTAGCTCGGTTTCAAGTGCAACTGTGATTCATCAAAGTCATTCCCCCACACAGTCCCTCGAGGACATCAAAAGTTTAGCCAAGTGTGGCAATACTCGCATCTCATCTGCAGTATTAATGAAAACGGGTGTTGCAGCTGCTTCCTCCAGTGGTGTGCAATAAAAAAAAAAAAATTAAAAAAAGCAAGACTGACATATCCATGCTGTTAAATACTGTTGTCCCAATTTCAAAAGATACTTACATTATTTCTCTCTGTGGTTTGTGAACAGCTCCCCTGTGTTAAAAAAAAGTCATGACCATTCTTTGTCTCCTTTGTCATTTGATTATTCTTGTTCAATATTTGCTTACATGCTTTTAAAATATTTTCTTTTCTTCTAATAAAGTAAGATGCATGGGCAGGCAGTACAGTGAATAAGAGGTGCATTCCTGTAAGAATGGCTTTCAAAAGAAAAGCTAACGACATCACTGATTCTGTACTTGCTTGGGTGGCACCCCACCAGGTTTTTTTTCTGTTTTCGAGTGGGCGGTCATCACCACTGATACCTTGCTCATTGTTCAGGCTATTGATTTTGAAATGTTCTTTGTCTCCTTCAGTAAGGTTTTTTTGGATCAAAAAGTCTCACACAGCATGATTCACTGCTCACCTGTCATGCAAATAGGCTACTATTTGGAAAAGGCTGTAACAGAAGCCAGATATTTCTGTTTTCATCTCACATTGTCCTTTGGGAGGATTTTGCTACGTCTCCAGTTCCCAGTCTTCTCTCTCATCATTCACAGGACTCATCCGTTTGATTTCAGTTTCAGGAGAGCAAGATTTAGCCCAAGGTGTCTCCTCCAAGAAAAATAAACCTTAAATTGTTCGCAATTTTGTTTTCACCTTTGCTTTCTTAAGACTTGCCCCATTCATTGGATGCAGGCCTTTGCCCGATCCCTCTGCTCAGGCACTGCTCCTCACATGTGGTGGTGGTGAGAGCTCTGAAGTGCCAGCCTGAGATCAAGAAGCAACAAAACTGTCAGCACTGAGATCTATTTTTACCTTTTGCTACACATTGTCACCATAAATAAAATGGAAAATCTCTGCCACAGCTCTCTTGCTTTCTCCCTTTATCAGTCATTGTCCTTTCTTCTGCGGCAATACAAAACAAGCAAGAGAGAAAACAAATTAAATTACTCTTTGGTGCATGGGAAAAAAATGCCATTTAGCTCAGAATTCCTGGTGGAACTGCCAGGCTGCAACAGGGAGAAAGATTTTGTAATACTACTGCTGTGATATGCAAGAGTATTAAGCAGTTGCTACCTCTCCTGGCCAAGCACCGTGTACGGGAAGGCACAACGGTTGCCTGCTCCTCCGGTACCGCTCCCTTTGAAAGGTGCGGAGGGAGCCATGGTACCATGATGGAAACTCCCTGGGGAGTTAGGAAGTTCTCAGAGTTAGGAAGAACTGCAGCCGTTGACTCCTTAATCACAGCTGTCCTCACAACACCACCCCTGCAGGTTCAAAGCATTGTGTGGGACTTAGGCTAACACTTTCGATGTTCTTACTCTGACCATAAAGGGGATATAATTTTAGCCCTATTTTATGAACAGAAGTTGGTAGCTATATCCTTTTCTTACTTATTGCTATTATTATTTACTTCTAATCTATTTTACTACCATAGCACCCAGGAGCCTCAGAAGCATAACAAAGAGAAGAAACCTCAGTCCATTGCCAGTTCCTTTCATCTGAGTATCTCAAGCTGGTTTGCATGTACTCATTGGCTTCCAAATCTCCAATATCAGTGTAATGGCTTGTGTGGTAATTATGGTCCAGTAAAAGCACTTGTTCAGGCCCCCAGCATGCACACGGTCCTATTGAAGTGACAGACATCTGCCTGCAGACATGGAGAGAAGGGACCTGGGGAATTTGCAGACGGGGTTTCAGCATTGGATTTCTATATGTCAGATCACTGCTGGTTTCTGTCCTCAGCACTACTACCTCTAAAGTGCACTGTAAAGCAGGTACTTTATAGATTAGATATTCCTGCTCTATATGCAGCATTTATATTTACAGACAACTCTGCAGCGAGACTTCATCATTAGGACACCTTGACTTGAAACCTTATTCACACGTAAATCTGAGCGTTCAGAGATGTGTATAAATTAACCAAGAAATACACTCCAGTGGACTAATATGTCAATAAGCTTGAATATATTTTTAAAAAATATTTTGTGTGACTACTTCTTGCTATTCAGATCACTGGCCAGAGGCAGTACACAGTCTGGAATTCATCAAAGTCAGAACAGCATTGCGAGTACAGTGCAGGCTACCACATACACTCTCCAGCAGCAGTTCAGAAAGTTTTCAATCTCCAGTTTACCTTGTATGTAACACAGGTTGATTCCTTAAATGTATTTTTAAAACCCAATTTTGTTTCCAGTATAATTCTCTACTCTGTTGTGACGTGTTTATTTTGTTCCGCACTAATTTGCAGTGTCCCTAATGAGCAGTTAACAAGATGTCAATTAATCACACAAATGGGAAGAAATAGATATTCAGATGATTGCACTACCTAGAGCTAAGATGTGAGACTTCATATAGTTAGCTGTCTTTTATCTGGTTCTTTTTTTTATTGTTGTTGTTAATAATTTCTGTTACTTTCTGCTTATGCTATTAAAGATAAACAGGTGCTCAAGACCTCCACTGCATCGTTGTCTTACTGGTCATGAAAAGACACATTTCTGGCAAGACATATTTCACATTAGAAGAAAAGAAATATGCTCATGTGTAATGGGTCTCGTTCCTTCAGAAAGATGCACCTTCCTGCATGCACACTGCCCAGGCAGTTGGCCTATGTCTGCAAATCCAGCTTTTCTCTGAAACATGTTTTCTGGGAATATACAAAATAACTTCACAGTTCAAAAGCTATAAACATCATTTTGTAGCCATGCTGGACATTGCACCAACAGATACAAGGTATTTGAAGTGCCTAACCCCCAGTCAGACTCCTCCTTAGTCATGGAGTTAGTCTGGAAACATGTTTAAGATTTCAGGACAAAACTCCCAAATTCTCAATATACACATGGGCAATGTTGCTTGGCAGAAAATGAGGCTGTGCTCAGGAAAGCTTACACACACAGCAGTCTTAGGACTTCAACTCAGGTCATCATCAGAAAAACCACAAGCAATGTCAAGCCTGTTAAACCCCAGTATTTTTTTCATCATCAGGCAACCAGACTCTGGGCTTCCATATTAAACTGTCCTGGAGAGTTCATCAAGAACAACCAAACGATCCCTTGCGCAATAGCTTAGAAGGATAAAGCTGAGTAATTGCACAGATTTAAAGGACTGGGAGAGCAGAGAGTGTTGCTTATGATGACCGAAATGTGAACTCACAAGCAGACAGTCAGACAAGGGGTGGCAGTGCTCTTAAGTTTCTGCTTAGGATATTTCCTTGGCTGCCAGGCTGCCCCCATCAGCTGGTTTGGACTGTGTAGGTGTGGGTATTTTAGGATGCTCTGGCTACCCAGCTGTGTTTTGAGAGGAGGGGATTTGACCAGGGGGTCAGCAGGCTCTTGGGGGAGCTTCCCAAAGGAGATCCCCCCAGTCCCCCAAATCACTCACTGAAGGTGAATCTCCTCCGTCGTGGACACGGTTACAGAAATCCCATGCTGAAAACGAGGAGGTCCCTGGGAGGGCCTGGCACGCCGGGGCAGCAGCAGGGCTTGGGGCTGGGGCTGGTGGGCAGATGGCTCCTGCATGGCTCCTCCCTGCAAAGCCATGACCTGCACCACTGCCCCGGGGGACTGTGCAGTCCTCACATGTCCTTTCCTCTTCCATCCATTGGGAATTTCCCCTCATTAATTTGATTTTGCAGTTCTGTGTTTTCTGAGTATACACATTGATTTTGCTTTCATTTTTCCTTTCTCTCTCTCTCTCTTTTTTTTTTTTTCCTGGCAAAACTTATCCAGTGATTATTTGAAAGGCTGTGAAGGCATCTGGGGAGTTTTTCTTGCGCTGTTATGATTTAGGCTTGAAATTGCTTAATTGCTGTTTCCTATACTTCTCATTTTCAGTTCCCTAATGACTGTATCAATTTGTTGCCTATTATTCCCAATGACAGGGCAATGTTTTGTGTGTGTGTGTTTCAACAAGACAATTTAAAATCTCTTTCCTACAAGCTGCAGAAGGATCTAGCCTTTTGTCCTGGTTTGCTCCTTGTTCCTGTTGGCCATGAGGAATTCTCATGTACAGCACCAGTTGCAGGCAAGATTACATTTGGCCAATATCTGAATACCACTAGGCATTCTCTAGGTCTTCCTAAGTTTCCTATCACATTGCTTTTAATTTAAATGATTAACTACTGATGGAATTGTATTGGCTTTTTGTGATGGATTACAGAAATTATAATGTTATAAGAATATTGAGATAAAAAATACATAGATAGCAAAACAGTAAGGACAACAGAGACAGGAAAGCAAAATATCAGTGACATGAACAAGTGAGAGCAGAGAAAAAGAATATAGGCATAAATTAACTCACACTTATACTGCACTAGTTTAGAAATTAGTCCCCCAAACTCAATACTACAGTGTTGGTGAGATGAACGATCAAATCAGGATGTGTTTTTACTGTTGAAGCAGTTCTTCACCTTGGGACAAACACCCTGCCATTTGATGTAGATTCCCAACATAAAGTGAGGACTCTCTTCAAACCAAATTTGTGCTACAGTTTTGTGATGATTTATTAGTGCAATAAGAAGATAACTCGTAGATCATTCTACATAGCACTAAATAATTTTCCTATTGGAGACAAGATCACTTGTTTTCTCTGTTCATTTTCTGTTTCCTTTGCTTTCAAATGGCTAATTCTGCATTTTAGCATTGAAAGATGAGGAATAAAGACTTCTTTCAGACCCCTCTTTGCCATCTTATGTATCCAAATGTTGATCTGCTACACACAAGCTGGTTTTGTTTTAGAAGGGATTCAGAGTTGTCTCTGCTGTCTGTACAACCTGAAGAGTTGCTTGAAAAATCCTCATTTTTATTTGCTTTTTTATGTTGATGGGCACTTTAATGTAATGTCAGTTAAACACAAGTTAAACTTTACCGATAAAGTTTGTCAGGTGAACGTATTTGCAAATAGGAATAGTGCTAATAATTTATTTTTAAATGGATTTATCATACTGATTATTGGGAGTAGTAACATTTTAAAAAGTTACTAGAAGAAGTTATCAGAAGAAATCAAGCTTATGAATGGAATGATGTCCAATGTAGTATAAGCGATCTGAAACCAGATGGTATACTTTTTAGAAGATGACAAGTGGTAGCCAGTGTTGAGGAGGAGACTCCTTTTGGCTTCGAGTGCTAACAGAGGACTCTCAGCATATGTTCCTCCAAGAAATTTGCATGAAGTTTGAAAAGGAAATGCTAATGATGCCTCCATAAATTCCCTTCTTTCCCCTCTCTAATGGTGTCATTTCAAGCTTCTGCCACCTTAGATATTAGCTGATCACAGTACCTAACAGAAGCTGCTGATAATAATGGTCACTGATATTTCTTAACCATACAAACCAGGATTTGATGTGTAGTGTGCAACAAGTACAGCTTCAGTGAGGATGTAAGGCTTCCTCCAGACGTGTGACCTCTTGTTGATTTTTCAATGAGCAACAAACATTCTGGTTTTAGTAAGTACATCATTTACTATGTTTATCAATTTCACTTAATTTAATTTAGCCTCACTTTCAACAGTCATCTGCATGACTCCCTTTCTCAGGAGTTAATGTCTGGAACCAGTCAGCAAAGTCCCAGTGAGTTGGACCCAAAGGGCCCCGAGCTCCTCCACGTTATGTGCATTGTCTCAAAAGTGTTGTCCCATATAGGCAATTTTGATAACCTGCAGGTTATCTGAAAACGTCAGGTCTCAGTTCCAAGACTCATCTTAGACCTGTCCGTTGTACTTTTTATCTCCTAGCACAGCTCTGACTGAAGCACCTGAACAACTTACAGGTTGCACTGTAATTTGGTATATATTCACATAAAGGGAAAGTTTAAAACTCAAACAACTGCCAGTCAGAAACATGGCTGGACAAATGCCAATTTTTGTCCAATTTTATTCAAAGCATTTACAGCTAACTTGGATGCTTTGATGTAGTGCATTGGGTCAAAATACCCACCAAGCACTTTTTGTTGTGTTTGAGGCATGCATTTAGAATTAGCTTAGACAAGGTGCATTACCCTTGAATTATCTGTGTGAGCTAAAGCAAAGCAGATGCAGGAAGAATGTGATTATCTTGGTAATGTTTGTGAAACAGATGTGAGCACTGGCAGTAGAATAAAGCACCCTTCTATGTTATTAATGTTGTTGCCACCAGGTTAATAATACACCACACATCCACCACCTCCTTACTCAGTCTATTGGGTAGATATGTGAAAAAAATATTGTTAGGAAAAGGTCATATCAGAAATATCTATCTAAAATAAGGTTTACCCACTGAACAGACTTTGGCTTCTGCCTCCTACAGCATCACATCCCACAGGTCGGAAAAAACCCAAGAATCACATTTTTGTTCCCTTCACTTTCTTTTTCAATTTATTTTCCCTCAATACAACATATTCTAAAAGGAAAAAAACCAAGCACAAACTACATGATGAGACCAGACATGATCCAGGCTCCCCTTTCTGCAAGGATTTGGCCATTTCTCTCAAGTTACCATAGGTTTGGTGATTGTTGAGCCCACATGAAGGAAGAGAAGGTACATAGATACACATCCCCGCCAGGCAGCAGCCCTGTGCCTGGCTTGCCCCAGTTGTGTGGGTGCCAGGGAGGCTGACCTCAAAGGTCCTTGTGGGGCAATTTGTTCTGCCTAAGGGTGATGAGGTGACTGGCAGGTGCTTTTCAATGCTGACTGAACTCCATACACTTTTTTTGTGAAGGGTCTGGAAGTGGCTGGTAGAGGCTCTAGTCTGGTATTAGCACATTCATCTTGCCTTCCTCATCAAGGATCACTTTGTTCAGCTCAGGAGCTGTTGTCCTGAACTATGTGTATTTTCTCCTATGTGTAGCCCATAGGAGAAAGCCCCCAAACATCCTGTTACAGTACAGTCTTACCTGCCTCAGGGTCTGGTTTTCACTCCCGTGTAAATTGGGTTGGGGCCATGGCCTCCCTTAGCAGCCCTTCTTTTCATCCTGCCTGAAGGTGCCATGCTGTGGAGCACCTGCCATCTTGCTTGGTCCATACATAGGTAATGCAAAGCATAAAGATCCTTCATCCCTCTCTGTGCCTGGAAATAAACAAAACAGATGGGGAATCTAGTGCTGTGCAAGGCACTAAGTCATACCTGACGCAAAGTTATGATGTGAGACGAACCAGAAGCGTAAGGACTTGGGTAGCTTAACACAGCCCAAAGTAGGCTGGCATCTGTGGGCATTTTTCTAGGCATGATTCATTCACAGATTTCAATCCCTGGTTAAAAAAAAAAAAGAATCCGTAAAGACGTCACGCATTTGCCTACTAAAGAAAATTGGCAAAGGAAAGATAAAAACCATATATTTCTGTCACCAGGCTTCTAGGGAATAAGTACAGAGCTCTATCTTACTCTTCAGCACTGCATAAGAAACAGAATGCAAAATTTCCTCCTTGAAATACTTTGGCACAAACAACTATTCTGCACTATTTGTTTAGAAATCCAGTGGGGCTTCACCGAATAAAAGCTAGTATCTTCATACTGGTAGCTGAAATAAGAACTAATTTCATGCACAATTGGCAGCGCAGAAGGAACTTCCTTGATATCCAAAGAGCAAAAGATTTTATGAGGCTGCATATGTATTTATGATTATTTAAGGTTCTTGTTATAATGAGGATCCTTTAAGGAGAAGAATTTTGTATTTTAATTTGCATAAAGACAATAAAAACTCTTTGAGAAGCAATTTCTCTATATATAAAAAGTGAGAACATAGCACCTCAGTGGCACAGACATCTGTTACTTAAGCAGATGCCACCATGTAAACTCCATCAAGCAATGCTATCCACCAATCAGAAACCACCCAAACTACATCTGCAGCCAAAATTCAGTGGGTGGCTGGGAGCCTCCAAAACAGGTTGAGAAATGATGGGCTTTTCTTCAATGTCCTCATTAAGCATTCAGTGGCATTTATTTGTTCATCATTAACAAACGCTACTGTATCATATGGCTCTGTAGCTGCTCCTTGGTATAAAGTTAACCCCTGTGATCTACAATCTGCAATTCTTGCTCACGAGATTCATATCAAAGGAGCACTAGCCCTTCGACACATGAGATAAATAACCACTTCTTTGTTTCTCATTATGACTGCAGTTTAATGTCCTCATTTGGGAGCTGATGTATCAATATCTTTGAAAAAGATTAAATATTGCCTGCTTAAGTGCTACGTGCAGTGATACAAACTCAGGGGACTGTATTCAACAGCTGAGCAGCACCGACCAAGTCTGGGGCTGATAAGCCCTTTCTGAAGTTAGCTTACACTTTAAATCAGGAGTTCATGAAAGGCATTAAGAAAAACTATTGTATTACTAGAATGGATGGCAGTACAGTTTATATGTTACACCTTGAAGTAAGCAGTAGGATTTTCAATCACTTGATAACCTTGAAACTGCTAAGCTATCAAATTGCTATCATGAATATTGTGCAGGAACAGAAATAACTCAGAAAGCTGCCTTTGTGAATAATAATGTGGGAGAGAGCAAAGTTCTTCTGGGCTGGACTCACAATAGCACCGACAAGCAAATATACATGAAGGCAAGGCAAGTACTTAAACAAGCATATTTGCATTTGACTATGTATCAATCAGTTATCAGTACAGCTACATCTTACCTGACCCACAGAGATATAAAAAGCCTGCTAGATAACTTTGAAATGCAGGAAAAAGAAACTGCAGGAAACTCATTTTTATATATGCAACTGAAACTATTAGGATAAAATACCCTATACTTTGATAGGCATTACATCTTGAACAGAGTATTTAAAAAAAATGCACACAGTACAAATCCTTCCATGCAAGACTTCTTTAATTTAAAAACCCAGGCAACGTATCTTGCTGGTTTGCATGCAAGACATTTCAATAAATCCTGAGCTCTGATTCTGATTTCATTCACACTGGATGAAAACGCAGAGATTTCCTGGGTAAGAGAAATCTGAGGCAGCCCTCCAGACTCCCATGTTTATGTCCTGAATCAGTGAAGTTTATACCAAACTCCTTTTTTTGTTCTGAAGAACATGGTTTTAGTCTTGTGGCATTTTCAGGTGACACAGCCTACTGAGATCATCTGACAGCCATGTGAAAACTCAATGTCTGGAGTGATTCATCATTGTGTCAGATTGTCCTGCACTTTGTCACAATGACTGACAATAGGGGAAACTTGGAAATAATACAAAGATTCAACGCTCGCTGATAATGCCTGCATTGTGATTAGAGCAGGCGGCGAATGTGTGAGGAGAATGCTAATTCTGTCCCCCACCCCCAGTTTCCTACTGCTTTTGCTTTCAACAGCTGGGCGTCTGCACTTGCTTTCTTAATCTTCGCTCCTGTGGCATTTTTAAATGCAGAACCTTTTTTCCAGTGTGTTAAAAAGCCATATTATTTCAAATGCAAAAAGAGGCAATATCGCGCAGAAGGGTAAATTCTGCCAGCAACGCTAGGCACTGCTTGGTCAGAAGTGTCTCTGGGTGGACATGCCCTTCCCTCCTAAATGCTAATCTTGTCAGGGTATCTCACCAGCACCTGATGTAACAGTAAAAACATTTTGAGCAGTAATTCCAGGAATGCTATAAAACCCAGCAAGCACATGTGAATTTGCATGTGAGGCGGGATTTACAGAAGGGTCTTATAAAAAATGATTACAGAGAAATTTTTCCTTTATTTTCCATTGACTTGCAATAAAGGTTTAAGACAATTGCTGACTCGATAGGGTATTGACACATGAATCGCAAGAAAAACTCGTTGCAGCAACTTTCATGCTCTAAAGCTCCTCAGGTTTTATCAGTGTTTACAGCAACAACATCAAAGACCACAGGCTCAGCTGCGTAATTAATAAGGAGGAAAAGAGAGGCCCTTTCCGAGAGCTCCAGCTCTCCAAGTTATTTTAGTGGGTAAAGAATGGGGGGAAAAAACAGCAGCAAGAACCAGCAAGTCAAACATCACCACCTCTTCCGCAGTAACGAAGGCAGCAGAATTTGTCCCATTTCTGTCAATATAAGAGAAGCAAGTGGCTCCATCTTGTGTCCCCTGCCCAGGGACAGGCCAGCAGCCCTGCTCCGGGGTGTGCAGGGTGGGACAAGCCGCCCCAGCGGATTTCTCCTGTGGTGCCCAGCACGGCGTGTGGTGCATCGCCAGCCAGGATGCAGGAATGGGCATCAGGCTGTGGTGAGCACATGGCTGCAGCTACTGTGGGTGACGTGGGCTGCAGAGCATGTAATTAACTGCTCTAGTTTCTCATGAGGGAAAACAGCAGCTCTACTCAGAAGACAAGACACGGGGAAGTGGCAAACAACCACCTTTGCTCCGCCTTTTCTTCAATTCTCCCTTTTTTGCTGCTTCTCCCGGGAAGAGGCTCATGAGGGAGGCTGGTCTAGCAACTGAGCAAAAAAGGAGGTTTAGAAGAGAAAAGACAGCAATAGCTCTGAGCTCAGCAGGTGAAGAAAATTCCATTTTGTTCCCATTTTAAAAATGGAGGAGTGCAAATTTCTCTGAAGAATATTACTTGCTTACAAACTCAGAGGGTATTTATAATTTCAGAGCTCAATCTCAAAACCAGCCCACGTAATTAGATGTAACTATTAATCTTTAGAAGCTGGGCCCTTACAAGTGAAAGTAAAAGCAAAAGAAATTTCTGATGGAAGAAAAAGAATGATCCAGTTATCTAACTGGCATTAGCAATGTGCTTTTCTTTAAGCAAATATCAAGCTTAAATAGATTCAGAAGAAAAGATGGGCAAACCTCCTGCAGCCTGGTACTCCACTGTAAGCCGCTGGCTCTTTGCATGAAGAGCTGCACGATGCCAAAACTGGTTCAACGCATCGGAGAGAAACCAGGGTCTGATTCTGGTCCTGCTTACACTGATATAAAACTGAAAAAAAGACAGGCCAAGGTGCAGTCACTCTGAACTGGCACTGGTGCACCTGAAAGAAAATGAGACCAGATTAAAACAACTAGTAGAAACTTATCTAATTTCCAGTGACCACAGCTCAGTGTGGGTTAGCTTTGTATGAGCTGGAAGCTGAGGTGACTGAGGTTGCATATACTGGATCGTAAAAGGCTTTTTACTGCAATTGGCTAGCATTTTGTCTCTAACAAGTATGGGCACACAGCTTGAAAATGTTTAATGAATTGGTACATTAATTTAAACTCAATAACACCTATCTATCCCTAACTGTAATACTGCTTGGTGAACACAAGTATATGGTTTATTTGCTGAATATGGTTAATTTCAGGATGGTGATTGAGGATGCCAGCACAAGGTAGATGTTAAAATACGTCTACACAATAAATGATCCGTAGATTAGAAAGATGTCGGAAGTTATCCATTAAGTAAAGCTCCACAAACATTGCAAGCTGAGGGAAAGAATGACTTTATTGATGTTGAAAAATCTCATCATTCACTTCATTTTCTTTAAAATGAGCAGTAAGAAAAACAGATACATTTTTTCACTCTGTTGCTTTGGCAAGATGAGTTTGAACCATCAGCTTAAGGTCTCTGGACCTTTAACTTGTGACAATGGTGATGGAAGATGCAAGTTTCCTAAAATGTCTGAACAACCACAACAGCATCTGTCCATGTAGATATTAAAGATATAGTCAGTGAAAGCAATACAAATCCACAATGAGATTACAATCTAAACAGCTGGGAAACAATTGCTATGTTCAATCATACAGGTGAAATCATTGCTGGCCTTTGGACTACCCATTACATTTTTTTCCCTGGTTGTTTCTTTCTTATAATTAACATGTAGTATCGAGTACAAGATTTTTTAATTTTTTTACAAAAAGCACTCTTCCATATAGATTGCAATTATCTTTGAAATATTTTAATATTAAGAAAACAGCAAAAAATAAAGAGCAGTTTCATTTTTAATGTTCCAGTTTAATTAAGAAAGTGATCAAGTAATTTAAAAATGTAGGCATTAAAATACCAATTAAGCTTAAGGCAAGTTTTCCTATTAATTTTTATGACACCAATACAGGGGTGTCACATAGAGGTGACCCCTTAGAAACAGGTTATTTTGAGTATTACATTTGGCTATAGTAGTGCTGAGAGAAAATGAATTGATTTATGAAGAAACTATACCTATTTGGCTAATCCCAACAGGCTGAGCCTTGAGAACCACGCTGCAGTTCTCACAACAAGTAACTTAGCAAATGTCACCTCCTTTCAAGGTTTTAATTACAATTTTTGTTTCTCAGGCATCTACTTTGGGTGGCCATCTTGTTGAAAAGTGAAAATATTTAAACAGTTTTAACTGTGCAGTATGAACACAACTGAAATCTATAGCTTGAAATAAAGGCTATTCTAAAGTGCAGTAATTATCTTTAAAATCATTTATTGTTCAAAGTCTGTGTCAGTGGCTAAATGATAAATGTACCATTTTAACACATTAGAATTCATTTATTGCCTGAAACTCTAATGCAGGAATACTGCAAGTTTTCATGGGTGGCTGTAACACTAAGAAAGCAGAAGTCCATATATCTGATCTGAGTATTTACAATTAAAATTTTGTGGGTAGCTGGGCCCATTAAAAAGCTCAGAATAGATTACCTTGCAGGAACAGTTACTGGAAGTATCCTTACGGACCCAGAGAAACTAATTCTTAAAGCCAGCCTGGTTATGATGGATTTAAGTTAAATTTATCTCATTTCATTTTAGATCTTAAATTGGTTAATGAGGCTGAAATATGCTTTATTTCAGGGAAGTCGTACTGATCTGGACGAGGAACAGAATTTATGCTGACGTTCGAGTCGAGTGCAAATACCACCATCACTTCTTCATTACCGCGTTAACTGGTGTGATCTGTTCTGCTCAGCAGAACTCGAACAAAATGTCAGGTTCCTAAATGAAGAAGCTCCTGGCTCTCAGTGAGAAACCAGCTGATTGGTTAAAAGTACTTCAACCTTTATTTAATTCATGCCTTATAAGTGCTCTTTGGCAGGAGCTCTTGGGATCTGATCTTATGTCACACTTACTGAAACTCATTTAATTATTTGCAGCTGAGGAGGGCAGGGAGATGGTTATCGCACAGGGAAAAATCTAATCCTCCTCTTTATCAGCTTAAACCCCGAACCAGGGAAGTGGGTTAGGATTCCTGTACTTACCTCAGTACCATCCCCTGGTAAGCTGTCTGGCAGTACACAACCCTCTCCTTTTGGTGGCGGCTGTTTCGGGGGGGGATTTCTTCCAGAGGTTTAGAGGGGCTTTGCAAGCACATGTCCACAGTCTCCCTGAAAGCAGACCCTGTCCTGGAAATCTCCAAGCTGCTGCTCCTTGCCATGCTTCAGTCAGCAACAAAGTCGTTAACGTTAGGATTGCAAATATCCCCAGCGGTTGTTTCGGTTGCCAGATGAAACGAATGGAGCGATTTGGATACTGTGCAAACTCGGGCAGCCACTGCCAAACCAGGGACTGTGTGTTCACACTGCCATGACAGTGCAAAGGGACTGTGGCCTCAGCGCCTCTGGAGCACAGGTTAATATCAAGTTTTAATAAAGACCAAACTCCTGCCATAGATTTCTAAGTATTTTTCATGATCCTTGGTGAAAAAAATTGTATGCTTTGTACTAAAGGGTGGGAAAAGACAAAAAAGACAAAACCTAATGTATTCTGCCCTTATAAGCAGAACATGAAATAGTTTTGATGGAAAGCACATGCAGAATATGGGATTCAGCCTAAGGCTAAAGACAGAGAATCAGTGACTTTTATAGCTTTAAAAATTGGCTTTATGACTATCATTAAATTAAAGCATCGCTCCTCATGGGGCATTTTTGTTTCATTGGGGGTTGCATACGTCTTAGCACAATTAGTCACCTCCAAAGTGCTGTCACCATAAAACTTATTCTTTTAAATTGTAACTTAAGAAAATCAGAAAAAAAAAAATTTTTGAATGAGGATGTTCAGTAGCGGTGAGTCTTAGACCAGGCTGGTTAGATTTATGATAAATTCTTACCTGTGTGATTCTCTTTTTACAGATTCCAATCTGAGCAATGTATACAATATATGGTATAAATGTTTCCTTTGAAAACTTTTGTACACTCCATGATTACATAGCTTAAGAAGTTTAGAAGCCTTGGGCAAGCAAGCTAACGTATAAGAGGAACGCTTAAGAATTGTTTGTATGCTTGATTTGTTTTACAGTGCATTTGGTCTTTAGTTTTGATTGGATTGTCTTACTGAAACATGAAGGGCATTTAGAAAGTAAGAAAGTGAATAGGATACATTTGCAACTATATGCCCAAAAGCAAGATCTTAATGTCAGAAGTAAATTATAACAACTTACATTACTGACGACATACATTATAATTCAAAGCTTGGCAAACCACATCAAGGTTGTGCTTACCATGATCTGACAAAAATGTCTTTAAAGCCTTGTGTTTTTCAGGTTTACAGAAACCAGACTTTATTTATGCTAGGAATTTCATAAATAAAAAGGAAGCATTACCAAAGATAAACCTAATTTTTCTAAATGCTGCTGAATCCTTGTAAAAATTAAAACATTTATGCTAATAATGATAAGAGTAGGATGGTCCCATTGAGTAAGACAGGTTTCAACCATCATCTTTTGCTATGCCATCTTTGGGTGACCTTGAAGTGTTTTCTAGGGATAGATCTATGAAAGGATTTAGGTAGTCAAGTCTAAAATTGTTGCCTATAGCTGAAGGTATCCCAGGCCTGTAATCACTTCTGCGGGTGACGTGGGATGTGCAAATGTGTAAAGTTTTGCTTGTAAACAGCAGAGGAGCACATGAGACTTCACACTCCCCTGGCACACGGCTGCTCTCTCCTGTGTGTATCCTGGAGGATCTTCTGGCTCAGCATTGCCCCACAGGGATGCAGTCTTGCAGGAGGACTCAGCCCAAGCTCAGGATTCACGGGTGGAGGAAGGTAGGAGATGACACCCTCCCCAGTCCCTTATTCATGCAAAACCAGCCGTACTGCTCAGGCCAAGGGTGTTATAGTTCACCGCTCTGTCTCTGGCAGCAGCCCTGGGAACAGCAGGAGCAGAGCAGTCTTTCTGTGCAGCTTGTGACACTGGCAGGTGTACCCATACCCTCCCCTCGAACCTGACTGCGGCCTCTAACAACCTGCAGTTCCTGCACATTCTATGCAGAGGGTGAATTCTCCATATTCCCTAATCCTTAAAAGATTTCTCTTCCATGGATTTGTCTGGTCTTCCCCAAACCCACTTAAACCTTCAACATCCACAGCCTCTTCTGGCAAGGAGCTCCAAAGTTAAATCACAGGTTTAGTCAGGGGAAAAAAAAAAAATAATCTCCTTTTGTTTGTTTTAAATCTGCTTTTGTTTTGGAAGAGGGACTGGAAAGTCCCTGCTCACCCTCTCCCTGCCATTCACGATTTTATACGTTTTTGTCATATCCCCATCATTCTTTTCCCAAGCTGAAGAGTCCCAGCTTGTCTTCTTTGTAAAGGAAAGCCTTTCCAGCAGCTTAACTCATTCATCTCACAGATATCTGATTAAATGCCTGATGTCTCCAGTGGGATTAAACCCCAAATCTCCCATTAGGGTGACTTGACACCAAGCTTCTCTCCTGGGTAAAGTGAAACTGTCCCCCTTTTTCAGTTTTTATACACACAGGAGAAGAGAGAGAAAGCAAGAAGTGACAGCAGCCACTTTTTGCAGGCTCCTGTTGGGGCACTTACTGGAGCGATGGACTTTTGTTTCAGTCCCTGCTCTGCTAAATAGTCCACTGTGTTATACTATTATTCAAGGCTCAGGCACCTTTCACTCCGATGAATGAGAGTCTAGTTTAACTGCAGAGTGAGTGACGACAAGGAGCAAGGTGATTGCTCCCAATTTACTCTGGTGGAAATGGCTACCACTTTAGAATCAGGCCCAGTGAAAAACCAAAAATAAAAATATTCACAACCCTTAAACATAATAAGCCTGATTTGTCTTCATTTCAGCTGCAATCAGTGAGAAACAACCAGGCTGAAGTAAGCCTGAATGAAACATGAGATGGCATAGTTAGGTTAACAATGGCTGAATTACTTCAGGTGTAGATTCTAGTACAGGATTTTAGTAAAAAGGGATCCGTGCCGTCACTGCGTCCAGACGCTGGAACTACAAGCTCCTGGCACGAGTGCCACAACACTGTCACACCAGCCCCCAGCAGACAGGATTTGTGCTGGGGCTGGACAGAGCAGGGGCTTCCTGACCCCTGCGATGGGCTGGGGGCATCTCGCGTTGATCACCAGCTGTCAGCGCTGCAGCTGGTTTGAATCTGCCTCGTTCTGAGCTTTTCGTAACTCCTGAACTTGTCATCAAGCCCAAATTTATACCTAGTCTATCACTAAACTCCATGGGGGTTTTATTTATTCTGGAAGTGTACACATACCGAACTAGGTCTATTCTCTCAGTAGAGCACAGGAGATTTTTGTTTTAAAATGCACACATTATTACCATTTGTTTTCTGGAAATCCTAAATATCCCTGAGGAAAGTCCAACAAAAGTAAATAAAGTTTAGTAAACTAAAATCCCTTAAAAAACACACTATACCTTTAAAAATAGTATCATTTTTTTGCGTGGCATTGTTTGCCAACTATGTTGACTGTGAAGTAGCGTTCTTCTTCCACTCTGGTTTGTACAGACAAAATTATGTGTGTGTGCATGTGTGTGGAGCATGGTCACAGCATACACACAATAACTCTGCATTGGGCTCTGTTGGTCCAAACAAGAAATTAAAAGGGAGTTGTCATATGGAAAATTAAAAAGTGGCAACAGTTACAAAAAATCTATTTAATTCATGCTGCTTATAACCCCCTGAAAAGAAATTAATGAAAATGCCTGAGAAATCTTATGACAACTCTGAACACCCATCGATGCTATCATGATGTGCTATTTACATGCACTTAAACTTCTAGAAGCAAAGCCTGGGCACAATATTTCAAGGCACTAAGCTCCTAGCAACTAACACAAAATGTCATTATCACTCACTAATTGCTTCTTTTTCTGTTTGCTTTTATTGTTGTGGTTTTGGGTTTTTTTTATTGTTTCCTTTACTATGATAGTGGCAACGCATCAGTCCTGTGCTCCATGGACTAGGATCTAGTAATCTTGCTTAAATCTGAAGCCTCAGGATGCAGTCTTGAATCTGAGGATACCAAGATGAAGCTTTGTATCACTAGAACTGTGCCTGTCTCCTCCTACGTCCACTGAAGCATCCACAAAGTAATGGGAAGGGCTGCAAGGATGGGAAGAAACTCTCTAAGTATGTAGCTTGAAATTCCTGAGTTCTCCTTTTTTGTTATTCCATCTGGATATATCAAATGCATGTTTCTTAATGTAGACATTGTCCTCATGTCCTGTGAGCCTGTGCTTGACATTTTATCAGGGAAAAGTCTTAATAAATAACTTAATGGAAGAGCTACACTTCTTTCAGGGAAATATATTGAAAATCACCTTGCTTTTTCCAAGGAACCTAGGCAGACTATCATCCTGGTTTTACACTCTAACATCACATTTACTCAAACAATCAAATCTTTCCTCATCTGCACATGACAGAAATTTTTCCTTTTGAATAAGTCTCAGAGAAATGGTCACTGCGTCCAAACTCTGGGCAGATGAAACATCTCCCGATTCTCCAAACACCATGAAATGTCACTGTAGAGAGGAGGAGCATGCACCCAGCAACACCAATACTATCACCTGCTTTCCTAGAGGGTGTAAATAAGGTGATTTGGCTTCAGCTTGTCTTGGACAAGACTTACAGCAGCAATTGCTAATAGGAAGGAAATAATGTTTGCCGATTTACTACTATATGACAGTTTATGTGAATACATATAAGTTAGACATTGACATTAATGCCATTGATTATCATCAATGTTATTGGACAAGAATTAAGATTTTCTGGTAAAATCTTCTTAGTTAATATCTAGTCTAGCAGGTAAATACAAACAGACAAGTATGTCTTCAATATAGTATTTAAGCAGCTAAAAAGCTCCTAAACCACAGTTATCCCAATGATGTAATAAGCATCAACTATCCTCTCAAGCAGGTTCCCATAAATCTCAGAAGTAACCTGTGTGGCATGTGACAAATTTGTGATTAGAAGAAAATTAACATATTCAAACTCTGTTATGCAGATGTGACCTGGATCCAAAATATTTAGCGCTCCCTCTTTACTGATGAGCCAAATTGGATCTGAGTGCTTCCCTGTTGAACGGGTCCCAAATTCAGACAAATTTATACTGATAACAAGAGGCTACTACCAGCCTTGAGAGCTGAAGCACAGCAGTCCTGGGCTTTTATCTCTGGAGACTCTGAGTCTCAACCTATATAGAAGCTCATTTGGAATTCTCGGTCTTGCCACTTGTGGAGGTACACCCAAATTCAATGTTAGCTCACAACAGCAGGACATCTGCAGGTCATGGACAGCTCTGCAGGCAGCTTAAATCCCACTCACCAGCACCATGCCTGCATGGTGGCTGGTCACCCTTGGCTTGGAAAAAGAAGCAGCAAATTACTGCAACAACAAATTTAAGGAGTAACGAGCAGGTCTGGAAGTAGATTTGCAACAAGACAAGACTTTGCATGCAGACAGGCTGTTGCAAAGATCATGTCATAGTTTTTACTCCTCAACAGTGATGGTAGAGTCAATTTATTTAAATGATCCTCAATCCCTATGTGTCCTAAACTGTGGATTTTGGGTGACACCCATGGCTGGTGTTCGGCCAGTCAGTCTGGAAGGACCAGCTCATCAGGAGCATGCAACAGGTTTTTTTCCTCTCTCCGCTTCTCATTTCCTCAAAAGAGAATGCTGATTTTAAAAGAGACTATGTTAGCACCACACAGTTCCTGCAAATGACAGGAACCTACCTTGATTGCAATTTATAGAAGCAAGCATCCAGCCCATGGAGTAAATGCCCATTTACTTTCCTGTATTAGGAAGGAGTTTGATAACAAATCTAAACAAGGAGGTCCATTTGTAAGAGATTTTGCCTATGTAATTTCTGTCCCATGTTGGCATTTTCCTCAGAATCCTAAACATCTCTGTCACCATCACACAAGAAAGAAACTTGCAAAACATTCAGTTCCCAAATTGCTTTACATGAACATTTAATTCTTAGGATGAGAATGTCTAAGCAATGTCAATTTAAAATGGAGAAACCACAGAAGCCAGTGGGTTTGAAAGTGAATGAAACTGGTATGAGATCAGAGCTTGGCCAGCTGGGATCTGTCAACATTTATGCAATAACACCTGACTGTTCAAGAGATATTTCCAGTTCAACCTGGATTGGAGACTGAGAACCCCTTGGAGCCTTGTCACTTTTATTTCTGTAGAAGTTTTCCATCAACATATCACTAGTACTGATATGTTTAATAATTGCATTAAAAGACAAGTCAAAACAAAGCTACATGCTCTGCCTATTCCCCCAGATGCATCTTGATCACAGCAAAACTGAAAGCCATGACATTTCTCTGGATTTAAACAAAGCTAACTGAAACCAGACTCACGAGTCTGCTGCAGAGGATCGAAACCCACAGATTAAACTTTCCAAGAGTCAAAAAATGTAACAAACGCTGAACTTACTAAACCAGACTTACCAGCCATTTACTATGTTGTATATTGATTAGATTGTAAGCCTCAGGGTTCGTTGATTCAGCATTCAACAGACAAAGTTGTTGTCACTTGCACGTTCATGCAGTTAAGCAGAATTATGGAAGGAAGAGGAGATGCCTAATGGACATACAACAGTCAGCCCATGCCTTCACTGGCAGAACCTGGGCCAACCCAAAATTTCCTCCACAGAGGATCTAGGTTTGATGCCTGCCTTACCTGTCACAGGTGTGACAGCTTCCAAATCTCAAGACTTGGAATTCCGAGCATCCTCTATAGCAAACATTGAAAATGTATCATCTTCTGTCTTCTAAACAGCAAAGGCTGTTCTAGAAAAAGCAGTAGTTTTCCCACTCAACGTCTGTTGATATCTGAGGAAACTATGAGTTATTTGTCTCTTCTAAATGCTCAAAAATACTGCAGTGTTTCAGAAAGCCCAATGATGGGATCAAGGGCAACTACAGATATGTAAGCGCTACCACTGTGTCCATTACACAACTGATAGCATTTACGATCATCAGCTAATTGGGAAAAAGTAAAATGCAGTTTTGTGGCTGCTGTAAAGCACCAATGTTTTTATTTGATTTTTTAAACAGAAATGGAATATATTCCCACATTATGTTAAATCTAAAGTAAATTTCTACTTGTTCTGTGAAAATTGGAAGTCAAATGAAAGGGAACTAATCTGGGCATCTTACTGTGGGAGAACCTGCAGCGTGAACTCAACCAAGCTATTAGACACTAGAGAAACCACATGGGAGGAAGCTGCAGGAAACGAAGCTTCATAAGTTCCACTGGTCACAGAATGACTCGTTTCTTTCTTAGTTAGGATTAGCCCTTACATGAGCAAATGGAAAAGCTGTGAGAAACTCCAGCAGGTAACTAATTACACGATGCAAAATTAAACACAGCCCATCAGATATGTTCTTTACCCCTCTTTGAGTATGAAAGTGTACTCCAGTGCCAAAAAAAGCAAGACCAAAAAAACAAGGAATCTCCATGTTATTTGCTGAAATTATTCCTTTTAAAATAATGGCAAGAACTGACATTTTTGTGAATATATTAATTCCTTTTACTGAACTGAAAATGCCACTTGCACTGGGAGGAAAGGAAGCATGAGCCAGAAGCAGAAAATTGCTCCATTTGCTGGCAGTGTAGATATTTATATGTTGACAAACAGTTGTGCCAAGAGCAGATGGATATTTTCTAGTATTGAAGAACTGCTAATTGTTTGCTGCTGTTCCTCTCAAGTTCATGGGGGAAAGCCATTGGTGTTCTGCAGAGCAAGGCATGAAGAAACCAGTTCAAGCCATGCATTTGGCAAAGTGGCCTAGCACCTCCTATGACGGCATGGAGGATGCCCTGAAGCAAGAAGATGCTCAGCCAGATGTCAGCTTAACAACTCTCAGTAAAGCATGACCACAAGGAGTAGCACTTTCCAAAATCTTCTGCAAGTCCTTCACCAAGCTGTACAAATAATGCAGATATATTCTGCACAGAGTCTGATAAACTTCATATGCCTCTAAAGGTTTTACAAAGCCATTTTGGCTACCTGTGTCTCACACATATTTGAATTATGTGGAAATATAAATATGTTTATCCTATAATACTGGAATGATACCTATTTAATCTGACAAGGAAAAGGCATCTTTCTATAAATCTGTATATAAATTACCTCACCTCTGCTTGTCTATATATAAGGCTGAGGCATGCACTGTCCGCTTATTGACATATCGAATCACATTAGAGTGAAGTGTGAAAAAAGTGAAGGCAGATAAAGAGCAGGAAATGTTTTTTTCAAACTGAAGTGCTCTTATCCCACTTTTGTAAAAAAAAAAAAAAAAAAAGAAATTCAGTATCATGTGTCTTGATACCTGATATTCTTATATATATCAGTACTAAAGTACAATTTAGTTAGCTTAAAAAAGTCTCAAATCTGATTTATCTATGAGACACACTTCACAACACAAACCAATTTTGCTGTAGTAATACCATGTCAATATTTCTTGACAGAAGACAAATGTTGTTATTATTTTGCCATTTCTTACCTTTGTAAAAGTTTAGAATTTTACAAAATGACTCTTCTTTACATGTCAAAATGGTAAGTTGTTGGAAAGAAAAAAAAAATTGAAGCCATTCTTATATCTATTGACAGTGATGGATTCTACAGTTAAGTTAAAAATGATTCTGGCACAATATCGATGTTTAAAAAAATAAAAAGTAAACCGTATTTTTTATGGATATGTGCATTTTTCCTATATAAACTGAGGAAGATAAAGCAGGAAAAAAATACCAGAACTATTTTTTTTGTCTGTCTTGTGGTATTAAAAATGATTTATCTGTACACTGTCTGCTGGAGCTATTCGTGCAAATCTGTGCAGACACACATTCTTCTCCATAATGGTGATCTTCAGAAAAAATAGCCTTTCTTACCTTTGTATTCATCCTCTCTTTGCCCCTTCACTACATTATGAGGGACAAATATAAAATATTTTCTCTGATTTACATTTAGTTTGAGAGATTACTTTTAAAACTGACTAAAACTCTTAAAAGCAAAATATTTCAAGATTTTTGCTCTGTCATATTTTTAAAATCTCTTCAATGCTTAATAAGTATCATTTCAAGGAACCATGTCTTGCACTTTCATATGGATGTCCCTCATGCTAATGTATTCTTGTTTCTGTCTACAACTATATCTTGTGCTAACAGAAAAGCATAAAAAGACTTGAAACAACCTCTTACCTCTGTTTTAAACTGAGAAAGAGAAAGAGGTCATCTCCGGTATTCAGCTATGGGATTATCGAGGTATAATTTGCACAGAGGGGCGCAGACTTTCCCAGCTGATGTCCAGATGTGCAAGAAGCACAGCACCTAGCCCAGCAATGAGTAGGTGAGCTTATACAGCAGGGGAAATGCTCGTTTTGATATAAACTGGTGTTAGGGTCCTAAAGCTGGCCCAATAAACCAGACCATATAGATGAGGGTCTCAAATGTTCCACAGAAACTCTGCGTACTACTGCTTGCCATAAAATGTTGTAAGAAACACAATTTATAGTTTCATCCCTAGGCAAGCCAGGATTAAAGGACAGGGTAAATAACTGTATGATAGCCACAGAGGACTCAGAGAGAAATCCAAATGACTTCATTCACCAAGTTAGCCACTAGTCAATTGGTACATTACTCTGTAATAAAACATGGTCAATTTTGACCTTTGCAGAACATGTATGAATCAATCCAATTACTTGTTAATCTAGCCAGGTTTCAGAAATATTCCTCCCAATATCAAAAATAAGAAAGTGGCAGTTTATAGATTACTTATGAAAAGACCAACACTGGGGTTTGAAATTTAAGCCGCAAGAGTGGTAAGCCAAGTTACTAGTGAGCTGAATGCAAAGATGTGACTTCAAATATGGATGTTGAACAACAAATATAAATATGCAGCTATATGATATCTATATTTGACTGAATTATGCAGACCAGATTCAAAAAGCTTTGAGTTTGTGGAACAGAAAGACCTCAAAGGCCATTATGATCAAATTTAACCAAAGTTACAGTATTTATATAAATATTCACACACTTTTTTTTCTTTAGCACTGTACTGATTCATTTTTAATTATAAAAAATTAAAGGCAAGAAAAACACTGTGCATTTAATTTCAGACTAAAGACCACAGAATGAAAGTCTAAATATTTTCACTTATCCAAGGACCAGCTGCACTGAAATCAGTGAAATTATTTTTTATGTTTTTATTTATATTGCAATAGCTATATTGACCTAAAACTGACAGAAAGGGAGAATTAGGCCATATATTTAAGTTCAACACATTCTGTGGTTCACTTTCATGCTGATTATTTTGTATGTTTCCCAACTCCTTCCTGTGTAAGTAATTGTGGATTATTATTTAACATTGTAACAGCTATATGAATGGTCTATCAATTCTTATATAAAAGTAAATGTAATCTATATTCTGAACTCTAAGAACAGTCTTCATTTTGCCTTAATCCTATGCGTGATATAAGCAGAATACAAAAAACATTACCTTAAAAATAAATTACCTGAACCTTAATCTGAAAATTGTACAATAACATAATTACAGTATTTCAAAGAATTTAGATTTTTGTTTGTTTGTTTGTTTCCTGTCTTTATTTCCCTCCTAGCATCGGCAGAATGTCCCACAGGGTACATTGCATATATTCTGAGGGAGGAGCTGGGGATACAGCAGGGTCAGTGAAAAGCAGAGCATATTTCAGTGCATATTCCTGTAAAATTACCATGCTTCTTTCCTTCTTTATCTTCCACCAGAGACACTAAGCAGATGATTTTGCAAAGACTTATGGATTCATTTAGTTTGAACCATGCCACATGTTCCTCCAACTTCAACAGAATTGTTCAAATACTGAATTTAAGCACATACATAACTGTTTTCTGTATCAACTCACTGAATTTTGTATTGAATTCATTGGCAGTTTTCCCTGCATTCATGTAAATTTTAAGAACAGAGAACTGAAACGCTAATTTTTGAATAAAATAAAATAAAATAAAATAAAATCTGGCAAGGTGGCTCGTGTGCCGCTGCAATACACAAGACATTTAACTTGACTGGGGGGGAGGGGCACAGTGGCAGCATGTGTTGAATCCCTAAGCCTTTTCTGTATCTTTATAATTATTTTCCCATAGTATTTTGAAGCACATAGAGCCATTCTAGAAGATAATTTTTCTCAGTACCTTGGGACTTTTAAAGGCTGTCTAATGTTTATTTTTCAAGAACCTTTTATACATCTACATATGAAAAAGTTGCTTTTTCTGTGCACATAGCATGTTATGTAGAATCAGTGCTATGTGTCTGATTTCTTTCTTAGACCTGTAAAAAAATCTTATTGAGAAGTTAATTTGTACCGCAATGTCTTTGACTGAAAGTAAAGATTTGTGCACAGCAAACTGTATAGAAATTAAGCACATGCATTTTTCTGATACCTAATGATTTTGTCATTTGTGAGATAAGCATATGCCATGTATGATCATTTTCCTATTGTTACGATTCCTACCAATTAATCCTCATAAAATATAACTGTGATTTTCTATTTCCTTGTTCTATTTATTTGCAAAATGTTTTTTGAAAAGCTAAGAAAAAAGGTAATTAAATTTGCATCTTCAGAGCAGAAATGTGGTTGTGCCCCATTTATTTTACTAGCAATCACAAACCCACACAATCAAATAATAAAAAGTTTTCTAGAATTTGATTTCTGTGTATAGAAAAATATCATTTCATTCCTCACCACAAAAATTATGTACAATACAAACCTTCCCATATACTTCTAATTTTAGTAAACGAATGTATTTCTAAACCCCCCAAGTTAATGTTCTTCACTCCCCACCAATCTTAGCCTATTGCTACATAGAAACCAGTTCTGCCTGACACGGGGAGCAATTAATTCACACTGCCAAACACAAGAGGAATGTAATGCTTTTTCAAATATCAAATCAGTCCAATTTCATTTAGACTTAAATGATTTTTCTGATCCTTCTTCATGTAGATACCTCTGCAGTCAATTAGCATTGTCACTTCTAATCTGTAATACTCAGATACTGGTCATTTCCCATTAGAGTCCTATTAAATAGATTCTTATGGTCAGATAGAACCTTCTGCAATGTAATGTCTGAGGAGAGAGAACTGACAGTCATTATGCAGCTGGCATTTACTAAAAGGTTAGATATTGCAGATAACCTTAATCACAAATTACACTGCATGTCAGTGAATTAGCTCACAACTTTACAATTCCACCTAAACAGCCAAGCTTCCCACCCAAACACTCTTAGACTATTACTCAGTTAAACTTAACCATCTACACATTTCCTAATTAAAATGTTTCTAATCTTTAGAGCATCAGACTTTACATCAGACTTTCACGTTAGACAGAGAAGCCTGTTTCAAGAGCTGTGGATTCTGCTCCCTGTAAAACCATATTCCCTTAAGCTATGGACACGTTTCCTCTGCTGGATCCAACTGTGCTGCCCCACCTGCTTGATGAGAACCTGTTATTATTGAAGCTGCCCATGCTAAATGATTCATTTGGAGAAATCCCACGAGCAGCTCAGCCAGCAGGCTGAAGGGGAGGTAACTTCTGGCAATAAGAGCTGTTACAAGCAGCTGGACGGTGACTTCTTCAGATGTGCTACTCTTTCGTGGTATGAAGCTCAAAAGAAATCACTGTTTCTCAGAGTGATCTTTCCTACCTGCAAAGATGACAGAGCATGGGAGCCCAGTTTCACAGGGTTTTTCTAGAAAGGAATCCTCCCTGTCTCGTTAAAAAGATGCTCGATACACTGTAACCCATGTAGAGGACAAGGAAAATTTTTAATGAAATCTTGATATTTGGTGAGATTTTTTGTGACAGATGAGTTTAAAGAAAAGATTCTATAAAGCAGTTTAAAACTCCTTTGAACATAAATAAATCCAGATGAAATTATGTGTCGGCTAGGATGTAGGTAAATGCAGAAATCAATATATCCATCACTTGGCTTCAATAGTGACAGTAAAAGCAGGATGCAGCAAAACCAGGTGATAAAATACCTGATTTGATTATTCGATGCCCTTCAAACTCAATAGAAATCCATTGACTTAATGAACAACAGAGCAGGTTTGAGTGACCAAGGGGCTTGAATCACTACTGGCTTAATGGTATGAGATCATGACAAAGATTATTAAACAGCAATCCAGATACTAACAGGAATTCTTGAAACATTTCCTAGGGGTAAGAGTAAGCATCTACTATTTTGTTGTGGTGCTCACGGGTATGATGCAAGTATAGGTAGGATGGCTTAGCAGCAGGGGTACGGAGGATATAGTTGGGTTGTGGTTTGTGGTGTGTCTTCTTTTAAGGCTTCTTACTACATGGACACCATTTTCCCCTGGAAATTTTATATGCTACTTAACCAGTTAATGAGTGTCGCATAACCGCAATGGCCTGTGTTGACTCTTGCTTACATCTGCACCTGGCCACATTCACAGATGTCCAGCCTTGGAAGAGCATGGCCAGCACCATAGCTGCCTGCCCTGTTTCTCACAGATGTACATAACTTACTTCCTGCCTTTTCCCCTGGAAAAGAAGGGCCCCCTTGCCCTAAGGATGTGTACCTTGCACCATTATTTTTGTTTTTATAATGGAGGAGCGGAACTGCTACACAGAGGAGAAACCAGTTGACTCAAGGCTAAATCTGTGGCAAAATGGGGGAACTGATGATGGATCTCCATGTTCTGATCCCTAGAACTTCCTCCTATTGCAAGTCTAGAAAATAAATCATTTATGCAAAAGCTAACTCTCTATTAATTAGTTACTGCCAGTCACTGTATTCACACATCACAAATTTTCATTAGGCAACTTTATCAAAATATCTATTTCATCCTGAGCAGTGCATGTGCAAATTTTTTTTCTACTCAGATTTGTTTAACTGATTGCCTGCCTGATCAATCCTACTGATTGTTTATCTCTGGTGGCATAACAGCATGCACGGAGCTATGCTGCAAACTGACAGGCATCTCACTGTATGGAATAATTCAATGCCTCATTAAAAAAGAGAATTAGATGTGGCTTCAGAGATTAGTGCCAAGAGAGTTTTGCCATTTTATATTCTTATTGATGCAAACTGTAGAGACATGTAGCGTTGATCAGCAGGATATGATTCAAAAGACACCACAGAGGTCAACGTAAGCTTGCCTGTGTAGGCTTTCCCATGGGTCACAGAAATATGTGTGGGTTTGTTTATTGCTGAAATCCCTTCCAAAACACCCCTGTTTACATAGTATTAATGCAACCCAGGAGAGAAAAAATAGAATAAAAGTTGAAAGCTCAGCATTAATGCTGCTCCTCGTGCTTATGCATCAGAATAATTTCTGTCAAACTTTAAGACATTATACCATCTATAACACAATGCAGTTTGGTATAGTCTTCCTTCTGTATCCTCTACAGCTAGGTGTAATATACTTGAAATCTGGTTTGATTTTATGTTCCAGTGGGATCTACAAAATAAATCAATGGGAAAAACTTTAAGCAACCTCCAGTTATCTTCCTCTCTGTCATGTGGTTTTCCTATAACTTCCTATCAGGGATGAATAATAGTAGTTCATTTGACAACTGAAAAGTCATTGGATTAGCCCATTCACATTTTGAGACTATCAGGAAAAATGTTATAATAAAACATTTTCCCTGCATCCTTTTAAAGTCTCTGCTTGGACCTTGAATTGAAAGCTAGCAAACTGCCTAATATCCTGCCAGCTTTCCCTTCTGGACACACGTGGGATTTGGGAAGGGATGTAGTAAGGCAGCCTAACTTTCCTAGCTGTGGGGACTGGCTCAAGTCTCCAGGAAAGACGTCTTTCTATTAGCCTGTCTGCAAACACGGGACTTGAGGACAGAGAGGCACTGAGAAATCCAGCTATGTCCTTGCAGACCTTGTGGACAGCAGCCAGTCCCATACTGTACAGCCCTACTCATTAGTAAAGCTCATCGCGGCAGAGAAAGGCCACTTGCATTGCCCTGTACAATAAACCAGGACTTCCACTCTATTGTTGTACAGAAGAAA
Organism: Buteo buteo; assembly: GCF_964188355.1. Lineage (NCBI taxonomy): Eukaryota > Metazoa > Chordata > Aves > Accipitriformes > Accipitridae > Buteo > Buteo buteo. The sequence continues at coordinate 47,679,107 of NC_134175.1, forward strand.
GAGAATCTCTGCCTGACTCCCTCCAGCCCACATGCTCATGATAACCAGAAAGCATCTCTTTGTGTACAAGTAATACAAATATTACACAGCTCATTATAGGGAGTAAGAATGAGAGACTAAGCTCTAATACCCATTAACAAATAGCCACTGTTTCATTAAGTTGTGCGGCAAGGGCTGTGCAGAACAGAAAACCACAGTGATTTAATAGAGATTTCTAGTTGGAACGTTATGATACCTGTAGAATACTTTAGTAAATTACTGATGTCAGTTGTATTTCTTTTCGAGACTAGGGAAATAGGTTATTGGCACAATAAAACATCTAGAGGCATTTAAAATGTCAGTCTAATAGCAAGAACCAGTAAGGCTTTTAATTACCTTCTGTGCAATTTTTTTAATTGCTTCAGTGGCTGCAGTGCTTAGTGAATTCCTGACAGAGCAGCTGCAACTGACTTAATTTAAAACGTTTTTGAAGCTCTTGGAGGAAGTATTAAGAAATACAACAGAAATCCAGGGAACTATGTGGGATATTTTATGTAGTGCATGTGAGGAAATCTCGGGCTCAGTTTGCAACACGGGCAAGAATGTTTTGAACAGCTTGAATGGATATCCACATCAGCATTCCCCTGGTCTGGGTAGAAGATGGTGTTGGCTGCCTTTTGTGTGAGCCATGCTATAGCACTTCAACTTAAAGAAAGCAAAACTTATCCCTCATGGCCCTGGCAGCTGTAGGGAAAAGAGCAGAGGCTCAAGAAAAAGGCTGAGCACCAGAAATAGTTGCAGAACCCTGGTAGATCAAACAGAACTTGCCTTTAGCTTGCACATGCACTTGCAGCTCTTCAGATCAAGCTGTTTTTTTTCTTCAAGAGAGAAAGCTATTCTATTAATGGGGAAGAAAGCGTATAAAAATTTTCCCCTGATAAAATTTAATTTAAAAATAACTGGCACACCCCACTCAAGAACTATCTACAGTGATCACAGAGGCGGCCTTGAAGAACACCAAATAACTAAGCCAGCTGGTCTTTTTTCAGCAGAGACAGGAAACAGTCACTCAAGCTGGAAATGCTGCCTAAAAACCAAGCACCTCAGCTGCAGCTATATGCTGCCCATAGTGTGGAAGTGGCACATGGGGAACATCATTTCTCTTTGCCCACAGGCATATAAGGCCATGCCTGGCCAAACGTTTGGCAGCAGATGCAGGATCAGATTGTCCTTGCCGGGAAGCAAGGTGACTCCAGCAGCACAGCGTGATGCCCATGCACAGCCTGGGGCAGGCTCTTGCCATGCAGACCATAAATGCCACCTTGCATCCTGCCCTCTCACAGAACAACCTAGGGGACATTCCCCTGCCAGTCTGCAAAGACTCAGGCCCACCCAAAACCATGTGCCACCTCCAGCGAAGCACTCCCAACCTCACCCTATCCAGCTTTGGATAATCAGCTTGGCTCAGTCAGTTTGGCACCGCTGTCCCATCCAACTCACTGCCGCCGCTGTAGCCTCAAAACAACAGAAGCAGTGAGGTCCAGCTGTTGGCCCAATGCTGTTGAAGATTCCTGGCAGAAGGAGGTTGGGGCTGCAAAAAACACAGCAGAACTTCAACCTATGGCTCTCTGGCAGGGCAAAACCATATGCTTTGAGGTTTATTTCATACTACACTGCACTCTGTTAATAAAATGGACTTTTAATCCATTTGAAAAACCACACGGGGCACAGATCCATCTCGCAAACCTCTCTTTCCCTCCTGGGGTTTATCTTGATTAGGCTGTAAAAATGCATCATTGAAAAGGATTAGCTAACACGTTCTAGCATTTTTTCAAAGGGTGTTTCTACCCTGCAAAAGCACAGCAGTATCATATCCTAACTAGAATATGGTTAAAGGAAACTTTTTTCCTAATAAAATTGCAGAGAAGGTATTCTACTGTAGCACACACAAGAAGGTGTGGACTTCAATCACACAATTGGTGCACAAACTAACAGTATCTAATATACTTCAATAAATGTAGTCAGGACAAATTCTCAGAGACATGATGATTATGAGGACACATCATGGAAACAGGGAAGAATAAAATATTGCCTCATCCAGCACATTGATTTTGGTGGATATTTAGAGTCATAAAATAAGACTGTTCATTAAAAATTATTGGACCTCTTGTCAATTCTAAGTGGAAAAGATGTGTATTTTCTAGCTATTAATTTTTGTCTTTCACTGAAACTGGGAGGAAAACATAGACACTAAGTAGAAATGTACTGGCAACCTTTCTAAACTGAGCTTTTAGTTAAATATACAGAGCAGTCCTTAGAGTGAATATTTAATAGCAATTTTGAAGGTCAGATATAGTCAGTAAACAGTTCTATAAATTATGTTGAAAAATTCTTTTGATGAATTCTTGCAATAAATCTTTTTTGTGTAAACCACAACATATTCTACTGGGCCTTTTCTGATTTCATTCATACTCACATAAATCAACAGAAAATCCATGGAAGTCAATGGAGTAACACTGAAAACAGAAACTTTACGTTTGCTTTTTCTGGGAAGCATAAATTCATTGCATCAGCTTTTCAGGATTAGTATAGTTTTAGGAGAACATGTGTTGGTGTCAAAATCCACCAGAAAATCTTACGCTCCAGTAGTCTAAAAATTCGTCTTTACCAAATACTTGTCATAATTTAAAATAACCTGCTTAAGGGGAGGGCGTGTCAGATTTTACAGAAGCTGGAGGATCTGGATCAGTATCTTTAATTTAAAGCAAAGTGAGATGATTTGATTTAAAGAGGGTTTTGTTGTTACTTTAACTCAGAACATGGAAAATAAATTTTAGTTTATGACTGTCTTATAGGACAGATTTTATCCTGCCTAGCACACCATGATGTCTTTTTCTGTTTGAATATAAAGATTGCATGTTGTTAGATGTGCACAGAGGTAAATGCAAAGAAAAATCCAATATAATACTCTACATACACAAAATGCATCAGAACAAAGAAATCCTGACCGTCTGTGGATTTTTATTTTGGATTTACTCAGAAAGTCTTCTTGTAACTGGGACAGTTAGATGATCCTGTGCAAGCATTTCAATGTCCTATAGACAAATGCCTTTTCAGAATTATTTGGTCTCTCTTCTTTACTTAGCCACCTATTTTCACAAAATATCTAGGAGTAATCACTGATTTTTCGTCAGCTTTGATTGGACAACATATTCAAAAGTTGTTAGCAGGTGTGCACTGAAACAGTATGGCTACATCAGACTTTTTTTCCAGAGGATTAGACTAAAATATTATTGTCTAATAGCAGGCAGGTGGACACATAGAAAAACACCTAGGCATAAGTCTAAGGAAACACACACTTCTAGCACAGTAAAATCCAAGCCTGTAGCACAGCTTGACAACATGCAGTTAGCATCAATGTTTTTCTGAAAAAGAAATGCAAATTAGGTACTAGTTGTAATTGTTTTAAATCAGGAGCGTTCTGGTTTCTTGTTGCAATTCCATTTTCATTAAAACTTGTAGCAATTTAGGCAAACAAAAAAGTTTGGCAAATCACCCCCCCAAAATCAAAAACTCCCATTAACACCTTATGAGTTTATGGGGAATGAAAATACATAAGGAGAACAGGCATCAAAATCAAGTGAGCAAAGTATGTGAGAAGAAGTAGAAGAGGACGGTAACACCTTTACAACGAGAAATAATATTTAATGTAATAATTTGGGTTATGTTGTGGTGTGAAAGCATCCCTAGAATTTTTAACAAAGGTGGGGAAAAATTCACTTACTTCTCCCAGATGTGTGGTGTGTTGTGTTAATTAGGGGTTCCCCCTCATGTCAGAAAAAAGTATAGAACCATTCAATATTTAAGTACTATGCTATAAATTTATATGGTAAGAGCTCAGAGGACCCTTAAAAATAGGATAGGTTAGAATAATTTTTCATACTTAAATTCTGAAACTCATTCAAACACTATAAGCAGTGTATTGGAAGGCTACGTTTTTTATCTGATATCCCTGTTCTCATTCATCTATCAATTTTTTATTCATTACTAGTTTCATATTATAGAATTTTATTGGATCATTGAATAATGTTTTCTATTTTTCTCCTTCTGATTAATGTGTTTATTGATGCAAAAACCAACAGATATTAGTTTTGGGAATAAAAAGCAATACACTGAATTGAGCTTTAATGTTGGTTTCTTTGCCAAAGTGTCTAAAAATAAGGAATTAAAATATCTGCTTCCATTTATCATTTCACCTACACAAGTTCCAGTATCCTATTATATGCAAGAGGTTTCTCACTTGAGACAAAGGTTTAATTATCAGGTTGCTGCTAGAATTGTGATATATTCTCAGGTAGCTGTATTACCTGTGATCTCCTAGCAGCATTTCAATGTTTTAATTTTAATGAATGAGACACTTCATTTTACATCTCCAGAATATTGTTAAATACACTGAACAACAACAAATTTTTTATTGATCTTAATGGAGGTGTTCAATGTTAATTCCGTTTCACTCTGACATCCATTTTAATTCCTTTTATTCCTTGCAGTCTTCAGTTTGGCATAGGACAATACAATTTATCGAGGCTCTAATATGTTTAATTATGCTCAGTAGAAACATGTTTAAAATTCATTCTAGTTCTAACAGAAGTATATAAGCCAAATGCTTCCATAAAAAAGAAAACTCAATAACTGGAGACTCCACAAATTTCAATTCATTCTATGTAGTGGAAAGGGAGGGTAATCTCTTTCCCATCTGCATACTTTGATGAGCTATTTTAGTCCACAAATTCCTAAATTGGAGGTTACGAGTTCAAAAAGGCGAAGTCAGCAGTCCTGAGGCAAGTTACTATCAGCAAACTATATCAGCTAGCCCTCCCTTGGGCACAAAGCTAAACCAGAAAAAGCCAAAACAGTGGATGCCTGAAGACTTAAGGAAGAGGCCACCTGCCAGTTTAAAATTAGAGAGTCGAATGGGTCTTAAAATACTCTGTACTGTTTACTATGCAACCAGTGGCACCAGCGTGAAGACGATGGCTGTGCCTGTGAGATAGGCTCACCAAGGCACACTGCGGAACAATCACACCACAATGCCTTTTCAGTCGGTCTGTAGTCTTACCCTCATTCCTGAGCTTCACCCGCTCTCACGGCCACCTGCGTGAGCACCTTTCTATGAAGACCGCTGTGGGACAACAAGGCTTGATGGTGGTACTGGAAGGGTCTCTGTGCTGATTGACCTTGCAAGGGAGCACCAGTTCATTTTGAGCCACACTTCCGTTTACACTCTAAGATCTCTAACTGGCTTGACAGCCACAATTAACCTCTCCAGCAGCTACCCAGGTTTGTCCCTACCACGTGATATTTAGCAGGGTGACTTACTTTGCCCTTAACCCTTTCTGTGTTGGTCTTTTCAGCTCTTTACTGAGTTGCCTTCTTTTTTATCAGCAGCCCAGTGACCTCCAGAATTATATGCAAGGAAGGCTGCAGCAGGCAGCAGATCCAGCTCAACACCCATCACTATTCTTGGTAGAACCAAGTTCAACCACCTCTAATTTCTAGGACTGTGCAAACATATGGTGTAAAGTTGGGTAATGCTATGAAGAAATCCAAGAGGCAGAAGTAGAATTTTATATTAAAGACATCATCAGCATTAATTTCACAAATTACCCTGTCCTAATTTCATTCATTCATAACTCTTGCAGTATCATTGTTGGTGTTTGAGATCTGAAGAGTATCAGCTCTCTAATAACACTCATGTTGGAGTCAACACTATACTCATACATTGCTGCCTAGCATCCAGATCACAGGCTCATCCAGTAAGTATCCCCATCTTTGATACATTTTGGGCATGCATGAGAAGTCCAGGTAATGCCATTTCCATTAGCTTACCACTGACTGGAATAACACATATCATTAAATGTGCATTTTGTTTGAATCTGGAATTTTGCCTAAACATCCTATTGGTTTTCCATTTTCCTCCTCTATTTTTCAGTCCCAAATTTCCTTCACTGACCAGAAGATCCTAGAATTAATTCAATTCTTCTTTGCTCTTTTCCCTTTGGCTGTTGTTAATTTGAACAATCATTCTATTTTTCTCTGTTAATGATTAGATTAACACTTTTCTTGTTCCAGGTTGTTTTGTGATCCACCTTCCCTAGCAATTTTAACTTCCCTACTTTGATGTGTGTAGTAATATAAACAGTACTCTAAGTAATGGCCAACTCTACCATATAGAGTAATAAAAATGCTTGGATCTCCTTTTGATTTATACCGCATAGGACTAGTAATTCAATTCACTCCACTACTTGATTTGTTTTTCATTGCCAGTACACATTGGGATGAATACTTTAGGGATTATTTTAATGTAGAAATACCCAGATTGCTTTATTTGTCTAGATATCAGCACATTTCCAGTTTATGAGTAGCTTTTGTTTTTATTGTTTATTCATTCACCTGGACTGAGTTTCATTTGTCATTGGTAGGTCCCATAATCTAGATGTCTTCCCAAACAAGCTATACTGTACACATGGGATTTTTTCTTTATACACTCAGTTGATGTTAGCATTACTACTTGGAGATTCAGCTTATAATTAAGGGGCACATTCTGCTGATGCCAGCTGCAGCCTTCCTCTGCACAGGTCTATTATTTCAATCTGTCACAATCTGACACTAATGTAACATTTGTGTTTCAGCATAAACCTCCCTCCAACATTCCTTACGAAGTCTGAGTTTGTGACACACAAGCACTAGAACTACTTCAGGTAACTTCAATTTTCACCTTTGACTTCAAAATCCCTTTTGGACCATTATGAAAACTCTTCTAAGGCTCTAAATACAATTACCTCCATACCTTCCTTAATGACCGGGACAGCGACAGTTTATTTTTCTCATTGAACTGCTGGACCAGCAGTCAGTCATCCCCAGGTACTTCTCCCTGAGAGAGACACTCACAAATATTTCATGGACACATGCATGGTTAAAATTACATCTAACTGTACTTTGGTTTTTGTTAGTACATTACAGTAAGCAAGCCTATAACATCCATTCAAATGATTGCAGAAACACACATTTAAAATTGAATACTTATAAGAACACTTTTTTCTGCCAAAACTCAGTATATATAATGCAGTAAGCCTCAAAAATAAACTAATTAATTTAGCATGACCCAGAATGCTTATGACTCACACTGGAAGTACTGATTTTTCAGATAAAAGATATGGTCTTTACAGCTTACCATCATTTTATTTTAGCGCTGCCCTGAGTCACTGGAAATGAGAACTTTCCCTGATTGAGGTGCCTCATGTTTTAAGTCCCTCCTACTTTCCAAAAGGATTTAAGAGAAGAGTCATGCCATCAAAGCCAAGCCCAGAAAATCTATAATATAAGTAATTCTGTAGTATTCTAAAATAAGACTTAAGGAAATTACTAAAAATAGGTAAAAAAGCTAGAGTATGAAAAGGGGGAAGATAAATAATGATGTCACAAGTGAACATTAGAATCTAGTAACACATTATTCAAAGTTGGGAATTCCCTCCAGCAAGAGCAACTGGCTACTCCTTGCTTACTATAAACATTTCCATTTGCCTTCAGACTCTACAGAAGATAAATTTAGGTAAAAGTCATTTTTTCGCAGACTTCTGAACTAACTTTTTAAAAAATTATTTTGTTTGACAAAGGTTTGATACTTCTTCCCTAAGCTTATGAGCATCTAAACACTTTAGTAAATATTAAGGATTTACGGGAGCAAATAACCTCCAAATTTCAAGGGTGATCCTATACTATTCATGCATTTGTCTACTGTTGGAAGACAATAACAGTGTTTACTGCTTAGGTTGTGTCCTCTAATGGCTTTGTCTGTGGATTGCTACCATCCGAATCATTTCACACAAGTGGTAGTTATACTCATTTAGCAATGCATCTGGTAGTATTGTGAGCAACAATATTTGCTAATGCTACTGTGTCCACACAGGAAGTGATTTCCACATCCCTTGAAATGTTAGAGTGAGTAAATTTTACTTTTCTGATGGAATAATGTTATATAGGATAGGATTCTTGAAGGAGAATATGTGGCTGTATTAAATAAAAATATTAAATAATAAATGCAAGCCAATTCATGCAGGCAATTCCATAGACCTGAAGCAAGACATGTCTACCTAAATTGGACTTAGCTTTCAGTTTCACAAGTTTCATAACACAAGGAGAATTGAAACACAAGATACAACAAAGAAGAGGTTTTGCCACCAGTTTCTGAACAGAAGATGCAGCATGAAAATGGCCAGGATGTAATATACAAAATATCCAATGAAGCACAAATGGAAAATACTAAACAGATCACAATAAGCTGTGTTGTCTATTTTTGGTACTTTTTTTTTTAAGTATTCACTGTCCCTTACATATTCCCTACTTTCTGTGCATTTTTATGCTTATTATTATTATTTCCATCATGACTTGCAGCTTCCAGGAGCTGAGCTTGGAATAGCCACAGAGACTTTTTTGCTCCAAAACAAACTACATGAAGAATCAGCACTGTATTATCTCTACAAACATGTACTCTTCCTTACTCATTTTGCAGTTCTCAATCTAGTGGATGTCAGGATATTTAATATGGCCCATTCTTCATGGAGAATAGTCGTCCCATTTGCTGCTGTGAGATTGATAGTGCTGCGTGCTATCAATTCCAAAAGCTCTGATGCAGGCCATGGACCTCAACCAAAAGATTCCTTTCTGTGCTATCAATCTCACAGCTCTGTACTCTCTCCAAGTCTTAAATCAGGCTGGTTGATATCTTTCCAGTTTCTGTATTCCTGCATCAGCAGTCTGGCTAAACATGATCATCATTCACTACCTCTGTTTCAGCAGTGGTTACAAACACAATATCACTTCCTGCAACGTTACACTATTATTATTGTCATTACTATTTATTTATATTACAATAGCACCCACGATGTGATCGGTGCTTTCCAAACCTAGAGAAAACCACAGACTCCATCCCCCAAAGTGGAAGAGCCATACAGGGACTTTTTACTATAGTAGGACCTTCAATCTTAGACAGCACAGATAAATATAAATACAACAGTTTTACGTTGAATAACTGGCAACTGCCACATTTGCTCCATTATGGATGTTTCCATCTTTAATACAGTGAGCTCCAAGGCACCACAAAGAGTTGCTGTATCTTGGAGTGGAAAGGCACAGGTTCTCCTGCTCTGACAGGAGCACTACTGGTTACTTTGCCTAATGGCCATTAAGTGACCTTCTTAAATACTCTCAAATGGCCTTACATGAAATGTGCTCCTGGAAAATGTCTTTTGTAAATGTGAACATTAAAAAAATTATTAAATCGTTTCTCTTCTTTTTTACATGGCTCGGTTCTGATTTTTTAAGCTAAGTGCATCCATAAGGTTTAATTTTTACAAACAGGAACCCAGTAAAAATACCTTTAGAATCTGGGCCTTGGGAGGTAAGAGAAACCTTCAGTCAAAGGCTTATGGCTCACATAGAGAAGAGTTGAAATGTCCCTTGTATTCAAGTCTTAATATAAGCTGATAATTAAACTCTTTACCATTATTGTTGAATGTGGATTTTAAATCCTTAAAATATGGGAATGTCAAGTCACCTTTCCCACTGAGACAATTTAACAACTGAAATTTATGAACCATACCCTTCATTATGACTTCCATTATGTAAGGGGATCTTAATTTTAAGCCCATTCCATTTTTCGGTAGAAGGCTGATGAAATAGTATGAACCATAGCTTTTACAGAGCTTCTTCTGTACCAAAATGATTAAATAATATCCTACATGAGTATTTGGGTCTACAGTCTTGTTTCTGTGAATCAATGTGTTAAGTCGAAACTAGGCACTTACTTACCAAGTAGCTACTAACTCTGTTCTCCACCTTGGTAATACAAGAAATAAGAGTACAGGGAGTTGGGATAAAGCCAAGGAAACTGCCAAAGGTGTACAAGCAGCAGCAAGAACAGATGAAGTATCACTATTTCTCCCTCTGCGGCTCTGCTGGCTGAAGTGTGGAGCCAGATGTGCACACCCCTGTTTAGAGATAAGAATACAGAAACGAGGGAGCTGTCAGTTTATCCAGCTGAACAAAACCAGATAAAAGGTAAGATAAAAAGAAGTACTGAGGTGATGGTTCTTTTATTTTTCATTTTTGTTCATCCTTCCCTAATTAATATGCACAATAAATATTTCTGGACAAGCACCCTGCTTGGAGTGCCAAAGTGAGTATCTGTAATGAGAATCAATAATTTTGTGGAGACTCTATTTACTGCTCTTTGTTGCTGTAAGGGCTGTCACAAAGACTGAGGCTCCACCCAGCTACACTCTGGGCAAAACAACTCCATCTGAAATGTTTAGTGTCTGCAAATACAGCAGACAATGAACAGAAAAGGAAAGGGAAAATAATGCATGACCAACTCAGCGAAGAATTGGAAATTATACTCATGACTCCTAAAAGGTGATCCACTGCTCTGACTGGGACATGTGCTCTGCAATCTTAGGATTACAGAGTTATTTGAAAAGATGTATGATTTTACTCTTAACAAGCAAACTCTATACCAGGCAGGGCAAAGCAGCCGTCTGATAACATAAAAGGGGAAAGGAATTAAGTAAGTTAGACAAAACTGGCAACAGAGAATGGGGTGATAAGAAAATAAGAAGTGCCAGCTCATGGAGATGGGGAAAAGTAATGCTGGACGCATCTTGAGTTCCTGAAGGTGGGAGTTGGAAAGGGCCCCAAGTGCGAAGCTTGCTTCCCTTTACCGGTGGAAGAGACGATGTCACTGAACGTGGCAGGGCCCCATGCCAGCATGCTCACCTGCTGGGGTATGGTCAGCAGAGCAGGTGCTAGAGGACACTCAAGCTGCTTAGGCTAGACTGACAGCCTGAGCTCAACAGCTGTGCAGGTTTAACCATAAAGAAAGATGAAATTCAGTATAGAAAATCCCTGCAAAATGCAAGGCTCAAACAGAAAGTTTAGCTAAACAAAATGCTCCACCAGGAAAAATAATAGTCTGTGAAAACCAAGAAAAATCTTCTTTTTATATAAGTTTTGAAAAGATTTTGTCAAAACCGATAATTTCATGTAAAAACACACAGAGGTGAAATTAAAATGCAATTTTTCAATTGGCCCAAGGAGTTGGGTCAAGTACATGAAGACAGATGTTTTTAACTAGCAACAAAATGTCCTTTATTAGTCTCTGACTTATATGTTTATTTTCTTTGATTAATTTATATATGTGAGGTCCATGAACTACTTATAATGCATGTTTTTGTAGGCATTATCTGCTGTAAATACTTAATTTCTCTCTCATCTTTCAAGGACAGATTTCTTTATTTTAAACTAAATTTCTTTTCAATCTAGAAAAGATCTCATCTACTCACAACTTCAGTCTGGATTGAATGTATTTAGTGAACTAATTTATTCCTTTTTCAGAATTATAATTACTCATTTTTTATAGAAACTGTATTTCATGCAAGAAGAACTGATTTAACTTTCACTGCTTATAGTGTGAGACTATAAAGACGCTTGTATGAATCTTACAGTAATATCTTTACAGAAGACAGAAATGAGGATATAAAAACCTGAAATACAGTTCACTTAGGCTGCAGTTTAGTATAAGTGCATGACACTTTATCAGTTGTATAAGTCCTTCTAACTAAATTATGTTACAATGATGATGCTATTAATCATGCCTACAGTATTCTCCTCATCATAAGAGATATCCCAAATAGGCTCTACTAAAGAAAAATACCACATGCTCATTTATCCTCTATTAAAGGAAAATAATGGAAGCAAGGTAATTACTACTAACAGTGATGTAAAAGCCAAAACATGAACATATGCCAAAAACAATTGGGGAAAAAATGAACACTAAATTCTATCAGTAAAACTGTTCTGTTTTTCTGCAATAAAGCAAACTATAAAGTGACTCCATAAAGCTGTTAACGTAGTGTAAATCAAGGCCTACAGAATCAAGGTCATGCAAAAAATGGAACTTTCTTAAGCCAGAAAGCAAAGTAAGGAAAAAAATTCATGTTATATGGTGTATACTATCCTATCTATTAAATAATGGTGGCCAAGATGAAGTAAGAAAAGATATAAAACAGCATACTGGATATGAATGGGACAGACCACTCATCAGTATGCAAAATAAAAAAAAAAAAGCCTGTTTAAGGGAAGGATAATTTAAAGGTTATTTCAACAAAAGCAAATTAACTGCACAGAGTTCAATATCAGCTTCAGCATTACAACCTACCCTAAATATTAATGCAGAGAGCAAATAGCTAGTATTTCTTCCCCCTCTACAGCATGTGATGCTGGATCACAGAGAGTTTAGAAGAATTATTTAAAATGAGTTACTAAGCCCACTCTGAAAGAAAAATATTTATTGTTGCTTATTGGCTTTCTTTTGGAGGGAGGGTACTTCTTGCATTGCAAAGAACAACCTTTAATGTGATATTTTACATCTGAGTCCCCATAGCTATCAAAACCCCTTCATTTATCATAAAACTCTGACTTTAACCGCAGTGATTCAAACACCCCTACACAAAAATTGAAATTACCACGGTGGTGCTACCGGAAGCCAGGACATGTGCTCTGGATAGATGTGCGTGCACAGCATTGAGTGGGCCAAGGGAATACCAGCAGCTCCTACACAGTACGGGCACCACTGCAAAATGCTGGTGTCCTACGTGGTGTGCTGAAGGACCAGGGAGATGCACTGGCTCCGATGGCCAGGAATGAATGTGGAGGTGCCAAAGTGCCCCCGCTGCACTGGGACAGCTGAGGTCACTCGCCTGGATTGATACCCATACATGAGCTCTGGGGACGGCTGCCTCTGCAGCGCAGCAAAAGCCCCCAAGACTTTCTTGGGGGCAGTTTTGTGCCTTGTGACTGACTCCGAGGCCAAAGCCAGAGCGAGAAGCAGACGGACTCTGCTCTTGGCTCATGGGAGCTGCTGCCTCTGGGCTTCTCAGCTCCTGGCACTTCCTCTGTGCAGGTTGCCTTTACTCGGGCTTCCCAGAGGGCCCCAAGTTCCTGCCCTCAACAGTGTGAATTTATTGCCTGAGATGGGAACTGTTAGAGCAATACACTCCACGCCTGAACTGCTCTTCCTGTAAGCTGGTGCAAGCCAGAGGTGGGATGCTGTATCACTGGAGAAAGTCTGCTTCCCCCTGCTTTGCTGAAGAGTTTGCTACCCTTTTGGGTACTGCTCCTTACACTGCTTTAGACCCCGTTAGAGGCTGAAAGACTGGGGGCAAACACATCTCAGCGACACTCTTACTAACTTAGATCGCTGCAGAATTTGTTCACACTTAAAATATTTATTATGTTAACATATCATATGCCTAACATAGAAGCTGGCACTGTTGTAGCAGGTAGTTAAGTAGAAGCCAAATGAAAGCATACACCACACCAGTTTATAATCAATTTACATTCCTTCAGCATTTTCTTAAAATCACCTGTGAATTGAACCCCCTTTTCATTGATTTAAACTGTTCGAGCAGAAGAAGTGTTAGAAATGTGTCTATAGTTTCTGTCAATGCACAGCAGTGTTTTTATACATTGTTGCACAGAGCAGCTAAAATTATTTCAGTAAACAAAATTATTTAATTTTCCCATATATCATCATTACATTAGGCTGAAAGCTCAACATGTTTTTTTGAAGCAAAAGAAATGCCAAGAATGACACACAGAGGTTTCATCTTCCAAACCTGCAACCGTCAAAAGAAACATAATTTTTTGGCTTTTACACAATTTATCCTGCAGCACACACTTAAACTTCAATGCCTGATAACTGCTTCTGTGTATGTGCTGAAATATTTGCATGCAGAAGCTAAATATGTGCAGGAAGAAATGCATCATAGCTTCTGTATGCACATTACTGAAAATTGTAACAAAATGCCCTGAGGAAAGGTTCTCATGAATTTATGGTTGAAATGGTGAAAGACCAGTGGCTAAAGAGCACCATTTAACCATTCAACAGTATACTGTGCTTGTTGTTTGCTTTCGGCTTTTTTATATGGACTCTGACTTATGTGTGGATGTATGCATCTTCTGGGCAGAATGTGAATTAGATCAGATAAAATATATATCAGCTCAATAGGGTGCCCCAAAACACTCACCAACCAACCCATCCATTGCTGCATTTGCCATCTTAAGCAAATTCAATTTCTTTCTTTGTGATAAAATAAGCCAGTTCAAAGTAGATAACATCTCACAATAATGAGTCCCAAAGCTGTAATTTAACACAAACCTAGCAATTCTATTATACAACACATCCAGTTCATTAAAAACAACAAGCCAGCTTGTATATGGTCTGTATCACCACAAATCAAATATCAGCAAACTAAGCTGCTGGGAAATGCATGGTCCAGTTGAAAGAAAAAAAAAAATTAAGCAACGTAATCACCTCAGACGACAGCTAATTTAGATTGAATGTTCAGATGAAATTATGTATAAAAGCCATTAATACTGAGATAAAAGCCATTCTCATCCAGTAAACTTAAAAAGATCTTAACTCTACCTTATATAAATTATAGCATATTCATAATAAATATAGTCATATTTCATGTATTATTCAAAACACCTTTGAGTTTATTCAGCCAAATGGCTCATAGTATCAGAGGTCTGGTTAACAAGTATTAGTTTATTTACTGGAAGTCTGTGTAAAAGACAACAGAAATCCATTTACAAGATATAACCGAAATAACTTGGACTCAGTCCTTCATTTCATGAGCTGCTGGACACTGGCAACTCTCATTATCTTTAATGAGAAGCTTCCAAACCTTTTCAAAATATGAATACTGGGCACAATGGGACCCCGGCTGAAGCACCTTATATATTTTAGCATTCACACCACTACAATGCTACTAGCTGTGTTGCATTATACTTGCTTCACTTTGTTTAATGGAAAGGGTCTATCAGGTCTAATGCTAATGAAATATTTTTTAAATTCCTCTAGGCTCAATAAAAGGCAAGAGGTGTAGCCGATATGTACTGTTCAAGTGGTCAATTCTAGTTTTAAAGCAACAATGTATAACTCTTTCTTACAGGTTTACCATTTTAATTGCTCTCTCTAATCTAATTTTACATCTAATAGACGATTCAGAATGCTTTGAAAATAGTATACATATTACTGCAGCAATTTGGTTACTGCCTTACCATTCATCTACTGAATTACTCACAATGTATTTACTGCCACAGCATCTGAATATTCACAGGACAAGAGCTGGGGAATGGGGTGATGTTGCATGGTCAGGGGCTGAGTTGAGATCCCATTTTGGGATTCACTTAAACCACACTGACCACAGCAGAATCACATCTGGAAGTGCAAAACGGGTCAGGGAATGCCCCTTCACCCCCAACTAGGCTCTGTGCCTCCATAATGCACATATGCAAAAAGGAGATTTCTGGCTGTTAAGACGTGCAGTTTATATTGCCATTCCCCTATCTCCTGCAAAGAAGAAGCAATAGCTGGGTTATCTTGTCTTTCACATATAAGAAACACAAGTTCCAATCTGGTTTTCTAACTGCTACAGGCTATATCTTTTCATGGGACCAGGACATCACAAAGAGTGGAAAGCATGACTGGTACAAATCACAGACACTGACAGAAAAGGCCAAATCTACCCAGCAATGGATCTTGGTCTTAATTGCACCATCAAGCAAAAGGACATTTCTTGCAGTAATCAAGGCTACGTTATACCAGCTTAATAGGGAAGTGAAGGGGACAATACTATAATCACCACAACAAACTGCTGACACACCAAACAGTGCAGAGCTGTGCTTGATACAAGCTTAGTTTATGCCTATAAGAAAATCTACTTTAAATTGCCTTATCATACTTCTGTAATGGCTGAAGAGGGACCAGTGCTTCCACTGGGCAGACATAGACATCAGGATGTCTGTAAGAGTCCAGCGACCTGGTATGACTTTTGCTGTTGTGTGCCTCAATGTTTTGAGAGCAAAGCAGGCCAGAGTTATATGCCTTGCTCACAGTAGTGGTTACTGATACACAGCTGGGAGAAGAAAGCTGAGCACAATTTTCAGTGCTTCCTGGGGTCGTCCTTATTTATTATTTATCATATAACAGATTTGGGAGAGTTCTCACAGTCTTGGGTGGGCATATGGGTACTATGGATGCTTGAATACAACATTCATTTTCTATACAAATAATGGTAGCACTAGCAGAAAGGCAATATGTTAATTAACGTCTAAGAGATTTGGAGGAAACATAGTACTACAACTTTGGCAAAGCCTGAGAAATGTCTCTGCCGTGACACTGCCTCCAGAGGCTTCCTGGCTTCAGGAGGAAGAAGCAGCAACTCAGTTTGCATGAGGAAGAGGAGTGAGAGGCACCATGCATCTTTCTCCACACAGATACGTGGCTCACTTTCACTGCAAAAAGGATAATACAAGGCTATGAGGGTGCCTTAGTGGGTGTCTCCTACATCCTGGCACACAAATACCACCAAAGGAAACCATAAGAGCTACCAAAGTCCTGGGAGACTAAGTCAAGTCATTTCCAGGTAGCTTAAGATTAGCCACCCTTCCACAGATGTTACAAAATCAATAACAGTTCATCAGGCAATTTCTATAGTGGGAACCGTGGTATTCCTAAAACTGAGATCACTAGGCAAGAGGTGACTTTAAAAATTTGTTCTTTTCATGAAAAATTCTAAAGACTAGGTTAATACTCATCTGCACACAATAACTTACCCAGAAGAGAGGTAGCATTAAGAGAAAAATTGTTTGATGAAGGTGAAACTGAAGACACATTTTTTTAAGATACTCTCTCTCAGTTTGAGGAGCCTTAATGCACTGACTGGCTATGTCCTGTTTCAGAAGTGACCAGGGCACAGAAAGACAGATTATTTTATATGTACAACTTCTCCTATCTGGGCTTGAACAACTGCTTCTAGGTGTGATCTAATGATAGAAGGTTATCTGGTCTATATAAAACATATAGAGGAACAATTATGGTGTATATGGTTTAACCTCAGCTGGCAACTAAGCAGCACACAGCCGCCCACTCACTCCCCCCGCGGTGGGATGGGGGAGAGAATCGGAAGAGTAAAAGTGAGAAAACTCGTGGGCTGAGATAAAGACAGTTTAACAGGGAAAGCAAAAGCCTTGCACGCGAGCAAAGCAAACCAAGGAATTCATTCAGCAGTTCCCATGGGCAGGCAGGTGTTCAGCCATCTCCAGGACAGCAGGGCTCCGTCACGACTAATGGGGACTTGGGAAGACAAACACCATCACTCCCAATGTTGTCCCCCCCTCTTCCTTCTCCTTCCCCCAGCTTTATGTGCTGACCATGATGCCCTATGGTCTGGAACATCCCTTGGGTCAGTTGGGGTCAGCTGTCCCGGCTGTGTCTCCTCCCAACTCCTTGTGCCCCCCAAGCCTCCTCGCTGGTGGGGTGGGGGGAGAAGCAGAAAAGCCTTTGGCTCTGGGTAAGCATTGCTCAGCAGTAACGAAAACATCCCTGAGTTATCAGCACTGTTTCCAGCACAAATCCAAAACATAGCCCCATACTAGCTACTATGAAGAAAATTAACTCTATCCCAGTCAAAACCAGCACAACAGGACACAGAAAGACAGATATATTTTTAAGTATAACTTCTCCTATCTGGGCTTGAGCAACTGCTTCTAGGTGTTAAAGGTCTAATGGTAGAAGGCTATCTTGTCTACATAAAACATATAGAGGAACAATTATAGTAGAGACTAAAGACAGCTAGAGAACGGAAATGTTGAATATTTCTTCCTATATAAATTCGGAAAGAAAAATATACAAGAAATTAAAATTCTAAAATTTCAATTTGCAACCATCAAAACCTCACTTTGCTTCAGTGTTTTCAAGAGCCTTCAAATTCTCTGAGACCACAGCAGTGAACCAGAAATGTGAGGCTTCCCAAAATACTCCAGGGTCAGGGAACATGTTAGTCCTGGGTCAGTCCCCAGCACCCCAGTAAGAGAAAATTGCCTGACAAGCTCCAACGAAGCCAAGAAGCCAGGAAGCCTGCATGTGCTGCCAGTCCAACAGGGAGGGTGGATTGGGAGCAATCTCTGTTACATTTTCAGCTGGGATGTTTTAATTTTATGGCAAGTGAATTTTCTCCTGCAAAATGAGTGTGATGGCAAGTTCCCAGGCCTCAGTCCTGCTCTTATCTGAAATGCTTCCTTGAACAGGATGGACAGTGAGCAAAATCCTGGAGGCTTGGATCACTCAGGCTGATAAGGACACATTCTGCAGCAAGGGATGGGTTTCCATGGACCGGAAAATATCACAAAATACACTGAAATATGTCAGCTACCAAAGAAACAGAGACACCTTCCCCTTTAGGAGTGTGTGGGGTGCCAGTGTAGCTACTAAATCAGGTCTCAAAGATGTAAACTGTGTTTAACAGCCACCGCCTGCTGCCTCGTGTATTGTGTGCACAAGGCTTCACATAATGTCACACCTTGCCAAACTGCTGACTGGATTCTGAGATGTTCAGTTTGCAGCAAGGGAGCTTGTGGGTAAATACCTTGTTATCACAAATACATACATAATTCAGCAGTTTACTTGGTTTTGACCAGGGTCCTAAGCCTAGAAAATTACACAAAACCTGGCTTAGGCCAAAACAATTACAGATTTCCAAGTACGGTTCCAGTTGCTGGAGGGGGGAAGAGAAGGGCGACAAAAACATTTTCTAGATAAAATAGACTTCTAGTGCCAATGGATATCCCTTGTCTCTAAACAGAAGTGCTGATCAATACGTCATAAACACAGTACATGCAAACACTTTTCCATGTATTATTTAGTTAGAAAATTTTTGCAGAGTGTCATTTCTGATTCACAAAGGACTCTGTTTAGCCGATCTTCAGGTCAGAAAGTGGTAATTTTGCAAGATTTCAGCATCATTGCATCTGTCAGCTGTTACAACAAACCCAGAGCAATCTTGGAACTGGGATCCAATCTTGGGTAATTTTTTTATCCACTAATTTCACAAGTTTAACTGTAAGTTTTGCTCCTCAATTGTAAAGATCTTCCTATCAACTATGAAGCCTTCTATTAACACAGTCCCTATCTTGAAGAACAGCACTTTAGCTTACTTTGACATAGACATGTATTATATGGTGTCAACACCATGTATCATACCACTTACTATTATCTATGGCAATCAGTAGTTTTAAGTTTACTGCCAAAGGGCAAAAGTGAGAAAATTTTGTGCAGACATTCATTTTAGGTGTTATGTTTCAGTGACTTAAAAAAAAAACACCTGTGGATTTGCACAGATCCCAGTTATGTCGCTCTGTGCTTACATTTTTTTTCTGGAAAACAGTAAGCCATTGCTCCTTTGGCAAAGCTATAAAATGAGGTGACCAAGAACTACATAGTTCTTTTGGAAATGTAATGTGTATTTGCCTTACCTGAGAGAGGACACAAAAGCAAGGGAAGCCTTTAGATACAAAACATACCACATACCACTCTCAACAGAAGCTGACAGCACTATTCCTTCAGCATAGTAAATTATGCTGGAAATGAAATGAGAAATTACTAGTTTTCCAGATTCTATACATTGAGAAGTGATATACAGTATGAAATATTTCTTCCCAGGTAAAGCAGCAGCCCTCACCTCCAACTCTATACTACAACAGTCACCAATGAAATATAATTGCTGGCAAGAGAGAGGTAAAAAATGAAGCAGTAGATTAAGCATGAAACTGCCAGTAGGCAGGCAGATAGGGAACCAAAAGGAAGCAGTCTTTTCACATGGATTAGCTAACTTACTTACCACAATTAATACTATATACATCAACAACTTGAAATATAAAATAAAGAGAAGGCAAATCATTTTGGTAGGCTACTGCTATTGACTTTAATTGGAGCAAGGCATGTAGTAACAATATCAGGCTCAGACACCCTAATTCAAGTAAACGGTATCGTTGAGGATTTCCCGTGCTGTACACCACATCTCCTCAGCAACAAAATGCTCTAAGAATATAAGGAAAAGCATTTCTCACATACAGAAGCACTTTCTTTTTTCCTTTCATTTTTTCTACATGTTTTGCTTTCAGAGCTAGCTCTCCAGTTTCTACTTGATCTTTGCTATGACTTGATTCACTGTGTAGCTGAAAAGTAAGACTAGAATTCTGGCTATCCCTAAATTTGCAGCTGGGTTTGGCCCTAGATCCTAGCCTTTGTGAGTCTCTAGAGCCCCAGGCAGGAGCTGACATTGCTCAGAAGAAACCTATAGATTGTGAACTCACAGAGATTAAAAATCCTGTTCTTGAATGCAATTTTTAGATCCCAGCTCTGAAAACTCAATGCCAGCTGAAAACCAGGCCAAGATACAAAGACTAGATAGCACTGTCCATCTCAAGTCACTTCTCTCAGCATCTCAGACTGCCCTGTACAATTAGCAAGTCAGTTAATCTGCACCTTGTAGGTGGTCTGTGTAGGGTTTGGGATAGGCCTGATCAGAAGGCAGTGGTTTGCAATTAATTTTTTCTATTCAGAAATATTTTTAGCCCATCTTTTATCTGGAAGTATATATATTAAACCCAATTAAAAGTGCCCATCATCCTTTAAAAATGAAACTCAGTATCAGTCACTCTCCTTTTATCCCTTCAGTTGCAGTGGTACTGCACTGCTAGAGAGAGAAGTAATTAATGAAGAGAATCAAAAAGGTTTCGAAGTGTTTCCTCTTCACAATATAATCACAATTATATTAATGTAGTGTTTTTATTAAATGAAAATCAAGCCAACCTAGGCCTGTAAATGTTACTTCACAGGCAAAGAAACTCTTATTAGCATTCACTAGCTGCTGCTGCAATTCTTTCAGAGAAGTTTTATTGCTGCAATATATATTCTTTGCCTGCTACTAGATTTCTGTCTTGTTTATGGAATTTAAATGGTGTATTAGACTAAATTCTTCACTCTCCCTCTTTCCAGAAACAGAGATCCTAGACAGATGAGTTGATGAAAAGAAAACCAAATAGAAATAAAAACCCCAACACTTTCGAATTAGAATTCAGTAAACAGCCACAGTTATATCAGATATCAAATTCTCTGCTGACCTCTGCTGAAGCTGTTGTGGGAGCAAGAGCAAGGAAAATGTGGTCAGGCAGCTGCAAGAGCCACGTGTTACCCCGAGTCCCAAACTCAGAGGCTTTAAGCTGTGAGGATGAAGCACCAGAACTGTAGCTCTGCAACCTTCAGAGTACTTTCACTCCTCCTCAGCTCTCCTGAAGGATGATCCCTGAGAATTAGTTACCCTCAGGGCTGGAGGCTGCAGTCTGCATTCCCCCAGCCACCCCCCCCAGGGACTGGTCCCTGGCTCTGAGGGAATGGCACACAGTGGCAACTGCTGTCTGCTATGAGGAGAAGCAACTGGCAAGTTGGCTGAACTTGCTGCCTTGGGAGCTGGAGGCAGGAGGACAGTGATGGCTTTTCCCACACCTGCTGTTATCTGCAGTAATGAGCAGGGTTCCTGCTGAACTCATGATCTGGAGGGTAGGAAATCATAGAATCATAGAATCATTTAGGTTGGAAAAGACCTTTAAGGTCATCAAGTCCAACTGTCAACCATGCCCACTAAATCCCTGCCCTTCACATCACTTTGTCCTGGGGAGGCAATAAAGACTCTGAAGAACCAGTGCCATGACATTGGCCTTATTCTCAAGAAGGCAACATCTAGTTTTGCTTCCGTAGCTTTGTAGCCTTGAGTCCAAAAAGCCTTTTAAACTTGCTGGTGCAAACTCTGTCTTTTCCTCCCAGCCTATCTCCCTGGTTTCAGCAGCAGCAACTGAGCCCTTTCAGCAGCCTTGTGCCAGACAGAAGAGCACACTCACCTTCCACCTTCTTCACAGTTTTAGGACTTCTTTAACAGGTTTGTTACAGCAACAAGAGACAGTACAAACATATCAGGCCTTAAAGCTAACAAACAGAACAGGTTCAAACCCCCTCCAAATAGTAGTATCACTGACTACCTATCCTTAGTGTCCTCCAAAGGCAGTGTAACCTCACACAAACTCCAAGGCCTTATATGAAACAGGGGAAATAATATTTAGAAGATGAGGAATAATCAGCTCTGGCACATAAAGTAAGACTACATCTGTATGAATAAAAACCAGCAAAGGAGCATGTTAACCCCATACCAACCTCTAAACTGACAATATCCAACAGGCCATCATCCCTTTCTCCTCCCTCCCTTGTCTGCTGACTCCCAGTGCAGGGGCTGGTGAGCACCCAGCGAGCCACTCCTGTTCCAGGCCAGCTCTCATACTCCATGCCCTAATGAAGCTGAGCTCTCAAGTGGTTTCAATGTATGGAGGAGCTGAAGGGCAGAACCTAACTCTGCTTCTGCTCTTCCCAACCAAGAAGTCCTTCTGATGAAAAGGGTCCTCAGTACAGGCCCAGCAGTGCATGAACTCACTGAGTAACATCCATGTCAAGGGGATTCAGTCCATCTGGTCTGAAATGTTGTTCCCCTCTTAGCTTATTCCCACTAAGCAGACAATTCTGAAATGCATATAGTGGCTCCTAGGGTGCCACAAGAAGAAATTAGGTAGATGCTTTTATCAAATGGAGCCTTCTCCCATGTCCTACATTTCAGGAGGGATGGGGGCAGGGAGTGCCTGCCTTTCCCCGGGGTTTCTCTCCATCTGGTAGACAGTTTATGTAAATAAAGTCACGCTGTGGCCTTCCCCTTGTTCAAATGGGAGCAGACAGCTTCTTTCCCCACAGCGTTTTGGGCCCCAGGGCTTATGTTTAAAGCCAGAATAACTCTACTGAGTTCAGTGGAGTTACACTAACATTAAAATGGAGGAGTTAGAATCTTTGAATCCTTAGTACTCCAGCCTTGCTAGCATTATTTTATTTATTCAGCTCGTCTTTCCAGAAAACATCCAATTTAGATAATAGCTAGTGGGAGAAGCAATCCCCTTTAGGGATCAGCAGTGGTTGTTATATGATTTCTTAACAACTATTTTCTCAGCAGCAAACAAGTCTGCTACTGAAATAGTACTTTTGTAGCATGTGAGAGTACAGCTTCCAGAACTACTTAGGTCTATTAGAGCTCAGAAAAAAACCAAAAGATTCATAAAGCAAGATCAAATCATTCATAACAAATGCATAGTTTACTTGGCCTCTTTTTCTCTTAGATTGTGCTTTTTGATCACAAAACACCAGGAGACATAGTGCACCGACATACCCCCAATCCAAAAGAGGGGCTGAGAAGACCTTTTCATGTAATAATTTACTGCTGGTTATGCTGGACTGCTTGGCATGATGAGGCTGTAGCATTGTTTGTATGTAACATGGCTGCTGGCACACAGATCCTAGCAATCCTTACACTTCTGCCTACCAATGGCACTGCCTTGCACAACACAACTCAATGTCTGGATGCCAACTTACATTTTTACAATTAAAACAATTTACAATTCCTTCTTTCTCTGAGATTTGTTTAGACTGTACTATTTTCATGAAAAACCTCAGTTAACACAGCATCACTACATTCCTCAAAAATAGCTAGAAAAGGAACATAGATTTTCAAACTAAAACCAAAAGAAATATTTTAATGTTATTTTCCAAAACTTAAATTTAAATGTAGAGGGCATATCTAGGTCCTTATATGACATCTGAATATGAACATAAACATCCTCAAATTTCAAACAAATATGATTTGCAATTCAAATAGTGAGGAAAAAAGTCAAACATTTTAGGGCGACTAGAAAGGGTTAATAACACCACTTAAAGCAATTAAATCTGATTGGATTCTTCAGCCTTCTGATATTACACGTATACCCATGGATGAGAAAGTCAGAAAGTCAGAGTGGGATCTTCTGGCTTTTCATCACTTGTTGGTGACAAACTGCCCTGCCTATAGCACTGCTGTGGTGGCAGTTGTATGGGGTGATTGAGGGTTATATATCTACACACACAGTTAATGATTCAGTAGGTGGTTCTCTATTAACAATTCCACTGATGATACACAAAAAGCAGAGAGAATTTAACCAGTCTTCTTTAATTATACAAATTTTCCAATAAAAATCAGAAAAGGAATCAAACTAAACCTCTCTGAATAACATTTATTAGAAACTCTGGCATTTCTCATTAGCTACTTTGTCATTAATACACTTCTCTTTCGTTTGGTGGGCCTAAATTGAAGCTTACTTTTTGACAGCACTTAGGAAAGCTAAGAAATGTGAAAGGAACACATTTGTAGACCAAGCTATCCAGCCACACAAGGTCAGTTTTGAGGGTCTGCCTGGGTCTGTTGCTCGTACAGACTCAACACTTCTCCAGAACTTCATCTGAAGACCAGCTCTGGCTGCTAGCCACATTTCAGGCCACAATAGAAACATCTCAGACAAAGAAATAACGCTTCCAGGTTTTGACTCAGCATTTTAACAAGAACCTTCAGTTTGGAGGCTGCCAAGTGCAGATAATAAATCTATTTCCCACATTTATTCGTTCTGTATGTTGTATACAGTATTGATACCCTTCCTGTTTTAGGATTCTGTTTTAAATCACTGTCAAATACTTCTTAAGAGTCTTCATTGTATTTTATCTTCTGATTGCACAAAACAATTTCCTACTGACAGCTAATAAAATATCAACCAGCCTTCATTGCTCATACTGGTGCCGCATATCACGATACTTGACGCAGTTGCACAGGACAGCAGGCAATGATATGCTGTGATTGACAGCAAGGGGAGTGTGTTTCTCTGTGTATCATAGTCATCCCTTCACTGATGAATAAAAAAAGTATCTTTTGCAGATTACTCTCAGTCCTCCATAGCTGTTCAACCCTGGCAGATCTTTCAGAGGAAAGGAAATTTACTCTTTACAGTTAGTGCTTGGCTCTCTATTCACTTTCTTGTCCTAAACTCATACTTTCATGCCTTATTCTTAATAGTGGAGTAGCCCATACCAACTATGACACGTTGTGCTAGACAGTCTAACAAATTTTAATATAGAGATGGCTGTTCTGCGAAAGAGTTTATAGTTCAGAAGAAGGAAGTAATTTTAAACAGAAAATAAATCTAACATTGTTCAGAAAATATGTTATATTCACTGAATGGGTTTTTTCTTGCCTTTTTTTTTTTTTTTTTAAAGATTTGTCATTTATGGACTGATCTCTAGGTATATAACCCCAGGTCTCCAAAGGTCTGCAGAGGAGACTGAGGCAGCTATACCTGCATTACTCTAACTTTAGTTCCTGCAGATTTTCCTGATGCACACTGTTAAATAGTGGCTGTAGCTCCTGAATCAACTGATTGCATCTCCCACCCTACAGCAGGCTTCATACAGCTGACAGTTGGTACCAGACTTACTCCAGTATCAAACAGGTTGAGGTAAGAATGGGTATATACCAGTGGTTAAGGCATTAGTTTGGGGGTATCAGATCTCTCAAGCCTGAATATGATTTTCATTTACCCATCTGTAAAATGGAAATAATAGCACTTTCCTGTTTTATTCAAATGCTACTGAGATGTTGCAGAGGTAGGAGATAATCAACTACCCTTGTAATAGGCAGGCCACAAAATTATCTTGGCCAAGAATAAGGTATTTTGCTCCCAGGATATTTATGCCTACATGAGCACAAACTACAAACTGGAAGAAATGCTCTGAGCTTGCGAAATGTTAATTAGATCACAGGAGGGAAATCATAAGAGTAAAAAACAACTGCCCTACTCCTGCAATTAACTCCTCTCTTCTGAAGGCAGGAAAGCATGGGTAGTATTAGCAGTAACCTAGAATTACAGCTCACATGCACTAACTTTCTAAAAAGCTCTAAAAGGAAACCAATAGCTATGGGATAAAAAGAAAAATTCTGACAATAAGGAATTGATTTCATCTGGAGAATTAGTCAGCAAAGTAAAAAGGAAATAGATAAATTAAAAGATGCTTATAAAAACTACAAGAAAAATTCAAAGCATACACAGCAGAGCCACCATTCAGGACTAAGACAAACTGGAGGAATATGCCAACAGAAACCTTATGAAATTCAACGAAGACAAATGCAAATAATCCCCCAAAACAATACAGGCTGGGGACCAGCACTGCAGGAAAGGACCTGGGGGTCTTGGCCAACAGTTGGATCAAGCCCTGAGTGGACTGGTCTGACCCCAGAGCTAAAGCTGATCCCACTTTGAGCAGGAGTTTGGACTGGAGACCTCCTGTGGCCCCTTCCAATCTGAATTACTCTGAATTACTTCTATGAAACATTGAAACAAACAAAATCTGGCTCGCACCTTGTTATCTATTTATAGTCTCCTTGGCCTAGCTCAATACCATCCTACCAATAAACATTGGAAGATACTATCTTGGAGAATGCTTCAGAGCCTGCTGATAATCCAAACCATCACATTGACTATATGTGCAATGTACTTAGAGTATCTTATACCTTCAAGTACACATTAACTCACGCGTATCACATCCACATCTACAGTATCATGAGTGTAATGATGATTTTACAAAGACCTTTGGACTCACAGGGATACTATTAACAATCTTATCAAATCCTTGGCACTAACACAGCCCAACCTTACGGACATCTTACCTTGCCTCTTAGTAGCAAAACCTCCTAAGGCAGACTTGCATTAGTCCTTGTGCCTTCTTTGAAAAGCTTTAAAAAGAACTACAAGAAATTTGTGCAGATTTTGAAGCTTTCAAATTACTGGAATCATAGCAGCAGAGACCTGGTTTTGAGCAATGGCAAACACAGGAGGTCATACTGATTCTCAGGGACTTCGGGATAAAATTGACTTTAGGAAACAATTGCTAATTTCCATTGACTAGTTCTACTGACTTGCATTTCTGGGGCATGCCTCATAGGAAACTTACACAGACCAGACAAAGAGCAACAATCTCTGCGCTGGTACTCTGTTTGCAGAGGAAGTAGTTACCACTTTAGTACTTTTCTTAGTCAGAAAGGTTGAGCTAATTTAAAGAAAGGGCAGGTTTGTTGTTATTCAACACGCAGAATCTTTTTTCCCTTGAATCTGTGCAATACTTGTCACAATAACGTTTTCAATAAGAAAGGCCTATACTATCACAGAAGTCATCATTAAGCACTGAGCAACTATACCTTGTTCAATTGTAGCATCAGATACACACAACTATCAAATGCTATTTGCATGTTAGCCTTCATTAGCAAAGGTTAGTTACACCTCTTGCACTTCTAAGGTTCTTGGCTCTTATCTCTAATTATGTGCTAACTTGCCCAGCTGCACAGGGCAATTGCACTGATAAAATCTTTAGAACTCACTTAGACCTGTGAGAGCAAGTTTGATTTAAATTACACAGATATCACTGACTCTACCTCAGGAACCCTGAGATCAGAATTTGCTGTCTGTTATTAATAATAAAAGGATTCAGAACGGATTTGTCATGGAATGTGAAGCAGGGCAAACTGTGCCTCTTGGGACGTGATCTCTGAGTTACAGATTTACTCCAGCATATTATCTGAATAAAGGCCTCATATGAAATCCACTGAAGTCAATGGAAAGATGTTCAGGGGACCAGACTGGCAGATCCAGAATGAGAGCACTACATACTGCATTAGGTCCTCTACAGCTGTACCTTTCCTGGATCACAGCTAGCCAGCAAGAGATTTGCAGAGGTTAGGCAAATGGCTGAGTTGAGAGAGATCCTGAGGCTCTGGGGCTGGACTGGGGAAATGGAAGAAGCCCACGGACTAGAGAGACAGATATCTCACTCATCAACCTGAGGGATCCTAAAAATAGGTAGCAGTGAGGCTCATAAGTTATCCATACAACAACTACTAGTAGCTACTAGTACATACAACTAGTCATAGCGGTTGTAGTAAGGAAGCTGATGGGTTGAGTGAGTTGCATGTGGTTGTAGTTTGCGTAGGCAGGAGATAGGTAAGTCAAGATGATAGGGACATCACTTGCTTCCTGGGAGGGAAAATCCCCCTGGAGCTGGGATTGTTTGGAGTTCAAGGATCAAGCTCTCCTTCACCCTTACTGGACAAGGCTCCGGTGAGGGACCTGGGGCACCTGGGAAGAATATCAAAATACTTCTCCAACTTCTGTGACCACCACCTGCCATGCCATCTGCTGCTGCTGCCAGTACCACCTGGGCAAATCACCGCTTGGATGGAGCACCAGGGACAGCAACCACAGGAAGGGCAGAGATGACATCCCGTCAGCCTGAAGCCACGGTGGCCTCTAGAAACCGCAGGCAGAGCTGTTCCCTCTCTGACCAGGTGTACCGCAGTCATCAAACACACTGCAGTCACCAGAGATGAGTGAGTGACATTTGACAGCCCTGACATGTATCTCTCTGCATAATTGTATTTTTCATATGCCAGGTGAGATGGCACGAGTTCAGATATTGACTTTGATTCTCTGGCTATTAAAAAAAATACATTTTCATGTATTTCATATAACTGCCTGCATTTTGAGAGTACTTTTAATTCAACAAGAAATACTACAGATGAAAGTTCTCTGAAGTGGTTTGCTTATCTAACTCCTTGTTCACTTACATCAAAGCCTTCACCAATTTCAGTGCTAACTCTATGATAAAAGTATATTTTAATTACAAACAACTGTTAAATACCTGTATTTTCAAATAAAGTTAGATTACATTTCAAAATTACTATAACGAACACACTGTCCAACATTGTCTGACATGTACAGAACCAACTTCAGCCATCTCAAAGGGAAAGTGATATGTCTTATGACCCTGATCTGGACACAATTTGTTTGCTTTTGCAGAAGCCCAAAATGGAATTATACTGCTTGCTAACTTCCTAACATAGTTTTTGAGGCTAGAAAACAGCTGTTTGCTTTGCAGCAGAAAAGCCAGACCTTATATTTAGCAGATTTAGCTGTGGCTAAATGCTTGTGCTCTTTGTGTGTATAGAGCAGGTGAGATAGATAGTAAGTTTGACCATAAAATTGCTTTTAACCACCTCTGCAACATCACTTCAAGATACTGGTTTGATTTACAGAACACGTGGCTTGGATGAATAGCAATGGTTACCATGTGTATTGTCAAGTTGCAGTGGAGTACCTTAAACTTGTACAGGAGGGAAGAGTCTCTGATGTGGTTCTTTAAAGCTCAAGGAACATGAGCTCACAGGAGAAATATCCTCCAAGGCCCAAGTATATCTTGTTTCCAGGTGACTCACTCAAAGTGACATGCTTTCTGCTGTATTACAATTTATGGGCTAGTAGAGGAAGGAAAAATATTTTGGTTCCACCTGTGCCAAGGGACCTGATTCGCAAACAGGAACCATAAACAGTAAGCTGCTGAAAAAGATAAAATACAAATGGTCTAAATGTTGTAAGCGGTGCTGGTGAAAGGTCAAATTTTAGGATTAAGAAAAAATTTCGGACACTAACCTCAGTAAGAGCCAGACTCCTCTTGACAATATCAAAATATTATTGATAAAAAGGAGTAACTTACAGCTACACAAGAGTTACTGTGGCTTTTTGAACAGGGCTGTGTTACAATCCCTCCCTGAAAAACAGCCAGAGCCTTTTGGTTTCCTACAGGCCCAACACTTGCAGACTTGCCAGGTTACCACATGGGAAACCAGTTCATGAAACCTAAAACTGAAAAGGAACTAAGCCAAACGCCATATGGACAAACTGCCAGTTCAAATGCTTTTACAAGTCTTGGTGTCCCTTTGGAAGTCTGGGTTGAGTGAATTCTTCCTTCTGATCAAATACTGTGTCGGACATCTACAAGGTCAAGCCTTGGGAGCACTTCTCAAGTTAGAGAGGATGTCTTTGACCTTAATTCATTTGGTTTTTGGTACAACAAAATCAATGATTAGCAGAATTACATCAGACATACTCAGCTGTTAAATGTTTGTAATACAGTAGCCTCAGGGGAAGCTAGGAAAAGGTAAATAACATAGAGATGTGATCAAACTAAACACAGTCATCTACAAGAGCAGAAGCATGGCGACTTACACAGCTTGATACCAAGAGGTGCTTCTGGGCATTCTTCCAAAAGACAGTATTAATTAGCAAGTATATCTAGGCCCCGATTTCACAGTCCTTCAGTAATCTTCAGACTTGCAAGAGATTGCAGCAACCTTGGCAGCTATTACGTAAGATTTACATTTCACAAAGAAAGCTATCCGTCATGCTTCCCAGCTGAAAGGAATAGCAAACTACAAGAACTTTATTTTCCTGTCTCATTTCATTAGTTTTGACTTTCAGTGATCACCCCCATAGGACTTCAACATGCGCTGAGCAATGGCTGCATGGACTCTCCAACCAGTTCTGAGTGATACATATCTGGCAGACAGTCCAGATTAGAAGGCATCACATGTATCAAAGCTTCTGTATTAAGAGTAACTTAACAATAAACTAATAGTAATTTAAACTAACTGGCCATTTTCTCTCTTTTTTTATCTTATTAAACAGATCAAGTAGTGCATATATTGAAAATGCTCTGTTCCATTGTGGTTTCTTTATAAATATGTTTCTATTTCAGTGAGGTTACAGAGCACATAAAATTTTCATATAACTGAAATGAGCTGTGTAGGGTAAAAGTAAATGCCAGCAGGCATCTAAATATTGTAGCATCTGTTATATTTTACACTCTGTGATCACAAATCTTATAAAGCTTCACTGCATTTTAGCGGTATTCTTCACAAACTATTGAAGATTGATGGCTAGTGTAATTGCCACATCTGATATGCTATCATTTTTAATATACTGAACTACTGCAACTGCCCCTTTCTTTGTACTATCAACCTATGTCTATTTTATGTTTCCATAAAGAGCATATTGTAGAAGTAGCCAGTTACATTACTACCAACCAATATTTTTAGACATTGTAGTGTTATCTTAATTTTCACTGTAATACATTGTTATATGTAAGTACAGACAATACATGACAGTATGCAGCAAGGTAAAACATGACCTTTCCTTTTATAAATGCTAATTCTACATATTTCAAAGGTATTATATTTTTTTTCTCTTTCTTGTTGGTTATTATCTGTACCTTCAAGATAAGACTGGGTCAAAATGGGTAAGGCTGCTGAAAATGGACTTCTGAATTTCATACACATCTGCACATTAGATTATCCAGAAAGAACAGCAGTATTTATGCATATGCAAATTTCTAACCAAATTGGAAGTTGCTAAAGTAAAAAACACAAACTAGAGTTAGGAGATCAAGAATCCTAACAGAACACAGTTACGTGCATAATGAATATCTATTTAGAAGCACAAACAACTACCTCACCACCTTTCCATCCATCCTGTTGACTAATGATGTGCATGATTTGAAGAAGAAATTGGTCTTAAGGACTAGCACTAGCACCTTGTTGATCAATTCAACAGAAAGCTCATGAAAGAGAAGCAGATGAAGTACATTTCCCTAGCTAATCAATTAGAGCCTTCATTTGTCATTCCCACCTGGGCCCATTACTCCAAACTGCATTTCAAGTATGTACAACTGTCTTTGCTTTAATTTCTAAATAAATACAGCATTTCTGCTAGTGATGAGAGCACAGTGTCAGTCAGAACTATCTGTTGACTTCACCACTAAGAGAAAGCTTTGCATTTTCAACAGCATCTCGTTTGCCATTCAGTTAGGAGTTCTGACTCAAAGATATCAGAGGTTTAAAACAGGAAACATGATCTGCCCTTTCATTAGTTGTCTGCAGATACAAGGTATACTAACTTTGGTAAGCACCCATAGTAATTTAAGCTAAAAGCTAGCAGTGGGAACCCATGTATGAGCCCTTCATCACACAAAAAGCACAGCTGGCTACAGCTGAATTCCCCACGGGACTAATGATTTCTTGATTTGCAAGAAGATGCTCCTAGGGGTCTCCTGAGAGCAAAAATTTCTATAGATCATTTAAACTCACTCATCTTACTCTTACAGGTCTTGTAAATGTGTATTAGTGCTTATGGGTATAATATATTCAGAGGAAAGGTGTCAGTCTTCAAGTAACAAGCCTACCTCTTTTATCTCTTTAATAAATAATTCCATGAACAGTATACAAAGTCACACATTTCTCATTAGCTGAAAAAATGAGAATGCTTCACAACAGCTAAAGAAATATTAAAACACTGAACATCTGCAGAGATATGGTTTAATGAACAAAGACTATTGAAGGCACTCACTGTCCTAATTTCCACTAAGTTGACAGACAATGCCCCAAAACTGCCTTTCAGATCCAGCATTAACTAATAAGCTAATCAGAGCAGAACAAACCATTTGTGTATGACTTTATTTTAAAGAATGGCAAGTATAGTTCTGCAACATATGTAGTGTTTTGTTTTTGTTTTTAAACAAGAGAATGATTTGTTTTGCTAAAAATGCACACACTTATGCTGAATAGTCTGTTCAGTATAAAAATGCCCAGATTTGTCTAAAATTACTGTACATTTTGTATGAGCTGCAATAAACTCTACAATTGTGAACTCTGGCCAAAATTCCTTTCAAAACTCGTAAGATGTAGCTTGCCATAGCTCTGCCATTTGGCAACTGAGTTTATTTTCTATAGTGAACCTCAGTGCACTCATCAGTCTAGCATCAATAGGTGCCTTGCAAAAATGTCCTTTTAAAATGCTCCACAATACCATTCAGTACATTTTCTGCAGTGGCTAAGCTTTACTCAATAGAAAAATTCTGTATCTGGTTAAAATGCCTACTGCACGACTCTGTAGAAACATTATATTAGAAATAGATGGCCATAATACACACGTAAAAGAAAGGAGGGTTACTCTGAACTTACTTTTACCCAGAACCGAATTTGCAGCTATGACATTTCATGCCCCCTGTGGCTTATAACTTGGAAAGCTATCTGAAAATATGTTTGGAGAGATATTCTGAAGTCTGTCTTCTGTGGTCACTTGCTTGAATCCTGTAACCTTCCCATTTCTTTTAAAATGCCAGCTCCTTGGGGCAAAGGCTGCCATCTTCTTAGTGTTGTATGGATCCCAAGACTAGTGTTGGGACTAGTCCTCGTGTGATTTGGGACTTCAGTGATAGCACAATTTAGTACAAATCACACACTATGTAAAAAGAAACAATTCTAAATTATAATAATTATGGTAGTAATTAGTTTTCAGTAGGAGCCATTCATGAAAA
This sequence comes from Buteo buteo, assembly GCF_964188355.1. NCBI lineage: Eukaryota > Metazoa > Chordata > Aves > Accipitriformes > Accipitridae > Buteo > Buteo buteo. The sequence continues at coordinate 47,712,195 of NC_134175.1, forward strand.
TATATGTACAAGCATGAATTTAACATTTAGTGGATTCACCACAATTTTATCTAGGCAGTGAAATTATAGATGACTAAAGATAATGAACTCAAAATTAGATTGATGGCAACTGAAACATATCCAAATACATTAAAATAGAGCCTATATTAAAAAAAAAAAAAAGTTACAGCACTGTTTTTTAAACACAGAGCTCAGTCATGTAGTTCACTTTATTTCTGAACTATTCCCAGGTAAGCAGGCTATTAGACTTTTAAACCAAAGACACCACATAGCCATTCTCCTCAGTGCTCTGGGCTGCCCAGACAGATAACATACTGGGAACACGAACAGTGATCATTTACCTCACACAAAACCTATTTTTTATCATAAGAAACACACTTCAAGCAGAGAGCTCTGCTCACAGAGGATAAAAGCACCATGAAGCACTGAATTAAATTACAATGGATCTCTGAATTAGATGTCCAGAAATCTTGGTGGGTTTTTTTCATTTGTGTGTTTTGAGTTGTTTTTCCCCAATCCAGTTCACTGTCGAGCTGCCAAAATAGCCATGCTGAACCAGGGGAAGGGGCTGTATTTTTTGGCAGCAGTACTGGTTTATGCCAGCTTAAGGTCCCGTGAAACTACTGCTCCAGACTAAAAAGCCAAATTTCCACCAGAGGAAGGACACTGAAGTGAGTGACTTCACCTCCGACATGAATTTAAAGAATGGTGGCCACCTTCGAACAGGTAGTTGAGAGGCCGAGAAGCACAAACACAATGGCTTATCTTATCAAGCTGTAGCATATATGAGAGAAATTGAAAGTTTGTATTTGCATTGTTGACTCAGTTATAAGGTATGCAGAAATGCTGATCTTTATACTGTTTGTTTTATGCAGAAACACACTAATGTTCCAGTGAAAAATGAATCAATTGTACAGTTAAAAAGTTTATATTGTACAACTTATGACCTGTCATTTGTTGTTGTTTGAGCAGGCCAATCTAAGTCTGCTGATCACTGAGAAGAGAGATGAAAAATGTCCCTGTGGCCGCTGAAGGATAACTCCTCAGCCTGGAGGAAGGGAGCGCTAGGAACTGAACATGAACTTTGTATTCCTGAGCTGCTCCTGAGTCAATATGGGTACAAATACCATTAAAACATGAAGGTAGCATCTCAGTATGCCAGAGGACTGAACCTGAGACAGGCACCTAAGAAAACTTAAGGTCTCAGGTCAAAGATTTAAATTCTCACTGGCCTCTCTCCCTACTTCCTCTCCTAGATCATGGAATGAATAATTTTACGTTTCTTCAGAGTGGAACGATGAGAATGCAATTAGTGTTTGCAATGTTTTTAACAACAGGAAGCAATATGTGAGTGCTAAGTGCTCTTATAGTTATTGATAAACCTCAAAATCTGCACAGATGGAGGACTTGGTGTCTCAAGAGCTTGGAGTGTTTTTAAAAAGACATAGATCTTGTTAGAATATATTGGGGAAACAAAGCAGAGTGAGTAAAGGTCTTATGTGCACTGGCACATCAAGAAGACTTTATTTACACAATCCCATCATTCTGCTGACAGGTTCAGCAGCTGCAATATCTAATGCAAGACTAATATGATTCTTCTTGTATTTGTCAGCAATGATATTCCATGACCTTGGTGGAAACTGAAGTAGGAAGAGCACTGAGAAATCATGTTAACAGAAGAAAAAACATGGAGAGAAAAAGTGGAGGGGGAAGTCCTTCTTATAAGACACCAGGAGCAGCACTATATTAATAGTCCCATTGGGAATGGAGTGCATCTGACCACTTGATGTCAGACTTGACCCACATTTCTGTCAGCCTCCAGGGCAACAGAAGCTTCAGATGAATTTGATACAAACATTACTGCACTTGAAAGATGTATTTTGAAAGATATTTCTTTGGAACACAACTTGTGGAAGGTCAAATATATGAAGTAACATGAAAAGCAGTATTTAAATCTTAACCTACTTAAAGGAGCTGAATAAACCTCCTCACAGCAAAAAACTCGGATGGTGCTCAAATCTTAATTATATTGAAATCCTTAGATCCAAACATGTCTTCAGTTTGTAGGGAAGCTTGCAAAGGCCACATCTTGGGTCTGCACCAAGCACAGCCTTCCAGAAATCAACCAGACAGAAATCTGGCATCCAGCAATCCCTCAGTCTCTTGGAAATACAAAATACAGATCCATTTTCAGTTCCAAAATGACCAACTGTCTTGATCAGTCAAGATTAAAGTATTTTATTACTCTTTGCAAGGCAGAACACTCTGACGTAATGATCTTACATTGCCTTCCATATGCAGCTGTGCAGGCTGTACTGATCCCAGCCTGCACCAGCATTGCTCACCATCACCTCCCTGTCCGAGGTAATCACCTTCTGAGCTTCTTGCTTGAACATGCATGAGACGTCCAAGCAATGAGCATTCTTTCTGTTGTTGAAATATGGTTTAACAAAATGGAAGAAAACTACTCATCAGCTTCTAATTTGGGCAACATAAGCCAATTTCTCATTACAAATAGGTACATTTAAACACTTTAAAAAGCTTTACTGCCTTCATTTCAATCAAAGCAAGTGAATTAGCCAGTATTTAAACTGCTTAACAAAAAGTCAGGTGCCTTGGACTTAAACTACATAAGGAAATGCACACAAACACTTGCCTGATGGATGGTAGTAAATAGAGCAGAGGAAGTGGTGTGCCACCAGGCACCAGAAATGGTAAACAACAAAAGTTACTCCCAGAAGACATGTACCCACAACCTAAATCCCCAGCTCAAGAAAACATTAATCAATAATGCTTAACTTAACTGTGTGCTTAAAGCTGCACTGAGTTCAATGAGATGGAAGCATTTGCTAAAAATTACACTGGGGCTTAAATGACTGATGAAAAAATGAACTTAAAAATGTGCTGAAATACCTCCCTGAATGATGTCTAGGTCTTCACAGAGGCTGGGATATCAAGAAAATTAGAGTAGGTCATACGAAGAATTAAAATAAAGGCACAGAAAGCGCAAGGCAGCAAGAAGAAAATGGACAATCGAGTGTAAATTTAAGCATCTCCAGCTGGCTTCTGAAAAAATTTATTCACAAAGTCACAAACCCAAGAAAATGTTTATGCACTCAAGTTATGCATGAGCTTAGCTTTCAGTGGCTGTAATGGGGTTTAAGCACTTAATTTTGCTGCTGTCTAGGTTTTAGTGATCTAAACCAATATGGCCTTTAAGATCAGGATTCTCCTTACTTTTCTCAAACAAAGAAAAAAGAAAAAAAAGAGAAAAACAGTGGCTGCTTACTTCTTGCCACTACATGGGAATACCCAATGATTTGTGTATCCTGTAGCAGTGATGTTATCTTTATCAGAGCATTCAAACCACCAACATTCATTACCATAGCCTCAGTGACTGAAATTACTGTTTTGAAATATGCAGTGCCATTTTCTACTCTGTATACCAGTTTTCAGCAATCATAAAAGACAGACCTTTCTAGGATCCAATGAAGCAATACAATAATCTATATTCCCCGTGCAGAAGTAGAAAAAAACACAATTGAAACAATATAGTATCAGCAGAGCATAACACAACAAGCATTAAAAATAAAGCAGGATATGAATGATTGTAGATAACTAATAATAATTACAGCAGTACTACTGTCTAAACAATTAGACTTCAAACTAAAATGTATTAAAAACAAACATAGGAACAGGTGGCTGAGCAGTTAAAACCTGAAGTGACATGATTTTTTTTTAGTTATTAATTGCTACCTGTAATTTATTTTTTTCCTTCTTTTTTTTTTTTCCAAAGTAATTTTTTATCTCACTAGAAATAACAGAAGAAGGTAAATATATAATTTATCAGCTTCCCCATGAAATTTGGCAAGGCAGAAAGCATAACGATTTCATATCTCCTGAAAAGGAGCCATCATATCTCTCTCAATCTAGATGACCACAGAAAAGAAATAACCCATGCTACTGGAACAAGAGTATTTATCCTTGTATGTCACAGTCCTGCTTCTAACTAGAATTCTTCTACATTTTAAAGGGAGATGTAAAACTACCATACACCTTTTACTGTCTTATTAAATGATGAGTGGAAGCTAAAGAAGGTGGGTTTTTTCCTAACTCCTCTGATGATCCAGGTTTTACTCTGAAACCTGAAGATGAAAAGGATCCTCACTAGAATTCAGTCCTCCTAAGGTGCTTAGCCTGTTAGAGTAACAGCCTTTGGAGATTTTTGATAAAAACCAACTGGTGGTAACAATGGCTACATAAGACATGCAAATTCTTCTCATTCCCTCACAAGCTCTTTCCTTGTGTATCTGTAGTTTATCTGCTGCTGTATTAAAGTTCAGCACAGTTACAGATTCTGACACAGATTTCTTAATAATCAGCACCAACACCACTACAACTGGTGGATCTGCAGATGTAATTACAAGTATATAACCATCTGCAAGCACCTCTTCCATTCAATACGAAAAGATGAGCTGCTTCCTGAATGGTATTCTATGCAAACCCTACCCAGAGGATTTATTTAAGAATAGATTTATTTATATACTTATATATATTTATATATTCATGTATTTATGTATTTATATATTTATATATTTCAAATTCATCACACCTGCAGTTGTCTAACCAGAACTGTCACATATGCCTAGGCCTTTGTAAGGGAACCAACTTGCTGTGCCATTTAAAAACTACAAGCCTCATTCATGATAGACTATCTCAGAAAAGTTTCATCAGACCTAACAAAACAAAAGGACAACCCTGCCTTAGATCCAGTCTTCCAAGATTTGGGAAAATTGGTCAGATTTTTCATGGATTGGCCACAGGCAGATCTCTTTAAAAACGCAACCTCCAAAATGTTGGTGCCCTTGGTGTTTCAGTTCTCTTAGGCCAGGGCTAAAAAAGCTTATGATCTCTTAAGCTCCCTCTGAGTTCAGAGCTGAAGTTTTCATCTCAAATTTATATCCTCCCTTACTCTGCTCCTACTTAACTGTGGTAAAACACAGAAAAAGATCCCATAAGTAGCTAAGACTTGTCTCTCCTTCTAAACTAAAAGAGAAAGCATGAAAGAGGGTCCACTGTAATTTATCTGACTGTTCCTTACCAGTGCAAGGCTTCTCTAAAAGCTGTTGGACAGCAGGCCTGGTTTGTTTGACTGCAGATGTTTGACTGTAGGTAGAGATGATTTAATGTCTGCTGCTCTTGCATGATTCAGAGTGATCATGTAGCTATCAGTACAGCACAGGAACTAATTAGTGATGGTTGGCTAGTTTCTAAGAGAGCGATTTGCTGTTGGAAAACTGAAGGTATGCCCCTCCACTGTGTGGGATGCTGAGCTATTATTTTTTATCACAACTGATACCTCATGACAGTATTTTCATGCTGGATAGTACAAGCTTCTCTCTTGAATGTCCAATGTGTAGATGTCAGATGGTACATTTTGCCTATGAAAAGAAAAATTATACTTGATCTGAGCTACTGCCAGACAGGCTTGGAAGAGTCTTCCATAATAGAGAGTGGAAAATCTCACAGTGTCTAAGGCCAATGAGCCAAAGTGCATGTAGCATCCCGATCAGTGCATTTATTTCCTTACCACAGCTGAAGTATTTTCTGCCTTTGATCTGTTTATGACTTTTTGGTGCATGAGGCACTACTGCTGCATTTCATAATTCCCTCTAGTTTTCAAATTCTTCCCTGTGCCTAAGTGGGAAAAGTATGGAACAGACCAGCAAGAGATCAGGTCATAACATGTTTTGCTTAGATTTGTTTCTCAGAATTTCTGACAACAAATGAAGTGCAGGCTTGCATGAAGGTGGCCTGGGGTCAGTGGGATGGGGAGGGAGGTGATTCTTTCAAGAATACTAATAAACGTTACTGACTGGGACAATGAATCATTTGTAGGTCGTGTAGGCTCTGTGAGGTTGAATTCGTAGCTCTTTTATACAGGTGGCTGAACAGATTAGAAGCAAGCTAACTCATGCTTTGGAAAGGTCAGAATGATCACAAAACTCAATCCCTTCGCAGCAAAACATAAACCCACTTTTTCAGCCAAGCCTTCCCATACTAAAAAGAGGGGAAGTAATTATATAAACGGGATTAATTCAATTTTGAGAATTCTCAAATTTGGGAGAGTTCCTAACATTTTTAGAGTTTTGCATATGCTTAAATTCTTTTCTGGATTAAACCCCAAATTTGAAGCTCCTTTGCAGTCAGTATGGTTAGGTAGCATAAATCCAGCATGAAAGAAAAGAGTCAGACCCACTAGGTTCTGCTCTAGAAGAGTGAGGAAAAAAATGGAAAAGTTTGAGCTGAGAAGAGAATGGTTGTTGCCTGTGTCCTCCAGTGTAAGATCGAGGGAACATCAGATGAAAGCAGGAGGTGTCAGACTGAGAGAACCAAAGATGCTACCTCCCACAATTAAAGCAAGCTGTGGACCTCCATATTAAAAAATTGGTTAGATAGATTCCCAGAGTGGGAGAGGATAGATGGACAAAATTAGTGTCAGCCGACAGAGGAATTTATCACTGATCACAAACCTGCAGAATGTAGTGTCACCTTACTGTCACCTAGTTGCTACATTCTTTCATTAGCATCAACTATCAGTGATAGTTAACAAGACAGAGTTGGCTAAACCCTTCCTGCTGCTGAAGATTGCTGTTCTCATAGTCATAAGTGGTTCCGTTATCAGTGACACAACTTCTGCTACAACTGTTCTACAGGGACACAGGGTCCATCCAGGGAGCCCAGTCAGTGGTGAAAGGAGACAGGGCCAGAGACAGGGCTGGAGACAAGGCTACGACATGATTTCAGAGTCCAAAGGGCCAAAGACAAGGCTGAGGCAAGTTATAATATACATCTGAGGCATCCGTCCATGAGACAAGCTGCCTACAGTGTGGGTCCAAGGTCACCCAGAAGGCAGGACTGGAAACAGACACACTTGAATCACAGCTCAGGCAAGGACTGAGCTTAAATGGAGCCTCTGGGTCCAGGGGCAGGGCCTGGGCCAGGGGTGAGATGCCAGGAGAGACAGGACATTAAGGCCTCTGAGTGCCCTCAGGGCCCTGACAAGCATCCACACAAAATGGGTGTCAGTCCAAGTTTTCTTTCAGCTTACGATGCCTATGATGTTTGAGGGGTCCTGGCCAACTGAGAATGGTAAGACTGCACAAGTCGCTGCCCTAGACGTATAACTCTGTTGTGACCCAGTAACACTTCACATGTGCTTTCCACATAGGCAACCATCCACAGAAGGGGTGAAGCACTTTCACTCAGTCCTGTTTACACAGTTTATTCCAAAACATATGAAGGCATTTCAGCAAGAAAATACACACAACTGAGAAGCAATGGGACCACTGATTATTTTCCTCAAATATATCTGTTGTTTTTATGAACACATCAAAGATTTTGCAGGAATAATACTTGGACCATGGCTCATTTGCTAGTCACCAAAGTCACTTTAGCATTGGTGTCGATCTATTTGTCTACCTGACTTCTTTTGTTGGGAAAGTAATTGACAAGGTGCAAGCAAATAGATGACTTCAGTTACATAATTTTGGAAGCACAAGGGTCTGTGGTGAAAATCAGAGATCTTGAGGATGAAGTAACAACTTTTGAGTCTAGAAATAAACTGTTCTAACATTCTCTTGCACTGTATTCATGTGTACCAATAAACAGCAGATGTAAAAGGCATACAAACAGGTTCTTCTTTCCAAATAAAGTAAGTTAAAACAACTATACTTTGGGAAGCAAAATCTTTTATGTAAAAGATCATTTAGATCTAGAACACAAGTGGAATATTAGCTATTTTCAGAGGCATGAAATTTTTTATAACCTTTGACTGAGAACATCCTACTAAAAGCCTCCTTTCAAAAGCATGAAATGCTTGAAGATTTGTCTATATTATTTAAACCAGCAATTAGTACCAGATGTTACTGCATTTTATATTTAGACACCAAATTTCAATATCTTAAACAGAAAGAACACTCTTGAAGGACAGAAGGAATAATTTCCAAATGTAATTATGGCATATTGTTTTGCTTCTCTCTCATTAATTTACCTGATTGCAAAGTAAAATTAAATGAAGTTATATTTAAATTTAAAATTGGACCTGTGAGTAATGTAATATCTTATTATCTTACTGCACTGGAAAAAATAGGTTTAGTGTATATTTCACATTTTCTTAAGCAGCCCATATCCTCCATAAAACTGCTAAAGGACATGGAGAATATAAAAATATCATAATGTTAAGAGTACACAGCATATCACAGTTATTTTGTAACAAACTCCTCCAAAACTTCAAAGATTTTTTTTATAAATCTGTGAACAAAAAACGTACTTAAGAAAAAGCATGTGATGTAAGCATGTGATTGCCATTAAATGCATTTGATTGACAGTCACTTTGAAAAGTTCACTCAACTTGCCCAATGTCACAAAGACTTTGTACCATCAGCACTGAGAACTGAAAGTCGATGTCAAGATCCCAATCCCAAGGGGAAAGCAAACTGCAGTAGCCTAGTCCGCGTAAGCCTCAGGCACAACAGGCAGCACCTGATTCACTGGTAGATCTTAGGGTTCACACACAGAGAGGATGTGTGACTTGCTCTTTGGAGCTAGCTCCAGACAAAATGCCTGCCACAGAGGTAAGGGAGCTTCACTAAATAGCAGGAGCCTAACTTGTCTGCTTGTTGACAGCACTTGGCTGGGAAATACAACCACTTCAAGTAAACAAAAGCATCAGCATAAATGTTCTAATTCTTGGCAGTGTCAACAAAGAAGAGAAGACAGTAAGGCAGCCCTTCAGGACTGAGTGGAAGCCAAATGCTGAAATACTGCATTTCACTTGCAAGTAGGCATCTGTAAAAGACTTTAGTCGCCACAGATACCAACAGTAGTAAAGGGGGCTTATGGTTTTTTAAAAATTAAATATTTATGGTGCTGTTTCTGTGCACTAGAGTATATGCAACAAAAATATTTGGACACCTGTAGTTTCATTTAAAGTCACACTTTTGTGGATGTGATTGGAGAATTCCCTCCTAGTAGTCTATCTGTTCCAGTTGGTCTGTCCAAACCCAGACAACCAGACAAAAAAATAGACATAAAGCTGCAAACACCTACCTAACATTTTTCTTCCACAAATAGAGATTACCACTTTGCTTTTTTTAAATAGGGCATCTTAACATCACTTTTAATCTTTAACAACCCGCCCCTGTTTTCAGAAAAAATCGTCTGCCCCATTACCAATAAAATAAATGGTAACAGGTTCCAAGTCTATGAGACTGTTGTGAAGACTTATATGCAAGCATTCCAAGCATTCCCATGCAAATTCACTGTCACCACAACTACCTGTGCAAAATGCTGAGTGCATACAGCACAATCCAATGCTTTAATGACCAGGGGCTGAATAGTAACTGCACATTTCACCATAATTATAATACAAGTGCTAAAATCTGTTTCTTTAGCTGCATCTAAACCCACAGGTTAAATAATGCAATCAGTAATTCAAACAAAACTTTCACCAACTTGAGAAGAAAAGCTTGAAAGCATTTAAGGAAGTCTGTTGGGATAATTCCTGCAGACCTTTATTCATGAGGCTTATCTGTCCCATTGAAGTGAATGGGATATATCACATCAGCAAGAGTTAACAGAATTAGTGTGGGCTCCTCTCACAATAATTCACTCCAGAGTAATAATTCCGATTTTCTTACATCCACCTTAAATTTACTTTAATGGATGCAAACCATCAATGCATAGACCTTTGATACCAGCTCATTAAATTAAGATCTAGAATATCTTAATGTTCCTCTGCCAAAACCTGTCCTTTAAAAAATATTCATTTTACTCAAAACGTTATTCTACCATTTCTCCTAAAATTTATTCATACTATTGGCTTTTCTGTCATCACTTATGGTAGGATCTGTATGTCACTGTCATGTTGCTGTATTTATCTAGCAGTACCTTTGGCCAGAAGGAAAGAGAGCCAACCATCCCATTTGCTGAAGGAATGAAGTCTGGTATGTACTATCAGAAACTCTGAGGTGGCTTTTCAGACCACCTTCCTCTGTCCACCACCAAATTAATTTAATTAGAAAAAAAGCTCGGAGCTGGACCAGGGGGAGAGGTAGAGCAGTGGTGTGGATGGAGCTGCATCATTCTTCTCTATGGAAAAGGTGTCGATGCATAAAGACTCCCTCCCCTTTTTGTTGTGGGAGGATGCTCAGGCTCACTATAAATCAACAGAGAAGGTAATCTGAGCAAAGTGCAGGTCTGGGAACAAACAAAATCTAATACCTCTAGTCAGCTGAACATATTTGTACAAGCTTACCAGTGCAGTATTATCTGAGGGACTAAATTGAAGAAATGACATCTAGATGATCAGAAGTGCCATGTATATTTAAATTTATTCTCGTCTTCAGGTTCTGTATTCTGGAGAATTTTCCCTATTAGATCTCAAAAAAAAAGCTCCAACCTGATTCATTTTTAAAAGAGCAATCCCTACAAGGAAATCCAGGTGCTTATACTGGGAACACTTATAGCTGTAATGAATTTAGAACCTGATATTTTGTTGTAGATTTTCTATATTATTATCTCCTTTGAGAGACAGGCCAATTTTTTTTTTAGGTGGCTGAGAGCAAAACTCTGCCTCCAGGAAATTGCAGTCTTAAGTGCTCAGCTGTCAGAGATCTGTTTGTATCTGTCTATTGTATGGGGGTTTCTTCATCAGTGTGTAGCAAATTTAAGAACTAATACTTGGTTCATGATTTATTCCTTTAAAAAGCCAGATGAAGAATTTTAATAATCCCTTCTACACAGTTATACTCAGTTCCTCAAATATTTCTCAGGTGAGCTGATATAAAGTTATTTCCATTTCCATCATTTGCATAAAGCTCTGTCTTCTCCTGTTCGAAAATCTGCTTGTATTTTCTTAACTAACATTAATCCAAAATCTCGTTTTAAATTTGTGTATGACCATAACAACTGTATTTTAGCATATACCCATTCCAATTTGTTCAGGATCTTGCATACTTGACTAAGAATCCTCCTTTAATCTCCCTTTCCTTAGCTACAGAGGAGAAATATGTTCAAACTTTCTTCATAAATCGTGTCTTGGTTACTAAATCATCTTGGATTGCCCCCTGCCGCACCTTTTCAATGTCTTCCTGTAATGAAGTGGCTAAAACTGAGCACTGTTTTCTAATGAGACTAGTAGCATGGCAGAATAATTTCTGCAGCTTTATACACCACACTGCCAGAGCTATATTTCAGAAACTTGTTTGCTCTTTTTCATTTTTGTTATTGTTATCAGGAAATAGTGCTAATGGTTTACTATCTGCAGCCCCTTCTAGGTTCTTTTCTTAATATGAATTCCATGTTGTGTTCCTATTTAGACTGCAATCTTCATGCTTATTCTTTTAGTAATTGGCTACATTACTTCACATTATGCTGCACTGAATTTTATGAACCACTTATCCACCCAAAGGCCAATATGCTTGTGTTATAAATATTACATTTCTGCTCATTCCAAGCAATGCTGCTATCACCTGTGTTTAAATCCTTAATTTATTACACTCTCAAAACACCTCTGAGAAGGGTGAGCAGGTGCAGTTAAATGGACTAACCGCTATGCAGTCTCTCAAAAAAAGAAAAATACCATGGAGAATTAAAAAACAACAAAAAACAACCCACATCATCTTTGTGAGGCCAAGTTCTCCCAATGGAGTCATTTAACCATTAAGGGAGTTCCCTGACTTCTTAGCCAACTACAATGTAAGTTACCACATTTCATGAAATCTTGCCCTCCACCAACGTCCATCACTGCTTTCTGTTCACTCAGCCTGTCCTTTAACAGGTCCTTCTTGGGACTCCAGATTCTTCAAAGTGTTTCCCTAACAGCCCGCCTTGATCCCTTTTTCCTTCTCTCTGGGTAATTACATCTGTGAGCAAAATTCAAATGATCTCTTTATATGGACTGCCATCCACATAGCACAGATGCCCATCTTTCCAGTTTGTACTTGTCTTTACCAGCTCATAACAGTATCTTGGCCTTTCTCCTTGACATCTACTTACAAATGTTTAGCTATTACGTTACAATAAGGATGACTAAAATGTTGCTGTTAGCCTCCTTACTCCAATAGATTTGACCCTGCTACTCCTTTTCTTGACCGTTGTGAGTTTTTTTGCCTGTCACTCAAACATTGAAAAAGAAAGTCTAAGATGTGTTAAAACCTTGTTGATTCTTTCTATACAAGAACTGTGAAACTGCCTTTTCTTTCTAATAACATGCCAAAAATCATGCAGATTTACAGCTTTCAGCAATTATTTCAATTTTTTTTTTTGTTTTGCAAATGTAAGTCCTACCTCATTTGTATCTACACAATGTCTTCATGCTTCTTGCTGTGACCCTGCTACCCCTCTCTTTTTCACCCCTTCACAGGTCCCACTTCTTGGTCACATTAAATGCAAGTTACTTGTTCTAATTTTCATGCCCTTCACAGCCTACCTCTCACTGGAAATTACAACTTCTGCCTCCACTGTCTGTTAGCAGGGTTTCCAGATAAACTGTTCCCTGCTGCCATCCCCACTTGGAATGGTTTTTCTTCAACCATCCACAGAGCTATCCTATTATCCTTCAAAACCATTCTTATACCATTCCTTGGCTTGACATCTCTAATGGACAAATGTTAGGCAGCTGGTATGATGATACTGTTTGCCTTCATGCTTATCAACTGTTAGTAGTTTCTTTGCACTTCACCATCTGTCCAGCTCCATCTGTTGTCTCCTGCCTTACACCTTGGGTGTAAGCTCTGGTAGTGGTGACTGTCTTATAATTTTTTTGTTCTTTTGTTAACGGAGCAGCTAGCCCACAGGGTTCTGGTCCATGACTGCCATTTGCTGGTACTGTGTAAAACAAATTATTCAGTCAGCATGCCAGTGGACTATTTTCTCTGCATGGAGCAAGTATGCAACTGAGAGTGCTCATGGACATCATATCCTTTTGAATCTTTTACTAGCAATCATTCCCTTCCTGTTGCTTCCTGTTTCTCTGTTAATGCTCAAGAAGATGAAGGGGAGAGCAGGTAAACAAAGTCAACCAATATTTATCAGTTGCCTTACTCCTTTCCTTCCTCTGTTTTTTCAAGAATCTCTAGGAAAGCAAGCTTAGAAATTATTTCTTCAGTTCCTCATGAAAGAAATGGAGGATATGAATAGAAACAGAGTGACAGCAATGACCCCAAAAACCACACCTGGGAAAATATGCCTAGTATATGATGAAGGATGAGGGAGCTCTGGAAGAAATCAAATGATTAGTGCTAGCACAATGGTCAGAGCATCACAAGAGACATCCAGAGATAAAAAGACAGGAGAAGAGCAGTGAAGAAGTATGGCATTCATGATGCGTGACTGTGAGAAGCAGGGATCTGCACAGCAGAGAAGATAGTGCCCAGAGGTACACAGCCAAGAAAAGAGGCAAGAGACCACAGGAAAGGTATAAATAGGCCAGGAATATGAAGGGAAGATTATGAGTTATGATAGCATAGAAAGAAATATTTTCCTTCCTAGACCTCTGAAATTCCTCCAGAACATCATTACTGTTTTTATAGTAAAAATCTACCATATTTTCTAAACTTCTAACTCATGTCACAAATAAAAAAACTGCTTATGATGGTGAACTCAACTATTGTTCTGCTCGTGCAATGTAGAGATCCTGAGTAACACCAAGCATCTGCTTTGAGGTACCAGATAATCTTTAATGCCTCTGAAAGGGGTCAGACGTTTACTTAGCACATCTGAAAAAGTGTTCAGTTCTCTGCAGAATGGGCCCTTCCTTCCCTTCTTTTAAGCCCAGAGGTAGGAAAAAATCCTAAACACAATACCAGGTATAATCCCAGCAACTCAGTTTTTACCCTCAAATAACTTTAGGCACTTCAGATGGTGCATTTTTGTTTTGGTTTGGATTTTTTTTATTTATTTTTAGACACAGATTTTTTATGAGAAATGAAATGACACATGTAACACCATACCTTTTTAATGAAGTGTTTATCTATGTTTGCCTTTTCAAAGATTTTATTTTCCTACAACTTAGGAGCTTGTATGAAAAGTTAAAGAAGATTCAGCATGAATGTATTTTAAGTCAATAAGGGAAATTCAGCTGAGTGGTGTTTAGGAAAGATTTATGATATATCTCATATATTGATCAGCACTGATAATTTAAATGCAATCTATCTGGTGGCTTAGGATTTCAAAAGACAGATCAAACCCAACCATTTAAAACAACAGTAGCTGGAAGTCTTGGGGACAGTCCTCGACCTGTATAAATCAGCACTGTTCTGGCAATTTCAATGGATCTATACTGATTTACACAGCAGAGAATCTAGTGCTCCACTTTTGCAAAAGCTATTAAAATGCATGCAGTAGATTGACTGTGGCTTAATACTGCTAATCCAGCTTCCCTTGGTCTCTCTATTTTCTCTACTTAGGCTTCAGAGACACTTACTCTATAGGTAAGCAGCACTAAACAAAGAGTTCTTCAAAGAACTGGACAGTATTGATGGGCAGATGTTTTAAAGCCATTCCTGTAAGTACTGTGCTCCGTTGGCAATAGTTTCAGCCTAATGCATACTAGCCCAAACCCAGTGTAGCTCTCCTGACACTAGTGAAATTGTGAAATGGCAGCAGAAGGCTAGCTTCCTGTAAGGTTAGGATCTATTTTTCAGGAATCATGGCCCAGCTTTTATTTGTCTGCTTCTCCTGAGATACTTTACCAAAGACAGCATAGCAAATTAAAACTTCAAGAATTGTTTTGCTTTGTGGGATTCATTTTGAAAGTAGATGTCAGATCATGTTCATAACTTAGTACCAAAATTCCTATCTCCATACAACAAAGAACTGTCAGTTCTAGGCTATATTAAAAGCAGAACCCAATGTTCTTCATCTCCCTTTCTTCCTCCAGTATTTCCCCTTCGTTACCTTCTTATATGAAAAGAAAATGTACAGTTTTACACAGTAGGGTCTCTGGGGCAGGGACTGCTGCTTTCCGTACTATCATATAGCACAATGGGATTTCCTCCAAGCACTGCAGTGGTTCGTAAGGATTTTTATTATGTCTTAAGTCAGAGACCTTGGAGGAGAGCATTCAGAAGTATCTCCCCCATATGATATCGTGTGATCCTTATAACTGAGACCAAAGCTCTTGAGACAAGAGGAGACCAAAAGAACGTGGACGTGTGCAAGCACGCACACTACAAACTTTTTCTGTTTTTCTGCAGGGACATTTCTTGTCCCTGCTAATATCTGCTGAGCAGTGAATACAGAAAGAGACCTGAGGGGTGGGAGAAAGGTCATGTTGTCTCCTTTTCTTAAGAATGTCCCAAGAAGGTCTCTTTTCACCATGCGATACAGAAGGTTTCCTGAGGAACAACATATATGTGTAAAAAAAGTGCACTGTGAGATGTGGGGGAAGTGATCCCAGCATCCCACTGCTGACTTATCTCCAAGTCCTGGAAATGTTCATTTTCTTCTAGAGAAAAACGACCTATTGATTAAGAATATTAGAGCTTGCTACTTGTCTCAGCTCTTGATTAGGAAATTAGTGCTGCCCCCTCCTTTCTTCTTTCCAAATTACAGCAATTGTACCTGTGAACAGGTGCTATAAGAAACTAGCATCCATTAGTGTATTTTCTGGTTTCGTGATTAGCTGATACAAAACTGAAATGTAATCAAGTAAGGATTCATTCGTTTGATTAGCTATTGAAATTATTCTGTGCCTAATCAGATGCCTGGCTAGTTTGTCAGCCTCCTTTATGGAGTCTTTATCTCTAATGGATGGTCCAAATGCATTCACAACAGTGGATCTGATTTAAGTATATGTGTCGGTGTCCTCTGACTCATCTTTGAGAGTCAAAATAGACAGATGAAAGAACAGCTTTGATGTGAGCTTATTTCATTCCTCACCTATAAAAAAAAAAAAAAAGGCAATTTTGAATTGCGAAGACTTGTACAACAGAACAAGACTAGAGACATTAACAGAGAGAATGATCTATTGGAACAAGTTCTCTGTGCAAGCTTAGCTATAAAAACTGAGTTCCACAACAAAACAGATCCAGGCTTAAAATCCTTATCCTAAATCATTGCAGATAGGCTCCTCACTCATAGATACCAAGATTTTTGTATTCTCAAATCTTATGTTACTTATCTTTGGTAGGTTGTCTGTATAGTATCAAGGAAGGGTTTCCTTAAGACTGAACAATTGTAAAGAATGGGCATTTATTTCAGCTCCTTTCTAGAACTCATGATCTGACTATGAAAAGAGAGAGAAAAGACAAGAGGTATCATATGCAGTTTGTTTTGGAAAAAGGTTGTTTTCCAGTTTGTAACTTCTCTAAGTCAGTGTGCTGTGGGTAGGTTCAAAATCAATCAACAAGCCAGTCTTTGTGAAGCACTTTTTTCTCTGGGATTCTTAGAAGAGCAGAAGCAAATAAGTGAATATTCCTGCTCCAGGGCTTTTTCCTTCCCCAGCCTCCCTCCAGGAGAGGAAACTACTGCAGAGGGATGCAGATCTTAGTCATAGTAGCACATGGACTGCCTGAATTTGGGACCAAAAAGGTCATTCATTTTTTGTATCCAGAGCTAGCAGGGAGGAGTGTGCCCACAGGACCTATCCTTCTACCACTGTTGAGCCAATCCAAGTCAGGCCTACAGCAAAATCCATTTCCCCAGCTTAAATCTGTGATTTTCTGCCCCAGGCAGCTGTCTACTTTACGTATGTCCAAAGCCAGACCTGCTTTGGACAAATCAATAGTAAATTTTCTATCTAGCTAATTATTCAGGTTATTCTATGACTATTCCATGAAACAAATTTCTTGCTTACCTTCCTCCCTCCTCACATACTCTTGTGTTGTTACACTGCAACACATGTTTCAGAGAAAACTGTTTCAGATGCAAGGTTACAGGAAAGTTTTTGCATTTGATTAAAACACTGAGGTCAAAAACTTGCCAGACAGAAACATGAAACTGGCTGTATTTTTAACATTGCTACAAGACTAAAAATTCTTTTAGATGCTAAATATTCTAAAGTAGTTTAACTTCATTTCCACAGAACTTATCTGAGCACAGAGTTAATCCTGTTTGCTTCAATATATTTTTCCAAATATTCTTTAAAAAATATCACTGGATAAAATTACCATATCTCTTAGTTTCTCTTCTTATTTCTATTAAAACAGCCTCCATCAATCACAAGTCATAGTGGAGGTACTTTATAAGCCACAAACATTACCTTAAATTGAAATGTTGCTGATCAGTGACAAAAACATTTTTGCTCTTCTGATTTTTGATGGTTTCTCATCAATTGCTGTTATTTAAAGCTAAGAAAAAGGCCAAATGCCACTACAGTATCTCAAATAATTTCTGAACTTACAAGGAATAGAACTATTTGGGCTTTGAATTTCCGAAATAGATAAATATTATAAATATAGCAAATACAATGTTTAGAAATTAGAAAGCACATTACTGGAGAAGCCTGAATGCAATAGTTTTATTGTGGTTTTCGGCCTTTTAAACACAAACTCAATTTAAAAATTAAAGATTAAGCTTTGTTTACACTATAGCCAAGACCTGACTGAATCAAACACTGTAGTGAACTCCAGAGTCAAAGCCTGCTCTCATTGAATACCCTACGTGTTCAAGTTCAGATGCTAGAGGAAAAAGAGTATATCAACTATTTCAGGAGAGACTCTGTTCATAAAGAGAAGTGGTTTTCCAGCCTCTGGTAATTAACTACTGAGTTCTGTACCAGGGGTCGAACTGTTATTATGATTTCAGGGTGGAAGGAAAGAATACAAGAGCACTCTTAGGCTAAGGAAGTAGTCGACAGGAAATTGATAACTAGACTTGGCTTTAAAGTGGGATCTATTCAGCTCCGCTCACTTCACTAAACCAGCAGTTTGTACTAAGACCATGTCTTCAGATTAGGAGACTCTTCCCTCACACCCCTTTCTTGTATTTTAGAAAGGTTTAATACAGCTCGCAGTTTAAATTAAGCAGGATTCAAGGTTAAGTTATTTCTCAAAAAGGATCCATTATCCAGGGTGGAAAGGATAAAAGTCAGGGTTAGTGTGGTGACTCTTTTACTATTTTCAGTACAAAAATCAGTTTAGTTTCATAGTAATATTGCAAGAACTTCTCACTGCCACAAGCCTTTCATTCCCACTTCACCCACTGTTGAAGGTTTCTGCCCTCCATAGTTAGCACAGGCCCATGCAAACAGCAGGGAACAGGACCTTCTAAAATGGATCTGAAAGAACAGAAACCTGGCTGAAGCAAATAAGCTGTTGGAGTTTCCCACCTTTATCACTTACCCCTCTTCCCTTCCTCTCCCCGCTGTGTCAAATCATATGGCCAACTCTGAGAAGAATTTGGATTGGAGTCAAGAATGCTATTAATTTTTCCCTGTAATCAATTACTAATACAAAATAAAACAAAGGATCCTAGTTAGAATCCCAGTTAACACTCTGTAGTTATGTATTTGAAGACTGATTTAGCTTTTTCACCTCTGCAAGCTAAATACCAACAAAATTGATTGAGTAGTTCTGAAGTGAATGAATGATCTATTATTATTGACATCAGTAGTCTCATTCATGACTTTAGAGACTGATTAAATGACAGCAGTAACTGATTTAGTAGTAACCATCCTCAAACAACATTTAAAGAGTTCTTGTATTGTGTCTGACACCCAGTGTAGGTGAAGCACTATTGAAGAATAAGGAGGAGGCCTTCTGTGCTTTTCTAAAGGGAGCTGGAACTCCCTCTGCTGCTATCTGCTACTTGTAGGTTGCCTCTGATCTATTGCTGTCCCAGTGAATAATAGGATGAAGATTTCAGTGTAACTACGAACATAATGGGATGAAAAGAAGTATACAATCCCTGATTCAGGGTAGAATAAGCTAAGGGGTTCACAAATGTCATGTCCAGCCCAGAGGAACAGCCTCTGGAAATCAAATGGAAACCTCAACCTCAGAAGACCATAGAGGACAAAGACCACTTGCATGACCATGATATGCATCTGAAGAGAGCTGTCTTCCTCACCTCAAGGTCTTCCAGCTGTCACTTGGGTACTGAGGACTATGAGGACTATCCAACTGCCCACTTTCTCTGGACGATTACAATGATGGTCCTGCTGTCCTAAAGGAGTGTAGAGACTTCATCCTGCTCCTTTATGCAGACTCTGACCCAGTGTCCATCAAGCCAATGGGAGTTGAAACAACTATCAGATGTAATTATTTTTGGAGTCACTCATAAGCAACTGATAACACGCAAAGTCATCCAGCCCCTTCAGTCATTTATTTCAACAGCCTACGTTCTAATACCCCAAATCATATTACAGGACTTCTCTATCTAGAAGGAGTGAGAGGAGTATAGCCCTTCGATTGTTACGTGGAAAATTATGTTATACTGAAACATTAAATGAATGAAGAGACACTTACAAAGAGAAAGCTATTTGTCAAGATACTAGATAAAAAAAAAAAACACCCTGAAATGAAGTCAGTGACATTTAAAAAGAAAACTAGAGAATCTACTCAGCTTGGCTTGCAGTCCAGCAGCTTGGAAATGATGGCTCATGAGATGTCCTGTAACACAAACAAATGTACCTTCTGGGCACAATGTATATTATTGATCCTCAAATAAAAAGAGAGGAGATTGAAAAACACAGATTAGAAAAAAGCTCTAAGAAAACCTCAATTTCAAGTTTTTTCAAGTTTTAAAATAAATGCAACTGCAGATGTATACTTGGGAAAAGTGCTTTGTATCTTCTGACACAGTACCTTCATAACTGCTGCAGTTCAACATGACATTGTAATTCACAGAGAATTCTCACAGGCTCCAGCTGATGTGGACACTAATTGGAAAATTCAGTGAACAATGGAAACTATAAAGAAGTTACATTTCAACATATAAAATAGTGTCCTCAGGAAAAAAAAGGATCCTATAAAACAGTAGCACGATGTAAGCTCTTCGAAAAGCTTACTATCCTGCAAGGAAACTGAGGGGGATTCATGTACAATGTTAAGCAGACATTAATGGTTTGAGCTCTGAAACAAAATTAATTGAACAGAATAGTCACCAACTTTCCTGGTGGTCTCTCAGTAACAAGTACAAGTCAAAAGACAGCAAAAGATTATGGAAACAAATTCTGAAATTATTGTTACTAGATTTGGCCCAAATTACATAATTCTATATCTAACTATCTTAATTTATTCACTTGCAACTGTTCACAGGGTAGTGTGAGAATGTGTTTATGCATACCTTGTCTTTTGTTTAAAAAACAAAAGCAACTCTCCCCACAAACAAACCCACACCTTTGGATAATTCATTTCTAGCTTAGTACTGCCCTCAGAAAAGACCCGTCTTAAATGTTAGGTGAGAAAAGATGAAAAATTTTAGTGCAGGCAAGTGAACTTCTGTTCTACTGAATACTCCATTGTTTAACTCTTTTGTCAACTGCATCCTATGTAACTGAGAAAATTTATAAATTAAAAATCAAAATGACATATTTTAATCAAGTGTTAAAGCTTTCCATTAAATTCTTATCTTAACTGGATATGCACTGCCCCTTCAAAAATATCTCTGCCTGTAGAAATCTGCACCAAGGATCTAGCACCCGTTCTCGAAAACAGGGTTTTTTTAAGTACAAGTCTTCTACGATAGTAGGGAACAGACTAAAAATAGTCTCCTACTCATAATTAATAGCATTCATGACTTTTCATTGTCTTTCCATTAATGATTTCAGAGGTACCCCGACTGGAGTTACATTTAAATTAAAAAATTAAATGTACTTATCACACATGATGTAAATTCATTATGATTGCTTAGTTACAGAATTGTTTATTTGAGAACTTTTTTAACAATATTGTTGAAGTAGGCTATCAAGTTGCAAATGCTAAAGCTATGAATAATTATTGTCAAACTGCACAGTGAATTACCACTTATTACACATCTTACACCACAGAGATGTGCAGTTTATATTTGGCTTTGGAAACACTGCCAGAATTGATGCTAACCAGAAAATTGGTGAGATTTCAGACAACAGAATAATAAACAAGATAACAAAACAGACATTTTAAGTAATTGTATGGATAAAGTCCCAATTTTTAAACACAAATATGTCTAAAATTAGCATTTTATGTTCATATTTAGGAGCCTAACGAGAAATCACCTGACCTGAAAAGGTACCAAAAATGTTCTGATCTAGTGGGAGCTGATATTTTCCAGTATCATCAAAACCCTGGCCTGCTGTGTTTAGGAGCTTACAATTAGCACTTCACATTGGCAAAACCTGAAAACCTGCCTACAGGTTCTTATTCAGCATTTCTTGCTCAACTTCACGGCCTTTTTATGGAACATGACAACGTTTGCTTTTTTGTTTTTAAAAGCTTCCTTCCTTTATAGGTTCTTAGACTGAAGGTACTTCCTGCTTCAAGATATTTTCTTCTTGTATTTTCTACACTGACAGCACACTGTTAAGGCTCCAGAAATCAGCTGTGTTATTAAATGGTTATTTATGTATGAGGTCATGGTAATTACCATTCCTAATGCCTTGCATACCCTAATACCTTCAGGCTGGTAATCTTTAGCATGTCTTCTTCCAGCAAGTGTTAAGAAGCTTATGCCTAAGAATTTCAAACAACTTGGAGAATAAGACACAATCCTGTTGCATTTCCAGCTCACTTTTAACTGGCATGCCTTTTCAGCTTCAGTTCTCACATACGTTATCATTCCTTCACCATCCAATCTTTATAGTAAGTCCGCAGGGTTCCATCAATTCTCAGACAATCCTTCCATACTGAGTAATACACTTGTTTAAATTCCAAAAAGACCCTACCAACCTATCATTTCCATACTCCCGGCCCTATTTGTTTATTCGTCTCAGCAAGATCATCTGAAAAGCACAAGCATCCTCTTCTGAAGCCAGATACACTTTTCTGCGGCTTGTAAGAGCTGTAAGAGTACCCAGGAGGCATATTCAATAGATTAATGCTCTTTGAATACATATACAGATTTTTGCTCCCCTTTTTGAGCAACAAGAGAATTGCTACTATTTCACTCATCTTGCCTCATTATACGTACATTTGATTTGTCTACACTAACTTATTGGCATTAAGTAACACTATTTCATATACATTTCATACATACAATTTCAACTCACATTTCTCGTATTTACCACTTGTTCTCTTTTCTTTAATTCCACATCTTTTTATTGGTATCTCCTTTTAGCTTATTATAAATATCTACCGGTTGCAATCTATCTGGTTCAGCCCCAAACCAAACCTGGACCCTTCTGCAGGTTTCCAACTCATCCCAGTAACTTGCCATTCTAAACCAAGAATTTTCCTTATGCACTAACTCTTCTCAACCCTGAAAATCACACTGAGAGATGCAAACAGGTCATTCACAGCACTCCTCCCAGTCCAACATCCAAGAAAAAGACAGCAAAGTTCAAGGAAACCTTTTCACTCTGAAATTATATCAAGTCCTGAAGGCACCTAAGCATCAAGGCAAGCATATAAGGATCAGGACACTTTGTACATGCTTCCTGCCAATGTTAAAGATGCAAAATATAAACCCTACAACACCCTCTCCCCTCCCTGACATGGCATTGTGGGCAGTGTGAATACAGGTAAGTTGAGAGCAGGCATCTTTAATCAGTTTGAGCCATGTAGACAGCACTTTTAAAACAGGGAGGTTGTAAGCCTTGATTGCAACATCTGTTTTTGCAGTGATCATCTAGCCATGGCCTCATGCTGCATTTGCACAGGCCTACAGCCGAGCCAGGCCCCTGGCACTTGCAGCCTGCCAGGAAAAGACCCCTGTGCAAAGCAAGCAGCAGTGCCTGTGCAGGCAGGGCCAGGGGAGCTGCCGGACTGTGCTGCATCTGCACCAGGAGTCTCTGCAGACACAGCAAGTGGAGGAAGAGGCTTCCTGCCATGTGAACAGCAGTTCCCACCTTTCTTCCAGGAAAAACTGGCACCAGGTCCGTGCCCTCCCTCATTAACACCAGGACAAGTCTGCTCTGGATCGCATGCTGGCATATGGGTCTACATCTGCCAAACTGATACATGACAGAGTTTGTGAGTTTTAAGGTTTTAGACCAGCATCATGTAGTGTGGGGAAAGAGAGGTAGCATCATGTAGTGTGGGGAAAGAGAGGTGACATCTGATCAAGCCCGAAGCCTGCCAGTGGAGAGCTGACTGGTCAATATTTTCTTTAAGAAATTTGTACCAGCAGAGCAAGTTCACACTGCATCAGTAATTTACATGACGAGAAAGAGTCAGTTTGGATCCAAGGAAATAGTCAGAAGCTCCATTGATTGTCTCACCAGACTGCAGTTTCAGACGTATCACCAGTGTTTCAAGAAAACAAGTTTACTCATCACATACTTGCATGCTAGTAAAGGAGCACCTCCATCACACTTTAAGCTCTTTTTTTTTTTTTTTCCCTCCCACAGGAAGTTTTAGATTAATCAGCTTCCTATGCATCACTTGCTGGCACAAAGAAAGGGGTAAGAAATACATGGGTGGGAGGGCACGCCCCAGAACCGATGAACTTAGGCTGATATGGATCTGTACCCTTACCCTTTCTTAGTAGCAAAGCCAGTTTAAATCCCCCCCAGCCCATGCATTCTGACACCTTTTGTTCCAGTGTTGCAACCATGCAGTTCCTGTGCTCAGAGAAGGAAATTAGACGGGACAGGCATTCTATGAATGTCCTAAGCCAGTTTTGCCTCCAGAAAAAAACATTTTCCCTAAGCATATGCTTAAAAGGCTTTTAAAACACAGATAAATCATTTTGCTAATAAATGCAAGACTTTGATAACTAAACGACTCATCTCTAATTCTAATTTCCAATCTAAACTTGGAAAAATTAGCATGACTGAGAAATACCTTCACTGCTCAAGATTCATGGTCTGTAAGCGTTGTATTCAAGTATTTTCTTTATTGCCCTGATGACATCTTCCTAACAGCACTTCTTACATCGTTCAGCCTCTCACATTCTCACTCAGCAGAAAGATTGGCCTCATCCAACTATCTTTTCCACCACTGCTAGTATTTTAGTCTCTTTGAATTTCTCTAGAAGACTGACTCTACTCTCATTAAAGTATTAAAAACTCATTTACTTTGGTGGGATTAAGCACAATTGTAATCCCTTTATATTTGCAGTCTCATAAGAAAAGCAGGTTGTGTCATCAAACACTTACAATTGTCAATTTGAAAATTTTCAAATGAAAACAAACAAACTGACCCAAGAAATTATTCATTTTTTTGTCAGCCTGTCACCATCATTTGTTCAGGTTCAGACACAAAGCCAGAAGAGTCTCTTCAGCTGTTCTGAAACAGAAAGTGGGAGCTTTCATTATACGAGTGCTCTACCACCAAACCTATACTCATGTACCCTGCCCTTTCAGGGCAGTTGGCAGCTCATATGAAGTATGATCTGAGCTCCTTCCAGTCTTTCCTTTCAGTTGGGTCTCATCACCACATTTTCACATTGCCTTTTATGGTGACTATGTATAACACTTTATGGAGATTACTGACAAGCTTCTCAAACATGCCGCATGGAATGGGCTCATCAGCCATTTCACAGGCTGCCACACAAAGTTAGACTCAGTTTTCTCAAGGTCTTGCACGTCCACCCTAACATATCTAGACACCTTCCAAATCAAAGCAGCTTGCATCCCAGCACTTCAGATGGCCCGCAGAACTCATCTGTGTCTGCAAGCTCTTGACCACAACAGCATCCTCAGACACACATCCAGTGTGCTAGCTAGCGTGGAAACACAGACTAACAGCCTCAGCCCTAAAGCATGCCATTTTCTCGCTACTGTTTTCTTGCTGCAGAAGCAGAATTCCTGTGATCCATTTCGCCCTGCCCTAAACAGAGTGTGTGCTCCTGTGAAGTCCAATGCCTCCTTCCCAAGGTAACAAGAATGTATTAGCTGACTGGTAAGAGTTTATCTCATCAAGGCCCGAAGTGCCAATGTAAACGAATTATTCAATAGCTACAACAATCTGCTGTCAGAAAAGCTGAAGATGGCTCTGAGAGATTTAGGCAATTCCTCCCTCCAGATTTGGGTTACCGTGTTCTTGCTGGAGGTGATAGTGGGGTCATGTTGCAGAATCAGTAACCTCAATAGGCTAGTTTGACAACTCACCCACAGGAGGGCTGGTACTCTCCTGCTTCCTCCTTCTTTCTCTGCTTCTCACTGTGCTCTCCAGCCACTGAACCCACGCTGCTTTGGCAAAAACACTGGTAATTTTCTTTCTGTTAATGTTAGATCTGTTCTCAAAGGCTGGTGGAAGGAAAAGGATGAAACCAAGAGGCAGGGGCAGAAGTAGGGCTTCCTATTTGAGATCAGCAAGCTCTCAGAACTGCAGTATCATTCAACAGATCACGTTCATGCTCCTGAGTTGCTTCAGTGCCAAGTGTAGATACAAGTTAAAACTGTCAGCAAAAACCAACTCAGAAAAAAACCCATCACCCCCTGGGCACTGAGGCCGATTTTTCTGCTGCCGGCAAGAAATGTAGCATCCAGCAGATGGGCAGAATGAACAACTGGAGGAAAATGTGGCAACATATTTTGAAATATCATGAGTAGATGAATTAGACTTCATCACGTCATGCTGTCATGACACTTGGTGCATTCTTCTGTTCTTACTTCATGAAGAGCTGAAAAAATTGCACAACTGAATCTGTCAGCTGAAACCAGCAACATCAATCAAATTGGCATAAAACCACACAAGAAATCAAACCAACACATTTCTATGGGGACAGCACCAAAAGCTTCAGTTGGACCCATTTCACTATGTCAGCATTGTACTGTGCTGACAGTACTGTGAACAGACAGGTCTCTGAATGCATAAGCAGAGAGGGGTGATCTTATGATTGTTGGCCCCAGCAGACTACAGTGCTCTGTTCTGAAAGGTTTTTGTCCTGAGTGCAGATGTGTGTGCAGTTTAGAGCCTCCTTGTCTTAACAGTAATCCAGAATTGGTGCCAAGTTTCTCTTAAAACATTGGGCTAAAGATCACCTAAGCTGCAACCTCTTCATGAGGTATCCCTGCCAAGCTGCCCCTGCACAGGGCAGGAACTCAACCATCCCAGTGTGATGCTGTAATTCCACATATAATTTAAGGCAGTATAGACTGATGCTGTATCCATATCCTCCATGTTTTTAGCCTTGCATTACCATCTATCTTGTATGGCACAAGCACTTCTATGGCCACACAAGGAACCAGATGAGGGACGTGTCCGGAGAAGGGCAACCAAGCTGGTGAAGGGCCTGCCTGGAGCGCGAGTCTTGTGAGGAGAGGCTGAGGGGACTGGGGGTGTTCAGTCTGCAGAAAAGGAGGCTGAGGGGAGACCTTATCGCTCCCTACGACTACCCGAAAGGAGGTTGTAGGGCGGTGGGTGCTGGTCTCTGCTCTCAAGTAACTCGTGATAGGACGAGAGGAAACGGCCTCCAGTTGCGCCCGCCAGGAGAGGTTCAGATTGCATCTCAGAAACAATTTCTTTCCTGAAAGGGTTCTCAGGCGTTGGAACAGGCTGCCCAGGGAAGCGGTGGGGACACCATCCCCGGAGGTATTCAAAGAGCACGCAGACGAGGCACTTCAGGTCACGGTTTAGTGGGCATGGCGGTGTTGCATTCCGAAAGGTCTTTTCCGACCTAAATGATTCTGGGATTCTAGGATTCTAGGATTCTGATGCATGGCGCTCTGATTTCACGTCAGGCCGCGCAGTCGACAGTCTCTGGGTGCAGTGCAGGTGTGTAACTACCCAACGCAGGCGGGAGGAGCAGAGGCGCGAGCGCCCGCGTGCACGTATATGCCGTACACGCCCGAAAGCGTAAGCCACTTCTCCCCCAAGGCTGCTCGCCGCCGGTGCCGCCACGCGTGCCAGGGGCCGGAGAGCCAGGGGCGATGGCGGTGGCCGGCCGGGCGCGGCATGGCGTCACCGTGGGGCTCTGGTGCCTGTGACAGCAGAGAGGACGCATCACAGAGGGCTGAGGCCAGGGGTGCCGGCCGGCAGCGCCGGCGCTGCAGTCCGTCTCGGGCTAGCGGTGAGTGGGGCAGGCGGGGGGAAGGCTCGGCTGCCCCGGCCCCCGGGGGGGGTTCTGAGGCCGGGGCGAGGGCGCAGCCGCTGCGGGGAGCACCTCGGGCAGGGCGGGTGCCACCCTCGGGGCTGGGCGCAAAGGGGCCCGGGGCTGCCGGCCACGGCGAGCGGCCGGGGAGGGGCTGCGGGGACGTGCCCCCGTCCCCGCAGCCTTCGCCAACCTTCCCCTTGGCTGGCCCCGGGCCCCTGCGTCTCCTGGCCCCGCCGCCATCTCCCTCCCAGCCAGCCCCGCTGAGCCCCTTCTCTCCCTCCCTCCTCCTCCAGACCATGGCTGTGGGCATCACCCACATCCTGACCGTGCTGAGCATCGTGCAGTACGCGCTGAGGGCGGGCGAGTGGACAGACGACGCCACGCGAGACCTCCTGCGGCAGCGTGAGGAGGAGCAGAGGCAGCAGATGACTTGGCTGCTGGAGGAGATGGAGCAGAGGAGCCGGGAGCCGCGCGGGTTCGCCCAGCAAGGCATGCTCCTCGCCGCCTGCCAGCACTGGTGGTTTTGGGCCTCTGCCGAAACCCTGCTCCTCCTGCTCCTTGGGCTCTACTGGCTGCCCAGGCAGAGGAGCGCTGGCTCTGACGGCGACGGCCAGCAGGGAAGCGACAGCGGCGCGCAGGCGGAGGAGAACTGCCAGGCCCAGCCAGACCCGTACGACACCCCGGGTCAAGACCAGCCTCTGGGCGAGGCGGGGGCCTCCGCCGCACGTGCTACGCGCTTCCCAAGAACAACTTGCTGAGCGGGCTGCGCCCAGCCAGGGGAGCGGCGGGCAGCGCCTACTGAGAGCGGAGCGCCCACGAGGACACCACCATCGACCGACCACCTGCTGCTCGTGCCCCCGAGACCACCCCTGGGGCACTCCTTCCACCGGAGCTGGGCAGCGTGGGCCCAGGCCAAGACGCCAATAAAGTAGCTTGTTTGAACAAACGCTCTGTCCGTGGATGTCTGGGCAAGGCTTTGGCAGGGGCCGGGGGCCCCTCCGAGGCGCTTCCGTGCTCCGCTGCCGACGAACCAGGAGAGCGTTCTGTGGAGAAGCGGGTTCGGGGGCTCTCTTTTCACCCACTCTGTAACTCAGGCTCCCTGCCTGCCCTCGCTCCTCTCCTCTCCTCTCCTCTCCTCTCCTCTCCTCTCCTCTCCTCTCCTCTCCTCTCCTCTCCTCTCCTCTCCTCTCCTCTCCTCTCCTCTCCCCTCCTCCATCCTTCTCCGTTTCTTCTCCCTCTTCTTCTCTTCTCCCTCTTTCATTTCCCCTTCTCTCCTTGCTCCTCCCTTTCTTTCTCCCATTTCTTCTGTCAGCCATGGCGGCTGGGCTTCAGGAGAACGTTGCCCAAGCTGGAGACGGCCCCAGCGAGCCCAAGGAGGGAGGGCAGGAGGTGTCCCAGGGATGAGGGCAGCCTCCCGCCCTCTCCTTTCTCTCCCCCCACCACCCGTCCGTCCCACAGGGCGGTCCCTGGGCCTGCAGAACCTCCAGGCTCTCTCCAGGCCCTGGCCTGGCCTGGCAGGGCTCAAGCGGGCGCCCGCAGGACGGTTGCTGCTTGCCCTGGGGACACGCTTCTCCTTCCCCTTGATTCTTGGGGCTCGCAGGGCAAAGGCCTGCCCCAGCAGGAGGGCTGCGAGGGGAGGAGAGGGAAGGAGCCGGCTTGCAGGGCTCACAAGGAGCAAGGCCCTCGGGGAGGCGGGAGCAGAACTTGCTCTGCTCTGTCCCTGCCGAAGGCTCCCCTCTGCTGCTGCAGCTGTGAAGGCAGCCGGGCCTGGGAGCCCGAGCACTGGGGTCCGTTTTGGGCCCCTCGCCACAGGAAAGACCTTGAGGGGCTGGAGCGTGTCCAGAGAAGGGCAACCAAGCTGGTGAAGGGCCTGCCTGGAGCGCGAGTCTTGTGAGGAGAGGCTGAGGGGACTGGGGGTGTTCAGTCTGCAGAAAAGGAGGCTGAGGGGAGACCTTATCGCTCCCTACGACTACCCGAAAGGAGGCTGTAGGGCGGTGGGTGCTGGTCTCTGCTCTCAAGTAACTCGTGATAGGACGAGAGGAAACGGCCTCCAGTTGCGCCCGCCAGGAGAGGTTCAGATTGCATCTCAGAAACAATTTCTTTCCTGAAAGGGTTCTCAGGCGTTGGAACAGGCTGCCCAGGGAAGCGGTGGGGACACCATCCCCGGAGGTATTCAAAGAGCACGCAGACGAGGCACTTCAGGTCACGGTTTAGTGGGCATGGCGGTGTTGCATTCCGAAAGGTCTTTTCCGACCTAAATGATTCTGGGATTCTAGGATTCTAGGATTCTGATGCATGGCGCTCTGATTTCACGTCAGGCCGCGCAGTCGACAGTCTCTGGGTGCAGTGCAGGTGTGTAACTACCCAACGCAGGCGGGAGGAGCAGAGGCGCGAGCGCCCGCGTGCACGTATATGCCGTACACGCCCGAAAGCGTAAGCCACTTCTCCCCCAAGGCTGCTCGCCGCCGGTGCCGCCACGCGTGCCAGGGGCCGGAGAGCCAGGGGCGATGGCGGTGGCCGGCCGGGCGCGGCATGGCGTCACCGTGGGGCTCTGGTGCCTGTGACAGCAGAGAGGACGCATCACAGAGGGCTGAGGCCAGGGGTGCCGGCCGGCAGCGCCGGCGCTGCAGTCCGTCTCGGGCTAGCGGTGAGTGGGGCAGGCGGGGGGAAGGCTCGGCTGCCCCGGCCCCCGGGGGGGGTTCTGAGGCCGGGGCGAGGGCGCAGCCGCTGCGGGGAGCACCTCGGGCAGGGCGGGTGCCACCCTCGGGGCTGGGCGCAAAGGGGCCCGGGGCTGCCGGCCACGGCGAGCGGCCGGGGAGGGGCTGCGGGGACGTGCCCGCGTCCCCGCAGCCTTCGCCAACCTTCCCCTTGGCTGGCCCCGGGCCCCTGCGTCTCCTGGCCCCGCCGCCATCTCCCTCCCAGCCAGCCCCGCTGAGCCCCTTCTCTCCCTCCCTCCTCCTCCAGACCATGGCTGTGGGCATCACCCACATCCTGACCGTGCTGAGCATCGTGCAGTACGCGCTGAGGGCGGGCGAGTGGACAGACGACGCCACGCGAGACCTCCTGCGGCAGCGTGAGGAGGAGCAGAGGCAGCAGATGACTTGGCTGCTGGAGGAGATGGAGCAGAGGAGCCGGGAGCCGCGCGGGTTCGCCCAGCAAGGCATGCTCCTCGCCGCCTGCCAGCACTGGTGGTTTTGGGCCTCTGCCGAAACCCTGCTCCTCCTGCTCCTTGGGCTCTACTGGCTGCCCAGGCAGAGGAGCGCTGGCTCTGACGGCGACGGCCAGCAGGGAAGCGACAGCGGCGCGCAGGCGGAGGAGAACTGCCAGGCCCAGCCAGACCCGTACGACACCCCGGGTCAAGACCAGCCTCTGGGCGAGGCGGGGGCCTCCGCCGCACGTGCTACGCGCTTCCCAAGAACAACTTGCTGAGCGGGCTGCGCCCAGCCAGGGGAGCGGCGGGCAGCGCCTACTGAGAGCGGAGCGCCCACGAGGACACCACCATCGACCGACCACCTGCTGCTCGTGCCCCCGAGACCACCCCTGGGGCACTCCTTCCACCGGAGCTGGGCAGCGTGGGCCCAGGCCAAGACGCCAATAAAGTAGCTTGTTTGAACAAACGCTCTGTCCGTGGATGTCTGGGCAAGGCTTTGGCAGGGGCCGGGGGCCCCTCCGAGGCGCTTCCGTGCTCCGCTGCCGACGAACCAGGAGAGCGTTCTGTGGAGAAGCGGGTTCGGGGGCTCTCTTTTCACCCACTCTGTAACTCAGGCTCCCTGCCTGCCCTCGCTCCTCTCCTCTCCTCTCCTCTCCTCTCCTCTCCTCTCCTCTCCTCTCCTCTCCTCTCCTCTCCTCTCCTCTCCTCTCCTCTCCTCTCCCCTCCTCCATCCTTCTCCGTTTCTTCTCCCTCTTCTTCTCTTCTCCCTCTTTCATTTCCCCTTCTCTCCTTGCTCCTCCCTTTCTTTCTCCCATTTCCTCTGTCAGCCATGGCGGCTGGGCTTCAGGAGAACGTTGCCCAAGCTGGAGACGGCCCCAGCGAGCCCAAGGAGGGAGGGCAGGAGGTGTCCCAGGAATGAGGGCAGCCTCTCATCCTCCTCTTTTAAGTTTTGCTCCACCAAATCTGTTTTCACACACATCTGCACAAACACTTGTGCTGTCTCTAGCTCTTTTCTGGACGCAGTTCAGATAATTACTCAGTAAATATCCCTGGTCATGTATTAACAGCCTGAAGATTATTTGCAACCTGGAATTTAGTTTCTGTGTTATGCAGTTTATACATTAGTAGGTTGCTTCAGAAACTTATCTATGAATTTTTAAACAAGGACCCTAGTTGAAAGAAATGAGGCAAATTTTATCTGTTTTTTTAATCCTTTCTGAAGGTTTTCCCATGCCTCTCCAGCACTGAAGGGTGGCTCTAAATAGAAAATAAGGAAAGATGCAAAGATCTCCAGTTCAGAGTCATATTCAAAGTCATTTTTAGACTAAACAGTCACACTTTTAAATAGTCAGATGCTAAACTGTCTTTCTATGTACAAAATGGCTAAATATTAATTCATTTTAAATAAAAGCGCATTATAGGAATTAATAATTCCTCTAGGTATTTATAATCCTTGCCATTAACATGTAACCCTACACAACATATAGTTTTGTAATTCTGTGACTATACTTTCATATTTATGCAAATGAGCTCTTCAGTGTTCTGCAGCTGTTTCCTCAACCACATAAAGTGCTTGCTTGTTGCAGGAAAACATACGTAATTACATTAGGTTGGCTGCCAAGAAATAATAGACCTAGAAGTAAAACCTATTGATCAGACAACTGGTACATCAGTCTGTATGTCACAGCACAGCTGCTGTTGCTAGAAGCTGTGGGATCATTCCTTTGTAAACTTTCCAGCTTTTCTCAGATTCATGCCATGTTTCTTTCCCTCCATACAGCAGGATAGCTTAATACTGTAAAATCAGCACCCTTCATTTCTCCTGATAATGGCAACTGCTTTTAAAAAGGCAAATCTTGTAACTCTCTCTGTTACAGATATGTGTCTTTCAGGTGCACAGCACACGTGCACATGTACATGCACATGCACACACACTTTGCAGCATCAACTGGATTTTCAATGGAGGCAGTTATGCAGCAGAGAGTCTGAGTGTTCAATTTTGGATTCTGGAAACAACTATAGAAATTTAATGGTGGGGACGGAGAGGTTTCAGACATCAAAAGTTTGGCTGCTCCTCTGGGCACAGAAGCTGTTCCATCTTCTCTCGGTCCATCTGCACAGTCAGACTCCAAAAATTTCAGAGACCAGCTGCCCAATAGAATATGCAGCCATGCTAACAGTTCTACCTACTTGTTGCTGAAAACAATACAACACGGCAATAGCTTATGAATCATTTAAATGTGATTTCTTAAACTCTAAGTGGTGGTCTGCTGGAAGCTTTACTGGATTATTTGAATATTCTCTAACGTCAACAGGTTAAAACAAAGCACACCTAGCTAACAACTTGCACTGACGACTTTGCTTCACTGCAACCATTCTGTGGTGGAGTAACAAGCAAAACCTTAGTAGCTTTGCAAGCAAACTGAGATTGTGAGGTTCATGTTTTTGGCAGGGACAAGCAGAGGATGGAAATCAAAGACAAGAGAGAGCTGATGATAACAACATGTTAGCAACAAGAGCTCTAGGTGATCTGAAAAGGTCTGAGACACACTTCTAGCAGTTCCACATCAACAGAGCTCTTTTCTCTCCCACAAAATGTCCAGGCAAGCTTGTAAGGATCACCAGAATCCGAGGAAAAACTGATTACTGCTACCACCAACCATGCCTTTTATGTACATACATTTCAGACTGACCCACACCGCAGCCTCTAACTTAATCACTTATACACATCAAACGTTTTATCTGCTATGCCATTTTATGATCTCTGAGTTAAGGAAAATAAAATATTCACTGCAAGAAACAACTCTCAGCTGTAAGCTATCTGCCTGCACTTGCAACACTGTAAGCTCTCTAACCTCCTGCTGGTTTCTGCTTTGGTGTGACCACGAGGGCTGAAGCGTACACCCCACTACCCAGTATCCCAAAACCATTGTCAAACTGTAAAAAGGCACGTTAAAGAGTCAATACATAAAGACATATATGTTCCTCTAGCTAAGTATGGGATCCCGGACTGCCACTGTGAGATTTAATCTTTAACAATTACTTTAGAAAAATGCTTGATATCTTTATTATCCTGTCAATTTTCAAGATAAAAGAAAACCACATAATATGCATTTTTTAAAACACCAGCTCTTGACTCTGTGGATATACATGGCCAAGTTTTAGCAGCTGCAGTGACCTGTTCTTATGCTGGATTTGGCTTATTACAGCCTGAAATTTGCTTCATTTTATCAGATGAAATAAAAAGCTTGTCAACAACAGCATATATTTTGTAAAAACACAATCCATATGTAAGCCCCTTTGCAAATCCCATCTCAAAGTTTCTTCTCAAATTAAAGCTCCCAAATGAAGAGCAGTGAAGAGCAACATTTTGCCACAGCGAAATATGTTTTTTCCTTCTATTTTCTATTACCACATCTCAAAATCTGTCCTCCCTGCCCCTCTCCAAAAATGAAGATTCCTCCTCTTTTTCTCACAGCCTTGGACTTCCTCTTTCATCATAACCCACAAAACTCTCATACTGAATCATCAATCCAGTCACAGGAAGTTGGATGTACCTCACAATGGACAGCAGCTGAGATATGCTGAAATGAGGCACATTTGCACCAGCCATATCAGCACTCATAGCTCCTGCCAGCTCAAAAATGAAGGACTGAACTTGAATTGGTGATTCATTTTAGTACAGCTGAGCCACCAGCTCTCTTCCCACATTATATTAGTATTTACTCTTTGGCCTCTGTTGACAAAGCTTTGCCACCCACTCATGAGAATGGGCTGCTGATGTCTGGCTCAAATGTGTACAGCAGTGTGCAACCCATGGAACAAATGCAGCCAGCTCAGATCTGCCGTGTAGTATGTGCTGCCTGACAACGAAGGTATAACTTTAGCAATTGACAAGTCAAAGCCTGCAAACCTCTGCTGAGATGCTCCCAGGCACACTGAGATGAAACTCATCAAGCTGAGACTTGCCATTGAAGCCATGATCTGGTCAAAAAGGGTGCTCTGACCTGCAGTCTGCCCTGTTTCAGACCAGGCAGGTGCAGAGCTGTGGCAACCTGTGCTGCCAGTGGTGCTGGGCGAAGCCTGCATGTCACGTGGTCAGAACACACTCATCTTTAATTAAATTCATTTGTCTGCTTCTGGAGCTAAGTAGCTAGAAACATAGCCTCCCAGGAATTGCCATTTCTGCTGAAAAACAAGTCAGAAATCTCAAGACAGGGTAGTTTGGAGTACTAGAAAAAAAGGTAACTGTACAGGCACCACTTTCTTCTTTTAAAGAGAAGCTGATCAACAAGTTTAAAACAAATGCCAAGTTTGTGAAACAAAGTTTGATGGGGTGCAGAGGACCAACTGAATGGATGCTAAGGATTTCACAATCCCAGAGAGGCATCCCACAGTGCACTGTAAAGGAACTCCCACTCAGACATTGTAGAGGAGACAAAACGCTTATTTACAACACTGCATAACATCTGCAGGTAAAACCAGTCTCTGTGAGGACTCTCTGAACCCAGAGCAGATGAGTTACAGAAGCTCTTGCAAAAGAGCGGGAGTGTTACCGGTTGAAGCCACCCAGTGCAGGTGAGGCCTAAGGTGATGGCAGTAACGTAGGAAAGAATGGTAATACAAACCAGTCCATGAGAAATTGGTCATTATCAGTGGTTAATGCCAATTTCAGAGTAAATAGACTGAGGAAAAATTGATAGTTAATATTCTCAAACTAATTATGACAAATCATGACTACAGTAATTGCTGCCATCTGAGTAGAGCTGTAGAACTACTAATTTGCCACTTAAACAACAATACATTCCTTTGTTAGAGCCTGGACTGGATGTGTCCCATCAGGTTTAGTAAAAGACTACTCACTACTCTAAATGGGAGATCCATTTTCTTTAGAGTAATCAAAATAAAAAAATAGTTACTGCGTGTGAGAACTGATTTCTCACATGTATACAATGGGAAACAATGAGCTTTCAGCTGCTTCTATCATTAAGGCTAAAATACAGGCAAGCACAGAATCTGTACCTGAAAGAAAAGCTCAAACAGGGCAAAAGAATTAGAGCAAAGGGAAGCATGTCATAATCATCAACTTCACCCCAAAGACCCTCTTGTTTTCTCTTTAGGCCTATTCCAGTTCCTAATGTGGGAATTTCATTGACTTCACTTGGGCCTTGTGTCAATTTTTGTCACTTTTACTGCATGACCCAGATTTGAGATACCATGCTCTTAAATCTATTCCAAATAAAAGTTAAGCTCATGACAAATTATTTCCTCATGTATATTCTGTCCCAAAATCAGACTCAAAACAGCTTATCAATTTGCACTGTTACTGCACTTGAAAGTTTTTCACTTTTGACTTCAGACATCTTTTGCTACTAATAGAATTGTCCCTTCAAAAAATAAAGATACTTATTTAACTAGAAGAGAGAAGATCACTAATAGAGAAAGAAGTTTTAATCCTACATGTATCCACATAACTAAGAAAGAGGAAGTAAGAGCCCAAATATATCAATTCTACTTTGAAGGACTTACTGAAAACCATAGACTAAAGAAGCTTATTTTCTTGGAGATGATTTTTTTGGTACAGCAATATCTGACATCAACTTAAGGCCAGCGAAACTTCCTCAGTATGCAATGAAGTGCCTAGAGTACTGCACTAATTACGCATTTGGCAGGACATAAACTCCTCTGCATTTCTGAGTAGCCTGTTAGTGTGCAAAATGTAATGAGCACAGATCAACAAGCAAGCTCAAATACCACATGAAAAAAAACCAGTAAGGAAGGAACCTATATGCTTATAGCATC
This sequence comes from Buteo buteo, assembly GCF_964188355.1. Lineage (NCBI taxonomy): Eukaryota > Metazoa > Chordata > Aves > Accipitriformes > Accipitridae > Buteo > Buteo buteo. Next base: position 47,748,271 of record NC_134175.1, read on the forward strand.
AATGGCCGAGTGATTTGATCCCTCTGCATGTGGTAGAATAAAATCTGCAGAAGCCAAATCCCTTCCCTAAACTGTCATCTTTCTCGAAGCCATGAATACTAACCAATGTTAATGTAAATGTTGTCAGGTACCCAACCGTTATTTAAGAAAAGAAACATTTCTCTAAGAAGTACCTTCCCCAGGTCTCCCAGCACAGTTTGCACTGTCTGTCTATTGTTACATTGCACACTCCTTGGGCCAGGAAGTGTCATTTTTACTACCTCTTACAGCACTAAGCACATTATCAAAGCTTAGCATCCGTAACTATGAAAAGCAAAGCAAAGCAAAATGCCACAAGTTAACTTTGATGTGGGTTGCAGATCCCAATCCTGTTCTGACATCAGGAAACTGGACTCATGAAGGATTTGTAAAGGCTGTTAGAAAAAATGGTAATGATACTTAGGGCTCACCTACAGAGGGACAAATGGGAAAGTTAACATGTTTTATTCCAGGTTATTTAATTGCATGAAACCTCTCCATGGACACTTATATAATTATAGTGGCTTTAATTTGGTTAGGGTAGGGTCTCTCTACATAAGGAAGTTAGCATAAATTAAGCTGGGCTACAAATTTCTGGATCTCTGGCTGCTCTACACTCGCTCCCTATGCAGTGATGATAGCTGAGTCCACTTACATATATACACAAAAATCATGCCCACACAGGGAGTTAGCATGAGGAGGAGTAAACAGCATATCATCGATTCGCACTCTGCTGAACAGCACTCTGAAGTGTCAGATGACAGTGATACAAGTCAGATCTTAAGGGTATGCATACCTTTGTCATCAAACTTTAATCCAGGCATTCTCTGTTGCTTCTGTGCCCTCAGTTACTTCAGATAGCTTTTTCTACATGTAGCATGGGGAATGTACATGCTGGCATAGACTTTTTAATCTCTGGTTTCTCTGGTGTGACAGTACTGTACCATCTAAGAAGAGAATTAAAATGCCATCATGCTGGGTGCATATATAATGCCATAGTGAGAAAGTCTGTCTCATGTCCTACTGTTGAATATTTATACTGAAGTAGTGACCAGATTCCCCAATGAAGTTTGGGGTTCCATTGTGTTTGCAATTTTGTGCATGTTTGGAACAAGTCAATCACAGGCCTAGAATATTTATCTCATCTGGAGATGACAAAACCCTAGGGAATATCTACCTCACATGATCCAAAACCTACATAACATCATACTTTAGCAAGACTGGATACTGCTCTACAAATAGGTTTTAAGAGAAGCTAGGATTTTCATTCCAACTTTAACTCTTCCTAGAATACCTAAATTGCACTCCTTCCTGCCTGTCTCCATTTTCAGCGCAGCTGGGAATATTTTCACTATTGTAAAATCTAGGACTTAGAAGACAGTAAGCCACCATCTGGAAGATACTGATACCAATGTATAACTGGTGATATGGACTCTGGCACTGACCACCGCATCAGGACTTAATCTTGACCTTCCCGAATAGCACATAATGAACTAGGTCCACCCAAATTTTGTCAGCATTATTTTAAAACAGAAACCACAAAAACACACAGCATCAAATACATGCTTAGCTACTTCATCCCTTTGGTGAGAGGAAACACAAATGATCTTTTCCTCTGGAGCTGCGTTCACAGTAGTCCTATTAAAAAGCAGAGAGACCAAACACTTTTATCACATTATATTACATATTCAACCATTCTGTTAGAAGGAGACTGATTGGATGTACTCTGCCAATTCAATCCAATTCTCAAGCAATACTCTCCCTCCTTGCTATTAAGCATCTCAGCCTCCCAATCTATAATAACTGGAATTGGAATCTTCTGTCTTTTACCACAGCATTTCCTTCTGATTTAATCATTCTATTCATATTTCTTGCTGACCTGATTTTTCTCCCCTTTCACTTTTAAATCCCCTATTGACTTGAATTAATCTTGCAGAGGGCTTGTACGACTGGGAACTCACTGAGTTTTGAAAGCAAGCTCTGCTAGCTCACGAAAGGCCTTCTCACACATCTATTTTCAAAAAAAGGTTAAATGTCTAGTGACAGAGGTAGCCAAGTATCATTGAAAAAAAATGCAGCCCACCACATACACAAGAAGAGAATTAAATTGATGGATGAAGCAAATCTGTACCTGAGAAGCTGTTTCAATTCAAGCTAAAACTCATTTGGGGGAAAGCGTACAATTTTGCATAGGAAAAGTAATGACAGAATTGCTACTAAAATAAAGGACCAGCCAGTTTCTTGTGTATAATACTTAGGTCCTGCAATAAGCTCTCTTATTTCATGCTGTGCTGTAGGCAAAACACAAATTATGCACAGCATCCATCAAAATCTGCAACTAGATAGAGTCTTCATGGCTTAAATAACAAAATGAAGCCATTTAATAGGATTTGATCCTGAGTTTATACTTTTCTCCCTGTCTTAAAACTGAAGAATATTTACACAACAGCTATCTCTAACAACAAGGAGTCTTCAGTATGATATAGACTCATGCTGTGCACCTACTACAACCTCACTGAATAAAAACATATTTCAGCTATGAGATTGTGAACAGAGGGCATTGCAGGCTGCTGCAGTTTCTTGTGAAATACACAGTAATTTTCTTAGCTTAATTGCCCCTTCTTAGCTGCACTAAAGTGAGAAGGGCTGCAATTTCATGACATACACTGAACCTTGGTTATATAATAATTAAGCACACTAGGAATATAAATTCAAAAATATTTTGTTATAATCAGATACAAGCTCATATATAGTAGGAAAAAAAACTTTTCCCTGCAGCAAAAAGTGTGGAAACAAACATCTACTGGTGCCCAGAAAAATATGAAAGAGCTCTTTACTTTTTTTCTCAGTGTAACAGTCATGCTGTGGAGTAAAATACTTATTCCGAGTACAGTGATTGTACTTACCATTTCTACTACTATTTTATAGATAAGAAAATTCTCTTAAACTGGGATCAAGAAACAGCATGATACTACAGTACTCAACAATGTAATACAGCTGTAGTAGAAATTCCTACTGATGATTGCATTTCTTGTAGTTTTATGGGTTTGGGTAGTAGTCCGCAAAGTGTGGTCTGTGGATCACTGTTAGTCAGCTAAGTCTTGTCAGGGGTTCTACAGAGCTACTGAACATACTCTGAATTTTTGGTAAAGAATTTGATAGAAGTAAATGTATCCCTGAGAAATTTAGAGGCCTAATTTTGATCCATAATTACACACTCAACAATCAACCCCTCCTCTCAATTATAGGGGCACATTGACAGAAAGCATCATTCTCCATGAAAAGAACAAGGATTCAGGTTTCAGCTGCAAATAGAAACATTATAAGTGGACACAAGCTAAACTTTCAGTCAGGGGAAGATACTCTTATCCAATTACAAGAAAACTTCTTGTCCCTTCCTGCGATTAAACCGTTTGGCTGCGCTATTAATACTACCACAGCAGTATTTTCTATCTAAAGAGGCAAAAGCCAGCACGTCCAAACAGAGCAGACATTTAGCAAGGGAAATAGTGTGAGTCTAAAGGCACAGAAAGCATCACTTCATAGCAGAAATATTATTAATAGGTTTTTATCCCATGTTTTTTGCTAAATTTTCCTCTCCTTTGTACTGTGTTCCTGGTTTGGTTTTGTGTTTTTTTCTAATAAATTACTAAGAGCTTTGTGAGTTTCTGGCATGAAAAATATTGTGTAACTATTGTGCTAAGACAGAAACAAATGAAAATACGTTTTTCCTTAGGTGCTTAAACATATGGAAAAGGTAAAGGAGAAAATCATTTCAGCTGGAGTGACTATTGCATTTAACAAAGGTGCATGTAAAAATATTTATGAAGATAAATTTCAGATTACAATAAAAGGTACAGGAACTTTTTGTCTATTGACAATTCTCCTCATTACAATACTAGAGCTGTTGATAGCAGTCTTATGAAAGTAGGTATTACAGAAACTAAGTACACTACATCTCATTTTCCTTCTTTACACTAGTACTTTGACCTTTGAAAATTAGTGTAGATTCTTGAAGTGATTATATAGCTGTCTGTAAGTTTATGCCCAATATCTACTGAAAATATTTGCAAATTTAAAAGAAACCATTTTCACCTTTAATTGCAGTAGCAAAACTATTATCTTATTACTATTCTTACTTACCATGAAACTGCAGAACTTGTGTGGGCAAATTATCCCTCTTGCTGCTAGATAAAAAACTGAACGTAAAGCTGCTGAAATAATCTTGCAGTATGGGTGTTTAAAAATGAAGTAAAAATGATATTCACATGTTCAGAGGAGGAGCAATAATGAACACTTAGTGGTTTTAAAGGTATTTGGTGATTTAACTTATGCAATTTCTTTTACAAAACTATCTCATTGTTTTGAAAGTCCTTGGGAGTTCCATGCCATTAGCTGTGACTTTGAGAAAATGAAATGCTGTTTTCCATCAACATGTGCATTAAATCCATATCAGATTTTCCTTTAAGAAGTTTATGTCAGTCAATAAGGGTTCTGTACATTCAGCCACTGTTTTCCATACTGTCCCAAATTAAAATGAAACGTCTCATAAAGAGAACAAGATATGTACGCATTGTTTTCAAGTACTCAACAGAGAACTGTTAGCTGCATATTGCCACTGTGTCTTCACAAATCTGGGGTTAAGGGAGTAAGGGGAACAAGAAGCAGAAGACAACAGAAATAAGAAGAGGAGGAAAAATGCATGTTAAAGAAAGATTCAACAAGGCGTAAGAGCTCTTAGACACCAATACCATTGCTTCCAATTCACTGGCAAACTACCCCTCAGAAGCATGCATGGGTCCTCCTGGAGAAGGCAGGGAATTTATTCTCTTGATAATTACTACTGTTGGTCAGGCAGCTTGCTACCATTCTAACTTGCAGAGAGATGGCCTTCACAAGGATCATAACCTTTCTCTGGAGGTCCATCCACAATCTAAATAAGCATTCTCTATGTCCAAGGGTTGTTCAGCTTGAAGAAGCCAACCCCTTTCCATGACTCTGAGCAAACCACAGGTCCTCTGAGAATGCTCCCCACCAGGAGGATCTCTGCATGGCCACAGCTTCCTTAAGTTTTATAGCAATGCAAACACTGCTGATTGTCTAACATGACAGTTCCAGTTTCAGGTATAGCCATATTTGATTCACGTGGCTGCCATGTTATGCTTTGCCCTTGAGACAGAGAAAAACACTGAGGTCAGGACTATTAGTCACGCTGTTGACCAGTGGAAAAGTCTGGCTGAATGAGCACAGTGTTAGGACCTAGTCCTATGAGAAGAGGGAGAGAAGAGTAATTTCTGGTCAAGCAGATTTGCCATATTGCATGCCTATGATTAGTTTCAATTTAGCCTGATGTAGTCTAAACAGAAGTGAGAGCTAGAAAAAGCTGGAGCCAAAAACTAAACCTAAAAGTGAGGGGATGTACCACCTTTTGAACAGTGATCTTCTCACTGTACTAAAGTGATTCATTTAATATTTGCATTGAAATACAGCAATTACAGATAACTGAAGCAGAATTCCAGGTTTCTGAAGGCACAAGTTTTGTTCAGATAAAAAGGATATCCTTCATTCTCCCATGCATTTATTACCTGAATTGCCAAGAACTCTTGGATCTATATAAGAGGTACAATGCCTCCAATTTCTGTTTTTGTTTGAAATGTCTAACCTATTTGGTCCATACTCCATATCATGCTCAGTCAAAACAGATTAAAAAGAATTACACTATAATAACATTATAATAAACTTACACTAAGTCTTCAGATGTTACAACTCTTCATCAGTCTGGCCTGTATGAAAAAGGCCTGTACAAAAAAGGCCTGTACTAAGCCTGAGACCATGCAGATCTCAGGTCTCTCAGATTTTTAACCATGATCACAATTTAATGCAGACTACAGACACACCACCAGGTAAAAATCAAATAGTTTAGTCTACTTAGAAGTAGTACAGAAATATATACTCAAGAATGCAGTTTCAGTATTACATTTGACTTAGTACAGCTAAACTATAACTTATTTGCAATTCCAAATAATTAAAATCACTTAGGAGCACTTCGGTACAACATTCTGAGTCGGTACAAGAGTCCTGATCACTTCAGTGATGATACAAGAAAGGAATACTTGCTGTTGTAATAATCATCTCTGGAGGACATGCCTTTCTAAAATGTACAGATCACATTATAAGAATTTTCCTTGCCACTTGTGTTTCAAAGTGAAAACTGAGCTACTGGAACACTGAAAAAAAAGTCAGAAAAGAACCTTGGCTATTTTTCAGGTTTAGATCCCCATAAGCATTCAGATATAATTCACTTTCATATGTTAAATTGGAAAGGAGAAGATTTGAAGTTTCAAAGGCCTATTTATCTTCCTCCTAATCTAGCATGCTTGTTCCCTTTGCAATGAAACTTTTACTGTTATCTGCTCCTGTCTATTATCACATCATCCAACTTCTCTCCGGTGTTTCTGACCTTCACCTGCACTTGCTGCTTCTCTCATTCCAAGCTCCTCCAGGGGATGCCAGCCCTGAACTGAAACATATAGCTATTTTTTTGCAAACTTTTTTAAAAATCCACATCTACTGTGACACATGCAAGCTATGAGGTGACTAATAATGGGTATACCAAAGGGAGTCTGGGAAATATTTGATAGTAAAAATAGCAATAGCAAAATTTATTATTCTTTTCTACTCATCATTGATTAGTTTCTTAGGGCACGTCTGCACTGTACAATACTACAGGACACAGAGATACCTGAGCTACTACTGAATGAGCCAGCTCTGCAGGACAGAGCTAATTAGCCTAAGCACAGTGCCATGCTAGCAGTGTTACATTGCTTTAAAGAAGGAAGTTAGTATGTCTTCACAATGCTGCACTCTGCCCTATCACTGCACCAGCTTGCTCAGTGGTAGTCTGATGATTTCTGGATCCATCAGAGGTAGAATTTCATTGTAATTGTGCAAATGCAACTCCATTAAAGTTAGCAAAACTCATATGACGACTTATTTGTAGATAGTTTTTTTTCTTAAGGTCTTAGGTGTGTGCAAACAAACACTTTTTCTAGCAAGAAAACACCAATTTTGAACTTCTGCACATTATATACATATACACATACTTATATAAAAAAAATTGGTTTGTTTGTGTGTGGAGAAAAAATATATTCAAAGCCGAAGGAAATCAAGGGGATCGATCAGCCAGAAGTGAGTGACTTCAGGTGTGTGCATATAAACCAGCCATTGGGAAGATATGTAAAGGAACTTCTTGACATTTCTTGAAACAGCTTCTACAATGCAGAAATTATTCTCTTTTTATGCTCTTTCAACATTACAGAAATTTGCATAACTATAAATTTAATTTCTATCTACATTAAAAAAATAGCAAAAAAGTATTTCTATACATTGCAAGATTATACTGCCCTGTGAAAATTTTGCTAAACACTAATAATGGAAGTCCACATTATAGCTTTGTACAAATATAACAGACAGAGCTGAGGAACCTGTTCAAGGAGCACAGGCCTCAGCCAGTAATTCTTGCTGACCACAGTCTATAATTAAGATGATGATGCTCAAAAAAGCCATGTTAGAAACTAGCAAAATAGAAGAAATAAACTTACAAGATGAAGGCAGCCATGAAAAGTTTCCAAAAGGCAAAAGTAGGTGAATTGAAGTGTTTAGGCCCAGCTTAGAGACTGCTTAAGCATACTATAATTAACAAATTAGAAGGACCTATAATCCAGAAAGGAAACAAGTGGACTAGACTAAAACAGTATGACTGACCAGTAAGATCTGCATTAAAAGTTATCCAAAAATATGAGTTCTTCAAAATACAGAAATCTCCATCATGATCAAGTCAGCCACACAGGACAAACTACAGATAGTGAAACGTAAAGTGGGAGCTCAGAAATCTAAGAATCTGAAGTCACAATGGCAAGATTTATAATTTAACAGATTTTGAAAGTAAATCTTTCCTTCTTTCAAAGAAAGAAATGAAAACATGCTGAACTAACAGTGCAGCTCAGAAATATATAGTCATTACGGGTAATAAGGGATTTGAGATGTGTTCATTTGAGATGTGTTCATGTGTTCATGAGTGTGGTTGGGACACTTTATCACACAAACTGCACTCTCCCTCTTACAGCAAAACCTCTGACTTCACACATAGCCTGATACCTTAGTTTAAACCAAGAGTGAATCTAGGCACTGAAAGCAAGGCAACAGAGGTCGGTCTGACACAGGCTGTGTTCCCTCAGCACTGCCAGGGAGGCTAACATCTTGCAGAGCAAGGGCAGCCAGGATATGGCCTTATGTCCCTTCATTCAATAAGGGCACCCTGCTAGGTAGTAAGGATCGTTCTTATTGATAAACTGCTGTTGGCCACGTCACATAAAGATAGCTGGACCCATTATCTGGATGTAATAATAATCAGTGGGAGAGATTTCTATTTCTACCCTGGGGTACCCCAGAGTAGTGCAGCAGGGGATCTTTTCCAGCCATTCGGGCAGAGGTCTCCTATCAGCAGAACAGAAAACCTCCCAAGCTCAGCTACTCCATTTGCTCGCAGCTAACCCAGTGGGCTCTGAAATGCCACTTCCCACCTAGTGAGGCAGAACGGAGACCTCATTGTGCACTTCAAGGCACTAACTCACTCCATGGGAAGCTGCTGGTGCATGTGACCAGGCACAGCACCAACCGACCACTTTAGGAATAATGATCCGGGTGCAACTGACTTCCAGCCCCGTTCTGGGAGTCATTATCACAGGCTCCTTTGCATGGACAGCTCTGCAGTATCACTATGCATTTTTGAAAATGTACACCTCCTAAAGTAATGGGTTTATTTGTAAGGCAGTGTAGTGAAAATCAAAAAATGAATTTTGATTAACTGTATGTCTTGAATTTTTTCAGGCTAGCCAGTTCCATAAACTACATTTTTATGATGTGCTCATCCTTGACATTTTGGCTTCTATTTTTCCCAGGTGGGTTGCTTAATGACCAATTTCCAACATGCTCCAAAATGACTCAGGCATCATTTCTGCACTAGTCTGATCACCCTGTCACAAGTTCTCGCTCACATAGATCTCTACACCCACCTTCCATCTCAGACTGGGGGCCATATCTTTTTGGTTGAACAGCAAGAAAGCATTAACAGTAATTACAGAAATGTTTTTCCTCTGCTCTAATTACAGTGACATCAGCATTCTATTAACCTTTAAATTACTGGTATTTTTCCAGGAGAGAACTGTAATGAATAGCAGTTAAGAAAAAAGCTCCATAATTTCAGTGCAGAGAAAATGAGCAAGAAACAAAGAGGGAGGGTATCTGGTGCCAGTATAAATGCTTCCTAACAGTGCTCTTGTACTGAGGGACACCACTGCCTCTTACAGGCCAGATCCTCAGCTTGTGTATATTGGAATAGCTTCACTGATTCTAGTAGCCTGGCAGCTATAAAGCACAGGTTTTATTTTTGGTCTTTGGATCTCTTGAGAAAAAACCTCCTGGAATTCAAAGTGCCAAATACGGTGTGGTAGGTACCTAGCAGCTGGAAATAGTGAGAAGTTACTGTCTTGCATATGCTCCTGGACAGTTAGAAATAAGCAATATTCTGGATTCATAACAATATACAACGAAACACTGATGAACACAAAAGAGAAATTTTATTCTTTCTTTTGTGATAGCCTAACTTCATCTGTTATAAAGTTGATATTTCTTTTTATTTGATTGATGGGATTCTTTAATTTTTCTGCAACTGGCTTCAGAATGGAAATACCTTTTTCAGAGAAGCTAAGGAAAGAACAGGTTGGCAGAAAAAGAATACTTTATGGAACAAGTCAAATGAAGTAGCTGATGGTTTTGTGTATTCTGAAAATGATGTTTAATGATTTAGGGATGCTTAGTCAGAGGAAATGTTTTTTGTCCCTCTAGGCTTTCCAAGCACTTCATTCCTTTAAAGGAAGACTGTGAAAATACTTCCCATGAGAATATGAATATTCAGGAAAAATAGGGAACCATTTATGCTGATACATATTTTTTTTACTCAGTTGTTTCTGGCAGAGATGCCTATTCACCAAATATACCTAAGCAGCCATATATACAATGGCAAGCACTTCTACGGTGGTGTAACAAAAATTTCTGCTTACAGTAGCATACGCAGAGGCTTGGCATAGTAAGAACACAGGAGAACCAGTAATGGAATAAACCTTATTACCTCATGCACAACTAGAAAGAAACCAATGTGGTTGATTCTTCATGGAAACAAAATTGTTCTCTTCTTCCAATGACAAGAATCGCTTTCATAGACACAGTTCTTTATTCAGTCTAGAATTCTGCTGTGTGTCCTTTGTAAATGTGTTTAGGACTATCACTTTAGGTTAAGCCTTCTCTGGTTTTTGCCTTGATTTCTGGCTCACATATTTATGCATATGTGTTGTGAACTTCACTCAGTCTACTCCTACAGCATGAGATCTGGGTAAAAGATTCCCCACTCAAAGAATTTTTTAAAACAAAAAGTCAATCCTTGTTTCCTTTTTTCAGTGTCTTTCCTAAGAACTGTTCTAGTTCATGTAAATATTAAAAAAAATTGGACCAAGTGAAGTGAGTGCTATGATGAAAGAGTCTCAGCTGAGACTCAAATCCTTGATCTGAACCAGGCAGAGAAGAGACTTAAGCCAGCTTTCTTCTCTTGCTGTGTGACAGAGCCACCATGCCATGGATAATACTGAACTGATTCTCTCTGTTTCAAATTTCAGGCAGGATTTCAGGGAAACCTTCATTGACCAAGAACAACTGAAACTGCCCTTCTCAAAGGAGAAGTTTCAGCAGTTCCTCAAAACAGTTTTGTCAACTGAACAAAATATCATGACCAGCAGACTTGTACCATTTTCTAAAACAGCCAAGAGGCTTCAGGACTATGAGATTAATTTTCAAAACTTTATACCCTTAGAAGCCTTAATCTCACTTCATTTCCTTGAGGGTGAGAACAGTCAGCATGGATTTACCACAGGTCAGATGAAGATTATAGAAAGCCGAAGGCATAGTGGAGCATGTAACAGCAGTATAACCCTGGCGGCATTAGGAATGTAGTGCTTTCTGAGCCTTGGCAGAGGTGACTGACTCCAATACACGAGCTCTTAAATCAGCACACACGTTTATTGAAAATGCATCTATGAAGAATTCAGTTCTAATGAAGCAAGTAAAAGGAACTGAAATTGCTTAGTATATACCTTTAGAAAATCTTATTAATCTTAACATATTGGCACTGCTACAATTAATAGCCTGTTTGAATCTCCCTTACAGTTTCTATTACAGGAGGTTTATAATTCAGGCATAAAAATCTTACTCTGGGCTGAAACTTGTTATTTAATGTCTTAGCTCATTTCATGCAGCTTTTCTGCACAACCCAGCTCACCTCCCACCCCCAAACAGTAACAGAAGCTGATATGTGGGGTTCCTCAACCTAACATGCTGGTAAGGGGTCAGCAAACTCTGCTTGCCGTCTGGTGTAAAGTTTGCAAGAGTGTATTTTTAAAAGAAACACCTAGGTCTGTCCAAAGGCAGATGGGGTAAGAGCTCAGGAAGTAGCTCTTCTAACTAAAACTTTAAACACAATCAGAGAATGTCCCTAGCAATTTACTGACTTATTTGTCTATCACCAGTATAAGGAACTTGAACCTTCCTATCAACTTGAATAAAGATCCTGTTGGTATACGGGTTCTTGGGAAGGAATGGTCTTATACAGGAGGCAGAATGAACAAGCATAACACATCTGTTGAGAATGAGACTGAAAACAGAGGAGCAAGAACAGACCAACAACTGGGAACAGACAGGCACCTAGAAGGCCTAAGAGATAACCAAGGGCCATATTCAAAAAACTGTTGACGGACAGGTCAAAGAAATGAGCCAGAAAGGGAATGGAAGAAACACCATGTCTGGATGAGACTTTTACCATGGTAGAAGTGATGACATTGGGATTCTTTCCAGATCGGTCATTCCTGTTCGTTCTGACTCAAGCTGTGACTCCACAAACACTAACACAAGACCTGTACAGTATCAAATCACTTTGCCATATAAATCTGATCCACATCAGCCATGGATGCAAATTGTACTTCTGTTGAATTATCCAGACCAATGATAATGTTTATTCGTCGTGAAGACAGACAGCATCTTCACTAACAAATGCAGTTTACGCAAGATGGTGGTTTGCAGCTGGAACACAAGATTTTTTTCTGATCTGGCATTAGGAGTTCACAATCCTAATTTACTACACCATCAAATCATCATCCCAAAGGAAAGGTGTTGTGTTACATACCATCACAACAACTTCACTACACATTTCCTTTCCCTTAAGGCATTACAGGCTTTCTACTCTCTCACTTTAATAACAATTTCTTTGAATATTTTTTACAATTTGATGAATTCTATATGTGTCCATTTCTGGAACTCTCTTCTAATGTTTGAAAATTCAAAAGAAACAGAATTAAGATCTGCATTTTTTTTTTATTTTCTCCAAAAGACTGCCAAAGTATCACCTTCCACTATTTTGCAATAAAATTGCATGAAACTGCTGAAGGTGACTTAATGCATCGCTTATCATACTATCTGTACAAACCCACAAGGATAGTGACTTTAAAAATAAAAGTAAGTTACTGAAAAATAAGGAATAGTAGGGAAGGGTTATAATGGGGTCCTGCATCAGCCAGTGCTTTTAAAAAAATCTACTTACACTTTCATGTTACAGCTAGTCTGAATGGGCTGTAGCACTTTGGGATAGGACAGGTTCATGCAGCTGAACTGGAATCAGGCAATGATATAGTACTCAGTATCTGTGGAAAAAGATGATGTTCAACATTGACTGGAGCAGGGGGAAAAATAGGGTGGTAGGAAAAATATAGACTAGAACAGGAGCCTGTAGACTGGAACTGGAAGTTACATGAGTGTCCTTGGCTTGTGATTTCATATCTATCTTGTGAATGCTTGATTTTGCTCTGCTGAAGTTGTTTTTGTGTAGCTCTGTGGGGGGATGTGGGGATGTCACCTGTGGAACAGTGGTCTCCATCGATTAGAGTGGAACTGGCAGTAAAGGTCTCTGGTTTCTATTCCAGCCTTGCCACGGACAATACCACTCACCATGAAAGTCAATTTCCTTCTCTGTTCTCCAGCTTTCCCATTTATAAAGCATGAATATTGTTATTCACTTACTTTATTTACTTACAGAAAGTCTCAGTGATTCAGTTAATCAAAATGCTTAACTGAAAAATAATATATATATGAAACTTCCCCAAGGAAAGGAAAATAAAACCTCCAGTTAGCATAGTTCCATAGAATCACAAAAAGAAGAAAATGAGTTGTAAAATAGTCATTTTTAAGAACTTTACAAAATTGTAAAGGCTATCATCCATGACAGCGTGCTAGAACAGAGTTCATATGAAAGGACAACCCTACAGATGATCATAGATGAGTACTGCATAGGCAGCCACCAAAGAAGTTACATTTATACTGAATCATTTGATCAGAAAACACTGTGTTCTTTTTCAATTTTATGCACATCATGCCAGAGCATGATGATATTCTATCAGTTCTTGTGGACTGATACAGATTTCTCATAAACAGGGAAAACTCCCAGGTTAAATCCACATATTTTAAGTCAGAGGTTGGTAGAGTTTTTCATTAGCCTTAAAACTGACCTGTTGTGTAGGGTCTTCTACACATTCTTTCTTCTCACAAGAGCGACAATAACCTTTCACCTCTACCGTACTTTTCTTCTAATGAGATCCACTGAGCCTGGATTTCAGCTTCATACAGTATGGGCTATCATCTTCAGCTTGGAGTTCCCACTAAAGCATGGATGCTTCCTCACTTTGCTCTACATTGACATTTTAATTTTGAAGAGAGAACTAGTATGAAAGAATACACAAAATTCAACTGATGAGGTACTCCAACACTTGATTTGGATTAATATAGTTGTTTTGGTAGTATGTACTTAGATTAGAGTTGGATGGTGCATTTCTGATATTTGGAGAGAGAAGAAACGCAACTGAACTAGAAAGGTTTATAAATTCTCAAATAAAATGATACATGATTCATTTGAAGGCATCTCTCTACAGCTCAGAAGCTGTCCTCTACTGTGACAGATTGAAAAACTCCAGTACAATTTGTCTTTTCAAGCTGTCCCTGAAAAAAGATTCTGGGGGAAGTTTTTCAAGTGCAGAAACATGTGCTGTCTTCTTAGCTTTTAGTTTATATCCAAGCTACTGAACTGAGAACATTTTATATCCTGTCAATTTTAGTGTTTGTTAGCCTACTTCTATAATTGTGTCACTTGTGAGATTTTGTTAGAAAGAGACTGGGGTTTGTAAAAATGTGAGGTGTGAAAGTAACACAGTAATTCAGAGAAAGCTTTGTTTTCATAAACATTCAAAACCAGAGGACTTGCAAACTCTCTGGTTCTCCTAGACAGCTTTGCAAACTCAGGCTTTGTTCTGTCTCTCATGTGGAAAGTGGAATCAGTTCCTTATTCCAGAGCAGTGAATTCTGCCCGCTACTCACTATCAAGGCACATTTTTTCATTATTGTGGCACATGTTCCTTGATTCCCTTGGCCAAATACTTATTTACTTGGTTCTGAACAGAACTGAAGTTATCCATGATTTCAGGTTAAACTTTGTCTAGGTATGTCTAAAAAAAATGACAGGTAACGAGAGAACTCAACAAGTTTTGGAATACTAGAAACATTCTGGTCTATGTTATACAGTTGTTTAGTTTTGTTTTTTCCTTAGGAGACATTTTAGAAGTCATTTTAAGATAAAAGAAAAAATAGAAAAAAAAGATGAAAGCATGTAACAATTTTGGAAAAAAGTGAAACATTCCTATGGTGGGTCAAGCTGATGGTTTATCTGAGATTTATTCAGCTGTTTTGGGAGGCAGTTTTCTTGGAAGGTAGGGTATTTCTGTGCCAGTTGTTAAGAAATTCAGGCAACAATATATCATCTTGTGAGGAATTTTTTTGACAGCCAGTCCACTGGTCTTGCAATGCTGAAGTTCTCTTCTCATGGTCACATATCAGTTGCTTATCAGTGTTGCTGGAACAAGATTAGAGCTCTGCCAGTCAGCCAGAACCCAAGTTGTTATGGGTCTTACAGCAGACTGACAAAAATAGCAGTCAGCTTTTTCTGGATAATAAGTGTGCATATGGAGAACCTTGGAGACAATCTTGTCACACAACTTGTGTTCTTTCTTGGCATTCTGTATACGTGCTTGCACATGCTTGAACTTTCATTTTCTTCAGGGAACAAACACTGGGATACTTTCTTTGCCCACAGTAGTATTTCAGGCTAAGCATTTTTCTTCCTGCCTTTTGTCTGTTTTCTCTACATTGAACCGCAATGTCTGCTTTCTCAGATAGCGTCTGCCTATTCTGCTTCCCAGTTCCTTTACCTTGAAGTTTTGTATTTGTTCTGCACTAATGGCTATTAATGTTTTGATCCTTTCACTCTACAGCCTCATTCTGTCTCAGGTCACAGTTCTTATCAGACACTTATTACCCATTCCAGTATTTCAGGAGTTACTCCTAGTAACAGTGTCAATCATTTTATGTCCTTGCTTCCCAATGGGAAAGTACAGAAAGAAAAAAAGGAAGAAAGAAAAGAAAAAAGAAAGAAAATAAAAAAGAAAACCCCAATTTTATCTTCGTTTTTTCATCATTGTTTTCATGGTCAGGTCAGTTTATGGTAAGATTTAATTCTTGTTTCTGATACCATGCAAGTTCTTTTTGGTCTGGATATCCAGGTGACCAGATGGCCTGTCCGTAGGTGTTGCATTTTTGTCTTGTTAATTGCATTTTCTGCCATGTTGTGGGTGTCATGAATTTGCTCAATGACATCAAAATTCATCTACGGAGTGCTGAATATTAACAGCTCATGCTTTACAATCAAATTGTTCTTTATCTACTGCTTACAGAAATCCTCGAACTGCGGCAAATGTCTGAGTGAGTTGTGCATATGGATTTGTGCTGTCTCATCTACACTCCTCTCTTGCAACTTGTACTTCTCATCTAAGTGCCATCCAATTTATTATTTGCATGAAAGACCCCTTATAGCATATGAATTGGAAAAGCTTCAAATGCTGCAGGTGTTCAGCCATTATTGCTGCTCAGCTTAAGCCTTATCTTCATGGCTAGCACTAACACCATTCTTAATTTGCTTTCTTTCAGGTAAGACACAATGGTCAGCAATAGCATACAGGCCCTACACTTCTAAGGTTGCCTGGGTCTAAAAAGAACTAATTAAGGCTGTATTAACCAGCATGCCATACTATATAACTGCAACTTTCCTATGAACTAAAATGTTGTACTATCAGGAGCACAGATTTTTCTCTTTCAGCATTGTCCCTAACTGCTCGCAGGAACCATTCTGGCAGTTCTATACTCTGAAGTTCACAGAGGCATCCCTTATCTGTACAAATGTGTTTGCACAAACCTCCACTCTTCTTGTGGGGGTTTTATATACTATATTTTTTCTGAAAGCCCTGTTGCACATCCGTACTCTATTATTCAGTGCAAAGAGAGAAGAACAAGTAATATTGACCATTCTATTTATTTCAAAGAAAAATATTGATAGACATACCTTTTTAAATAAGCCAACAGTAACACAATGTCACCATCCATGTTTTTCATAAGTAAATATATTTGCTACTGGTGAGGAACTCTCATGAACTAGTAGTTTTTTCAGTTCCTCTTGTGATTGTTTATTTAGGTAGAAAAGAGACAAATACCCAGGCTCGGGTAAAAGCATTTGAGACAAGGTGCACACAGTTATGGGATAAGACCTATCCATGCCTACTCACATGAGTTGCCAAGGAACTAGAAGCAAGTGAAAGGTAATAAATACTAACTGAGATAAACAGTTGGCAAGTACAAGGGAATTCTTTCCCTTCACTAGAAAAGAGATCATGCCGTTAATAGCTAGGATTCGCTAATGAAAACAAGTCTTTGAAATTATTTATCTTCATCATATCTTGGATGATTATTCGAAGTTTGCCTAGAATGAGCTTTCATGTCAGACATTTTGAAAGTCAATTTACCTGAAGCAGATAGTACTGATGGAGTAAAAGCACAGTTAGTTCTCTTAACTTCAGGGCTCAGTGTTAACAGTCCTTCCTTGGGCTGAAGGAAGGCAGTTCTGAGCTCACAAGGGTAGAAGCCAGGGATGCCATACAGTGAGTTTAGATAGGACCACGTCTAGAAAACTAGTAGTTGGAAGTATTCAGAGGGTGTGGATCCTTCTGTTCCACGTAAGAAAGTGAGAACTTATATATTTCCATTAAAGGCAGGAGTAGATTCTTTACAACAGAACAGCTTCCTAGAGAGCTGGCTTTTTTGCAGATGGATACGTACACATTTCTTAAAACACTGTGGGCAAACCTTTATTTAAAACATACTAAAAAACATTACAGCATTCATTCTGGCACCAGCTCAAATTTCTCTTGACGTTGAACTTCCTCCTACATCAGTGGTTTGCCTTCATTGCCTACAAACGTTCTTTTTCTGCACATGTGTACATGTATAGCACACCTAGTCAAAAAGTCTTGTCATTAGCTTTAGGTTTTCTTTAGGCTTTCTGCTTTCTCAGACACATCTATGGAAGTTATTTCTATAGACAAAGATTTATTTTCCCTCACTTTCTATGCAGCTGTTCTGACAAAGATATCATACCAACACAAAATTCCCCCCACACACACACTGTTCTAGGCTTTGAGTTAGCCTGTAACTCCAAGGTCTGTGAAAGGTCTTTTCCTTGCATGTACTTATTAGCAATACATGATTTTGGTGAAGTGTTACTAGACTTGACATGAGAATTATCTAATGAAATTCTGCAGCCTGCATTCTGCAGGTTAATCCTATTTATTTCTTCCTTTCCTAAGTTGGATAGATGAGTTCTTTTCTCAGGACCAGAAATAACACTTTGGAAAGGACCTACTTTTATAGGTTTCTTTACATTAATCAAATCATGCCACCATAAACTGTTTTCAGCAAAGGTGACAGACATATTCTCTTCTAAAGTGTAGATGGGAGGTTTTCCTCCAGTGTGTTTTGAACTTTTTGTTTTGCTTTTTTTATCTCTGTTGATGCAAATTAACCACTTGCATACAGGTGCTTAAAAGAGGTTTCAGAGAAGCCATATGACAACAGTATGTAGAAAAAATTAACCTCAGTAATGGTTGGTGAAACTTTGTCAACAAAGACTGATCAAAGTATTAAAATTAAATTGTTCTCTATCCAGACGTTATGGAATTCATAGACTCCTTCATAGAGTACTGGATGAAAAACTAGAACAGGTTTCTAGAACACCAGAATACCAAAGCTACAAATCAAAAGTATTTCAAAGGCACTTTGATTAACTGGAGTTATGCATTCTGCCAATTGCTCTCTGTTTCTTTCTTACCAGGTGTTGTTTCTTGCCTCTCAAAATAAACTGACTGTATTCAGCAGTAAGCTTAAAATTATCATTAGGCAGATATGACTCAGAGAACCTTGGATAGCCTCAAGCTATTCTATGTTTATGAGATCATGGCTTCCTTTGACTCTCTTCATTTTGAGGAGGTGCTGCTGTTGTCTTCTGTTAACTTAAAACTTGCAGGACTGAACAGATGTTTTAGATGACAAATCTGATCTTTGACTGTGTTCTTAGTAGACATTTTTTAGTTTCAGCCGTGATTGCCAATGACTTTGAGATAACACACTTCATGTTCAAGTTTTTTTTGGCAGTTACAGGCAATTCAAGGTATTTATCCAGGAGAAACATATTTAACTTTTTCTTTTTAATAAACTACTTTATATGCTTGTAAAAACACCTTGAAATACTAAAATTCAAAGGATATAGAAAATCTCAGTTCTTACTTATGCAACTGAAGTGTAAGATATCTGTCTGGTCTGGTAGCTACCTGATCTTTACCACCAGGGCTCACTAGGAAACTATTATTTACGTTTTCTGAATTTAAATACGATATGTTGCAATTGTTCCACAGTGAATTCCTGCTTTTTGGATATGACCGTTACTGAACCGGCTTCTATACCACTATGGATAGTTCTGTTGAAATCAATAGAGATACTCAGGCATAAAAAAAGCTACATGAAAAGATCAGATTCTAAACTTCAAGTACTTAATGTAAAGTAGTCAAAGTATAAAACAAGAAGGAGTCAAAAGAAATTAAGCAACTCTGAGTTGCAAGAAAGTTGGGCTTTTAGTATATATATGGGAAAACTATGGAAAATTCTTTTTTAATGAATAGATCCAGAATGAGACCTGCATGTAAATATGCTGTATCATGATATATAATTACTGAAAATCTCACATCTTTCCAAATCAATGGTGTCAATAGACTGTTTTAAAAAAAAAGAAGCTACTTTCACCTTTTGATAAAACTGGGATTTTGACCTTGTCTAAGCATACTGTGCATGAGAGTTTACTGTATAATTTTCTTCACTAATTAGCATTTGTGTTATGTAAATTTGGTAAAGAAGTTGAAAGCTAAAATCTCAGTTGAAGTTTGCATCCAATTACAGTATTGCAAAATGATTTTAACACTGTTTTATCACTATATATCTCTTATGCCAAAGAAAATCTGACTCAGAAGACCATTATCTACCTTAATCTACCTTTTCCTGACCAGCAGTTTTAAGCTATCTACACAGACAGAACATCTCCATCACTGATACACTCTAGTCATACTACATTATTCATCTGAGCTTTTTCTCTAGGAATAGGATACTTCCATGCTGGTCTCTCGAATCCCTGAGCAAAAGGAAGCTATTCAGCTTATAAATTATAATACGTCTTGAGACACAAAATGCTTGCCAGCAAGGAGAAATGAACTAGATGAAAACATCAACAGTGCAAAATCTGTGCTAATGAGAACTACAGTACTTAAAGCACACACTGATAGGTAAAAAGGTGTAAAATCTAAATAGATGCCAAAATAAATAAAAATAGATAAGAAACCCCTGTATTGTCTTAAAATGAAAAAGTTGGCTATGTCAAAATTTCAAATATCAAACATAACTCTATTAGAAATCATCATAGGGCTGTTCTGTGTTCTCAGCTTGGTATTTAGCATTTGTATTGGTATCCTTCCAATAATCCTGAAAAGTGTTTGAATCTTTTCTTTTTTTCTGGTATTCAGGATATGCTATATATCCTTACTTCTATACATAATGAACAGTGAATCACTTATTGTACAAATCTCCAATATTTCTTAGAGATTAAATTCACTGAGCCCCTATCTTTTCAGCAAAACTCAGGAACCATTCTGCTTAGAAGATTTTCCGATAGAAACTCATACTTACTGCACAGATTACTTTAACTACTATTATACACATATATTATTATATACATATATATATGTAAGTATTGCTTATTATCTAGTGTACACGGACCAGTAAACTTTTAAATTAACTTTATTTGGGGGATAGCTGCACCCTTACATTTTAACTACTTAAACTTTATAAAGACTAGATCAATTATAGCTAATGGTAGTGAATAAAGTGGTGTAAATTATGATTTTGGTGGGATGGTGAAATTTAAAAATTAGAAAAAAAACAGCCAGTAGAATGCTTGCATTTCTCAGAAAAAATAAGAAAAAAATAGTAATTTATGGTCAAACAAAAATGTTGTTTGATACACAGTAAAAGCATGTTTCGTTTAGGGGTTAATTGACATTCTGAATAAATAGAGGTCAACTTAGGTATAAAACATGAAAGCATGAGCTTTCAATTTAATATTTCTCCCCAAATCCATTTTTCCCATATGTATTATTTCCTACAAAAATTTGCACAATGGAGAAAAATAAAAGAAAAAGAAAAATACAAGATTTTGGGGGGTGAAATACACAGAATTGAACAAAACAGGCAATTGCATGTGTACCTCACAAATCCATGGGTAAAGTATATCAATTGTGCAAAAATCAGTAAATATCCAGCTACCTGTCCTGTATATGTGGCAGGTGTAAAAATAAGCATTTACTGAAATGACAGTGCTGGTTTATTTTAGTCATTATTAAAAGTTATATATTTAGTGTTCCATGCTAAAAATGTTAGTTTTGCAACAAATGACAGAAGAGTTCAGTCCTATAAAATGCTAAGTTAGAAGGAATATTGGGCTTTTACTACGCAGAGACAATTGAGCCATGTGCTGTCATGAAACTCAAGAGAATTTGGGGAATATTGATGTTGAAAAGTACTCTTGTGAGTAGCATAATTAGGGATTTTGTTTATCAGCTAGGAAGCAGGAGGCCATTTCAAGAGGCAACACCACAGAATCTCAAAAACAAAAAAGGTAATAAAGTTCAAAACAACTTGTCTTCCTTACATTCTGAATTGAGGTGTGGTTTTTCCCCTCTAAATGTGCCTTAGCAACTTGATCTTCATTCACTGAAGAATCTATTGATTCTTCTGTGAATCTATTTTTAGTCTCTCTGAGCCAACTAAATTATGTTCAGATGCCGGTTTTATCTGAATTTATAAACGATGATGTTTGGGGCCCACATAAAATTCAGAACTTCATGCTTGTTCTTCCCTCTGTGAAAGTGGCTTTTAAAGGCATTTTAAAAGTTACTTGCTACTGAAGTGAGGAAAAGACTATGCATTTGGCTTCATTATCAAATTTATGAATATAAGCCACAAAGCAAAGTTTGCTCTTTATTGTTGCTTTCTGGTATAAAAGGAAGTTTCCACACTCTCTGAAACAAAAAGTCTGTAGAAGGGTACGCCCCTTTGTGTTTCATTGCTTTTTGGAGAGCAGAAGGGAGTAGAAGAGGAAAGATTTGGCATTACATTTAAAAATACAGGGTTTAATTTTACTTTTCTTTGGGAAAGGAGAGGAATCCTGATTTGCAAAGAATATAAAAGAGGCTTTCTCATCCTTTAGCAAGATCTGAAAAGAATCTATTGAATTAACCAAAAAACCTATCTTTTCCACTAGAGACTATTACAAAAATTTTTCCACATGCAGGAATGTATTTAGTTTCTAAGTTACAGCCTGGGAAACTGTATTTCTAAAGAAATCTGAACACAGCACAATGGCTGTTGTAGTTCTTGTTTTTAGTTGTATACACAGCCACCAGTACTGATTCCTCTATTTAGACTGCCTATCACTTCTCATTATGAAAAAAACCCTCATTATACACGTGTGTGGAGGGCAAAGGGTTGTTTAATTTGAAAGACCTGTAAACATGTCATGATTGCAGCAGGGAACATGAACTTGGAAGCAGTAGTAGCTGTCAGGTATTGTGTCTGATTGAGCATGTCAAATAATACCACTGGTTTGACATCTTATTTGTGATCCTCAGTGACACTGCAATGGCAGTGAAGAGAGAGTAAAGTAGAAAGAACCTGGGACACAGCACACAGTTATAGAGTCATAGCTGTGGAGTTGTAGCAAATATGAATGAATTCAACAACACACACAGGAAAAATAAGGAAAACTGTGGAAGATTTGTAGGGGTGGATGACTGAAAGGAATCTGGGAATTTTTTGGACAAGAAACTGGTGCTAAAGTGTTAGAGAAAACTGAGAAGGAACTAACCAAAGATGGTCAGCAATTTGCAGCCCACCATTCTGCAGAAAAATTGTCATGTGGTGCTGCAACAAGTCTCCAGTGAGTATCCTGCCATTATGCATTGAAGAAATATCCACAGGAAGATATGATACCTGCTTTGAAGTTCTTACTATACATTTTAAGATGTAACAGTGAATAGAGCAAACACAGAAAGAGAAACTGAGGGAAAGGAACATGACAATACAAAGCAAATTCTATTTAATAATTCTTTTTTAACGCTATTAACATACAAGCTTCCCTTGAACTAAAATGTGTTGCAAAGCTGACTAAAACTGTGTGGGAAACATTTGTCTGTCTTGTGAAAGTTGGAAAATTCAAATGTTTTCACATTTCACATTTTGCATGAAAATCTTTTAAGTGTTTGTTTATTTGTTTTTAATGAAAGAAGAAAGGGAAGCTCACACAGAACAGCTGCTGAGCTCAGGCAAAGATTGGAAGTCCCAAGTTCAAGTCTCTACTAAAATTAATGTTTGTTTATATAAAGCATAAACAGGGAAGATTCTAATTGCATATCAGCCAGTAGTTTGGTGGTTAAGGTTTTATCTGTGATGTGAAAGACAGCAGATCAAAACTCTCACTGAATCAGAAAAAACAGAGACTTGAATCTGACTCACCCAACACTGGTAGGCTCTTTGCTATAGCCACCAGAACATTGTTTATTCATACAATCTCACCCTCCTCCCTCAGAAGAAATTGCATCTTTGCTAAAATCTTTCTGCCAAAACTAGCATATAATTTACAATGAAGAGTGCTGATTTCAAAACATTGACCTTTTCAAGTGAAGACCCATTCTGTTGAAACATTACTGAATAATTTTAGAGCGGTATCACTAACTTGTAAGAAATTAGTTGTTTGTTGCAGCTTAACAGGTTTTATTATTTCCCTTTTCAGGAAGAAAATCTAGAAGGAAAATATAAAAAGAAGTTAAGGTGGAAAAGTCAGTCTAAATTTGGTAATGCCTTAATACCCTGGAATTTCAAACTCCAAAAATGAATTCAAATTCTGAAGCCAGTATATTATAAAAAGACTAAAAACTTCCCTGCTGAAATTTTATACACTTTGAAAACCATCCATAAATTTGTGACTCATATCAGCTAGATCAGGGTTTGCATTTACTTAATGCAAAATCACCCGTACATCTTGTCAGTACATTTGCAATGTTGTTTGCTTGCTCTTTGAAAAGTAAATAGGGTAGAACAAAATGAGATATTACGGATTTATCATGACTCCTCCAGAAAGCGCTCTCATTTGGAGAACAGACAGGAAAGGAAAACAGAAAGTATGTGACACTAACACTGTCTTGGGTTGTTTGCCATTGATTTGTCTAGCATAAGTTAAAAAAATAATTCACTTGATTTAAAAAAAATAGATGAAATTAATATTCTTGTCTTGAATTTCTTTCAAAAAGCTTATTTTAGTGATATAATCCTGTTGTGAATCTTGAAAACATATTGCAGCAATGTGCTCACGTGCGTGTGTAGGTGTATAATGTTTCCTTTCACCAAAAAGATCTCAAAGAGGTTTATAATGAATCTGTTATTAGGATATACAATTCCACCATTGAAATGTGGCTACCTATTGGGTAGAGAATGACTTCCACTTGTAACTTCACCTTGCAAATCATTTAAATGCATGTTTACATATGCAACTATTTCCCTTAAATCTGTGGGACTGCTCATATGCCTAATACTGAAAACAATCTATTTTACATGCTCTGAGAGTTAACACCATCATGTATAGCAGCTGAATTCAGACAGTTCACCTCATATCACAAAACAAGGGTGAGGAAATCTGGTCAATAACCTAGAATAAATTCTCTCTTTCAAACAGAAGCACAGGAAATCTCATGTTCAATATACAGCAGACAGAATTTGTATTTTGAAGTGTTTATCATCTAAGGTGTAAGTCCCAACAGCCTGAAACTTGATCACCTTGGAAAGAGGAAAGACTGTGTTGCCTGCCCAGATTAGAGCACTTAAAATCTCCAAATAGTAATCCTTTTACAACTATATGTTAATATACTTCCTTATTCTTTCTAACAGCATTCTTAAGTAAAATTATTCTATACAGAAACCCCTAAGAATCGTTAGGTAATAAGTTTGAAAAAGTCAGCCTTCAAGGAGGGCTCCAGACTGACTGTAGTATAGAAATATTATCAGTTGGACTAGATGATTGTTGCAGGTCCCTTCCAGCTGAAATATTCTATTCTATTCTATTCTATTCTATTCTATTCTATTCTAAGGACTTCCCACTGAAGGATGGCACCACCACAGAGCAGCAGAAACATTTCCCTGTCCCAGTGGAAGCTGGGAGGAAAGAAGGTCTACAACAGTGTTTTTCTTCTTTTGGCTTTAATCTCTTTTAGGCAGTAAAGTAACATAGCACGTTTCTCTGAAAAGCTTTGAAAAGTATAAATATCCCCAGGTTTCTGGCAGAAAGTAGTGTATATTGTAAGACCATATTCCTGTGGGGCCTCCTGCCTGGTTTGAGAAAGTATAATTTAGGGCATTCACTCCGGACCCAGGAAAGTTTGGTCCTCCCTCTGGTCTCTGCCAGAATCTTTGTTCTGTACATGTGCTTAATCATTTCACCCTGTCTTGTTTTTTCTCTACCATGTTTGGCCCTGTCTAATTAGATTACAAACTCTGTATTTGTCTCATACATTTTGTAAAATGTCTGGCATAAAGGGCCACTTATCTCAATTGACCCACTAAGTGCTGCCGTAATGCAAATAATACTGATCCATCCTGACATGACAGTATTTCACCTTAATGTGACACAAGGGGCTGGTACTATATGGTGCACTATAATTTAGCGCTGAGAGTAGAAAAAAACTCAGGGTACAAAAATGGGAATCTAAGGGAGAATAGCAGGGAATAGGACTGAGCAGTGAATGAAAAGTACAGGAAAAGAAATTAAATTTCTGTTAAAACCAACTGGAGGCTCCAGATCTGGGAAGTCTTAGTTGCTTTGCTTGGCAACAATTTACATGCCCTTCTGTGGCATTTGCCCACACACACAAGAATATTATATATCTGAGGATGAGCAAAAGAACTTTTCAGCCCAAGGGATGCATGAGCTGTAATCTCACCTTTTGTCTGCTGACAAATACGCATGTTTTTCTCCCAGCTTCTGTTAATGATCCATCTTCGCAGACTTTCTCTAGAGTAGGGATTTAAGCGAGATGGTAGTTAGTTACTATATACGAAGATTCACTTGGCTCACTGCTTTTCCTATGTGCTAATTTACTCTATTTAAATTGTTACAGACTCTTGAGTTAGAACTAGGAATGCACCCCTGATTTCCAGTAGCAAAGACTGAATTCTATCTCGTGAGAGTGGACATTTTTCACTTCCCATTTGCAAGTGTCTCCAAGCACTGAAGCATTCAGCTCACAATACCAAGAATCCTGATAGTCTGTCTTCTACTTGTGTCTCATACAACTGCCAAAGGTATACTGCTTTTTCTTCTAAGTGATGGGCCATATAAAAGGTAACAGCCTGGTCCTCCTCCAAGCATCCTGTTCAGCTAAATAGAGTAAGTCCTGGCTGTGGCTGTAAAGCTATCTATCTCCCACAAGGACTGGTATGAAAAAGAATCCAAACAAACAAAAAATGCTGAGCCATCTGAAAATACAGTGGACAGGTTCCTGAAATAGTTTTGAGTGAACTAGTAATACCAAAAGCAGTATGGCCCTGCCAGTGCAGTTTTCCTCTGCAGGATGAATTACCCAGGGCACTGTGCCTCACTAATGCAGTTGTATTGATTTTGAGACCTTGCTAGCTTGGGTATCCTTACGCAGCACAATGCTGTGTGTATGTATTCTTAGCACTCATTCTCAAGGGAGGCAATTAAGGTGTCACTGAGTCATAATTGTCTTCATGGACAACATTTTCCTTAAAGCCCTGGCCCTTAGAAAAACAAAACAAAACATATTGCCTAAGTTCTATTTCCAACCCTCCACAAAGAAGTTTGCAGTACTGTATATGGAATTTACATCATTTATTTTTAGAAGCAGCTAGGAAGACACGTCAATGATTTAGAGAAATTCATTTCACCCGGGCTAAAGGAAAGATCTGACAGACTACTCTCAAAACTGTTGGGCGGTGAACATATGTGGGAGGGAACAGAAGCACCCCAGTCAGGGAGCTGTTCAGCGAAGGACTGGAAGCCCACGCAAGTGCCAGAGAGAGGCATGGAGCAGGTCTGTGCGTCAGGTAAGATGCTGAGAACCCAGCAATCAGCTCTGTACGTGGGGGAGCAGTTACGGAGGGCTGGGTTTTGTCAGGTCCTAATACCTGGTAGCAGATGGAGCTCACGAGTGTCACTTTTCAGGTTAACTTCACCTGAAGAAAAAAAAAAAAAAAAAAAAAAAAAGAGTCGTCAGAAGCCCCAAGCGTGAACCAGTCGGTGAGCGGGGGCGACGGCCGGGCACTTCCTTCAGGGGAGCACTCCGGTCCCCACCGAAATCTCACACGACAAACCCCAGGGGCTCCCCCCGCCCCCGGCACCGCCTGGCCCCTTCCTCACAGAGGCTCCCCGCCGCCTCCTCCGGACACCACTCGCCTGCCCGCAGCCTCTCAGCCCCCCGCCCGGTCCCCACACAGCGACGCGGGGACAGGAGACGGTGTGGGGGGGGGGGAGGAGAACGGGCGCTCAGCCCCCCGCTGCGGCCATCGCCTCACCCCCCCCCGCCTCAGCCGCCCAACTGCCGAGCCTCGCGCCCCGCCCCCGCGCCCAACGGCCGAGCCTCGCGCCCCGGCCCCGCCCCCAACGGCCGAGCCTCGCGCCCCGCCCCCCTGGGCGCCGCGGGGGGGGGGAAGGGGAGAGGGGGCGGGGCCTGGCGCGAGGGCCCGGATGGAAGCGGCGCGGCGCGAGGCGGCGTGACCCCTCCCTGCCCGGAAGTGCGGCGGTGGCAGGAGCGGCGGCAGGAGCGGCGGCAGCGGGGCCGTACGGGAGCCGCGAGGTTGCCGAGAGCGGGGGGGGGGGGGGAGAGGCGGCAGCGGGTCTCGGTGCGAGCAGCGATGCGGCTCCGCCACCGCCTGGCCTCGCCGCTTCCGCCTCCCGCCGGGCACCGGTGACCGTCACACCTTCCCTCCCCCCCCCCCCCCCCCCGGCAGTATGAGACCCGCCGCGCCGTCCAGCCAGCGCCGCGCTCCGGTACGTACCACCCGGGGCCGGGGGGTGTCTGTGTGTGTCTGTGCTGCGTGTGTGTGAGGAGGAGGAGGAGGAGGAGGAGGCGGAGGCCTTTGTTGTGGTCTCCGCTGCCCGGCGGGGCGGGCCCGGGTCCCCCTGCCCGGGGCAGCGGCCTGCGGGGCCCTTCCCTCGGGCGGCGGGGAGGCCGGTGGAGGCGGCGGGAGGGCCGGTGCCGAGCCCGCTCCGCGCCTCGGCTTTGCTCTAGCGAAGCCTCCCGGCCCTCGGAGCCGGTGCCGGCCCGGCCCGCACCGAGGAGGCTTGTGGCGGCTGTTGTTTCCACGTATGGACTCCATACCTCGGGGAGGACGCGCTTCGTAATGGTGCTCCTGCAGGCCCTGGCGTGAGCGCTTTCGGCTGCGGGAGGCGTCCCTACGAGGCGGTCTTTCACGTTTTATTTTCCCCGTGTGCTCTCGCTGCCCTCCGCTGCGATGTGACAGTTTGTTGTGGGAAGTTCCCGTCTCGTAAGGAAAAAAAAAAAATAATTGGGGGTTTGCCTCCCTTCTTGGGGCCGTGGCAAACTTTCGGGGACGCTGTAGGAGCAAGTGAATAATGTTTAAAAGCTCACGCTTGATTCATCTCTGCTGCGTGCACCATTTTATACGTGGTCAGGAAGTCGAGTTGACTAACGCCGGTTTTCACCTGATGATGTCATCTACTGAAATTCACTGGAGTCCGGTGAAATTTGCATCACGTTAAGGCTGTTTGAGAGCAGAAGTAGTTGAGAGAGAGCATAAGGAACGGGGAAAAAAGCAAAGCAAAGAGAACAACGTGAGCGCTCTTGATGAGTTCACAATATTTTTTTGACTGCCGTATACTCAAATCAACAGCTTATTTTAAAGTATGGCTTTTCTTTGTGAAGGTATTCTGAACTTGTTTTCTAAAATGGTGTTAAGAGTTATAAAAATAGCGTTTGAACAAAAAGGATTGTTTCTAGCCTCCTGCCAGGAAGAACAATCTGTGAGAGTCAAGCTGGGTCATTCTTTATTCTTATCAGTTCTGCAGAATGCATTATTTTGATAGGTATCCCATATGGTTAGAGGAATTTGTACCACAGTAGTGCTGAAGCTGAGCCATTTGTATGACCGCCAAGGCATTTGGTTTAACTGTTAAAAAAGGTTTGGTTCCTTCTGTTTTTACCCAAAACTTTATTATTTCTGGAAATGAAAATCCCCTTTTAGAGGAACACTTAGCAGTCACTGTCACTTCTGAAAGTAAATTACCCAGCTTCTCTATCTGGGCCTCCTGGGATGTGTGACTAGGACAAACGTAAATGTTTGTGAAGGACTTCCAGTGTGTGTCTACTGCCTAGTATTTTCCTCCCACTCTGTAAGTGGATATTTGCTCGGGAAAGGGAAAATAATTTTTAAACAATATGCCTTCTGTATATAAAGCTGCAAACATGGCAGGCTTTGGTACATCACCAGAAACTACTTTTAACTCTCTTCTGGAAACCTGAGATTTCAAATATCCAGAAATATCCTTGGTGTTATATTGCCTTGAAACAGCTTTCTGCCAAACTTTTGACTTCGGTACTTTGCAGTCTGCTTTTAAACTGTCAGAGAAAATAAAGAATTACATTCTGAACTTGCATAGGCGTTGTGAGCTACTTGTTGCTATTAAAAACTTGTATATGCTATGGACAAATATAAAATGAATTTGAAAAGCTACCAAGTTTTTTCTGGCCTAATCACTGATTTCAACTGTCAGTGCTCACACTGCTTGCAGTTCTTGGGTGTTCAGCTGAAATCACATATTATAAAACTACTTTTTTCTCCCTTTTTTTCCTATATGTTGTGTTTATCTGTTGATTTTTGTGCCTTTGAAAGCACCTAAACATAAGTATACAGGAGAGATAATGAACCCAGTTGTCATGTCTCTTCACATCTCTACCTTTTCTGTTCACTTTCTACATCTTACGCCCTTGCAGGAATGATTGTAGTTAGAAATTTGTCCTGTTTAATTTGTTTCCAGGTTCTGGGGTATGCTCAGAAGTAGGCCTCTGTGTGTCTTGCATTACAAAACTACCCCATCCCGTTTTGTTTTGGTGGTGTGTTGGTTTTTTTTTTTTCCTGTTGATGATAAGTGGGTATTTGTGGTATTTTTTTCTCACGGTTTTTGTGACAGGCTCATATGCTTCTTATAGGTATTTCTGTCTCTTTGTAAAAAGCAGTCTACAACATTCTGCCCTTTCTGCTTCCTGTGTATTTGGCAAAACATGGCTAAGAGTAAGGAAGTCTAAATGAGATTGTTGCACTCATTAAAAGCAGTAACCTGATACTTGTAATCATAAAATCCCGTGATCTTGAAAATACTGTGCCCTGGATCAAAGCGTTAAGACTTTGAAAAGTGTCGGTGGTGTTCCCACTTTTTTTTTTTAGGTCTTCCTTCACTACTAATGTTAAAGCACTTTGCCTTCTTAAGAGCCACAGTTAGGGCTTCCTTAACCGTCCCCATCAAATCAGCTAATATGCCACACAGGCAACTAATGATAGGGCCGTGGAACCATGTACCAATGTGTGAATTACCTAGTTTCAGATGTCTGCTAGCTTAGTGAAGTTAGAGGGACACGCAGCCCCCTCCTGACCCTGCAAAGGTCATCAGAGTGAGGAGGAAGAGCAGTTGGGTAGCCAGAGAGGCTCTGTGTTTTGTCATGTGTGTCCTGGGCCCTGCGTTTTTAGGCTAAAATAGAAGGTCCTTGCCTCATTGGTTGTCTAATGCCTGCCCCATCACGTCAGAGGTGTGCTGCTCTCCAGGAGGCTTTCATACCTTGGCTCTTGATTCCCTTTCCTCTCTCTGCAAAATGCTTGCATATTCACAAGAAACTTCTTCCTTGCTTTGATTTCTTGAGAAACTTTGCAGTTTATGTCCTTATGACACTTTGTTTCTAGTCCTTCTTGTACCACCCATATCAAAAGGAGTCCTGTTGGAGTTGTCCCTTCAAATGGAAGTAGGAAATCTCTCCTTCAGTTTGTGCTCAGTACTTAGGGGAGAATTGTTGTGACTGTGTGAGGGGTGGAGCTATTTTCATAGTGGCAATTTAAATGTTGTAGTAGTTGTTGCTGAGAGAAGATGGTTGCTTGCCCTAGTTCAGTGGGTTTCTTGAGTAGTGTGTATACTATGTTATAGAGCGTGTATTGTTTTGCGTACATGTTTCATTTTTTTGGTCATGTTTTAGCTATTCAACTTGTGTGGTGGGGCTGAGTTTTGGCAGGAGTATACTTCAGTATTGGAGCGAGGTTAAAAAGAAAAAACCCTCAACTCTTTTGATTCCATTTTACCTGAGTTTAATAGCTTTCCGATGTGGTTTTTGGTAACCTGCTTTAAAATTATTCTTTGTCAGCTATAAAGGTTTTTTTTATGTTCTTTATAAGGAATCACTTTGCAAGCATGCGTCTGTCAATGCTGTTGTGATCAGTGTTTGCATATAGCATTTAGGAAATGTAGTGGAAAGTGAGATACTCTTTCAGCTGATTCAGAAACTCATTGGCATGGAATAATCTAGAGAGCTCACATGTACAAATTCCCTTAATTAGATTACTTATCCTTGATACTGCCTTGTATCTCCCATAAGCCATTTATCATTTGATTTTTGTGGAAAATATTACACTTGCCACTTTTCATCGGTTACTTGTCTTTTTCTGTGAAAATCATCAAAAATAAATGACATATCCAAATGTAATCTGTTATTTCCAGAATTTGACAGTTGCTTTAGTGAAGAAAGCTAGTTTCTTTTCCATGCTGCTTCTTCAGAGATTAAAGATGGACTAAGTGATTTCAAAGTGGGCTTCACAGAAGGTTGAATGCTAGGTGAATGGGGAGAAGAATTTCTGTGTTGAGCTCTCGCCTCTATAAAAGAGGCTGCTCTATGTACTTGTAACCTTTTTTTTTAAGCATTAGAAATGTCTAGCGTGCTTTCCCTTGATTTCATTGCTGAATATATGGAATGAAACTGGTGAGTTTTGTGAGCACTTGCAAGATGGTAACTAACTTCTTGTGTGTCCGTGAAGGTTTTTTGAGACAATTTTTTTTGATTAAACTTCAGATCTCAGCTCACTTAGCTGATAAGCATTATTTGAAGCTGTAGTTTGATTGTACTCTTGCTGTAGGATTGCTTTAGAATAGACAGCTGGTCTGCCTTTAATTAGTGGTACTTTATCAATTGAGTAGTGAACAGTCTGTGTCAGTTCCATCCACCTTCATTTGTGTGACATTTGCTCTTTGCACTACATTGTGACTTGACTTCTTAAGTAGTTCAAAGGTGAATTATCATTTGATGTGTAATTTAACTGGCTGCTTTACAGAAAGAAGAAGCAATTGTGTGCCAGGGAGAATACAACAGAGTAGCTCTTGGCGTAGGCAGTGCTGTTGCTCATGGAGTAAATGTCTCCAGTAGTTGGGAAACTTCCAAAGTTCATGGGGTGGGAACCTCTTACTGTTGTACCTGCCTCTGTTGTGCAGTGGAGAGGATCACTGGGTGAAACTCGGGAGCCAGGCTTTCTCTTGGCCTCCTTCCTGGTTGTTTCTTTAATGTTTATCCCCTCCCAAGGGCTCACTTACCAGTTGGTCAAGTCACTTGCAAAATCAGTTCATAAGTAGAGTTACGAATGGAGATGAAGGGAATAGGGGGAAGCGATGACTTGCACTTGACTTCTTTCAAATGGCTTGTTTTCTTGTGTATTAAATGTTTGGAAAATTAATTAGACTTGGGTGTCTCTAAAAGGGTTTGGGGTTAGTTGCATCAGCTGTTGCTTCCTGAACAGCTGAAATTATGTGGAGGTGCAGAACTCATTCTGGCCTGAGGAATAGCTGGTATAACTTTCTCCTCTGGTGTCATACTTTCTAGTTCTCTGTTCCATGTTGACTTTTTCTTCGGAAAACTACTTTTCCCAAAAGTTTTAATTTTCCTGGCTTTTTTAATTCATATTCAGTTTCTAATTGATGGATCTGTTTTCTCCATCAGCATGACCTGTAGCCTGTGAAGGACAGCCATTTTCAATATTTGGAGTTTAAGTAAAAAATCCCTGGTTTAAGTTGAAATAAAATCTAAATGCAAGTCATTTGTTGCTTTGAGTGCTTAATGCATTAATCTAATGATTCAGATTAGCTAATAATCTCTTAAAATTCTTTAGAGGCGGCACTTGTTTACTGTCTGCAGCATTTAACACAATAGGGCTCTGAATTACTTAATCTGTAGACATTACCTCAGCAATGAAACAGCACTCTTTGGTGGCAATTTTTCTTAAATTTTAAAACAGATGGATTCCTTGTTAACTGAGTTTAATTTCAGTCACTTGTTTGTAACCGAAACTCTTGAAGATAAAATCAGAACTGTTTTGTAATGAATTTAGATAACAACTGCTTAATATAGTTTGCTTCAGGTTCTGGGATGGAGCAATATATAATGAAAATATTAAACTTTAACTCCTTTTTATGAGCATCATATGTGCCAGGGGGTCGCACTGATGTTTACATATCAAATTGAATAACTGCTCTTGTAACAGAGGACAAAATACAGTCATTTCAACTACTGTGTTGTGTCTGTGGTGTGTGTTTGTGAAGTTCATTGCAGCAATTATTTGCATACATCTGGATTTGTACCTATTTTTAGGTGTTTTTTCAGGCATTTCTGCTTACAGTCTGTATGAACTGATTTAAAGACTTGAGTCATACTACTTCAGTTCTGGAAATGTTATACTGGAAACCAAATTGTCTGAGATCTCTAGCTTCTTTGGGTAATTGTAGGTTTATATAATATAATACATTGCTGTACTGACTGTCAAAGTTGGTGTGATCTTACTCTTAGGTCTGGTGCTGCGTTTGGCATATGGTGGTTTCAGAGTAATAGAATGTATGAAATCTAGTTTTGATGTTGTTTTGATCTCCCTGCAGAATATGTCAAGGTAGATTTTGCTCGTTACTTATGTGCATATAGCAAACAGACTTTTTAAATTAAAAATGGCAGCAGAAGAATATTTGTGTTGCAGTGGGTGATACGGTCTATAAGAAACTGAAACTTCTTGCACTGAAGAAGTTTGCATAAATACATTTTTGCAAGTCTTGCAAAATACTCTGGGCAGGCAGTTGATCTGAAGAAGAAAAAAATACGGTAAATGGAAGACTTGAATTAATAGTGTTACATCCCATGAGAGGTTTCTGATTAGGGGAGTTCCTGTCTTGCTTTTGGCAAAAGATGCCTTACTAATAATGTTCTCCTAAAGTGTGGTTGTTTGGGGTTTTTTTGAGGCAGTGGGGAGGAGGAAAGCATGACATAAGTAGAAGTGGAAGAAAAGCTTACATAGGCAGTAGTCCGCTCAAAACTTGTACATGGTAAACTTTGTATCCAGAGTTAGTTGCTATGATTAGTTATATTAATAAGATTATCAAGCAAAATCAACCTTTATTCTGTATTCAGTAGTTTTGAATATTGTTTCACAGGCCAGCATAATTTTTAATAATTTAAATACCAGTTGTGTTTGGAAGTCTGCCACCCCCTCCAACAGTTGGGAGACTCCGCTCACTGAGTGGTGAGAGGGAAAAATAAATGGCAGTAGCATCATGAAATGTTAGTATGGGTAACTAATAAATTATAGTGTCTAAGCCTTCACAGAATTTTTCATAGTCACCTGTAAAGACAGGCTCATCACTTGGTGTTAGCTGACTTCTTGATTTCCTGATATTAAAATGCATTTTTTTCCTTCTGTTTGTTTTTCTTTTTTGTGAAAGCAATTTTCTGTGGCTGCACCACAGGCATTGCACTGCGCTACGTTTAGGCAGCCTCATCAGGATGATTCACAGCGGGGTTATGTCTCATGTGGATGGAGGCAAAAAGCAGCAGACTTGCGTCCGCTTTTGGTCTGCCTTGTTTGACAGCACCGAGGATGAAACCAAGTCTGTTTACTTGCTATAACCAGTGGAGGATTTTGCGAGCCCAACTGTGCTAGGGCATCAGCAAAGCAAGGAGGGATATTTGGCTTATTTAAGCATAGATGTCGGTGGGCGATTGCCTGGGCGGTCTGCAGCCCGTGCAGCAGGCTTTCTGGAGGCACGGCTTCTGGTAATAGGACAGCTGGTTGCAGTAATAGTTCATGGTGTGGTGGTTTGTGGAGTATGTTGCCAGCAAGAGCCTCTCGAAGGCAGCTGAAGCAGCTTATGAAAAGAGAGTTTGGTCTGGTAGAACATACTGCCTTTTATCAACCCTGCTGCTTTTGTCAGACTGAAATCTGCTTAACCATGCCTGGATTAGCTGGGCCACCTCAATAGCCCTACGCCAGCCTGTTTGTGTTGTTTACCTTGCTGCTGTTTTTGAACTTCAGTAAAACGGTCTACCTGTAGAGGATCAAACTGATGGCATAAGAAGGTTGTGCTGAGCGGAGGAGGGAAAAAGTGAGCAAACATCCTGTTCAACAAGGTGTGGGTAAGATTTTACACACTCACACGTTGATAACTAGGGCTTTTAGCAAGACAGCATTTTTCCTGTAGTTGTGAATATAGTCTTAGGCCTCAATTTAACCCTCAAAGAGTTCGCACAAGTTTTGTC
Organism: Buteo buteo; assembly: GCF_964188355.1. Taxonomy (NCBI): domain Eukaryota; kingdom Metazoa; phylum Chordata; class Aves; order Accipitriformes; family Accipitridae; genus Buteo; species Buteo buteo. The sequence goes on from NC_134175.1 coordinate 47,783,610, forward strand.
AAGTGAGCAGATGACATGTTAACGTTTTGGAGAAAGACCTCTAGCAGGGGAGCCTAATGTGGAGTATGCTGCACCATCCCCTGCTCCCTTTCCCTCTCACCCTGGGTAAGCAGTCCCAGGTTGCAGATCAAGCAGTGAGTTCTGCAGTCTCAACTGCTGGAGAAGCAGCGGGGCTTGGTGTTGTTGCAAAGCAAGAAGTGGTTATTGCTGAGTAGTCTTTTCTTGTGAGGCATCAAATGGTTCCTTGGAAACTGAAAGCTATAGAAGTTTTTAATGCATAAACTAATTTTAAAGAAGTAACACTTGTGAGGAAAAAAAGAAGTGAATACTACTTTTGGTCTCAGGACTTACCTTTCCAATACATAATTTTACAAGCTTACGGCTGCTGAGTTTGCTCAACTTCTCTCTCTAGAGAGTTAAGAAATACTTTGAAAATTTTCTTCTGTCTTGAGCAAGCAAGACTGCTGTAAGTGGGAAGAGTTGTAGGAAACTGTAAAGGTTTGAATCACTTTTTTTGTGGAAAAAGGGATCTTAAGCAGATTATTTTGGAATTGTTCTTAAATCCAGAAGTATAAGAAAAACAGTATCTGGATGTTTTTGAAAGAATAGGAGAAATTGTGTACTTGTCTTTGAACTTCAGAAACCAGTCTCTATTGGACTGAAGTTGGGACATCTTATGGATCCCTTCCAACTTGAGATATTCTATGATTCTGTGAGCTTCTAGGATTCTCTTTTTCTGCCTCTATGGGTGTGAACCTGTTTAGCTGCAGTCCAAGAGTGAGATGTCAAGTCTTGCTTGCCTTGATGGTGGCTTTCATCAGGTCTTCATAGAGCTATGCTTTCAGAGATTCCCACTTCATATTTGCCAAAGCGAGTCAGTGTGCAGCTCTACCTCTTGACCTACCTGTCTTTCCTAGGATGTTGTCTAACCAGCTGTTGTGGATGAAATTTAATACCTAGACCATTGAAATCAGTTCAGTTTCAAGGCTATTTGGGTGAACTAGCATCGAATGCAGTTTGGTCCTCTGGCAGAATTGAGTTTTGGGGTTTGGAAATAATGTGAAGGGGTCTTTCTCAATTTCCTAGCTTCAAGTATCAGTTGTTTTTTTGCACAAAGTGTAATAATCTTTGTGACTGGTTCAGTATGAGGCATAGAACAGGCCTGAGATGAGCTGTACCTCTCAAAATTTCTATGAAGGTACAGCTGTGTGCACAAATGTGTCTAGTTTGCTGTGATGGGTAACAAGGCAACAAATGAATGATCAACCCCCCCCTCCTGGTAACATCGGTGAGTATGTGCTTTTGGCTGCTGAAAGCAGTTGTACCTTTTCAGTGTGAACTTTCCAGTCAATAACAATCTGCAGAGGTTAATGAGGAGAGCATTATGGTGCCTTGCTCTGTACAACTTCTCTGCAGCAAATGAAAACACCTACCTTCAGAGAGTATAGTCCAGTGCTTTTCACAAATCTTATGAATAAAAAAAGAAAACTAAACCAAAACACCCCAAACTAACTGTGAAACTACTGGAGAAAGATATTCTTTGTTACAACTGAAGTCAACTTTTTGTTCTCTGATATGGATATTTCTGTTCTACGTGCAAAAATGAGAGTCAAGACTAGTATTTTCAGTTCGGTGAACTCTTGTGTGTAACTGAAGTATTTAGGGAAAAAATGTCTTCATTTAATATACTTTCATGTGCCAATGATTTGTTTGAGTAAGTGTAATGGAGTGAAACTAAGAAGGGGAAAAGATCGCTTTGGCTGTATACCAGGAAAAAAACCCAACAGCAATAGATTATTTGAATAGAATAGCTTCTTAAGAGGAATTGTGGTGGAAATACCCATCTTTTGGGTCCTATAAAACTAGACTGGGCAATGAAATTGAAATATGCTGTAAGAAATAATCTTGTGTTTCTTCTCTAGGGAAATCCATAGATGACTCCTGTAGGGAATGGTCTAGGTTGTCTAATACGGAGCGCAATGGGTTTCCTATATTACAGAACAATAATGCAAGGCTAATGCTGAGGGATTTTTATTAATAAGCTTGGCTGATGTAAATTAGACAGTTACATTTCAAGCTTTACTGGGCACTAGGTTCTCAGCTGAGGTAAAACTCAACTTTATTTTTCAAAGGCTTAGGGTAGGAAGGAAAAAGCCTGAAAACTATCTGTACTCAGCTTTACAGGTTTTACAACTAAAACTATAATCTTGCTAATTTTGAGCTGTGGACTTCCATGTTATCAGTTATAGCTACAACACCACCCTTCTGAAAAGTTGGGCATTTCACGTGCTGGGTTTTGCCTTGCTGGGGCTCTTCTGCTGGAACCACCTTGAGGATGTGCTTTTAAATTCTGGAGTCTTAGTTGCAGCTATTTTAAGATGTGTCTGACCCCAGCTGCCTGCCCTGTCTCTGCTGGAGTTTACTGTCCCTGGAGCAGGGGTGACAGGGGATGTATATGTAGTTTCTCAGCTGTCATGACCCAGTAGTATTTTTTCTCACTGGAGAACTGTGGAGAGGGTTATGAACTGGGTTGTGGTGTGGGTGCTGAAGTCTGTGTGTTTATTCTGGCTGGGCGGTAGCTTCCAGCGGAGCTGATGGATGGCAAGGGTGAGATCTTAAGCTTGAAGCATGTAGGAGCAGCCAGAGCTTATGATTTAAACCCCAAAGCTGGTTTAGGTTTGTGTAAGCTTGGTTGCTATTGTGTGCTTCCAGAGCAAATATATACTTAAATAAGCATTTCTTAATACTATGTTCTAAAAAAACCAAATTCCTTCCTTTTAACTATTACAGACCTCTCACTTCTTCACGAAGTTTCGTAGGGTTTTCTGGTGTGTAGCCCAACTGCTATTCCCTTCTGCTTGCCCTGAAAAGGAAACATTTTGTATGTTAGAAGTACTACAAATAATGTAAAATGTAGTATATCCTCAACCTATAGTTTTTCTAACTTAGTAGGGTGGATATATATGACTGCAATTGTTGAAGTATTAGTAATACTGTTCACTCATGTTGCAGTGATAGATAGGGATTAAATTCAATAAACATTAAACACCCTATTTAGATTGTATAGGTATATCTTGAGTCTATTTTCAGAGAAGCAAACGATGATACTGAACAAATTGGAGAACTGCCTAAGCTTAATAAACCTTTCAAATGTCAGTTATTGTGTTGTGTATAATCCAGCAGAAAATTTAGTTTAATAGTTAGTTATATAGGAAATACGCAGCTATTTTTTCAAAAAGATCAATTGTGAAGAGATGCAAATCCTGCTAATTAAGAAATGATCCTATCTTTTACAAAGTTCAGATTTTTTTCCTAGTAGTAGCGTCTTATGAATTTTTGTAAGGATAATCAGCTTACAAGACAAACTCTTAAACAGAAAAAAATGGTACATTTCTCTCTTCAACAGGATATTTTTTTAAGTCTCTGAGATTCGGTGAGAAAGATAATGTCTCCTGTGTGGATTTGAGCAGCATTCAAGCGAGTTTAATCAGCCACAGGATTTTCATGCTACTGGATAAGCATGACCTGGGTGATGGGTGGCTGTTACACAAGTCCTTCTGTGACCAAGGAGAAAGGGGCATGGGTTTCTTTGCTCTTAAACAACTTGGCCTTTGTGAGTTGATGCTACCTAGAACTACACAAGTCAACTAGAGCATTGCTTCAGATGTGGGTGTGCAAAAGTAGCTTAGTCTTAGGCCTTAACATGTCTTTCACCTCAGACTTAACCTTTTTGATCTAGTTTGTTTGTTTCCTCCACCTTTAGCTTCATATATGTATCCTTTCTTACCCAAGAACTGGTAGGATAGTGAACCTTAAAGCAATTCAATATTTTTCCCATGAATATGCCTCCTTGGTAATTTAAAAAACAAAACTGATTTCTTGAATAATAATTACTGATAGGTAGTATTATATTATATATAGTACTTATATATTACTTATATAATACTGTATAATACTTTATTCACTGGTGATCATTTAGTGAGAGGAAATGAAATCAGTATCTCTATAGCTAGAGCATGTTTATTTTGAATGGCTTTTTGGAAACTGATTTCATTGAATGGAAGGCTTATTCACTTCATATTCTTTAAAAACCTAAAGTTTTGGCTGTACAATTAGACAAACTATAGTTGGTTTCTGAATTATGTATTTACTAGGAATAAAAAAGTTGGAGGAACAGGGTGTTATTTGTCAATTAACCTTCAGAAGGTGATCTTTTATTTCAGCCAGTGATGAAATATAAATATTTACAAAGGGACAAAAGTTAATTCATAACAGCTTTGCATTTCTTGAAGTGTTCAGCCCTGTTCAGGAAAAGACTGTCAACATTCAAATGGAATATGCAGTACGTGCACGTGGGATTTATTGGCATGGTCATTTTTTGGGCTTTCCTTAGAGACTGCTAAATGGTATTAATATTGGTCACTCTTAGACAGTAAGTTACTCTAACTTTTATGTTAGCTGTTAAATGCTTGAAGTAGTTTGTTGGTTAGAGACGTTTGATGTTTCAGTTGGGACAGGCTCCATAGCCTCTTTCTGGGGCATTGTGGAGAGACTGTGCCGTCATAGTTTAGAAGTGCACCGTGACATTACTGTTAAAAGTTGCTTTGTTACTCAGTTTTTGGACAGGACTTGAATCTAAGCTCACACTGTGCCCAGCTCACTCATGTTCAGTTACACACTGTGATGAGATGTTGGAACTCCTATGATGTGTCAAAATATGGCCAGCCTGGGAGGGAAACACTTTGATCCTGGAGGCTCAAGCCCAGGAAAGAAGGGATAGCAGAGAGAAGAGGGTCGGCAGGAATGGCTCATCTGGTTCACAACCCGCTTTCCTTCTTGCTCTTGAGGGAGCAGGACAGGGTCACTGATTTGCTTGGTGAAATGATCTGCGGGTTAAGTTCTGGCAGGCTGGATTTGACTTTTGGGGTGTGTTGGATAAACTACCTTCTGCAGGGTATCTAGACATTCCTGCCACTAGTTTGTTGACTGTAATGCCTTATTGAAACAAAGATAAAACATTGCTATGGTCAATGGTTAACATGCACACCTGCTTGTATGCACCTGGTACACTATTATTACTCTGAAAGAACCATTAGGATATAGTTTTTACACTGAGCCTCCACTCTTAGACATGAGAGCCAGCAAAAGGTCATGTTAACACTTAGGGCAATTCTTTGCATAGGTTTATGAAGTGTTTCGTGGGTTTATTGTTGGGGGAGTAGAAAATTCTGCTTTGTGTGTTTATATGCATATGTTTCTTAATGAGCTAGTAATTTTTTTCGGTGAAAAAGTTGAGATGATTCCAACACAAGTGTAAGAGGCTGGGAATGTGTTCTTGTCTAGCTCTAAGAGGTTGAAAAGTAACTTTATTTAGAATAATGTTTCCCTTCCTAGAAATTGAATATTTGTCAACAAGATAATATATTTGTCTGATGAAATTCGTGTTATATTGGTGTATGCAGTAGCTTTGAATCTTAAGATTCCTCCTTAAAAATTAAGAAAATGGAAAGCTGATACAGCTTTTGATGAAATTTAGCGTAAATAAGTTTTATGGAGGGTAGCCCATGCTTACTTTACATTCTATGTGCAGGTAATTAATTGGTGATAATCAAGTTCAGATGACTTGAAGTTTAACACAAGTATTTTTTTGACTAGGAGAGTACTTCAGTCGTTTCCTAAATAAAATGTGCTTTGAGAAATCCCTTTTTTATGTCTGCCTACCTGCCCACTACTGTTGTGCAAGTAGTACTCAGCTCTGTGAAAATCCTGATTAACAGAGACTGGCCTATTTAGCAGTGATTAGCAGGTGAAACAATACCTTCCTTAAGAGATGCAGAAGTGATAAGCCTATCATGTTTGGGGTCTGGGAGTACAGGTTAAGTAAAATACCTCTGAGTTTTTCTTTCCTCTTTTGTAGTAAGACAATGAAAGCAAACTCAGAGTGAAATCATCACTGACTGCTGCACCACATTCAGTATGGGCATATCATTCCATTTAAAAAACCCAACCAAACAACAAAGGTACTTGACACTTTAAAAATGCTTCTCTGATTTCCATTTTGAAAGCCAGAAACTTCTTCTGCCCTCATCCATTAAAACCTGTTTTACTGTTCCCAGCGCATGGTTTCTCTGATGGTCAGAGACTTCTGCCTGGCAAAATGGCCCCACCGACTGGTTTGTTAAGCCATGTCCAGACAGGCATGGCATTGCCTGAAAACTCGGGGGAGGTATTACCTGATAATGTCCTGTCACCTCTGGTGCTTTGTTGATGATAGCCTGCAGAGGAATAAATGCAGGTTCTAGCATGAAAACTGGCCCTCTTAAGTTGTTTCGTCCTGCAGATAACAGGCCTGTCTTCCTTGCTCTTCATTGATTTAATTCTACTCAGCCATTCTCCAACTGGTTTTGTGAACTGCGGCACGGTCTGTTCGCAACCATTTGATCTAATAGGCTGTGATGAGGGTTTGGTACTTGAAAAACCTTTTTGTCAGAGCTGATGACAGTGGCTAATCAACAATTCATAAATGCTTTCTTCAAAGTAGTATTTGGTCTTCTCCCCGAGCAGAGTACAGCATGTCGAACAAAGGGTGAGTGCGTAGGTGCATCTTCTCACCTTCAGTCTGCCCATAGGTCTGCTTTGCCCTGGTAGCCATAGGTGGCTGCACTAAGTGGGTAAGGTGTGTGGTGGCCCCCTCAGTCTGGGTGTCAGCCTGGGGACTGAAAAAAATCCTTCCTTCCCCTAAACACCTCTACACTTCAGGATAGCATCTTTGAAGCTTGTGTTCTCTTTTGCCTTGTAGTTTTGGTAAATATCCCCATGTCCCCACCCAAATCCTGATTAATGGATTAAGTGAAGTGATGGGCAGATGAGCAGTACTGCTGAACTGTTTCCCTGCTGTTCTCTGGCAGTCTTTCAGTATGTCTTAACAGAGCATCTGATGCTCTGTGTATTCATTCTCCATTGTTCCTTTTGCTGTTGGTTCGTTTCTTTTTAAAAAATGATGCATCCAGGCATATTGAAAAATAAAAGACTGCTGCTCTATGCAGGCTCCCAGTATGATATCAAGCTGCTCAAAGTTCTTGCTTCTTCCTGGTTTTCTCAATCTAAAAATTTGATTGGCTTAGTAAATCCATCCCCAAAAAAGTGAGATACGAATCTGTTCCTCAAAGACATATCAGGAGCTCGGGAACATCAGTTGTCTGGTTCTAATGCTGTAATGAGAAACTTCGCAAAAAGCTGAAGCTATTCAGAAGGATCTGAAAACTGTACTTATGTAAAATCATGGCTTCTGTCAGAACCTGCAATAAATAATAGAAGCCGCGGAAGGAGCCTCTGAAGTACAAATGCCCTGGGTAGAACAGGTACAGAGACAAGGCAGGAGACCAACTGATAATAATTGAAAATAACCACCTTTGCTTAGAGTTAAATTCTCAGTGAATCCAGCTGATTTAGCTGTGAGGCAGGAGGGGGCAAGATTACTACTGGTAGCTGGCATAAGGTCACTGGACGCTTTCTAAAAAGGATACTATACAGCAGTTACTTTCAGACTTTTTCAGTTTAGAGATCACTTCAAAGTAAACTTGGCTCATATCTGCTGTTCCTTCATGGTTACTAGGAGCTGACTGGTCTATTGGACTGAAATAATTGAGGAACAAATTAGAGCTGAGACAGTCCTGTGCATCTCATGCAAAAGATAGAATAGGGAATGGGCTCTATTTCTTCTTGGTTTTAGCTTTGGAGAGTTGAAGAAGAACAAACAGGTTCAATAAGGCTGAGGTAAGCTGTTCTAACACTTTCAGGATATGGTTCTGTATAAAATCCATTATGTACTTGGGTAACACCTTCAGTTCTTACTATTGAATAGGGTGTGCTCCCAGAAATAATGGTACTATAAGTACTAATACTTGCTTTATGGAAGAAGGATGTTCACATGTATCCTTCCTAGGAATTTTACTCTTGAGTGGTTCTGTACAGAGAATCAAAACAAATTGTAAACCTGTAAACAAAAATCTGTGTAAACACAGCTTCCACAATACATATGATTCCTGCTTAAAAAAAATATGGGGCAAACAAGTTCTATTATTTTAAATTTAGAGTGGCTGTTTGTTACTAGTTTTCATTTATGGAAAGTACTAATGAAGTACTGAAGATTGCCATAAATAAATACAAGTTTTATTTGGAAAGAAAAGTCACTTTTGAGAGACAGCTGAATTGTATTTGTGATTACACTTATGTCTTGATCCATATCATGCAGGAGACATATTCAATGATCTTTTTTTTTACCTTGTCATAGTAGATTTCTTAGTAGAGCTCTGTTAAGGGATCTGGTTTTATAGCATCTGCTTCCTCATCTGATAAAAACTGATAATTAGTTTTGTTTTCAAGGTTTTATACATTCGTGATTCAGAGTGATTCCCATGTCAGCAGACTTTAATGTGGAAGGGCTAATTCATATCACAAGTGAGTGAGAAGCAGTACCAGAAAGGCAGGAGGGAAAGCATCCACTGGGGATCATAGTGCTTTGCAGAGACGTCTTCTTCCTGTAGGAGCAGTAAACTTGTTTGCATCGTGACTGAATTGCACGTGGTCTTGCAGTGTCTTCTTACCAACATAAAACCTTATTTCTAAGTGTGTTGCCTGTCCCTAAGGAAGAGTTCCAACATGATTAGTGATGTGCAATCACATCTTTTGAGTAAGACAATTAATGCTCTTCTATCACAAGTAAAAACCACGTATATGGTCCAGCACTCAAATGTTCCAGGAAGATTGTAGTCTTTTGATCTTGTTTTAGTGATAGCAGGATATGTTTAAAGAAATTTTCTGTACTAAGAGAAAATGTTTTGTGGCAGAAACAATTGTGACTTTCATCTGGTTTGATCAGGATTCATTTCACCTCTTTTTAGCAACTTAATGGAGCTGCTTAAGTGAGAAGCTGTGCTTCTGGCAGGAACCTGTCTGATGGATGACAGCAAATCCTACCTAAAGGAGAGTCAGCCCAGTAACCCAGAGCTGCGCTCTGACAGGCCCGCCTTCTTTCATTAGCTATGTACAAAGGCTACTGCAAGTAGGGTGACTAATTATGTGTCTGTAGCTAGATGTGATGAATCTGGGCATGAGACTCTATTTCTGATAGGCAGGAGAAATTGTAGAGCTCTGTTAGGTGATAATACATAACAAAATTGCTTTGTTTGCTATTAGAAAGTTCTTCAGAGTTGGTGAGTTGACCTAAACTGTTTTTTCAGTTTTGTCCTTTGACAGGGAATGAGCATGTGGTTGTGGTGATTATAGTTCTTCAGTTGAATCTGTTGGTATTAAGGATACAAGGCAACCATGAAAGATGTGTGAAGAAAATACTACTTTAAATGCAAGTTTAATTTCTTACCCTTCCTTGAGAAATTGTTTTGGTTGTTTGAACCTATTCTGCTCCCAGGTGGCTAGGTGCTCTTTCACGGCTGAATTATGCCTGTGTGGACAACTAATGCATTGGCACCAATAACTGAGTACTCACAAGGCCCTAGTTATTCTCCAAATCAAAGGAGAAGATAATGAAGAAAGTTATAACATGACTGGTGTCATCAGGGTGGTAATTTGCAAAGGTGATGTCGAAATAAAGTCGTTAGTGGTATTGCATGATGCATAGGCGCTTGCTTTTATAAAGTATTGCATGAGGGTTCATCCTGCAGATTTTGAGTGCAAGTGGTCATTAGTGTGTGACACCTAGCTTGTCTAAATAGCAAAGCCGTTGTCCTCTTGTCACGTTTAATTTTCAAATACATCATTTAGTAAACACAGTAATATGGATATCAAAATATGGATTTTTTTTTCACACTTAAAAAGGGTGAACAAAATTTATGAATTACTTTTTTTAGGAGAATTACTGAAGTTTGGATTGCTATCTTGATACTGTAAACCTGCAATAAGTGGCAATGTCAAGGGTTCCCACCCCACCTCCTCCTGGGGAGATGTCCAGTGGACCTGTGGCTGAAAGCTGGTGTTACACACAGGTAATCTACATAAATTCCAATGGCTTTATTTTCTAGTCATAATTATAATTTAAAAGAATACCTAAGTTTATTGAGTTGTGCTGACAGTTTAACTAGTGCTCATAGTTAATGCTTGATATTTAAGTTAAATTTTATTGACATTTTCTACATCTTTTGTTCAGGTTAAAGTAGTAAAATTTTCCTACATGTGGACCATTAATAACTTCAGTTTTTGCCGAGAAGAAATGGGTGAAGTTTTAAAGAGTTCTACCTTTTCATCAGGGCCAAATGATAAAATGAAGTGGTAAGGTCTTTATTCTAGCAACTCTGTATTGTTTTTTTCCACTCACAAAGTTATAAAGCTAAATTGCAAATAAATGTTAAAACTCGGACTATAGGTACAGATTGATTCTAATTTCAAAGTTTCAACAGTCATAAGGGAAACATTTGTTTCGGTATCATTGTATCTTATAAAAATATTTCTGAATTTATTCTGGGTATGGTTTAAAATGTACAATTTCTGCATTTCTTTCAGGTGCCTGAGAGTGAATCCAAAGGGATTAGACGATGAAAGCAAAGACTACCTGTCATTATATTTGCTTTTAGTCAGTTGTCCAAAAAGTGAAGTCAGAGCAAAATTCAAATTTTCCCTGCTGAATGCTAAAAGAGAAGAAACAAAAGCAATGGGTAAGGGAATCTTAATGTATTGCGTGTGGATTTGCAAGAACATTCCCCCAAAAATCAATGTAATTTTTTTCAGTTGAGAACAGAATTTAATATTGAGGTAAACTTTAAAATATCTCTTTTTAATATCCTTTTAGAAACATAATTAAAAATCTTGTTCACGTTTCATACATTTCTGATCACTGAGTTATGTTAATTCTATCCCGAGCAGTATAAATTACAGCGTATTACTAACTGTTGTCACTCCAGATTCTTGTCACTTAGATTTTCTAGCAGATTATTCTTGCTTCCTGTTAGTAGGGGTGTACTTGCTTGTTTCTAGCTACAGTGGAAGTAAGTGTTTGATTTCCATAGTTAATTAGGATAAACATGCATGGTTGTGTTTTTAGACACTCCTTTACAATGTTTTGGTCTATTTCATCTGCTTTACACTGTAATCAGTTTAAAAACATGAGCCATGTACCCAAGGAGTTGGAAGACTTTGAAATAATTGGTGATTTGATTTAATTGCCTTCTTGGTATGAAAATTGCATGGGCTCTTAGTTTCAAACTTAAAAGCACAGCCTTCATTGGAAACACTTTTTGTGAAAGCTGCAATTCTCATGAAAATGTGTAATTTAATACTGGTCTGCACTGAGTTTGTGCTGTTGCTAGTCCTGTATATGAAGAATCTGTCTACTTTTCTTCCCTCCTCCTACTCCAGGACTTGGGAGATCTTGCAGGGTCTGTTCTGTTGCAAGTTCTGAATTTCTTGGAAGAATCTATAGCTCTCCAGTACTCATACCCAAAGTTCATGCTACTTTCTCCTTATGTATCTAGGCCTACTTGTAATCTTTGAAGTAAATCCACAAAACAGAGTTCAAATCTAAAAATTAAATGTTTGGACTTTTTGAAAGGAAAGTAAATGCATATATTTCACTTTGTCCTCTTCCACTGATGGAGTTGGTTGCTTCAATCCCTGCAAGACTCCTGGTTCTGGAGCTTATGTGAACAAAGCTTCACTTTTATACATTTGGTAGATCATGGCTTTTGGCTTGAGACAGCCTTCCAGTCCAGTAGTGGATTGGTGTATGCATTTAAATGGAACTGTGGTGTGTGCATTAAAAAATATTTTAATAATCATAGAATCACAGAATTGTTGAGGTTGTAAGGGACTTCTGGAGGTTGTCTAGTCCAAACCCCCTGCTGAAAGCCAGGTCAACTAGAGCAGTTTGCTTGGAACCTTGTGCTTTGAATATCTCCAAGGATGGAGACTCCACAACTTACCTGGGCAATGCATTCTAGTGCTTAACTAGATGCTGCTGGTCCTCTTTTGCCTTAAAGGTTCGTTGCTGGCTCTTGTTCATTTGTTGTCCACCAGGATCCCAATCATCAGTCATCTATTTTCTTCCTGATCAGTAGGTTTGTAGCAGACACTGAGCACAGCGTTGCTCCTGTTGGCCTGCCCTCTAATCCGGACCCATAAATCCTCAGCTGGCTCATTGTCCATTTCAAGGCAGAGCTCTGCCCACTCCTGCTGTTCTCACGTAAAGGGCAGCTCCCTCGCCTCACCTTCCTGGCCTGGCTTCCCGAAAGAGCCTGTACCTGTTCACGGCAGTACTCCAGCCACACATCCCACCATGTCTCTGTGAGGCCAAGGGAAATGGTAGCCCTGCAACTGCACACAGAACTTGAATTCCTTCTGTTTCTTCCCCATGCTGTGTACATGAGTTTACAGGCGCTTCAGAGAGGCACTCCTGAAGATTATTTGTTAAGCGTTACTTTAAATGCTAAAAATCACAAGGTGCTAAAACCCCCAAATCCTATGAGTAGATGTGTCTTCGGTTTCTGCAATAGTAGTTGTCCTGTATTTGGCACTACAGGAATTATAAGCATCTTTTCATTTTGGGAAATTGCCAACAGAAATCTTATTTCTTGGACTTTCTAGCCATTTACCATCTGCTTCTGGAGATGTTGTGTTTTTATTTATACAGTATAATGATGCCTCACTTCAGATGTCCTTTGTAAATTGGTAATTCATGCATAGACTGCTGTTTCAAGTGATGAAGCTGTGTATAAAATAGGTAACGAACTAACATTTGTAACTTTATTAGAAGAAAAATACATTTACACTTTTTTGCCGCTTTATTTTTGTGGTTTTGTGTACTTAAATTACTACTGATCACTTAATTTCAGCAAGTTAACACTGGTTGCTGATAGTAGTAAAATCTAAGTCTGCAGAATAAAGAATTGGGCTGAATCTACAGAAGAAATTTTTTACCCAATTTTAAAAATGCCATTTTCTGATTTGATTTTTTTCATTCAATTTCATGAGGTTTGTTGTGAGTTTTTGGCAAGTTGGTAAAAATGTGAAAACACTAGTCCAGACGCCAAACAATATTTTTTAAAATGGCAGTTTTTCTTCCTTGGCATACAGATTTAAAAATGTGAACAGTGTTCTATGTTTGTTCTGTTGTCCTCAAAGCCCACGCTGCACTTCAGTAAGTGCATTTCCCTCTGCTTCTGTGCATGTCATGGTTTAACCTCAGCCGGCAGCCAAGTACCACCCAGCCACTCACTCGCCTCCCTCGCAGTGGGATGGGGGAGAGAATCGGAAGGGTAAAAGTGAGAAAACTTGTGGGTTCAGATAAAGACAGTTTAATAGGGAAAGCAAAAGCTGTGCACGCAAGCAAAGCAAACCGAGGAATTCATTCAGCAGTTCCCATGGGCAGGCAGGTGTTCAGCCACCTCCAGGACAGCAGGGCTCCGATACGCCTGATGGTGACTTGGGAAAACAAACGCCATCACTCCCAATGTCCCCCCTTCCTCCTTCTTCCCCCAGATTTACGTACTGACCATGACGTCCTATGGTCTGGAACATCCCTTGGGTCAGTTGGGGTCAGCTGTCCCGGCTGTGTCCCCTCCAACTCCTTGTGCCCCCCCAGCCTCCTCGCTGGTGGGGTGGGGGGAGAAGCAGAAAAGCCCTTGGCTCTGGGTAAGCACTGCTCAGCAGTAATGAAAACATCCCTGAGTTATCAGCACTGTTTCCAGCACAAATCCAAAACATAGCCCCATGCTACCTGCTATGAGAAAAATTAACTCTACTTCAGCCAAAACCAGCACAGCTCTGCATGGGTAAAGGATTTTTTGTTTGAATTATGTGAGTGTAATAAGGTGAAAGGGATAGACACACGTGCTGCAGTGTCAGTTCCTGGGTTGTTCTTTGTATTAAAAAAATACAATCAAAACCTGTAAAACATTTTGCTTGATCTAATTCTGGTGAAAAGCTGTTATGAATATCATTTCTCCAGCTATTGGCAGTGAGGACAAAATATTATACATGTATGTTTTCAAACATAAACAGTGTGTTATGTGGTCAAGTCTGTTTCAGTGATGCTGCTAAGTTAACCAGTGTAGGGAAGTCTCACTTTCCTGATGTCTTTATTTTGGACATTGTAGAAATGGTATTTTAACGGATTCTGTCATGAAAAATACTTTGCTTTTATAACAAACTTCTGGAGAGCAATTTAGAAGTTGAATTCAGAAGGCTAGTATCTATCCATACAGCATATGAAATGGTGACATGTTTCTTGCCCAGCTTTTTTGAAATGAAAGCTCTTAGAGAACTATTCTTGAGATTCCTCCCCTCCCAGTCTTATTTCAGAAGTATTCTTGCTCTCTTTATTTTGAATGATCTTTCTAAATATTCAGAATGTGGTTTATTCTACATATATTCTCAAAGCCATTCCCGAATAACCTCCTTCCCATGTTTTAGTTCCATGTAAAAGTATATGGTGTTCTTTCCTGTGGTTCAGTTTGTGGAACAAGTGGCCACCTTACAGTAAACCTGCAATGTAAAATAGCTAATCTTACTGAATTACATGTATTTGCACTAATATGACCTTGGGAACCCTTTTGCTGGGCTGTGACCATTCAAACTGGAAAAAAAGGTTTGTGTGGTCACAGCAAATCTGATGGATAAAAAAAAAATTCTCATAACTATGGCTAAAAATGTAAATATAAACAATATCTTTTTATGACCAAAAAAGTAGTTTGTTACTGAAAGCTTTTATTTCTGTTTTGCTTTTTTAATGCTTTTGCTGTATTTCAAAATAATTTCAACCTGTGAAACAAGATTTTCCATTTCAGGAAGAAGTCAAAACAGATTTTTATGACAACTGCAGAAGTGTTGTCAGAATGCATTTGTGATGACAAATTCATTGTAATGGTACTTCCCTGTGAACAATTTCTGTTTTGACACATTGGCATTGTTAAACATTTAACTGAAAAACTCCTCTCTTGCTGGATGGTGCCTAAGATAACATCTAAGGAGATTATATGGTTTGAATTGCAAATTGTGCTCTACTAAGTTCTATCAAGTGTTTTATAAAATAACACTGTTATAACATTTAGAAAACCCAGAACTGATTAAAACTTTTTTTAAAATGACACATGATCCAAATGTGTTAAATTGATTCATTTTTTGATTAACACTTAGCCTTAGTATAGAATTCAGGTGTTATTTGTTAATATTTTTATTTAACTTACTTATTTGTACATAACTTTTTTATCAGAAAGCCAAAGAGCATATCGATTTGTGCAAGGCAAGGACTGGGGTTTTAAGAAATTCATCCGAAGAGATTTTTTACTGGATGAAGCTAATGGTCTTCTACCAGATGACAAGCTTACCTTATTTTGTGAGGTGGGTATAAGTTTTTAAGTGGTAAACTTTTAACATAAAATGTTTTCTGCTGTAATGAGTAGATGTTTATGTTGATTTAAACAGTAATATGCTATAAAAGTTGTCTTCTGTTAGCTATAAAAATGGTAAAATACACATTTACTTGTTTTGTCTGCATTGTATTTTGTTTTCTTTTTTGATATGCTTATACTGAAGTGTAGAATGAGTCTGAATTGATCACTTGTAAACTGTTGGGCTTTTCCATTAATCTGCCAGGATTACATTAGAATCGACTGAAGAATTATTTATGCAAAAGGTGGCTGGTACGTGCTGTCTGTAGAAGTACTGTAGAAGTACTGAGGTCACTTTTATTTAAAGAAATTGTATTTGGAATTATAGGATTGTTTTTCACTGGATAAGCAACAGGAAATGTCTACATGCTGGCTCACATTATTTAAAAAAAACTAATTGTCAGAATCTATATTCCTGTAATATTATAATCAATGGCTTTAACCAATGAACAGGTCTTTCCAGTAAATGAAACACTTTTATAGTTAATTGTTACATTTTGTTTTCTGAACAAATGCAAGTATCCTGTAGAAGCACTGCCTAATACTGAGAATTAATATCAAGAGCTGTGGTGTAAATTTAATGTTATGGTGTATTATGGGTCACTTTTAGAATATTAGTTATGTTGGTAATGTAAATTGTCATATTAAAATTCAGTAAAACGCTTACACAATGTTAAAAATGGAAACTAGAGAAAGTTGCAGTGTAAGTACAGTGTATGTTAAATATACATTGGCTGGTTATCTTTGCTGCCATAAAGTGATTAGTGACTTAGGAGGATGATAGATGCTCTAACTGCTAATAACTTTGCTTTGATCTGTGTATTTACAGGAAATGTGTAAAATTGTCTTGGCAAGATTACAATTTAATTATATGTCATTATGCTGTGTAGGAAGAATAATTGAAATGTGGCCCCTGAGACTAGATATTGCAAATATAGTGCATCTTATTTTCACTTAAACAAGTTAAATTAGCTGCATGATAAATTTGTTATGAATACAATTATTTGGGTGATAAAAGCAGATGTAACAAGTTTTTTATGGTTCTATAAAGATACTTTTGAGTATTTCCTCATTTTAAGTTTTCCTCATAATGAATACTTTGATGTAAATGAACAGCTCTTCCAAAAACAAATAATATTTTGAAATAGGTCACTATCTAATTTTTATGTATAAAGTTTGGTTAAAAAAAAGAATGAACTAATACTGAATTTTCCAGAGAGAAATATTGTTGTTTAAATTTTGATGCTAATCTTTAAATACAACTGTTTCCCTACAAAACTTCTCAATATTTTAATGAGTGGCTTTTGTGAAGTGTTTGACCTACCCTGATTATAAATGCTGAAGGAAGTACAACATTTAGTTATGCACAGTGAGAATGTTAAAATAAATTCTGGCTTGTTCCAGGCTAAAGCAAACAAAATTGGAAATCCAGATAATTTTAAAATTTGTTTATTCTGATGTGTTCTTCTAGCTCTTCAGCTGTCATTAAAAGTAACAGGTGTTGTTAGAAGGACCTGTTTCTATAGACAAGTCTGAAGTTTTTGTCCTTGTAAAACTTAACTGTAAGTTCTAATTTCTGTGTTTGCCTTCCTACTTGTTATCCTAGTTGGAAGAGTGACTTAACCACTTCTTAAAACTGTATTGCACTTGGCTTGATGAAGCTTAATGGATACAGCTAGTATTTAGTAAAGGTCACCAAGTACCAACTGTGCTGGTTGGGTTGTCTTTTCTCCCTGTTGGGTTGCAGAAGGATTATTTATTTAGTCTTCCATAGCAGCAAAGGTATTCTTTTTATGTTGCCAGATGTTCTTAAGGTCAGTTGGATATGTCCTTGGATTGGAAACTGAAGGGTTGTTAGGTTAAACACTTCACAAAGTCTAGTGTTGCCACTGGCAAGTGACCTATTGATTCAATACGACATCATAATTTTATTTTTTTAAGCAAGCTGATCTGTTTCATTTAGTTCTCACTTTCCATATAATCTGAAATTACTGAAGCCTTGAAGTATTTTAATTTGCTAATAGAATAGTAGATTGTCTGTAGGGATGTTTTTCCTACAGATCTCTTTCACAGATCTCTTGCCTAGTTTAGGTTGGGAGAATAGTCTAGAGTATCACTTACATCATCTTTACTATTAGACTTCCACAGACTCAGACCCAAGAAAATGATACACATTATCCATGTTAACTGTCATCACACTCAGAACTTGTTCAAGTCCTAGTTTGTACATTTTTATACACCCTTACACATGAAGGCATGCAATGCAAACAGGGCCTGTGCCCCTAAAGTGTGTATGCCGTGCAAAAGCTGCATGTTTGATAGCTTTCTAAGAACTAAAGTAAATCAGACCTTGTGGAGTACCTGGAAATCCTGACTAGATTGCTACCACTCTAAGATAGGTTGTTTGCTGTTAGTTCTAGCATCTTCTCATCATCCTGCCGTTTAGTGAAGAAATACCTTCACTCTTGCGAGTGATTTTATAATCACAACTCTAAGGTGCCTGAAGTAAGGATTTTTATCAGGTGTTGAGACAGTCATAAAACATTCACTTTTAGCCTAAGATGAGTTTTCAATAGTTATGTGGGATTAACTTGATTGGATTTCAGCTTGATTTAAATACATTAAAAAAAGAGAATGCACTTGATTTTTAAACATACCATCTGGACAAGTGAGATATGAAATACCAGACCCCTCTAAGTGTTTGTATTTAGAATCTTTAAAAGTTGTTACTATCTATAGACAATACATGCCAGGCCACTCAGTTGTAGGAGACTTGAATTAAAATTTGGCTTTGATTATATCTTAAAAGGATGGCTCATAGCAAATTGTGTTGCATGACTATCAATATATATTGGAAACCATTCTAAAATAGAAGCTTGGAACATCAGAGATCAGTTTATGTACACGTAAAGAATGGCGTAGGTGACCTTCCTAGGCACTGTCTATAGCTAACGAGGATGCTGTGCGGACAACTCGGATCGTGAACTGAGTCAAGTCTCTGGAGAAGCAGAACTCTCCTTTGCAAACAGAAGATTAGCTTTGCTAAGCTATAACTACATTTGAGTGTATGTATATCTCCTGAAATCACTCTGTGTGTATGAAAACTGTGAAATAGAGTACACAATAGCTCTATAGATTTTTCAATCTTATGAATGTATAGTCTTAGTTTGAAAATGAAATTTTTGCAGTGCTTTGGGGTATTTTTTTTTCCTTTAAAAGGTGGAAGAATATAAAGGAATTTCTTATAATCACAAGGCGGTATGGGATGAAACAGGGAATTAGGCAATGATTCAAATCCCCAAGCTGCTGTTTTAATTGGATCATCCTCCTCTTCTGATCTGGAGTTTGGTTTGCAGTGCTCTGACTTTCTGTGAAGCTAAGCTGTGCTATTTTTGCTTTATGCCAGATTTATTCCAGATGCTGTGCCTCTGGAAATCAAAGCACTGATCTTAAGAGTATCAGCATTTTCTCTTAATATATAATCCTTATTTTCTGTATTTGGGAGATCCAGTGATCAAGATCTTGTAGTATGGCTCTTTTCTTCATTATGAAGGTTTTATTCTCAGGTGTGTGCTCTTGGACAACAGAAGTAAAATCTGCAGAGCTCTTCTGTTTTCCCAACATACTGATTAAAAGGACTTAATATGTAAAGATATCTGAAAAAAGCAAGTAAGAACGCTACTGTCCTGTTTACTACGTATGTGAAAGACTTAAACATGGGGAATAATAGCAATATATTCACATCAGATGCACATATTTCACAGCTTTCTTAACTAGTTCTGTACTGTAAGCGTGCATTTCATTATTGAAGTTACCCACTACATCGTATATTTCATTGACTTACATTTCTGAAATAATAACTTTTAATCTTGTTTGGAAGACAATCACTTGTGATTCCTGCCTCAGCTGGACATGGTAAAATGAAATAATGAAGAAGCTATGTTACTTGCACTTAGTTTGCATTATGACATTGCAGGTTAAGTATGAATTTACTGTAATTAAAATTAGGAATATCATACTAATCAAAACTTCTGTACTTTTCTGTCACCTTGTGATCCCGATGATCTGTTTCAAACTTTATATTGTATATATTTTACTTAAATGTGTGAAGAGTATTGAACTGTTAATTTATCTCTGAAACAGCATTAACTTTTATTTTTTGATCCCACTGGTATCCCAAGAACCATATCTGTCCTTGACTTATTTACTTTGGCATTTCTATCAGGTGGCATGTGGTATTGTGCTCTTTCTTTTTGTTTTGATTGGATAAATACACAATGTTAGAGTCTCTAAGTAAAGCCCTATTTGTTTTATGTTACTTAAAAGTAAACTGTAAACCATTAGTTTATGGTTCTGGCCTAATGCAAGAAACACCGCTGTTTTTGCTTTGCAATTGCTGAACTTGTAGCAATAGGTACTGTAATTTAATTAATGGCATTCAGTTATGAAGGAGTTGTCTTGCTGTGATTTTCTGTTAGGTAAGCGTGGTCCAAGACTCAGTAAATATATCAGGACAGTCTAATACAAACACTTTGAAGGTACCTGAATGTCGACTAGCAGAAGATTTAGGGAATCTCTGGGAAACAACAAGATTTACAGATTGCAGTTTTTATGTAGGAGGACAAGAATTCAAAGCTCATAAATCTGTCCTTGCAGGTACTTTCTACTTTTGTATTGCTATTATTTTGTAAATAAAATTGCTAAAAGTTTAAAATTTGATTATACTTAACATTTACTTTTCTTGCTACAGCACGATCTCCAGTTTTTAATGCAATGTTTGAACATGAAATGGAGGAAAGCAAAAAGGTAAGCCTTACTGAAAACTTTACATGTAAATATTTTTACGTTGTGAAAAAGGGAAAAGTTGCAGAAAACTTTTAAGTATTGTAAATTGAGGAAGGTAAGTACTGCATGATGGTGCATGAGTGGAGGAGGTGCTACTCCTGAATGCTCTCCTGGCGAGTTCTGTGGGAGTTTGTTTGTGTAGAAGGAACAGATAGGGCTGACCGTGGAGAGGTTCTGGAGGATTTGTTCTTTCAAGTACTTGTATCTGCCCTAGATTTTTTTTTTTTTTGTAACACTGGCTACTGATGTAATTAACCTAGTAATCTCTGCCCCTGTTTGCTTTAGTTTATACCTTCACATAAGCTGATTGGCTTGACTAAGGTTTTGCTATACTGTATGGTAGCTAGGACACAAAGAAACAACAGGTGAATTACGACTCAAATTAAGCCCTGAGGCAGTGAAGCACTCCTTTTCATTCACAGTTTCTGCAGGCACTTGACCTGTGTAAGTGTTTTGGATGGATAGTTAATCAGCACAGAGAGCTGCTTCTGCTTTTATGCACTTGGTATCTCCCACAGCAAGGAGGTGTTTGTCTTTCGTGAAGAAGAATATCTAAAATGGGTTGGTTATAGGCAGAATCCATGAAAAGGCATGGAACTGATCAGCTCACTAAAGGATTGTAATAGATGATCACTTAGTCTTGGAGGCTGCAAGAATGCCACTTGTGTGAACAAATACATCAGAGAAATATGGTGCTGTAGTACAATTGAGCTTCACAAACATGGCATTTTTCTTCCTGGCACTTCTTCAATCTGGAAACTTTCACAGGTAGAATTGTGGAATATTGGAAGCATTTTATTGGCATTTCTGGACTGAAAGAAACCCAGACATGTCCCAGCTCCAGTAATGTGCCATGCTGGGCAACTTTGCCTTCATGTTAGCAGTAAATCTCTAGTGCAGCTGTACTCCAAAATACTATATGTGGTTCAGTGTACAGGAGACCAGAACATGTACATCTTGTGTGCTGATAGCCTGTAATTTTTGTAATCCATTCAAAAGTCTGGTGCTTCCTTCCACATCTTTGACATAATTTCCTACTTTGTTAGTTGCTTGCAGGGAATACTATTAGAGGATGGGGTCAAGCATGTAATACCACAGTTTTGTTAGGACAGTGTTCAGCTACATGATGTCAGTTAGATGTGCTTCTTTGTTTGCTTCTTGGATACTGAGAATGAAACGTAAGTTGTGTTGACTCAATTTAAATCGAGCCAAAAATGGCTCACTTTGTTCTGTCTGCTGCTCTAACTTCTGATATTCCAAGCACATCATTGTTGGGTTGGAAGCTCAGAAGCACTTTTAAATATTCCTGAAACTGTGCCTTGATTTTTTTATGTACAGCCTGTGCAATAGAGTCCAGAGTTAGACATTTCTAGAAAAAAAGTTGCAATTATTTTTTATTGCCGAAGCTTTTCCAACTGATTTCTACCTGACTTTAAGAGCTACTGATTTTGATTACCTTCTGCTTAATATTGCTGAATGTTAACTTAAATTTGTAAGGATTTTGTATGATGGATGGCAAGTGAAAACTTGTAGTGTGCATGCAGATGATATTTGATATGTTCACTTTAAAGTTGTAGCTAAATTCCAGAGGCTTTTATTGATTCTTCTTCTTTCCTAGAATCGTGTAGAAATAAATGATGTAGACCCTGAAGTTTTTAAAGAAATGATGAGATTCATTTACACAGGAAAAGCACCAAACCTTGAAAAAATGGCTGACAATTTGTTGGCAGCTGCAGACAAAGTAAGTGATTGACTCCTAAGCTCTCAAACCTGATGTTTGCTTGTGGAATGTTCTTCTAACACAAAAAACCCCAAACCAAAACCTTTTTTCAGATTGATTTATATTTTGATTTTTTTAAAATATGAGAAACAGATCTCATCAGAAATGGAGGAAGATGGGAAAGAATAGACTTTATTTTTAGCAGTAAAAGGCTGATAAATCTTTCTTGACCAGGAGTGTTTCAGATATTAATTATATTTACTATCCAATTTCTTCTAGAAATTGGGGTCTATTAATGTGATTTGGAAAATCATTCTTGAATAAAATGTATCCTAGATCTTTGTATTCTTGAGAGGATTTATACAAGTGTTTGAGTTAACTGTGCTCCCTAAAGTACTGCTACTTCAGAACTTTCACCTGTTTGTCTTCCCTACAAACATAATAGTTCTAATCTTTCATTTCCTCTGTATTGGGATCTTGTCTACTCTTTAAATAGTCACTTTCTGAAATACTTTTTCTACTATGATTTTTGAGGTGAGGGGACTTATAGCAACACAGCAATTAAGGTGAGATTATTCCCTTTCATATCATAATTTACAGTTTTCTAACTTCTTGAAAACTTGACTCAATACCTTGTTTTTTTCTTCAGTGCCTTACAGCTTGAGTTGAAATTTTAGTTAGCTAGTCTCAGAGGACACACAGTTGTCTTTCCCTGAGGAGGCATAAGCAGTTTAGAATCCAGAAAATATTCACTTCAGTGTGTGTGGCAATTTCTTAAACTACCTTTGCAATTTCTGAATTGGTGTGCAATCATATCCATAAAACATTAGTGGTGACAGCTGCTGGTTTTCATAATCAATCCTAATATAAGTCATTCTAAGATAATACAAGACATCCCAGTAGTTAATTTCAAGAAACAATTATTAAGCTGCCAGAAAAAAAATTTACGTGTTCCATTTTTTCAAGATCTCTTGACCTGGCACTACCCTGGCTTTGGTGACTTACCACTCATATTCTTTTCACCTCTCATTGCCAGCATCTCATCTTCTAAAACTGATCGTGTTTTGTCAAGTTTCAGTACACCCAAGCAGGAAGGTGAAATGGTGTTATTTTGTGAATGCTGGCCTTTATTTAGGGTGTAATTAATAAATGTAGAGAACTTTACATGGTATAGTTGTATGATTGCCTGCAATACCAGGAAATAAAAATGGTGAGCTAGGAGGTCCCTATAGCTTTTTGTAACAGTTAAAAACTGCTAGAAGCTTTCTGCTGTTCCTTCTGAATGTGAAATAATAATCTAAAAATGAGTGTTCTGCATATTACCAAAGGCATTACACTGTTGTATTACCTGGTGGGTACAGATTTGTTACAATTGATATTTATTTACTCTATTTAGAGGTATCGTGAGCAGTACTATAGTAAAAAAAATAGAAGTAAAAATGCATAGGTCTAGAAACATAGAAGTTAACCTGATAATTTGACTTTTCTTAAGTGGCATTTCTTTGTTGCATAGAACAGTTGCCAATACCAATGTATTAATGGCAACCTGAATATATGCCACTTGCATGTCTAAAATTCTTTTCAGACTTAAACTGTATCTGAAGGGTGCTAAACTAAATGGAATGGGTGAGATTTCCATAGAAATGTGTACAGCTGAATGAAACCTGTTCAGACTATGACATCCTTAAAAAAGGAAGCACAGTTTATTCATGCAAAATATAATATGGGCATGTAATTATTTTACATCAATTTTCCGGTAGGCTGTGTCAAAGGTATGGAAGAAATTGAGAAATTCAGAGGTGGAGATGGGGCCAAACTTGGAACAAGCTAGTTTCAAACAGGCTAATGTATTTTCCCTTGGACAGTTTCATGAAACTTTCCATTGTATAATTTCTTGCCCCGCACTTTGCGATGTGAACCTGTCTAATGACAATTTTGATAAAGAGCCTGTGCCTGTTCCTTGCTCTTCCTCCGTAACCAAACTGAAGGAAAACAAAAACTTCTGAATGAGTTATTTTTGTTGTTTTAATAAAAGTTCTCCCAGTAAAGCATTTGATCGTTTTGTGTCAAACCTAATGCATGTCTTACCATTTGAGGACTCTTCAATGCAGCATATTGAATTTTGAATTACCTGTTTGGAAGCAGTTTGATGTTAAGCTTGGGAGACACCAAGCATTTTCATGACTGGAACTGTCTTAAAAACTGTAGAGATAATGGTAGAAAGAATGAGTTTGAAGAATGATTAGTGTAGTTTTTTCTTTTATCAGTATGCACTGGAACGGCTGAAGGTCATGTGTGAGGAAGCACTCTGTAGTAACCTCTCGGTAGAAAATGTTGCTGACATTCTTATCCTCGCAGATTTGCACAGCGCTGAACAGTTAAAAGCACAAGCAATAGACTTTATTAACAGGCAAGTAATATTTATGAGACTCTAAATATATTCGTATTTATGCTTTGTGTACCTTTTCAATATTAGCACAGTTCTCTCTTACAGGTGCAGTGTTCTTAGACAGCTTGGGTGTAAAGATGGGAAAAACTGGAATAGCAAGTAAGTTTCCCTGCCTCGCGATGTTCTGTACAAACACTGCTAAATAGACTGCAGATCTTAAGAACTGTTGCTTCATTTCCACACTACTGAGGCCAGTCACTGACTGTAAGTAAAGCAGGATTCAGCAGATGCTACCCCAGTTATGATTGTGACTTCCCTTTTAAAATGATAGGGAGAGTTAACTGCCCTCCAGTGTGAGATCATAACAATAGCTGGTTTTCATTCCTCTCCTATGGATGTATCAGCACTGTGAGATGGTGGCAGCAACCTTTATAAAAGGAAACCATTATCTTGACTAACCAGGTTTATGCCTGGAGGAGTGATAACCCCAGTGTGGTTTCAAGACTTGCTTAGGTCCATCTGAGCCTGCAGTATTTCCAAAGAAAGGAGGGCAGTTACTCTTTTTGCCTGTGGCAACATGTTTGCGCACCTTCCCGCATGCCAGCACTAGTACTCTTGAGGCCACGCAACTAGTCAGTCAGGTCCCTGACTCTGTAGGTGCTCATGCCTATGCTGGAAACATGTTGAGAATATGTGGCTCAGGCTGTAGGACTGATTGCAGCATATATTTAGAACAGCTCAAGTGAATCATGGAATAGAAGACAGCTAGCTTCACAATAGCCAGTGGTAGGCTCAAGCAGTAAAAGACAGCAGAGCACTTATTTCTTATCATCAGAACCTCCAGAGAAGTTAAAAGTTGTGTTGTACCAGTTACTTTAAAATTAGAGTGTTTCTCCTCTTAAAAAAAAAAAAAAAAAGTCTTCACAGGCCTAATGGTTGAGCATGATGTGGAAAAGGAAGGGAGTGGCAGAAAGTAAGTACTAAAAAACCAGTAGAAAAACTAATAATGATAAGTCAGAATACATAACAATGTAAACTAGTTAATGTGATCCTTCTCGAGTGGTTTGGAATTTACTGAGCTGACTTCTGTCTTGGTTGATTGCTAGTAAAGATGCTGGTCATCTTTGCTTCAGCTAAAGCATCTACAGTAAATCAGGGGAAATACTATCAGAGGGCCTGGCTTAATTTACTGACTCTGGGCACCAGGAAGTCTGAACTTCAGTATTGTTCCTCAAGGCACTTACCTTTGCTGAATTGCAGCAGAAGATTAAAGGCTTGCATTAGAAATCTGCAAAAGGTGGTGGGTTTTTTTTAGAGATAGTATAGTGTAGAGCTCAGCTCCTAACTTTATGCTTGACAGTGTTCCTGAAACAGTCTGAGGGTGCTCATGAGAGGCTTCTGAAAGTGCAGGGCAATGGAAACTTGGGATTGATGCATAAACTGTTGGTTCCAAATTACAAATTTGTCCTGTGTCAATGTGGCATGCATCCCAACTGGTGTAATATTCTTCCTGTGCAGAGTGAATTTTACACTGTTATTTCACAAAAAAGTAAATATATACATTGTTTTAAATCTCCTGGATGTCAGCATGACACTTGCTGAAATCTGTTGTTGCTTCTGTATTAGTTAAAAAACAACAGTGGCAATTGAAAGCCATTCTGAATGTAGTCAATGATCTTGTACTGAAGAAAGAGTGAATATTCTCAAGTATGCTCCACTGGTACTGAAACTGCAAGCTCCCAGTGAAGGGTTCTGTAGTCAGCCAGCTAATCTGTCTTCATTGCTTTCTGGTATATGAAGTACATAATTTTTGCTGCAGTTTCAGCTGATTCATCTTTTCATCCTTCTGTCTCCCCAAACTGAGCATGCCCTTCTCTGTAATGAGATTATCATGTCTTCCCTTGCTTTTCATCTCATTTTCTTCTAGACTTCCTCTTATTTTTATTGTTTTTCCTGAGCAATTTCAAGGCAGTTCTCTTCATACGGTGCCCAGTATTGGACACAGTTCTCTAGCTGAGCTCTTGCTGGTACTGAGTAGAGCTGAATAAGTACCCTATGTCCTACATGTGATGATACTAATATACCCAAATTGCAATTTGCTGCTACTTTCCAATGGCATCCTTACTGGCATTCATAAAGTCTGTTCTCGCCTAATACTCAACTGCTCTTCTGCAGTAGTTCTGCCTTGCCTGCTCTTCTCCACTGTGCATTTGTGCATTTGGTTTGTAAAATTTTGTGACTATTCTTAATACTTCTGTTTTCAGCCAAGCAACAGACATAATGGAAACAGCAGGCTGGAAGTCCATGATCCACTCCCACCCTCACTTAGTAGCAGAGGCCTTTCGCGCACTAGCATCTGCACAGTGTCCACAGTTTGGCATTCCACGCAAACGGCTAAAACAGTCATGAAATCTTCCATGAACTTTAGAGAAATTGAATTGACTCTACTCCTCCATGTCCAGAGGTGTTTTCACAAACCATAACAAGAGTTTTTGTTATCCTTGTCCACAGAACAGAAGCTGAAAAAGCCTATTGTTTGCTTTTCAGATGGATAATTTATGGTTTAATCCTCAGCTTTAAATTAGACTGATTACTCTAATTCACTGAAAGGCCTTAAATTATCTTCAATGACTCTCTAGTCCATATAGTCTAATGTATCTTGATTTTTGTATTATTATTTTTTAATGTGCCTTGTCTTTTTGACTAGGCTCTGCAGGATTGCACTAGCTCCATAATGCAGTAAAGTTGATAACTGAAGATTAATTTTTGAAAGGGATCTTCCATTATTTTCAGAAGAAAAAAAAAAATGATTATAGTTTGGTCCTGTGCTAACTGGAAGGTTTTAACTAGCCTCTCATTAAAAGCGCTTGAACCAGAGGCACATAACGTACCCTAGACAAGTGCTAAATATAGGGAGAGCCTGTTTACCTTCAGCGAATGCCTACAGGCTATTTATGGCAATATACTGCTTCGAACATAATTTATTTTTCATTGTGGGGGCAAATATGCAATGGTTTGGCCCAAAAGTGTATTTTCATTACAGTTTGTAATGCTTATTGTGTGTGTGTCAAAGCTGTCCAAATGGTAAAAAGAAACACAGAATAAACCTCTTGCTTGTGTTTCTTTATGGTCCATCATTAGTTTACATTTAATGCAGAACTGAACGAGAGGTAAAGAGTTCAATGTGAAAACAGAATAGTATTGTATATGGAAAAATTATATCCCACATGTATGGTTACATAGAAGAGTAAAAAGGATGCATAGAATGACCAAATGTAAATTGAAGAAATGGGCCAAATGGATTCTGAATATGCACTTTTAATGTGTAACTTTTGTATGTTGTGTGGTACATATATATTTTGCTTTTGATGAATTAATGAGGTACAGGTAATTGTGGCTTAACTTTTTAGATACATTTTAAGATGCCCACAGCCACATGGGATTTAGTTTTGTTAGAAAAGAAAGGCATGTCTTTTTAAGACTCAATTGAAGGTGGCTATTGCAAGCTTTCATATTTAAGTAACAGAATATTTTCGCTTATTTGAAAAAGGCATGTGAATGGTAAAATTTTGAAGGGATTTTTCCCGTCTTGACGTATGTGCAGAGCTTCCATTAACACCTAAGGAGGTTACGTACACATCAAGAGGAATATTTCCCTGAAATGTCAGATGGTATTTGCAAGCAGAGACTTGCTCAGTCTTGCATTTCAGTTATTGTACTAGCATTGTGGATGGTATTGAAATTCTGCATAATGTGAAAAGGATGAAACATTTGTAAACTGCTTGTCATGGGCCAGTTCTTTATTATATGAACCTTAGCTTTAATATCAACATCCTCAGTGTTTGATAGCTTTGTTTACAATTGGGAGGAAAAGTCTGCAGTAGTGCACACTCTAAATGTTTCCTGAGTTATTGCATTGAGTTTACTGTAATAGTGATAATATGCTATATTTCTTTTTTGCGAAGACTTGGGTTTAGCAGTGGGGAATGGGAGGAGATCTCACCTAATTTATAAACATATTTGCATAAGGGTTTTAGTTTGCCTATTAAAAAAAAAGTTACGCAGGGAGGAGAGGAAGAATTTCAGATTGTTTACTATCTTAAACTCTATCTCCATCCTCATTTCATTAAGATTCATCTGAATTGCTCTGAACGAAATAATTTTCAGAGGAAAGAGTATATAGTTTTATACTTTGGCATCTAGTAAACCATTAGCAAAGGTAAATTGGAAAAAATGCCCAGTCCAGTTTTGAAGAATAAAATAACCTCTAAACATCCATTTTCTTCTTACCTTCTAACTCAATCTTTATGATGGATAGAGTGTAAAATCAGAAACTTTAATAGTACATAAGGCATCAAATTATATATTTACAGAGATTTATCCTTTTATCAATTTTCAGATATTTATCTAAAATAAGGTCTCATAAGCATTCTTCACAATAAGATGTAAAGGTAATTGTTCCCTCCAAAATAGTGATGTTTTTGCTGCACTGTGTAATGCGTTAGGGCTATGTATCCTCATACTCATCACTGGTGAAACTTGCAGCTCTAACATACAAAGTGACTTGAATATTTAATGCTGTAATGATTGTCCAGTTCAGCTTGTTCTAAAGTAACAACATACAGTAATCAAATTGAAAGCTTAAGGACTTTTATGAAAACTTTGTTCTTTAGAAGCTTAATAGCACACTTTGTACCAAAAAATGTCAGGCACTGTGCTGTAATATTATCTACGTTGTAGAGCATCCACTTTTCAAGTCAGGCAGTGACATTACACTAACAGGAAAAAAAGCAAACCCATGATAATTGATCTGTTTAGATTTGATTTTATTTATTATGTATGTTTTCAAGTTCTGTCAGCTCTTAAGAAAAAGGTAAAACAGTTGCTGTATTCTTAAGTGAGTGCACTAATTATTCACCTCTTCTATTCTTTAATTAACTACATGCAGTGTTCTCACTGGAACGGGATAGCTGGTAATTACAACCTTCTTCGGATTCAGTAGCTTGTTTTTATTCCCCACATCTCAAGAGCTTGCCCTTCAAAACCTCGGTTGTCAGTTCTAAGTGCAGCAGATATAAAACTATCTAATATAATGGACAGTTTTTTCAGGCTGAAATCTTAGGGTTTTTTTCTTAGTTTTATATACAGATTAGGAATATAATGTATGAAGGTGCCATGTTTTGGCTTGCCAACACTACTCCCTCAGATATATGTGAACCACCGCTTCCATACTGTTCTGGGGAGAACCCTGCATGTGTCCTGTGTGTGCGTGCGCGTGTGTGTATGACTGTGCGGTGTTTTTTGTCAAGAATGACTTTCTAAAAATAAGGACTCAATTTGCTGTTAAAATGCTATTATGTATTTTTTTTTTTCCATTTGAACCTCTCCTAAGGAGATGCTTTGGGTGGAAGATGCTTCAATAAATAATCCTTATTTCCTAGTCCATTTACTGCATGCAGAAGTATGAACACATTGTGCCTTTTTTAGGAAACTGTTGTAATGAAGGGAAGATTTAACAGGATACAAGATCTTTTAAAAAGGTATTTTTAAAGGTGAAGGAGAATGCTATTTGATACACAATTGAGGTGGAAAAGTTACAAATTACCCCTTTGAGCTCTGTTGCATGTTAATTCTTGCTTCCTAAATTCAGTTTCACTGAGGTAGAAACAACACAAAGTGGAGTATTACAGATACAAGTTGAGTAATGGTATATTTTTGTGAAAATGTGAAAATATTTGCTGTTACAAGGTAAGTGTATGTCAAAATGTGGTAATCATGGACACAAAGTTAGTTTTACAAGTTACTCTAGTTCTGATGTTTTTCTAAATGTTGAGTATTTAGTATAAAATTCACCTTTGCACAGAAGGTCAGTAGAAGACCTACATGGAGATTATGTTCCTTTTAAATCCTCATGGCAAGTTTTCTTCTTTGGGAGAATAAAACAATGTGCAGTATTTGAAACTGTGTTTCATAAAAGACAGTGAGTTGCAAATGTGAGGTATTGCTACCTGAAATACTGTTGAATTTTACAGTTGGTTAAAATTACTAAACTTAATTGATTTATTTTTTTGTAGTTGACAAATGGAATGTTAACTGTCCTCTTTGTCCAGTGTTGAAAGCATATTTTGTGCAGAGCTTAGCTCCTTAGCTAGCAAGACACTGACTTAGTCTCATAACTTGGCTTCTGCTTACAGTAAATGGACTACGTTTGTAAAGGGAATTCACTATTTCACGTGTTTTGCAAGGAACTTCACTGTATTTGTAACCTGGTTTTTGAAGGCTTAAGATCAATGAGTCCTATTTTAGAAATTAAACCAGTGAAATGACTTAGACCTGTTTTGGGGTGGAAATGATTAAGAGAATTCAGATATGTAAACAGTTGTATCAAACCATCCAGCCTTTTTTATCAGCTGATGTTAATGGTGAAATACTTTTTGTACCTTGTTGCTGAAAATATTTTTGCATTTCAGCACATCAAGTTACAATAAAGTTGTTACTTATACAGAATGTGTCTGTGTGGCTTGTATTTGTTTTTGGTTTTTTTTAACCTGTGTATGTTCACAATGGCTACCTTTGCTTCTCTCCTTTGAGAAAGGTATTTTACCAGCAGTGTCCAGTTTTACCAGTGTAAAAGATACTGCTGTCCTTTTGGAAGCCTTTTTTGGGGGAGGATCATATTGCAGTCTTGCCCTGATCTCCAGTACCTTGGTTATTTTTCCATTTTGACACTTTCAAATAACTTAGAGCTCTGAACAGCTTATAATTTGCCTACCTGAGAGAAATGACTGCCTTTACACAGACTCTGTCAGAACCGATACTCTGTGGGAAGAAGAGTTGATCCTGTGGTAATGAAGATGGGCTTCATGATTTGTAAGAGATTTGGTTTCTTTTTCCACCTACCATTGAAAACTTGTCTTCTGTTTTTCGGGTTTGGGTTCCCCCCCCGCACCCCGTCGACAAGGAGTATGGGTATAAAATGACCACAAGAGGAATGTTGCTTGCGTTTGTTACAGGAGAAGCGATATGTAAGAATAATCTATATGGTTAGTTTGTGGGGTTTAATATGTTTATAGGTGTTTTGCTAAAATATGTAGGACTGTTAATGTGCTGCTCTATGTATTTGACTTTGGACGCACTGAACTCCAGAAAATGACGATATCAAGGTAAGTTACTTCACAAAAAGTGACACAGGCCATTTGAACAAACACAATTACCTGTCTTGTGTTATCTAGGCTATGGCAAAAATGTGGCACAGTCAACTATTGCAGTTCTTCCTAAGGTGACTTGGGTAACAAATAAGGATACAGGGCTGTCATCACAGGGCTATCTTGGGTTTCTTAGCATAGCACATCGCTGTTTTGTGTGTAGGTACATGCACAATTCTCTGCTTAAAACATACATCCCTTAAGTTACTCCGCAATGATTCAGCTTGAAGTTCTTGTGGAGTTTATATCAACAGTGGCATAACTTACACCTTCCCAGGCAGTTTCAGTAACCTCCAAGCTAAACGTGACTGGTAACCACTGTGAATGGTAAACAAAATTATCTGTGCAAGTCCAAAGTATTGAACCGAGCTTCAACTTCTAGGTAAAGAATATTAAACTTCATTATTTCTTTTTTTAGAAAGCTCTATTTTTATCCTTAGTCTTTCTGAAGTATTTTTTCTTGAGATGTTTATCTTGTCATTGTACAAAAGTTTTCTTTGTTACTCAGCGAAATGGATTCAATTAGCGTTGCTTAAAAAAAGCACCTATTTTCATTCTAAAATTAATTCTGATAGTCTTTTGTGTGGAAACTGGGCACATAAACAAAGCTTTTCCTCCTTTTAGTTGAATGCTTCTATTTAAAAAAAGTATTTTATGGTGTCAATCTCTCTGAATCTTGGTTTAACTAAAATATTACTAGTAACTTTAGCAGCTTTCTGAGAATTCTCATTTGAAGTCCAATATATGTCCTTCTCTTTCTTTAAAAGGGGAAAGCTCAGATAATGAATCTCGATTGGTAAGATATGCTATTAGAGTAAAAAGCATCTCTCACTATACAGAATTGCCAGCCCTGCCATATGCTGAAGGCATAGTTTGATGTCCTACTGAGTAGTGCCAGCTTAAGCAGTCCCCGTTACTGCCACTAGAAGAAAAGTACTTCAAAGTGCAGCCCGAGCAGTCACAGGTGAGAAATTCTGATTAAAGTGTGTCTTTGTGCCTCTTCTCCAAACTTCGTAGCTGTTACTGACTAATCGAGACAACTTGCATCTTAACTGTATCATGAGAAATTCTGAGTTATTCTAGGATCTTACCTAACTTACTGTTTTATTTAATAAAGAATTCATTAAGTTTAGCTGTGTTCTGTATGGAAGAATATAACCTTTTACTGTTAATGTTTTTCTGTGGTTTAGATAACTTCTGTTACAATCACTATTTTAGAGTATTACCCATTCCATTACAAATTTTACTTGCCACATTTATTAAGTAAATTATATTAATGATCAAACTATTTCCATTATACACAAATAACTTTGCACTTAACATTGTGATAGTATGGTAATAAAGGAAATGCTGTTAATTGCTGTTAAAATTAGAATAGTTTTGAACAGTTTATCTTTCTGCAGACTTCTTGGTAATTTTCCACTAGAGGAACATGTTTTTATTGTTGTCAGTTTTGAAGATTCCTTCTTTGTTCTCTCAGAGAAAGCTGGAAGAAATACAAGCGCAGAAGTCGAATGAAGCATTTCAGGTGTATGATGCAAAGGACTTGCTTTTTCCACTACAAGCACTGTATCTAGGCAAAAATAACCCCCAGACTCAGCTGTGACAATTCATGAGTGCTTTGGAATAGAGATGACATTCCAGTGGTTGTCAAATAACTTGTATTTTAAACAGTATGTGAAGTTGATGCTTTAAGTGTAAAATTGGGTTTCTTGTAAGTCAAGTATAAATAACAGAAATGAGCTTGTGATTTGAGACTCAGCAGGGAAGAAGTAATTTTGCAGAGTTTGCTTGGCCTTGGCTTATAGAGAAACTAACAAGAGTGTTTTGAGTTCTCTGTTAAAGTATTTTGAAGGAGACTTGGAGCTGTAGCAATATGTGGTGATCATCCTGTAAAGCAGAGAGTGGATTGGACTTCCTTTGAAAACATTCCCTGATAGTAACATTCTTGTCTTGCATTCTTAATAGAGTTTGGACCATAACAATGTTTTTGTGCAGGTTCTGTATTTCAATTAAGGGTATGTATATATAATGAGTGAAAAATCTGTGCTTTGCCAAACTTAATGCATGTTTCATGTGTTGGCAGTGATAGTCATGTAGAAAATAAATTGTACCATGTCAAACTTTGCGCTGCTGATCAGAATGGAGGCAATTTGTGCTGCATTTTAAGCAGTTACGGTTTTTGACTTCCCACATTTCTTACTGCATAGTTGACTGAGCCATTTCAGTTAATAAAGGTAAATTTGGAAGCATATGCAAAAAAATTCTAATAGGGTGACTTCTTAAAGCATAGAAGCTTTAACTGCAGGCTGACCTCCTATTTTAACCTTAATTGCCAAGAAAACTATCTAAATCTTTCATTTTTAAGTTGGTAACCTTCTGTAAGCTTTAAAATCAACTTGAATGTATTATGTACACAATTTTCTAACCCAGCTGTGTAAAGTTTATAAAGTGTTGAAATTTTAAAACAAACCACCTACTTGCTACTGAAGTATGCAACTAAAATGTTTACCTACTGTGGTCAGCAAATACTAAATCTTGCTAGGGTAGTTGCGCCATGCCCACATTAAGAGCTGTGATGTTCTCCATAGAGCCCACATTGTATGTTTTAAAAGGAAAAAAAAAAGTCCATTAAATTTTGCATCTTGTCCCTGTCAGATCTTGCAGATGAGCTCTTCCTTTCAGACATGCACGCGTGGGAGTTCTTACACTACCAAGACTTCATTTCTCCCTTAGAGCACCACTGTTTTATTGTGCTGGATCAAAAGAGTCTATACCAGTCCAATTTACCTGGGGAAGATTATCCCAGGGCAGCAAATAGAGGGACATAAAAATTTGTTTGTCTCTTTCTCTGCTGCTCTTGTAAGGACTGGCATGGGGGGAAGCACGTGCAGGGTGTGCTCGCTAAGGCTGGCTGGCTGCTTAGTTGGTTGCTGAAAGTGCACCTGAAGTTAACCAAAGCTGTTTGATCTAGGTTGCTGGGGCATCTGTGCCATGTACAGACAAACTTCTAAGCTCCCTCTTTGCTATTGCTTTATAGACACTCAAATGCTCTTGGCTGTTAACCATTAGGGCAAATAATGCCCAGAACTTGTTGCGTATTTATTGGCTTTTCTGGTCAATGTGAATTTGAGGTGAAGGTATGGAGCAGGGTGGATGTCTTTCTGAATGTAGCTTTTTCTTCAAATGCCTTGTGTTTGGGGGTTTTTTTCTATTGTTTTTAGAGTTTGGGCTGGCACATCTCAATTTAAATAAATACAAAATATCTAGTGAACCTGCAAATGCTTTATAATGAAACTTCAGCAAGTTCATTTTTCCTGATTTAAAAGAAAGTGAGATACAGATTTCTTTGTAACAGTGCCTTTTAACAAAAAATGTGTCACGTCAGATGTAGTTAATCTTGGAACAAACTAAAAGAGGGGTTAAATTGTATACTAAATTAGGAAAATCTGAAGTGTTTTACTAGTAATGCTAGAATAGCAGGCATCTACTTTTTGACAAGCTGACAGACCAGAGAATTGAAACTTAATGAATCTTAATGCTTTCTGTCATGTACTTCAATTTTCTCAAATTATTTCTCCAATTAGTTCTAGTCTTTGTGAAGGAATGATTAATGATAATTAATACATTCTTATAATTTGCATATTCAGGCTCTAGTGTTTCTAAAAAAAATTGTGAATTTGTGTATGTTGGCGAGCCAGGTTTGTCTGTTATTTCTTTGGGGTGCTGGGATTATTCAGATTTTCAGTTTTGTATTTTCAATTGAACAGAGAGAACATGGTTTAATATGCTTTTTCCACAACAAATAACCTGGACATAACCCAGGTTTTGGATCTTTTCTGTAAAGCAGTTTCTTCCTAGCTACTCTTTAGTGGATAGGTAGGGAATGTAGGGATGCAAAGCTGTCGTCGGGAGCCTTAACTCGTCTTTGAGTCTCTATCAGCTTTGGAAAACATTTAGATCTGCAAGATGGCAGAACTGGGTAAATCCTGTAGGGTGTCTGCTCTTCAGAGGTTGTTTTGGTTTCGGTTTTGGCTTGTTTGTTTGTGTTTGTTTTTGGTTTGGTTTTTTTTTTTAGAGTCTCTATATGCCTCCTTTATGTTGTCATTCTGCTTTGTCCTACTCCTAACATGCAGACATGGAGGGATTTATTCAAATAATATCATCATACAAATTTTGTGTTTAAAATGAGCAGCATGAGGTTTTGAAAGGCATTGGTTTTTTGTCTGTGTAGGAGCTCAAGCTTTCCATGCTGCTCTGCAGGTATCTAACCTTTGACTCCTTAAAAAAACCTAAAAAACAAAAAAACCCCAAACAAACAATTTTGGTTTCTGCTTAATTAGTCTTGCCTCTTCTGATACAAATGCTCATCCAGAGGGAAGAACTGAAATCAAACAAAAGTGCTTTCTCAGTAGTAGAAAAAAGGGCAAAAGGATAAAACTTCATAATAGATTGGAAGGAAGTAAAGATTCAGCTTGAAGAAATAGAACTTAATATTTGCC
This sequence comes from Buteo buteo, assembly GCF_964188355.1. Classification (NCBI taxonomy): domain Eukaryota; kingdom Metazoa; phylum Chordata; class Aves; order Accipitriformes; family Accipitridae; genus Buteo; species Buteo buteo. The sequence goes on from NC_134175.1 coordinate 47,819,669, forward strand.
AGGATAATCAGCTGAAAGATTTTTGTGCAAAGGAGATGCTTTAAAGCTACTAATGCAGAAAAATACCTTGGGGCTATAATGAACACCATGCAAATAGGACCTTGCAAAAACAAACAAGTCAGCATGACTGATTTATAGACAGGTATCACGCTAAGGTCTGAGGGGAAATGTTGCATGTTTGTACTCAGCTTTTGGTCTTGCCCAAACTACCATGTGGTTCTAGATCATCTCGGCATTCTTCCATGTCTGGGAGTACATGGGGACATGCAACATCAAGATTCAGGAGGTAAAAGTGATGATGCGTCTTCTGCGCGATGTCTGTCCTCTTTCACAGGATTGAGGAAAAATGCATGGATTTAAACAACCACAAGCCCTAAGGCGTGCAGCACCAGAAGACGGTTAAAACATAGGGCTCCCCTAGCCCACCTCATTTAAGTGCCTTAGGGAGTGGGGTGCTAGACGCAGTGTTTAAGGTGCCAAATTGCAGACGATGGTTCATTATAAATTGTCGGTGTGCTGTTCCTGGGACCGGTGCTGCCCCGTTATTGGAAGCCGAGGCTGATGCTGCCCTGCCTCTGCGTAAGAGGACTGCCCCAGCAAAGCTGCTCTCCTGCCTGCAGTCTGGAGGACAGATATTTCAGATGCTTTATTAGGATAATACATGGTTGGCAGAACATGTAAAAGCTTTTGGGTATATATAATAGGATGGGTTCTGCTCGTAACTGGGTTCGGGACTCCTAAACTGATGGTGTTTGTGGTGCTGATTAAGGTGACCAAGGAATTGGCAGGAGCGTAGGAATCGGTGTGTCTGAGCTCTGGGAGCCTGCAAGAATTCAGGGTCTCTATATCTGAAATTAGCATCTCTTTGGGCAGCTATAAAAAGGCTACTTGTTTAGACATACTTCAAAGAAATGGAGTGCTTGCGGTTTCAACTACTTTTTTTAATCAACAAATATTTCATTCTCGTTGTCTTGCCACTTGTTTAGTTAAATATATGGTGTTTACTGGGACAGTGTGCCCCAGTTATATTCACCTCTGTGAATATTCTGTACAAATTTTAATCAAAGTACTTAAGCAGAATATTGAAACTGGCTCTCTGGAAGAATTACCCCCCCCCAAAATGTTAGTATGGATCCTCAGGAAGTATTGAGTTGGGGGTTAAGCAACCAAGGGATACCCTAAGCAGGTGGCTGCAGTTTTCAAATAAGGTGATGTTCTGGGCAGTTAGAAAAAGAAACAGAGGTAAAATATGCAGGTATTTTATGACTTTATGTTAAGAGGAGGAATGGTAAGGGTCTTTTTTTTTTTTTAAGTATATAAAATAATCAGCTGTTGAGGATACTCCATGTGGTATAAAACCAAGAGCATTTCTAAGTTGGGCTCATTTTCTATAATAAATAATCCTCTCTGTGCTCTTGGTCATAGTCATTCTATGAACAGTCAATGTATTTACTTTATGGACTTGCTGATAGCACTGACTTAATCTTCCCTCACTGCTTGTTTGCAGAGACCAAACTAAACATTTGTTCCTGATTACTCCAGATAAAAACATGTGGAGAAAGGTGCTGTTGCACTGAGACTGTCTTTAACAATAATCCTTGTTTGTGTTTTAGCATGAATTACAAAGATGAAAAGAAGTTTTTCCTGGCATGAATGTTTTTCTTCATTCCTTAAAAACAAACACAAAAGACAGAGCTGGCTCAGCAATGTTCAGTGCCACTGAGACCACATCAGTAATAAAAATAAGAAGCTTATTGAGCTGTATGTAGAGATTAATTTAGTTGTATGTAGAGATTCCTATCAATGAACCATCAATAGTGCTGGCGTAGTTTTGTAATCTTTATTTGCTTCTTATAAGGCTAAACTTTGAGTGTCAGAACTGGCTTCTAGTCCTGCCAATAAACAGGGTTTAAACATCTATAAGGGAAATGCCAGTTCCCCCAGAGAAACTGTGTTGCCTAGGAGGAAAGCAAAGGGCATGGCTGGCTGGGTAGAGCTGACGCATCACTGCTTATCTGCTAACAGTTAATATCCTTGTACGTGGTTGTCAAAGCTATTTATGCAGCAATTGTAGCTTAAATAGTGAAGTTGAGGGTGAAGTGAAGGAGGGCATTTGCGTTGTCCACAGCAGTGCTCTCCAGCAGGGCAGTCGGACCTAGCAGGTGACCAGTAAAAACTGTATTAGAGCCCTGATCACTCTGGTTATTTTCATGGTGAGTATACACCTTGTATCTAGTCTTCAGCTTCTTCAGCTGTCACATCAGTACATTTTTCTACCAGTAGAGATGCTTGGGTTTTTTCTAAGCAGTTCTCTAAATGTAGTGTTTGAGAATGCTGCATCATTGGAATTTGCAGCTGAACATACTATTGGCTTGATTACAAGCTCCCATGCATTTAGGATTAATTTCCCTGAAGTATGCCTAACTCTGAGTGCGTGCGTGTGCACACTCAGCAAAAATATCCTCTAGGATTTGTTAAGAGGTTGTTCGTACTTAATTCTTGTATATGAGCAGTCGTAGGTGGGAAGATCTTCTGCAAAACAGAAAAAGAAAGGGGCAATTGCAGCTTTATGTTGTGGATTTTTTTCTTTTGTGTCTTTGTCAAATATTTGAAACAGAGGATTCATCGAATAATTGATAAGCAAGAGTGTACACAGATGATGAGTGCTTTTATCTCCACTGAGTTTGAGCTGGAAGGACTTGATGCCGCCTTCACGTTGCAGGCCAAGTACTCTTCTTTCCCGTTTGCACCTTGCAAAATTTTTTTTTCTCCCACTCTCCTGGGTAAACAGCTGCTAAGGGAGTAGGTGAAGAGAAATGACAGTAAGAAATAAGATTCTGGCTCTGTTGTGAGTGCTGTGGTCAATAGCCTGTTTCTGAGTAGGTGTATGGCAGAGCTGCAGTAACTGCACTGGGGAAGATCTGCAGGAAGAATTCAGAGGAGAACAGGATCTTTTTGGTCGTTGCCCAGGAACTGTGTGCTGACGTGATGTGCGTCCTTCTGGAGCCCTGTAAAGGGGTTTGAACAAAAACACATGCAAGAGCTTGCCTGTCAAAAATGATGCTTGCCAAGCCAGCTGAGAAGCATTTTTCAATGTTAGAGTGATTACTTGTTGTTCTTTAACAACAAGTTATGTTGAAACATTAGCACGCTAAACATGAATATTACTGTCTTACTGGTTTTCAAAAGTAACAAATTTATAGAATCTGTTCATTAGATTTGCCTTCGCTTGAAAATCATTTAAAAAAGAACCGTTTTTCCTTAAAAATTGCAAGTAGTACATGTTTGAGAATGTAGAAGTGAGGAAAATTCCAAAATTCGATCAGCTGGAGGGGATCTTGTTTAATAAAAAAGTGAGTATGTGCAAAGTGAAGGAAAGCAGCTCTTAAAGCAGATCTTAAAACTTCCCACTTAGCTGTTAGTACCAGTTCATAATTTGTAACTCTCATTAAAGCTTTGTTAAACATTTCATTCAAATGTCTGAACTGTAGGAAAATAATGATCTGAGCAATCTCAAATTTTGGGGGTGTGGCCAACTTTTAAGATGCTTAAAAGTGGTCAAACTTCCAATAATGACAATTCTGAATGTGTTGCAACAGTTTTGAAAATCCTGTCCTACATTTCACCAACTGTAGTCCCTTGTCTTTGGAAAATGCTAGATTAGGTGTTAAGGACGCTGCTTTCCGTTTCTGGAAATGGGCTCTGTGTTGACTCAAGGTAGTTCAGAAAATCCCTGCATGCAGCATGCTCAGGATCTATTCAAGCACTTCATTTAACATCTGGGAATAAAAGCAGTGCATTTTCAATATAAGTCAAGACTGTTAGCCTGCTTGCTTCCTTGCTTCTCTTTCTTTGTGGCAGCAGTACCCCATTTACCAACTGTGTGTAGTATCCTCTGGGGAGGACCACTGCTCTAAGGATGTAGAAAGAAAACTCTGCAGTTTGCATTATGTCTGCTACTAAGATGTCTCTAAAGTAATTTTACAGGTTGGACTGACTGACAAAATGACTCTGAAGCATCTTTTGTCCTTTGTCTATCTGCTCTTGCAAAGTATATCCCAGTCATTGGGAGTTATCTTGTATTCTGTGATCATCTGAAGATCCACTTTTTTGTAGAGGTTTCTACACATTTATGGGGAATCATCTTAAAACTGTTAGTTACAGAGGTTTTCAATTGCTAACATAAGGCACTGCTGGTCTGGTTTACTGAATTATCGCTGGGTATGTAAGCCAGGGGGTTCAGGGAGGAAAAGGCAGGCGTGATGAAGGTACAATTTGCTTTCTGAAAATGTTCATTTAGTGGAATATTTCCCTTATTACAAAAATGCATTAGCCAAATACATGTGCATATTTTGAGCTTCAATATTATGCTTTTGTATCCTGCAGTAGATTAAAATGTCAGTCATATTCTCCATATTTCATAGTCCTCTGGAAGCCTTAGGGAAGGTGCACATGTCTAGTGTTACTTATGTCCCACCAATAAAAAGACCCTCTAGAAGGAAATCTGTGCAGACCATACAGCAAGATGTCAAACTAATTGTACTGAAATAATGAGTTAGCACCAAATGCTAATTAAATATTGATGAAAGTATGACTTTCAATTATCTTCATTACGGTGCAATGTTTTATGTAGACATGCAATGCTGGGAATGTGGGCATTTATTATCATTAGTCTTGTCATATAAAAACATCAGTTATTTCTCTTCTCTAAAATCCATTTTAAATGCACTGAATGTCCATCTGTAGTATCTTTTTGACATAGTAGGTTTCTATTGAATTTTTTTGCGTTCACCCTTTTTTCTTTCCCCTTCCATTAAAAACCCTGCGAAGCAATCATCTTTAATGGTGAGGCTTTGTAAATACAGCTTCTGCCGCTGCTAGCCCGTAGCTAGCTGTGGTCTGCCCCCATGGCTTTTCTCCAGTCAGCACACTAAAACGTGGTGACTCTGAGATGAGTCTTGCTATGATTTTTAACGAGGTTTTGAATTTACTAGCTTAAGTCCTTTCAGTCTTTTTGGTTCCCAAGGAAGTAAGGGATTGATTTCATCTTGCTGACAGATGGTTTCTGAGTGTTTATTCTAATTTATACCCTCCCTGTCTGTCTGCTCCTTCTCCACAAGGTTTTCTTTGCTCGGCTGAAGTGAGGTGGAGACCGAGAGAGCTCGTGATGGGTGTCTCACCCACCGCAGTTAGGCTCCAGGAGCAGAGCTGGAAGGGCCAACCTTGAGCTCAAGGAGAACAGCAGCTGTAGGGCAGCAGAGCAGGGAGAGGAATCCAAAAGTGCGAGCCTTACAGCAGGAAATTGAGCGGAAGCAGCGAGGGATCAGTAGGTGAGATGTAATCCAGGATGCTGTGCTTCCAGGAGAATGGGATGGGCAAGAGCCGAGCCTCTCCTCAGGTGTGTTAGCACTGGTGAGAAGGCTTTTAAGCCTAAGAAATTAGAGGACAGGTTTTGGGGAAGGACTTTGTTACTTGAAATCAAAAGTCCAGGACTATGTGTTGCCAGGCCTTAATTGCCTGGAGACTAGAGACTAATTAGATGACAGGAGTCCCAGGAACAGTCCTACCAGAATACTGTTTTATATGCAGCTGCCTTTGGGGAAGATGGACAAACCACAAAATTCACAGGTCAAACGCGTACGGTAGTGTGCAGTCTTGTTACTCTGAAGTTTCTCTGAGCTCTTCTAGAAAGACAGAAAAATCACTTCCAAAGTCTTTCTGGAAAATGGTGTCCTATAACTTTTAAAAAAAAAAAAGTGGGGATTTCTTTGTAATCAATAGATAGAAGGCATAAACTGAGATTAAAGTGAGTGGTTTCTGGAGACTTTGTGGAAGGGAAAAGCTTGTACAGGACTGCTTGGGTGGGCCTTGTTCCCAAGTTGGTCTGCTTGCCTTGGGTCAGGCAATGGTAAATTTGTGCTAGTATCAGGAAAAAAAAGAATGTTTTAATACTGTTCTTTTGCCTCTTGGCCATAATTGGCAATCTTTGCAGCAGGTGCAAAGAGGATGCTTACAAGCGTTGCTTACAGCAGTGCCTGCATGATGTACTAGTGTGCGTCTGTGCCTCCATTTGGTGGATGGGCAAAAAGCAGCCCGATTCCCCAAGAGCATGAATGCTCTTTGTCACTTCAAAGAGCACTGAAAGTTCAAGAGTGGAGGCAGGTGGGCAACATATAATTAGAAAGGAGGGTGCAGAGCTTTTTCTTGTAGAGGGTGCAGCCTTAGTGCCATTGTCTAAGTGTAAATTGTTCCTAAAAGATAACTCCGATATTATTCACTGTGGAATATATGTGAATCCGTTGAGAGACATTTTAAAATTACCAGTGGTGGAGCATGGTGGAGCAAAAGGAGCACTTGAGCTGAAGAATAGATAATACCCAGCAGAGCAGAACTGTGGCACCAGCTGCTGAGAGGGTAATTCAGTGCTCATAATGATTTTCAGCTTCACTCTAAAACTATCACTTTGGAAGTATCCCTCATCTAAAGTACAAAGTTTCCCCAGACCATCAGAATAAAATCTCTCCACATCCTAGGCATGTGAAATTAATGACTGAATATTATGCTGAGAGCCATTTAATTAAAAACACTTTCATTAATAATGTAGTTGGAGAGCGTATGTGTGTTATGTAATTAAAGATAGTACATCAGTAAATGATACTATGCAAAACCAATTCAAAAAATTCAAATGAGTCGGTGTAACATAAGGAACTTAATTCAAGTGGGAATAAAAGTCAATGTGAAATAAGCTTGGAGTTTTTCCTGGAAGCTGCAATTAATCTGCTTCTGGCAACACAGTTCAATACTCGTATTTTAAATAAGGGGCTGTACTTATTTTAAAGATAACTGGTGTGGTGAATCAAAATATATTTCTCTCTCCACTTCTTTTGCCAAATAAAACAAGTATGCCTTAATGTCTTGACACCCTGATGAGCTTGGCTGACCTAACGGCTCTGGACTGCCTCGCACGCTATTCATCTGTGGTGCCGTTCTTTCTTTGAGCAGTCAGGTTGTGCTTGGCTGTGGCAAAACACTGCGGGTCTAGTATTTATGGTGTATATTTACTTTAAAGCCAGGAGAAGGAAGTGGAAGAGAGAGGGTATTCCCTCAGGATGGAGCAGTCACCCTGTATGGCGTTGCCTGCAGGAATCTCGGCTGAGCAGGCATCTTGTTTTCCCAGAGGATTTTGGCTAATCCAAATCTTCAATGATTGAAGTCAGAAATGCTACAGTTAAATATATCTGACATGAGAAGTGGATTGGAATTAAGTAGTCTTAAATACTAATAAATAGGCTTGCTTATCTTCAGTATGGCAACTTGAAATATTTTTAATCCTTTAGTTTACCTGCTCAGAAATCTGTTAAATATTCTGTACTGGGATCCCAGGTTAGCAGTGCAAGTCTGCTCAGCATCGCCTGCCGTTGCACGTATGCTTCAGATACTCCTTAAAAGAAAAAGTGGTGAAAGAATCTAAGTACCATTGGCTTAGAATAGACCGAAGACTCCTCACTGATCAGTTCTACTAAGCCGAAACACACGTGCTCATGTCCAAGTTAAATCAGCTTGTCGCATTTTGAAAATGTGAACAGGTTTTTTTTTTTAATTTTTTTTTTTCAGAACAGACTACAAGGGAATAATGCACACTGTTAGGCAAGTACCTGTAGCAGGGAACGGTGCCGTTGCCAGGTCCCTGGGGGAACGCCTGGAGCTTGGCCCTCCGGAGCTGGCACTGCCGCAGGGGGCTGGTCCGCACTGGTGGGAGCTGCGCTGGCTCCTGCGGCGTGGGCTCTCCTGGTCAGCCCCACCGCCCGCTCCCTGTGCCCGGGGGGGTCGGTGCGGGCTGCGGGGAGCAGCAGCCGTCCATCCACCCCCCCTGCGAGCAGGGGCATTTTGCCGGGGGTGGAGACCCCCAAAATCCTTCCCTGCTGGGAGTTACCTTTGTCATTTCTCTATAAGAGCTCGGGGTGAGTTGCGTGTCATCAGGGGCTTTTGAAATGTGGACGGAAGGGGGTGCAGTTGCTGCCCACCCATCTACAAACCTCACAATCGGGACGTTTATCCGGACCCAGCTCTCATGGCTGCTTAGATGTTTATCTCGTTGATCACAGGGATGAAAGCGAGGATCACAGCAATGCAAGAAACCGACTGTGATGTTCCCCAGTCCCAGCTGGAAGGAAGTGAGAGTTGTTTGCTTTGGGCTTGCCTGGGACCATCTGAGCTGCAGACTCTGAAAAATTGTTGACGTATACGAGGGACACCTATAGAGTCTGGGCACCTGAAACATGCCCTGTGCCAGGCTTTGGCACCTGTTACCCTCTTCCCCCGATGTGGCTCGGTGCTGGAGAGCACAGTGGATCTATTTCATTGCCTGAATTTGGGAGCTGGCAGCATCGCTGCTATCTGTAGGATCTCTAGAACAAAAGATCCCGAGTCTTGTTTCCTGGGAAGTAACACCAGCTGTAACAGGTGATACAAACCTGACCAGTACTAGAAGATCTAAGCAAACGCCGTGATAACTTTAGGCGCTTTTTTGGGCCATTTTTAATTTCAGGGCTAATTCAAATAACCTCGGAGTCTCATATTTCACTGTTCTTTCTTGCCATTTTGGAAGCAATTATAATGTATCACCTTTCAGGAAGATCACCAGCTTATTTGGAGCTGTTAAGATAAGGTAGCCAAAGCTTAATTGACTGCATAATGATGAAAGAGCCACTACTGTCTGGGAATGAGACAAGAGAATAGAGAAACAGGATTTGCATCTGAGGGGGCTAAAATGTAGAGCTGCCAAGGGCAGATGTGCAGGGTGATGACTGAAATGTGAGATACTAGTCTGGGATCAGGCTGGTAATAAAACTGTCTTGTTTCCCAATGACAGTTAAAGTGAGAGGGGCAAGGTGAGTGGTGGGATGTCCGAGAAAACGTTTCAGCTTTTGCACGGTTGCTTCTCCGTTGTGGCTGTGCTCGACTGCTGCGGTGAGGCTGTGTCCCGCGGTGTCCCGTGCCCTGCTCCGATGGCCCAGCTCTGGGCGAGACCCCCGAGTCCTGCCTGCTGCCGACTGACAAGTCGAAAGAGACCCCAGTCTGACCCTGGGCCAGCTCTGTGCTTCGGGCATCACCCCTTTCTCGGAGGTAGGAAAGGTGGTTGAGCCTTTGAGAAACGCCCGTCACCTCTGAGCCCTCAGTGTAATTCAGCTTCCCGTGTCTGGGGGAGGAATCACGGATGGGCATTTTTCATAAAATGAAGAAATTACATTCAAAAGTCCCTGAACGAGTGGATTTTTGTATCCTCTTTTCTGACTTGAGGACGAAAGCAGAGAGCAGTGCAAGAAATACTGTCTGTTTGACCCAGTTGGCTGTTTTGTTACTGTTGAATAGGAAGGTGCTGATACTTCTTTTGGAGTCTTTTTAGAGTCCTAATACTGTTTATGTAGGTAGAATTTTTTTTTCTTCCCTGAGTAAACTGTTTTCCCATGAATGTAATTGCTTTTTAATTGGGCTGCAGCTGGTACTGGATTTGTGCTGAGTTGGAGACTGAATTACATCTTTGGAAAAGCTTTTTTTTTTGTAATTTTTTTTTTCCCTTCAAATTTTAGTCTAGGTGACTGGGGTTCTTGCTTGAGAGTACCAACAACTGGAGGCTTTCTTCTGACTGAAAACCCACAGGTATTTTGGGCTGGAGAGCTGTATGCTGGGGTCGGTCGCAGCAGTCTCGGCAGGAAGATGCTGCCGTGCCGTGCTGCCGGCAGCGTCCAGCACGCTCCGTTTGGTTTCCATCACTTCTGATTGCAGACCTGAACAGGTTTTGCAGACCCGTGCTCAACGACCTTCCAAGTGAGGTGTGGTTTGACTGCAGTGGGATGTTTCATGACGATTCAAGTCGTCTTCTGTAAAACCAGTCCCTTGGATCCCTCTTTTGAGGAGCTGCTGTGTTCCTTGCACATGCAGCAAGCTGGGCTACGTAGGCAATAAGGAGCTGTCTAGTGAGATGTGGTTTAACTTCTGTTCACTAACTCCAGAGACCTGAATCCACCAGGGGTGTGATCTAAATATGTATGATTTTGGTTTTGTAAACCTGCGAGTGAATTACATTAATTCCTAGGGTTTTGTCAGAGATGAATACAGTACAGGCAATATCCTCTAAGTACAGGTTGGTGCTAGTTGCCAATATGTGAGAAATGTCACTTTATTTGTTAGTTTTAAAACAAAGGAGGAAGCCGCTTCTGGCAGATGCGTGTAAGGGATGTTCACAGGAGACAGACGAGAATGGCAAAGTCTAGTTTTTTCAAATGAGATACCCTACAGCTAAAAATCTACTTGATTGATGTGTATTTCATTGAGCTACTTAGTATATGTGACTTGTTATTGTCATTTCAACTGTGCATATTTGAATAGGGACGGTGGTAATGACGAATTATTATTATACTATAAATAAAACATTATCCAGATTATGCTGCTCAACAGAGCATAAAACAAATAGTGAAATCTAATGTCCTTGAATTACAATTAAAAGGAAAAAGCAGCACAGGATGCTGATTTGCACCGAACACCTTTGCCTAGTTGCTGTGAGAGTTTTTTCCAGTTGCATCAGGATTACTCAGGGGTTTGCTCTTTCAGCACTGCCTAGTAAATTCCCCCTAAAAAGAAAAAGTAGCACCCCCAGGGAGCTCACGGCAAACAATGCTCAGCTTTTTGCTTTTTTCTGTCTTGCTCGCTGCTGTAGTACAGCACGGCCGCTGGAAGTAAGAGCTTGGGAATTGGCGCGCAGGTGGCGAGGCGGGCAGAGAGCCCCGGGTCCCAGTGCAATATCGCCGGTGCTGGGATGATTGAGAGGGCAAGGAGCTCGCGGCAGGATCCGACCACCAGCTAGCATTACAAGGAGGTGAAAGGGCTGAGGATCCAAAGGATGAAACTCTCGAGGGGAAAAAAAAAAAAAAGAAAAACCAAACTAAGTTAGTTCCCTGTTCAAGTTGAAATGATTAAAAACGAAAATACTGAATGCGCGTGGTTGCTATGGCACTGTATGGTGGGCTGTCTAAAGAAAAAAAGCTGATGCTTATGTGTGTATCGTGAATTAGCTTTTTATTGGGATTTTTTTATATGTATGTCCACAGAATGGGGACAACAATAGGAAGTGTATTTAATAAGGAGTTTAAATACGTATTTGCATTGATATAAATGCATACAAAAGTATACTGTTGAGATTTGGATTAAAGTATGTATATTAAAAACTTCTAGATTAAGTTGCTGTGGTCATAAGTCATTATTGCCCACTTGGGACACTTCCAAAAAATGGTATTTAATCTTCCAAATTTTTATTTTAAAAATCTTTGAATAAGAGTCCTGAGAGGAACAATCATTGAGATTTGAAACTTGTCTAAAATAGTCACCTGTTATATAGGAAAATGTTTTTTGAAATATGGCCCGTTCGGTGTGAAATTAAATCAAATTTAGTTCTGTTTACATGGGCAGTGTGAAATTTGACCTAATGAAGTCTGTCACTTCGGTTCATTGGATTGTATTTTGCTTACCTTGCTAGGTGTAAACAATTTCTTCTTAATCTGATTTTGACTGCAATAAGATTGTAAGTGCTTTTTTTTTTGCAGTGACATTCTCAAAATTGATCTGGAAAAAAACCCCATAATGCTGTTTAAACTGATTTTTAAAGTATTGTGATTGGAAAAAGTGTGGTGGCGAGTTCTCTGGCCTGATGGGTTTTGGTACCAAGGCTGGCTCCTTCTCCTCCTGCTCCAGCTGCCAGGCTGCCTTCTTGTGCCCAGGCTTGATGGGAGGAGAGCGGTGCAAGCTTCTCCCATTGCCCCAGCATCAAAACATCGGAAAACTGGTCGGAGGCTGCTGCTGAGGGTTCGCTTCTCCTTGGGAAAACACTTGGGCTATGTTAAAGCAACCGCCAAGTCTCCAAAGGCAGCCTCTCCTGGGTGCGCAGGTCCTCCGTGCCCTTGCCTTTGTCTTTTAGCAAACTTCGGCTTTTGCCGAACTGTTTCGTGTCCGCTAGGCGTGGAGGGAGTCGGGCGGGTTGGGTGGTGGTGGCTCCTCTATCATTAGGAGGTTTGGGGGCAGGAAAGCTCCTTGGTGGGACTTAGAGGTGAGAGAGGACAGCTCTTCCCATTGCTCTGCTGGAGGACGGGCTGCGGGTGGGTCCTGGGGTGGCAGGACCCTCTCCCCCTGCTGTCACAGGCTCCGTTTCTCCGCCGCTCCCTGTGCCCAGTGCTGCTCCGACGGCGTGGCACCAGCCCGAGCCTCGCTTGAAGACCCCGAGAGTTGTTTTAAGCAAAAGCCGCTGGTTGGATGCACGTCTTCTCAGCGTTCAGGCAGCTCAGGTGTTAAACCTGTTAAAATACCTGTTCCTTTATTCACAATAGCCTTTCCGTGTGAATCCCCAGGTGGCCCAGGCGCTCCGGGTGTTTCCAGAGCGATGTTTCTTTGCTCAAGGCCCTGGTTTGTCTTCCTGAGGTCTGGAAACCTCAACGCGGGACGTGGCTGTGCCGCAGGGAGATGTCTGTGTGGGGGGAGAGTCCAGCTCCCGATTCAATGAGAAACTCCGAGCGAGGGCGGCAGCGGCAGCGGGCTGCTGCCTCTCCCAGCGCCTTCCTGCTTGGGAGGAGCCGACGTCTGTTTTCTAATTTAGAGTAACCACTCTACTTTTAATGTACCTTGCACAATTATGTAACAGTTCGAGATTGTCTCCGTCAAAACATGCACTTCATTTCTCGAATATTATGAAATGCTATTGAACCTGTTCTGCCTAGGCTTGTAGCACAGTTCACTGTAGTGCATACTTCAATATCTCCTAGAAAAACAAATTCCAGCTGGGGAAAAATGTTCGGCAATGTGTTGCAGTGCCTTAGTTTTGTATATATAAAGACACAAAGCAACGTTTTGAAAAAAATCAAATATGCCGCAAGCAAGTGCCAGATTTAGCAAACTCTCTTTATTTACATACAAATACATGTACACATATATTCTGTATATGTACACATATTTAAGTGTATATACATACATGATTTCCACATAGTCTACAATAAATAGCATGTAGGATTTTCTTTTAATTGCCTACAGTGCTGAGTAAAAATACATGGCAATAAAATCATGGCTTACAGCTAAGTTACAAAAGCACCAACCACTGAACTCATAGCAATAAATCCAAGCTTATGTACAGCCAGGACGAGGACACGCTATACAGAATACAAAGTAGACCATCTTGTAGGAATCAACAGTAAGAGACAAACTAAAAACCATCATTTAGACTGGGAGAGACTCTGTATGAAATAAGATGAAGGAAAACATTTAGATTATTGATCAAACTAAACAACACATTTAAATTTGTCATTGAAAGAAAAAAACAAATTAGCCAGTTACTTGTATATTTTTAAGAGTAATTTTTTTGTATGAGGCTTTACCAAGGAAATTGGAATCAATCTCATGAGTGAGTCTGACCTGTCAGTCGTTTGTCTAAGTGCATACCACTTGAACAGAGTATTTTAATAGTACTTCATTTAAGCTGTATGTAACTTCTTGGACCCTGCATGTAAGTTTGATTAGAGGCAATAAAAAGCACTTCCTCAGCAAGCTTCTTCCACGGGACCTGTGACATTGAACTGTTACGAAGACCTATGATAGCAAAGTGGCAGCAGCAGTAAAATCAATACCCAACGAAAGTGCAGGGGATCAATGCTTGAAGCTCCATCGCTGGAGCTGACCACTATTGGCTGCGGTGGGAGCAACATCTGTCCTGTTGAAGCAAAACCACAGCTGGACCCTCCGTTCTTATACTTAACAGCAGTGGAGTGATGCTATTCTGTACTAGGGGAAAGTCTGGCTGAATATTTTTATATTGATAGCAATTGTTTGGAATCTGCTTTATGAGGTGAAGATGCATAGATTTTTGTTGTCCTCTTTATTTGTCATTGCTTGTATTTTGACTTGAAGTATGCAATGCAATACTCAGGAAGACAACTGGGTGGCATTAAGCAAAAAGTTTGTGTTATTCGTGTATTGTCCTTATGCTGTGATGTATTTTCCTTGCTGCAATACAGTGCTAAGAGGGCTAGATAGCAAGATAATGGCTTCCTTTACATGGAAGCCAGCCCCCGTCACCATTTTCAGACTTAAACAGAGATCATCTTTTCCCGAGGTATGTATATCCTCTATCACCGTAAAACTAGTACTGGTGTATAGGTAAACATTTGAGAAGAATAAAAACCAATGGTGACCATGGAAGGAAGAGGTGTATGCTAAACCTGCACACCTGGTGGGTCTAATAAACTAAAGCTCATCGATGTCTAATTACATCATTGTATATCCACGGGTAAGAAGTTTGAAGGAAGAAGTACTCACTCTTCAATGAATATGTACCACTCCTACAACTCATAAAAATGCAGATCCCCCTTTTTTTATTTGTCCTAGAAATAGAACTTTCTCTTAGTATTTGGACTTGATTCCTTGAGCTGTGTGTGTGTAACATTCTTTATGAAATTAGTGGCAGAGCTGTTTATTTGGATTTAGTATATAAGCAGCTGGGAGTCTGCTTCATAATTTTTTCTTTATATTGTCATCTAAAGTTCCCAGTGAGAAATAGGATCCTGCTAAGTGCTGTCCAATTCAAGTAAAAGACAACCTCTCTGCCATCGAGTCTAGTTTAAAAAACCAATTTTCAAGATTGATGTTCATTACAGACATAATTTTGTTTGATTTTGTCATGTATCTGCCTGGTAGTTCCCTTATTAATGATGAGAGAGCTACAATACGATGGTCTCAAATGAAAATGATTGTTATATAAGTAGTTTGATTATTTACGATACAGCACAAACACAGCTACAGTTTTTAAAGACTTTTTAACCTGATAGGAAAACATATTCTTCTCCGAAAGGTTAATGGAAATGCTTATTTTTGTGACTGATGCTGTATCTCTACGGTTACCCATGATTGTATCAGCCAGAGGACAAGTACGGAGTCTCACTATGGTAATTATAATCAGGACAGACCTTTTGCACCAGTTTGTAATCTACGCTGTAAAAAGCAATGTAAATGCAGATAACTTTAAATGGTTTGGAACACAACCAGGAGACATGGCTTTGAGTCTGCTCTTGATAGCAGATCTTTGAAGGGTCGAAATTGCACAAGGCAGTTTTTTTAGCGCGGTCTGTTTTTTCATACTCAATGCGGCAGTTGAAGGACTTGGATTCCTTGGTCTCCAGTGTTGACTGTGGAGATGATTCAAACTCAACCACCTTGGAAGGTGGCACCAGGCTTACGGAAACATTTCCCAGACCTGTGGAGTTATGTCGGAAATAAACACTGAAGGTCCCATTGCCGTGATCGACGATTTTCCCCGTAATCAGGAGGTTGAGCTTAACAGTTTTGATGTTAGAGTGGAAGTCGCCCCATCCAAACATTTTCTTGAATTTCCCGGTTTTTACTATAGGTCTGCGTTTAGTTCGTGCGAGAGATTCCTGAACCTCCGTGATGTTGGACAACCAATCCCAAAAGTTTTCTATGCTGTCTGAGTAGGACACCTGGCCGTGTTTCAGTACTGGAGATGGCTTAACAAACAGGCGTAAAGGATTGATGATCCTGGAGTGGACCACGTTGTCAACCAATGTCTCTGCAGCATCCTTGTCTTCCCAGTCCAGCACGTCTGTGGCTTGTACGACTTGATTAGCATCACAAAATACCTGTTTCAAAACAGAAAGAAAGAGTTATATAAAGTGTGAAAATAAAACTGTCAAGATACAAAAGGAGGCATTAATATTTATTTTTACACCAACAAGCTCTTAGCCAGTCCAGTCACGTGCACTACTCTAATGGAATAATTGCTGCTGCCCTATGAAAGCTCAAGGATTTTACTCCAAATAGCTTACAGAAAATGCAAAAAGCTCAACGGGAGCTGTCCACTGGGAAAAAAGGATAAATCGCTGGACAGGTCCATGGCTGTGATGTGCAAGAGCATGCAGACACCCTGTGCTCACAGATTTGTTAGATAAAAATATACCTAAGAGTGCTGGAAAACCTGAACAGCAAAGTGGCACCTCTGCTAAAAGATGGAGTGAAACAGAACAGCAGAATTTTCCATTCCCCTTTGTTTTTCTCCCCACTTAACCCCTCAACTGGTTCACACTTAAAATCCTTACTCAGCTGCTTATGGTGTTGTAATTGTATACTAAAATGTTTACTGTGCATTTGTCTTTTCTGGTGTTGCCTTTTCCATTTTTTCCAAACTTAGCATGCCCATTTGTGCTCTTAGTTTGAGACAGATCGCGAAAATCACGTTATTTTGGGGTGTGTTGGTTTCAGGTGCTAAACTGCCTGTATTTAGCGATGCCTAACCTTCAAGAAGTGCTGAGCAATCCCAGCCATAGAGCACGTCTCATCATTTTTCAGAAACGTGACTAGGCCACGCTAAGTCTAATGTGAAATTGTCTGCAATCGAAAAGCTAATAACTACTGCTGGTAGCAACAGAATGGTGTTCGATTTCAGTCAAACACGCAGGTCTCAGTAAATAGCAGATTGCCAATTTTTAATGTAGGGACACATCGCCCAGGTACGTTCTTCCTGTACGCGCAGAGAGAGAAGTCCTGTTGAAAATGCAGCACTTGAGCGTATGCTCAAGAGGACAGAAGCAGGATCTGTGTTTCAACAAGCTAGAAATGATCATCTAACTTTTTCTTTTTAGGTCCTTTAAACCTTGAATGTAAGTTTTTTGGAGAATGCGTTTTCGGGATTTGTTCTGTTCAGGACTGTCTTACGGCATCATCCTAATGTATAAAGAAAAACTTTTTCAGTTGTAATTATGCTTACAAAATGTGTGAACAGAAAGAAAAGGCGCTTAAACTGGAAAAAAGAAGGAACAGTGTTGTACTGTCCTCATCCCCAAAATGCTGCCGCCTCCTCCTCCTGGCAAAATGCCACTCTCGCTTCAGCACCCATCTTGCAATGCCGGGATCGGGGTGGTGGGCTCTCAGCATTGCTAATGTGCAGGATGGGGTTTTCCCTATCCGGTAGGCAACCACAGCGAGATTGCGGGGTGGAAGGTTGCCTAAAGCAGTCAAAGCACTGAGCGCTGATGCTGAATTCACGGGGTGGGATTTTGTGCTGCCTGTCTCACTAGGGAAACTGCACTGCTGGGCTTGTTTTTCTCTCTGCTCCTGATCCCAAAGGGGTCTTCTACGCCTTTAGTTCCTAGCAGTATTCAGTTTCTATAATATTCAATTGTTGTTTCTATAATCTTCAATTTTTCATTTCATCATCTGGCAAAGATCAGAAACTCCAAAGCCCTTAACCTTCACTGGGGCCTGTTCTCTAGCAATAGGCTCTAAATGAGAGCCCAAAACCACTTACCACATGTTCTTCCTGATCATCCCTAATGCAGTAATTAAGATTGAATGTTGAAAGGCGGCCTTCATGGCAACGTTTGCAACTTGAATGTTGAAAGGCGGCTATTGCTAGATAAATCTATGGCTGGATCCAAATGTAGTGGTCAGGTGTGTCTCTGCAGAAATATGTTATTTTCTTCTTCAGATTAGAAAAGGAGGGGGGAGACAACAATGATCACTCTCAGCCGGAGACCTTGTATGTCAACTTTCTGCCTCTACACTACATTTTTTATGGCTGAGCTATGAACCCAGGAAAATAGGAGATTCTAATGGAAACAGTGACAGATGCTTATCTGTACCAGCACAAATAGCGCTGTCATAACGATGCTTGGGGAAGCATCGTTTCCACTGTGATGGAAAGCTCCTGGTGAAGCAATGTCATGTTTATGCATGGTTCCTCAGCCATTTTTAAGCCTGCTCGCAAGCTCAAAATCAGCCGGGTGATGCTGAGAACAGCTGGCCATCACCACTGCCAGGGAAATAACTCCCCTCCTGCGGAGAAGTGACTCTGTTCAGATGAAACAAGAACTGATGCACACGTTCACCCATCCTTCACCCCAAAACTAACCTGAGGCCTTTAGAAGCACAAAAAAAGAGGCTTTTCTGCTGCATTTCCAGATTCCAGAGGGGACCAGGGGCCTGGCAGTGCTGAAATACCAGAAACTTTTATCTGGTTTTGCACAGCTAAATGATCTGCTACTTAAAATGCTAATGACCACTCAAAACCGTGGGCACCTAGAGTTGGTATTGCTTTTAGCAACTGAGCCGGAGGGAACTGTGGTTGGAAATTTTAAGGAGAAATACCTAGAAACGAAGCCGCTTGGTTCACAGGAGGTTCTAACTTTGCTTGTGTCCGCACCCAGCTCTGACTGTCCTCCGGCAAGGGCACTGGAACACATGCAATTGTCCTTCTGGGCTACTTTTCTTTTGCAATGTTTATTGAAATCCGTGCAATGGCTCTTTGGCTTTTCTCCCCTCTCCTTTTATGAAGAGATCTAGAGGGCATTGAGTCATGTGTTACTGGTAATACTCAATGTATGTCTCTTCAGGGGGCTCTCACTTCAAATGAGATAGCAGAGCATTGCTTTCTGAACTGCTTTTTTCAGAAGGCTCTGATATAAAAAGAAGAAATATGTAGGTATATGGTTCAGGATGGCTGAAGGGTGAGAAACATTAATGCACGCTAAAGGCGGGTGAGTTTGTCACATTGATAAGGTATTAGGGCACAATTATTTCAAAACCACGATGGTAGAATTGCAGAGTTGCATCATGCTAAACTACTACTACTTTTAATTATCTACATGTTACACGGAATGAGGTGTACTCATAAGATAATGAAACATGTCCCCAGAGCTACAGTGACGTGGACTATTTCACAATGAAACCTTTCTTAATATGGGAACACGAAATCGTTAATATGTTGAATTATAAGGATGTAATGTTCCTGTTTAAGGCCTAGATAGCAATCACTAGCCACTGTTGAAAGTTGTACCTTACACTTAACCCGAGTAATTTTTTCTTCCTCCTCTTTGAAATAGTTTGTGGACTGTAGGATTCTACAATCTCGTGCAGCCTTAATTCTTGACCCTGATTCATCCTACTGCTGTCTTGTTTCGCTGATTTCATTATAGGAATGAGATTCAGAGGCTAACAGTTGTCAGCTCAGTCGGTTGCAGGGAAGGGGACTTTGCAGGCTCTGGGTAGTACATTTGTTGTGTTTTGCAAACATTCAGTAAAACGGCATCTAACAAAGAACCGACTGGTTCTGCTCAGTGCCCAGTGCAGGAGCAGGAATGAGGGTGCATTGTTCAGAAATGTGAATAATATTCGTGCTTTTTTAATGTAAAGCCTTTTTTGTGCATGTGTAGATTTTTTTTCTATTTTGCATAAAGCTTTCCGCAATATCAGAGAACCAACCTCTTAGCGCTTCATTTTCACCTATACAGCGCAAAGGCCCTTTGCTTGATGACAGCTTTTTGCTATTAGCAAAGATGGGCCGATGCTCTTTGTTCAGCTGTTTATTCACGTTGGTTAGCAATTTCCGGGAAATAAAAAAATCTGTATTAAAAGAATGCAGCACATGCTGGAAAAAATGACTTCCTCAGCATCTTCCCATTTCACTATAATGCTTTTCTCTCATAGTGGAAAATATTGCTAGTAGGGTATTTGAAAAATACGCTTAGAGAAGTTAGTGTATACATTTAAACAGATGGCTATTGCTGTAGTTCTCCTCTGCTGCACCTGCATTTTCCCATTCCCTTCAAACCATCAGTTTCCAAACAGAAGATATCACCTAATCTTTTTCCATATTACAGAGGCTGTAAAATGTCACCCAGTTACCCTAAAATTTCCATCAGACTGTAGATATTTTCCAGTAAGAAACATAATCTTGGACCCATCGAGATGTACAGAATCCACAACATGCCTTGCTGTTTTCTTTTGCTACATTAACCACAAGAACAGCTCAAACCAAGGATGATGTGGTCTATATTTATGGAGTTTTAAACTTCAAACCATTGCTTCTTCCTGTGCGCTTCTGTGAAAGACAGTGATTGCTCTTCAAAACCTTTCCTTCCATGAATGATCCTGACCATGGTAGAGCAGCACAGGGTTAAATAATGTTCCCTGTGAACTATTTTTGAGAAACGAGCCTGCATCTATAAGACACTGGTATTGGTAAATGCTGTATTTTCTCTATTTGCCCAAATAAATTTGGGTTCATCTGGAACTTGCTCCCATACCTTCCTCTGTGGGCAAGGCACTAAATAAAAGCAGGTGTACCTGTGCAAGAGTTAATTGTTTTGATGCTTTGGGAATTTTATCCAGGTTATTCATCAATCACCAGCAATCATTTCTATAGCTTCACTCCTGCCAGGAATCATTTAAAAACTCTCGGCAATTAGCTGAAATAAATAGGTCTGTTGGGATAAGCAGCTCTGAAGCACCATTCGGTCGCTCACTGGTGCTGCTGTGAGCTTTTTATCCCACCGATGGAGAGGAAGGGGTGGTAGCAGGGAGATGGTACTCAGTAACCTGCCCCAGGTTTCACCAGTGAAAAACTCATACTGGGGGAGGCTTCCAGTGGTCTCCTCTCTCTCTGCTACTTCCATCCCTGAGGCTGTATCTCATATTCGTGTCACTGCCGCAGCAGCACAGGATACTTCTCTGGCTTCCTCGTGCTCATTTCAGTACCTTACAAGCCGTGTGCTGCAAGGATAGTGCAGCATCATTGAGCGGCTGCACAAAACCCTCATTTTGAAGGGGGTGGGGGGGAAGAGAAATAGCTCTGCTTTGTCTGTTTGAAAATTCAATGATTTCAACACATTTATCAAATTTTAAATAATTTATGTCTTGACAGGCCTTATCAATTTTGCAAAGCACACACATTAACCAGATACAATGATCTCATATTAGCTTTTTCAGCATCTTACACCGGAGCCCAGAAAGATTAATAAAAACTCAGCCTGTCATCAATTAAATGGAAAAACATAAAATTGTGTTCCATTATAGCCTTTTTTTTTTTTCCCCCAAGAAAATGATGACGGGTTCTAATAATTCATCACAACTAGCTGAGCTTGAACTTTACTGATTATTAAATACATTTTTCCCAAAGGCAGAGGCCGTGATGGGTTTTATGGCAGCAGATGTGATTGCTGTCAGGAATGCTTCAAGGAATTCAGGAATTAAGCAACATCTTCTTTCAGCAGACCTGTATAAAAAAGCCATGTTTGTTCCACCTAGTCACAGCCTTATTCTTCAGGATATTATAAGCCCATGTGCTTTCATAATTGTAAGGTGGATTAACTTTCATTTACCACTACAGCTTTTGTTAGGAATGAAAGCTGTGAATTAACAACTTGGGCTACCACATAGGAAAATCCTTAAGGATGCCTCGATCTTCAGCTGGCCAAACGCATGCTCAGATTTTTGCTCAGAAATTTTTGATGCCTTCTCCCAAAAATTCTTCTGGGGAGCTTTTGGATTTCCCTTGAGAAAAAAAAATTGTGCAGGTCAGTCTGTCCCAAGAAACAAGATGTTGCTTTGCACTGAACCAAAAATCTTTTGTTTTCAGACAGGTTCTGAAATCCACACTGATTCCTCCTGCTCCTGACTTTGCGATCAGCTGCAGCTCCCAGCCAACTAGCCCCCATGCCAATGTGAATTAGACAACAGTAGCTACAGCAGGTGAAAATTGAGTGTACACTCTGCTTTGTAGGCAGCATGTAACATCCTGCTATGGTTTGGAGTTTGTGTTTTTTTTCTCAGAAGGTGTGTTTTAAATTAGATAAGTGTAGAGGAGTTGATATAAGCTACTTACTCGAAATTGGTTTTGTAAGTTAAAAAAGTGTATGTGAATACCTGAGGGCCTGACAGCAGGGTATGTCGCTCTCATACTGGGAAAATAACAAGAGAGCTCCAAAGAGACACAACCAACTTCTGTATTTTATTTCGGCTGTGCAGAAAGTACAGAAATGAGCTTGTAATATTTGAGATGAAGTGGCTGCTAAAACACGGCCACGTATTTGGCTGTTTGCTTTACTTCCTGAGCTGCGTTTTCTGCTGTGGTTTTTGTGCAGTTGATGAGGGACCCCGAGGTGCTCAGGGCAACTCTCCTCCGAGCACTGAGCTGGTGGGAAGGAACAGAGTGAGCAGGGATTTACTTTTGTCAAACTTCAAAAACCAAGAGAAATGACAAATCTCAGCTGGAGGTCGAGAGCGGGGTCTTTGTGTCCTATGTGGCTCTGAAAGCAGCGCTTGCAGTTTGCAGCCTGGAAGAAAGGAGAGGTGCGAACAGCACACCGGCAAAAGTGGGACCTGAATATTACTGAATGTCCTGCCAGTTAGCTCGATTAGTTGAGCAACCTCGCTTCTGTTACGCATTTGTCAAAAGCTGGGAGTTTATTATTTCGCCATGTAAATGAAGAGACTCCACAGAAATTGCCGTCACCATTTACCCATGCTAATGGGGGTGGTAGGATGTGAATATTCAGAAGAGAGGCCGTACCTTGTAACTGAGGATGCACTTGCTCTCCAGGCACCCGCAACGCTTGCCTACGCTTGTACAACCTCTCCCTTGCTAAACTGTAAATAAATACCAGCTAGTTGTTGTGACTGGCTTTCTCTCTCCTGTGGGTGATGACAGACTCTTTGAAATACTTTGGTGCAAAGATAAAATTAAGTCAGAAATTCAGAGTTCACCTGCTTGATTTCTATCTCATTTTAAAATGGATCATAAAGAAGGATTATGGGGTTCAGCATGCTGCTTTCAGCAAAGATATCCTTTGGGGAGTGAAACTGCAGAGCAGAGAGTGGATTGTCAGAAGCGCTCATCTCTAGCTGGGCGGTGGCAGAGTACCCAGACTTCTCAAAATCCCCCCGACACGTTAGGGAGGTTGCAATGTGGGAAGTTTTAAAGGCTCATACAGCTGTTGCTACTTTCTTTCACTCAGGAAAGGTGGACAGAAATCCCCTGTTCAATAGCTAATATAATTGGATTGCTTTAACAATTTTGTCCTGTCTCCTGTAGTTAAAACTAAAATGACAAGCTGCTTCAGCAGGAAAAAAAGCCTTCGTGATCGAACCTTGCAGCCCATTAAATTTTCCGCTTGTAAATGAATGCTACAAAGAAATTCCCCCCCTGCAGAGGGATGCTGTACTAGCATCCCCGCCAACAGAAGGGAAGCAATGGTTGCTGTACCGCATCCTGCTGTCAGTGACTGGCGATGGGGCTTTCGCCAAAGCCATCGCTCTTCAGCATCACTGGGAAAGCATCCGAGCGGCACAATAGGAAAGTGACGGAAACACAAGGAGGAATGGCACACTAAAACTATATACCAATATATTAATTGTGAATATTAATACTTTCTGACATACCGTTGTCTGAAAGTCAACTAATACAGCTAAACGCAAGGACACACCTAAATACCTGAAAGAGACATGATAATAAGGGTAAGCCTGAAGCTTTCTCTCACTTTTTAGCCCTTTGCCTTTCAGGAGTTTCAGACTGTCACAGAAGGTAAGTCAGAAAACATAAATTGGAAACATGAAAGCCAGTGTGCGACTCAGCACTATTTTTCCATCCTATAATATGGATGGTTCTTCTTCTGCTCTCACGGCAGGCATGCGGGAAGCTAATGAAGTGTGGTTCACGGTGCACCGCTGAAAGGTGCTTTGCCATTTTTTCCTCAAAAGATCTGAGAGAGAAAGATCTCTATCTACGTCTGTATACACCTAAAGGCTAGGGAAGGTAACAGGTAGAAATCTTTAGTTTAATGAGAATATGAGGTGATAACATCCAAATAACACACAGACAAAAATACAAATCTAAAAGGAAGGGGTATGTTGGGAGAAGTTCCAATTCAGGATATGACTTTATTGCGTATTTTTAAACAAAACAGATCATTCAAACTCAGTATCATATTTTACCAAAAAAAAAAAAACCACTTTAAAATTCTCCAATTTGTGTGAAAAAGCAAAATAGTACTTTACTAAAACAGCACTTCAGTAAAGAAACAAAATTGGGAGGAAGAAGAAGCAGAAGAAAAAAAGAATGAAAATTAAAAATAAAGCCTGAAAAGATTTCCTTTTTCAAAAATGTATTTATGGGAAGCATGTGCTGTCTTTCCCACAACCCTGACGAGTAGTTTTAGGTTATCTGAAGCGTTCCCTCCAGCCTCAATCGGATAAGTTGCTTAGAGCATAGATAGCTTTTGAATTATATCCATTCATTGAATTGATCTACCTTTTTGCTGAGAGAACAGAAAATTTGTTCTAAGAAATGCTTCTTGCCAAAAAATGTGCACCAATTCTACTCTTGAAGACTTCACCTACTTGTTTTTTTCCCTTCAATCTAAAATAGAGATCTTTGAGATAAAAAATAGGTATCTTATTTGTATGTTTGTAGAGGACGACTCTTATAATTTTGTCTGATATTACTAAGTAGTTTTTCTCTTTACTATATATGAAGCATCCAGCTCTTCTTGAAGGGTGGAGAAGTAACATAAATGTAAACCATTCTGTGAATGATCTGAAAAAAAGTCTTGTACAAAAATATCTGATTCAGTTATGGTAGATATAGAAAACTTAGATAATATTGATATATATAAAAAATATATTAAACATTCAAGAAGAATTTTTGGTTCATAACAGGACAGGTAAGGAAATGCTGTCATGGAGTGGGTCAGTGATCCACCTGACTGGCTACACAGTGTCTTGAGCTGTGCTAGGGATCGACTGTCCTTCAGAAAATAAAATAAAAAGGTCATTGAGTCTATGACATACTAATGGAATAATCTAGCTAGGTGGGACTTCTGAAGGACTTCTGAAGATAGATGGCTGAAAGCTGAAACTCTGAGTTCAAAAATCAATGTGCTTTTATTTCAAGAATAGTTTCTAACCCTGGTAACTGGAAGGCAGAAGAAGAAACGTGAGCTGAGCCTCTGGGTTCCTGTTGGGTGATGGCCTGTGTCTTCTGGCCATCCGAGTGCATGTCGAGGCTGTGGTGTGGGGGACATTTCTTTTGGCTGGGGTCTTCAAGCGGGTACCTCTAGCTCTTTGTTTCTGCTCTCTACACAACCCTCTCCCTAGACTTGGCATGACCATGGTGCCTGAAGGAAACCAGATCAAGGTACTTGTCCACCTTTAAGAAGAAAACACAATTCATGCTCTGACAACATATAAAAAGGAACTGATTTTCAGGTACTTTTTGAGTCACTTTGTACACTTCCTTGAAATTCAGGCTGCACTCTTGCAATCTATTTTGCACCAAGCTTCACTGGTGCTATGGACACATGCATTGTCTTATGAGACTGAGACTTGTGCTTTTAGGATGAAGATCTGGCCTTTAGTTATTTTTAGAAGCCATTCCTATTCACCTGGAAAGCTTGTGAGATGTCTCAGACGTTTTCAGTCTCCACCAAAGTCACTGTGCCACCTGCAGACGCTGCTCATAGAATCATTTAGGTTGGAAAAGACCTTTAAGATCATTGAGTCCAACCGTAAACCTAACACCACCGAAGTCCCACTGAACCATGTCCCTAAGAACAGCAGCAGCTTGCAGGACCAAAACCTGAACAAGCCTCCTCTTAGCGCAAATTGAAACGGGAACGCTCAACTCCTTTGCCAAGATAGCACCTGCTGACCACCCGTCTGTTGAACTTTACAGTTAATAATTTTCCCTCCTGCTTATTTCTTTAATGCCTGGGAGATTTCGCTTTACATTTGCTGAGATCAGTTCATTAAAATACTAATTTCAAACTGTAATTATCTGTTGGTGAGCATTGCCGGTTGTACCAGCGGTAGCACTGATACGCTCTCAGCTACAGGAGAGTTCACAGATGCTCGGGTCCCTGGAAGCTCCTAGCAGGAGTCACTGTGGCACTCAGCTAGAGGCAGGCTTGCAAGGATTTTTGGGGGGAAATGGTTTAAGAATCATGGTTAACCATTAAGACTATTTTATGTGGTAGGGAAAAATGCATTAACAGAAAACTGCTGTATCTGTTAGAAAGGAACCTGATTTTACTGAAGTTGTCATCGAGGTTTTGTATGCCCTGTAAATTTTAAATTAAAAATCAATTACGGAACAGCCCTTAATCTCCTCGTCGCAGTTGATTCATATTTGGACGCGAACTCCGAGACCCTGAGTGACCTCCCTCTGCGCTAAGTACTACACAGCAAAGGCTGATTTTTCTATCTTCCTACTCACGTGCCATTATTCAATTTTTTACTGCATTATGAAGAAGAGTTTTAATAATCGAGCCAGATTAAATGAATAAAAGGATGCTTCTGACAAGTTAGAAACAGAGAGAAGCTGTGCATTTCTAGCGGATTTCAAGCTCTGTATTATTACAATGCGTATGAGATGATTAACAAAGAAAAATATTACAGTTATCTACTCCCTTTGAGAGTCTAACTAATGAACCTCTAACAGCTGCTGTTGAAAAATCAGTAACACTATCACTATCAATTTCAAGACAAAGCACAGCTGACAGATGTTTGAAGTGATAAATCAGGCTGCACAAGGATTAAAATAACAAGCCCCAAATGGCCTTTAAAAGACAAAGGTGCTGCAGCAAACTATTTTCAGCCACTTTGGATACTGTCAAAAGTTAGATCACTGATACAATTATCTTGCAAAACAGTAATGACCAAAGTAATATGTTATGAAAAATCTAACAATGGCGATACTTGAGCCAAGTTTTTGAAAAGAACAGGTTTTATAGTCATTTGTGCTTTTAACGGTAGAACTGAGAATGCCGTGCTGCCCTGAATATTACTTCTGGGAATGAGTTATGAAAAGCATGCGCTGGGCTGAAGCATAAAATGTAACTGAATTGCATTCTTGTACATTTTAATTAATCCTATTTTAAAGCAAGAAGTTACATTTTAATAGGCAATGAACACCATTATTTAAATAAGGCATAAGATTTTTGTGTTGCTTCACTGCAGGCTGCATTTCCTAACAATCTGTCACTGACGTGATAGAGATAAAGAGCCCATTCCTGGAAGATACCGTGTGCTTGCAAACTCTGCTGCCTTTAATGGGAGACAACTGTAGCGAGGGGAGAGCGAGCTGAAACAAAGTCCAAGTTTCTGAACTTTATCTCAGCTTTCACTGTTAAGTGCATCTTGTCAGAGGGTGCATAACTCTCTGTCGGGTTAGGGAGGAAACACTCAGTTTAAAGAATTAAAAAAAAAAAAGCAGGTATTTTCCTGGCTCGGACAGGGTCCCGCGGGAGGGACGGTGGGACGGGCTGCGTGGCCGCAGTGCCGTGCGGTGCTGAGCTGGCTGGAGGTGGTACCTGCGCAGAGCTGCCAGGTCCTTGGCTGAGCACAACTGGCCCCGCTTTCACACCGCCGTTTCACCACAGGGCTCGGCGTGCAAAGCTCCCGCGTGAAAAGAGCTGCCACAAGTGCTTTCTGCGCTGACATCCCGGGAAAGCCGCGGTCATCCCAAGTCCCTGGGCAATACCCCTCTGCTAAAGAACCCGTTAACTGGGGTTATTCAGCAACTTTTGGCGATTCCTCCTGAATCCTCCTGCTATTTGAAGAACGTGTGTGGATGTATCCAAGACTCCATCAGCCGGGCAGGGATGGGGGGGAATGACTGGTACTCTCGAGTTCAAAGCTTTCTTCCAGAAAACACATTTCATTGTTTACTTCAAGCACGATGTTCCTTCCTGGAAATCCTACTTCCCACACACACTTTTGTTAACGCACCGGGGTGGTGGGGAGGGACAGTCGGACCCAAGCTGCTGCAAACTGTGGGAGCTGCTCAGTACATTCTTGGTGTGTCCCAAAGAAAAATATTTCTGCTTAAAAGCTTTGTGATAGAAACACGTGAGAATTACAAGAGTATGCTGGATTGCTACCGATACAGAGGAAAAAGGTGATCTACCGCTCAACAAGAAATGCTGCGTGTTGTGGGTTAGGCTGCCTGGGGTACAAAAGCCGGGGCCGAGGCTCCTTCGGCAGCGCGGCCGGGAGATGTGAGGGTCACCCGTTGGGGAGAAGCCCCTCCACTTACGTCTTTTCAATGAAATGGAGGCCCTTTGGGAAAAGCCTGGCTAGCCCAGCCTTCCCAGGACTGTGCCGAACACCCGTCCCTTGCTGGGGGGTACCGAGCAGCCCCTTCTCGCTGCCTTTCCCCGCCTGCCCCGGCAGAGACGACACTGTCGCACCGATTCGGGATGAAGGCAGGGCTGAGGTTTGTCTTCCTCCCCACCATCCTCCCCACCATGCGGCCAGGCGTGGAAGCTGGAGTTGGGCTGGGAGCTGCCTGTCTTCACGCCTGACGAGGGAGCTGTGGCATGCTGGCTCACCGCTCCTCTCCTCCCCGCAGTATGTGTGGAAGACCATGGCAGTTTTCTAAATTAAATTAAAATCTTTTTCCTTTTCAAACCACTTAGCATGAGGTAGCACATTGGGGCACTTGGAGATATTTTATTGCTGCCTACACACATGCATGCATGCTGCTTTCCTAAATGAATTACTCTCTTAAAGAAGAGAAAATCATTGACTGAAGCTGCCTTATTATTAAGTTTTAAGGTGAAACAATATTAGCCTTTGCCTAGCAGCAGCCAGCCACGCCTGCAGCCATTGTGCACTGCATAATGGTATAGTAACAGTGACTTCATACCATAAGGTCCTATTGAAACACAATTTTAATCCCTTTTAATTTATTCAGCCATCTTTTATGTCCCCAAGAAGAAGAAAACCAGAATTCCTTTCAGCCTGAATTTGTTTGCACTTTGAAGATTTGGGGAACAGTTTGAGATTAGCTGGTCAAATCTTTTCTAAATTAAAAGCTTTCTAAAATAGAAACATTTTCCTTAGCACTTTTTTAGCTATTTATCAATATAAAAACTGGGATTTTTTGATTAGTTTTTAAAACAAACAGACAAACAAAGTACAATTAGTCCCATTCAAGACCAGTGCTAGGTGCAAGAAATGTTAACTCCAAAATGAAACGATAGGTTTGAGACACTTAAAAAATGACAAGGTCCAGATTTGAAATCCAGTCACCATGTAGGTTTTAACAGGGCTTAATTAGAAGTTGGTTAGTCATCTGTCCTGATATAATAAATCCATTACTTGGGTTTAAAAAACGGAGAAGAGATGAGTTTGATATCTAGTTCGCCTGGAAGAATGTCACAACATGTACCTGGCTTGTTCCCTTTCAGTAATTTACCGAGATATTTAATATCTAAGAAAGATCTTTGTACATGCACTGTAAGAAGAGAAAGAGGATCTGAAGAAAGAAAGGCTTACATCAGATGAAATGTTACGTTCTAGCACAATAGGAGTTAATACAAATTGCTGTCATTTGCATATAAAAATATACTTTCAAACCTATTTGCTCCACATATGCTGTATATGTATCAAACAAAAAAGGAATACATTCAACACATCTTTACATCTTTCAATCTTTCTTTTACCGTGAATTACTGTGCACATAACCCCAAGTATTAATTTGGTCTCATCCCATGATGCATTTGATGTATTTCTATTGGCATATAAAGAATAACATTTTCAGGTTGTATAAAAGAACTGTGCTAGCAGGGTGCTTGCAGTTGGTGAAACAAGCACTAATGGCAGATAAATCACCCGTGGGAGGACCGGGGGTGGGGGAAATGGGACTCTAGCACATTGCTTTTAAGGCACACGTCTAAAACATCTATCCTAGAAAATGTACAATCCTAGAAACAAGACAGTAGGAAGCATTCTCTTCAGGTGCATACTGAAGGTGTTTTAGAGGAAAGGCTGTATAAAAGCATAACCTTAAAAAGTCTTTCCTGTGTTAGCATGAATACTGCAAATTGGAATGCAAATATCCGTAGATACGTGTGCTGTAATAGCCAACTGGAACCCAAACCTTTGACTGCAAAACCTCGAAAGGCCTGAATATGAGGTCAGTTTAGATAAGCATTCAATGAGAAATCTCAGCTCTTTTGACTTGTCTTCACTCACAGCATACATTTTTTTCCCAAAAAGTTTAGATAATGCCTACATTATCCACATTCCTCTGCTAACAACCCATTTGACTCTATTTCCTGCTCCTGGACTTGACCAAGCATGGTAAAAAAACCAAAGTGTTCCTTTTGCACCTTGGTGTTCAAATTTCTTTTGGGGTTTTTCTTTTTCAGTTGATCATAGTCTTGAGCTCTCTGGCAGATAATGAATTTGTTTCCAAAACAACGGAGTTTGCTAATTTAAGATTTACTCTGAAAATAGCCACTCTGCAGTAATCAGTTCTCACTACTTTTTAAAAAGTGAAACAAGCCAGTTCAGTAGAATCCATAATTGCAATTAAGACTTAGAGGTCACTGCTGAATTCACACACTGCCTGAAAGGGTTTAATACAAAATAAGGTCTTTTTCATTAAATAGCCAAATTCTAAGTAAGTCTGTATAAGAAACCTAACCACAATTTATGAATTGGTTTGGGACTGAATGTTAACAAGTGGCATGAGTAATCTCAAAACTCAAACAAATTGGGGTTAGGAAGAACAACTTTTTAAAGCAAGAGATATGAGATGTGAGCTGATAAGCAGAAAGTACAAGGACTGATGATGCCTAAGTGAAGTCAGGCTTAAAAAGCCACACATTCCTTCTTGTTTCTAATGTGTGTTTTCACACAGATTGTGAAGATCAAAGAAGGAAACAAATCTACATGTAACTGCTGCCTAGACCAAAGCTGATAATAAGCATATGACAGGCAAGCAACTCTGTTGTACATGTTTTAAACTACCTCCTGTGGATACCAAAAGGTGGTTCTGCAGGGACAAGGAATCCCTTGTATTAAAATTGAATGTGCTACTTGGTCAATTACAAAGATTTTCTAAAGTCTATAAATATGTATGTGCATGACTGAATCAGTAATAAAAATGTGATTTTATAAATCTCAGTCTCCATGATCAGGCCAATAAACTGTGTTACATCAAATAACTCCAACTTCTGATATCTATGGAAGTGCCAGTGGCTTGTGATGAACCATTTCAGGAAGGGCTTGTTTGTCTGTCCTGCCTGCCCACAATGCTGCAGGGGTAAGGATGAAGGAAGCACAGCCCTGTGCCAGTTCCCTGCGTGCCTGGATCACCCACCAGTACAAACTTAACCTGGACCAGGCATGACCATCAAATTAGGCAAAGTATATGCATGCTAGTGTGCTACAGATTTTAGTTCAGAAATTTGTAAATAAATCTGGTTTCTCTGTTCATCTTGGCTGGGGTTGAAGCAGGGAACCTTCTAGCTCCTGTTCAAGGTGTAGCAGCTTCTTCTGTCCACAAGTCATGCACAAAGGCGAGCAGGATGGCTGGACTAGCAGTAAGAAAGAAGGATTGTTATCACCTACATTCAGAGAACAAGAAGCTTGAATACATTACTTCACTGAACAGAGAGTTGGTATTTCCAAATCATGCTCCAGAAAAGAAAATCTTGGCAGATCTCCTTCCAGTCAGCAAAGGGCAACACCTCATTAGTGTAGATAAGATGTATGTGGCTTGTGTTCGACTTTGCTTAGGGCTCAGCTGAATTTCAGCCAAAATTCTGATAGCTGAATATGGATCAAAATGTCTAAACAATTTTGATGTGCACTTCATCGCTGCTCAATACTCAGGAGGAGATGTTTTCTCCAGGGTGCCAACAGCATGCTTCACTTCGCTGCTTTTTTTCCCCCTTGTCTTCATAGTCACTGCACAGGATAAACATAGCATGGATTGGAGGGGGGGAGAAAAAGTCACTATGCTGCTGGTTTGCTCCTCTTTCTGGTTTGGAATGCTACTTTCCTGGCCTCATAGCCAGACCAAGATGCTCCCACCACTGTTCATCTCTTCTCAAGGTACGAGAGCTGCTCCTGCTCAGGTCTGGATTCAGGAACAGGAGGTTGGCCACACTCCGACAGCTTCCCTGCACGCTGTATTCCCCCCCGGCGCCATCCTGCCTGGTGCTGTATGTTGGGAGCAGGTCACTAATACCACTTTACATTAAAGACAGCCAGTCTCCTCTTCTGTGTCCTGGCTTGTCATGGAAACCCTCTCCTTCCCCACTACTGGTGAACAGGCATTCAGGCATGCACACACAAAACCAGAGAAAGCATTTAATTTAGAAGAATGTAAGTACTAAAAGGTCAGATCAAGTCTGATGTTCTGCATTTAGAGACGTACTTGATTTCCTGTACGTGAAGTCCAAAGCTAAATGTACTACACCTGGGTCATTTTTTGAAACAAAAATCTTGCATTTTGCATGACTGTATGAGGAAAACATTCCCTACCAGAAGACAGACCCATGCAGCCATCCACAAGTTTCAGTAAGAAGTAACTGGAAAGCATATTGGCTGCAGATTTAGCTTCTGTCTGATAGCTACAGGCTAGACTCATGCAAATAACTGGTATGTGTGATCAGGACAAAAGTGAATTATAACACTAGGTAGTCCTGAGAGAATATACTTGTTGCAGGGAAAGAATGGCTAACCACTGCCTTTGGTTTTAATTATTTATATTACGTGATAAATGAACGAACGAGATACATGTGTGTTTTATTGCTCCACCCATGGCTTCAACTGAGCATCTCTTATTTTTTGCTGTGGCTAATACTACAATTAAACCTTGATATGCAGTCTGGGAATTTATAAAAAAAATGTCTCAGCTGTGCTGCACAAAATATTTCTTACAGAACCATTCCTTTTCTAATTTCCTTCATGCTTATATTATTTACAGAGCAAACAGAGGGAATCAAATCACACAACCTACAAAAAGAGTGAAAAATAGGGCCTTACTTACTCCCAGTAGTGAAGAAATGTAGCGTTAAGACTTGAAACTCATTTCCAATTTTCTGTGTTCGTAACACGGTCTCTAAACAGTGCATTATCTCACATACCAGATGTGCAGCAGTATCTAGGTACAACAGGGTGTGATAAGTATGGAATTTCAGCCCTAATTCTTCTTTTATGTTTTAAGTCAAATCCTTACTCTGATTTTAATTTAAGTTTTTGTCTTGTTTTCTATGTGCTTTGGGGGGTGGGAGAGAAATGTGGAGTTTGGCGTTCAGTTATAGAAATGGAAGAAGAAATCATCTGGGCCTCAGATTATCTTAAGTATCACAAGAGAAATCAACATCCAAACCTCTAATTTTATTTAAATTGGTGTGAAACTAGAGTATAGAAACAACTTATGCTGATGTGATTAACTCCACTTAAGCGGAATTTGCCCCCAAGACAGCAGTCTCTTGGCTGACACAAGCTGCATTTGGAACTGAAATAAAGTGAAGAGATCTTGAAAGTTATTTGAACCACCGTCAAAAGCTATTCTGAAAATACTATTTGGATATTACATGACTTGAACACATTTCAATAAATAACTCCATTACTTTTGTGTTAGTAAGACATTCACTAATAATAATAATAAAAAATATTACTCTTCTGTCTCAGTTGAGAGGTGGTAACCTCATAAAGCAGTGAAATGGTGTGCAAAAGCATGTTTTTCACATATAAGTAGTCATCCTGGAAATAGAGGAAATAAAACTTTGCACCAGGATGAATATAAAACTTGGATACGGCATGCTAATTTTCTGGTATGTTAATAGTATTTGGGAGTTGGAAAGTGAGAGTTTCAGCTCAAGGGAAAAGAGAGACCACAGTGGGAGAAAGCAAGCTTTATTCTTCAAGGCACATTTTTGTCTTTCTGTTTCTCCAGGAAGGTTCCTTTGCCTGCAAGGAGTCATCGAGTGCTCTTTGGATTCAAAGGAAACGTCTTGCTGGTTTCCATGGGCTTTGACTGGGACCCAATGCCTGACCATCAGCTTGGTGCTGATGGTCCTGTAGGTGCAAAGATGGTTTCTGTAGAAGTTAAAAAGATTCAGTTCCTTGCAGGATGAAATGGCTGCACACCTTTAAAGAAGCTAAGCATGATGCGCAATGCTTCCAGTCATCCACAAATGAATGAGCTAATTGAATTATTTTTTTTGCTCTGGTGTACTGCATAGTCCAATTAAGTTGCTAAGCCAATCATCTTGAAATAAATCAACCATATTGTTACATAATTCTTTTTAATAAACACAGATATCATTATATGAACTAGGTTCTAAGGGTGCCAGATGCTCCTAAACAGGGAGTCTAATTTATTTCATTGATTTTAAGAAGCAACCCATTCATGTGTGATAGCTTTTATCATCCAAAATGCTAACTCTTATCTGAGTTTAAAGTAGATTTCTGTCTTTCTCATACATAAATGAGAACACAGAAGAGCTAAATATGGACCTCTTTAATTCCCCATAACACAATCACATAAAACTTTTGTCCTAAAACACTGAATAAACATCCTCTTTAACACAATTAATAGGATTGCAACAGAAAAGAGGCCAAAAACCCCTCTCAAAATTATTGCACCTAATATGAAGAAAAAAGATACAACCTTTGAAAACAAAGGTTTTGCTGAAGAAAGAGCACATGCTGGAAGGTTAGCACTCTGTAACGGGAAAAGGGGGATGGACTGGTGGGTTCATTGCCAGCCTGCGGTGCTGCCCGGTGATTGTGCTCAGCCCTAGAGGAGAGCAGAGCATGCTGGCAGCTGGTGGGGACTGCAGTGGGCTTAAAGCCTCAGACAGACTGGGAAACCTAGTTCCCTCTGTAAAAAAAAAAAAAAAAAGATTACATGCTTTAGTTTTGATTAACATTTCAAGGATACTATTAAAGGAGATGGGAAGTAGAGATGTTCCCTTCAAATACTGTCAATGACGTAGGCTCCTCCAGAGGAGAGCATAATGCACGCATCTAACCCAGTAATCAAGCAAGGCTGTTTTTATCTTTCTGCCCTTGGTTTATGCTTTTTTCTGCCATAGAGAAGATTATACAAAACAAAAAATGTTTTGGTTGTTTTTTGATAGCTTCATTGGAGGGTTGAATGAGTCATACAGAAGTCAAGGTATGCAAAGTAGTTTTAGTCGACAGTCCTCTTCTAACCTGCCAGCAAGTGCTTCCTGGAGAAATTGCTACTGAACATTAATAATCTGCACTCCTCAAAGATGCAGGCCATCAGAACATCGTTGAGAAGAAAGAAATGGTGATTACTGAATACTTCTGGTGCACCTGTGCCTACCACTCCGATTTGTTCCTGTTTATTTGCAACCTTAACAAAACAGCTTTTGCTTTGTATTTTTACTTGGACAGTGATGATTGAAAGCTATTTCTCTGGATAAAAGTTGAAGGAAAAACCCCTGTGGTTTCCATTTGGACATTAGGGGGTTGATGTGTTTTGCTGTCACGTTCTATTTTTAAATGCATGACACTGCACAGGTGTTCAGACTCCAAATCCTTAGCTAAATCTGTCATCTCTCCGCAGCTTGTCACTACATCAGCTAGCAAACTGAGGGAAGAATGAAGTTCCCGTATGGTAGAAAACTGCCAAGTGCTTGACAATGGTTAACGATAATTTCTTTCCATAGCTGAAAAATATCACTTCACTTGATAAATTTTCAGGTGTTATAATTGCTTTGAGGTTCATTTGCCTATCTAGATTTTCTCAATTTAATAATTTATCTCCAAGCCCTTAATATGTAGGACACAAACTAACAGATGATTAAAAATGCAAATCGTTTCTGCAGGAGCAAAAGTTGTTAGTCTGACTCGAAGCATAGGCTGGCAGTTCTACCTCTGCGCTTGCTATCCATAAAACACCGGCTGAATTCAGAAAGATGAGATTTACAAAGAATTACAAATCATCTTCCTGTGTCTGCCTGAAGTGTACATTATTTCTATATCTGTGGGTACTGCTAAAATGTAACACACCAAAGAATACAATAATCAGTATTTTAAGCAAGCTGGTCTTGAGTTTTTACTCAAAAAATGGGGCTAACCCACACTAATGCTGTTACCAACATTTTTGCTGAATCTTACACACTGCTGATGTAGACTTCAGGGAAAATTATACCGTGTTCAAACTGTATAGGGATAGAGAAAGATGGGAGAATGAAGCAGTTGTTACAGGACTGGTGCTCCAGAGTCATCAAGAAAGCACACATTGCTGCTCTCCCCTGGAGCATCCTCATCCGCAAGGAACATTTCCAATACTCCAGAAACACAATTCCTTCTGCCTCTACAAAGCCATTCTCTGCTGCAATATTGGAAGACCAACCTCAAGACCTACCCTTGTAAGTAAAGCTTAGATCTCCTAAAGAGACTTGAAGTGAACCATCATGTTTTTCTAGTTAATTTAGAGAAAAAATTGTGAATGACAACTATTCCTTTGCAGCAGATTATTTAAATTTTGGCTTAATGATTATTTAGCATCCATCACTAAACAAAACCAGTGGTGCCTATCTCAGTGATATAGTATTGAACTCCAAGGGATGCATTTGACTCTTGCACAACTAAGTGCAACTAATTCAAGTCCTCTGAAGTTTTGATTCTATTCCCTACATAATCCTTACTATCAGTCGCAGAAGACAATTCAATCAGGGATCCCCTGAGTAATCTGAACCCATACATAGTCCACAAGGATGGATGGGTATCATTCAAGTGTGCTGAAATTGCTGGTTGGTGATATTATGAGGCTGTTCACTATCATGTTTGAAAGGTTTTGGAGATTGGGGGAGGTCTCTGATGATCAGGAAAAACCCAAATGTAGTGACCGTTTTCAAAAAAGGCTAAAAACAATCCAGGAGATTACCAGCTGCTCAGACTCACTTCAGCCCCTGAGGAAATCATGGAGCAAATCCTTTCTAAAGTCATATCTGGGCACACGAAGGGGAAGATGATGACTGGGAATAGCCAGCATAGATTTACCACGGATTTACTAAATTTACCATGCTTGACTAAACTGATTGCCAAATATTTATCAAAAGACTAGATCTGTGCATGAGGAGAGAGCAGAGGAATGTCATCTACTTTATCAAGGTTTTTGACACAGTCTCCCAAGCATCTCTGTCTCCAAGCTGGTATGTTACTGCCTGGACAAGTGGAATACTGTTTGGGTGAAAAATCAGCTGGACTCAGGCTCAGAAGGTACTGGTGAATGAGTCGTACCCTAACTGGAGGTCAGTAACAAATGGAGTCCCATCCTTCTGTAAGACTATAGAATGAATTCACAGAGGGATTTTGTAGGCTTAAATTTTCATAATCACTATCGTTACTGAAAAGTTTTGACGTAGTTTGCTGGAAAAAACAGTATAAACAAAATAAAAACCCTGAAAACTAATCTTCCCAAAG
This sequence comes from Buteo buteo, assembly GCF_964188355.1. NCBI lineage: Eukaryota > Metazoa > Chordata > Aves > Accipitriformes > Accipitridae > Buteo > Buteo buteo. The sequence goes on from NC_134175.1 coordinate 47,856,755, forward strand.
AAGATGATTTAACAATCTTGTTTGCTTCAAATTTCATTATAAGGTTATTTTCAAAAGATACTGTTGAAAATTGTTGCTGTTGGGTTTGAAGAATCTGAAGGAGGGGTGTTATTAAACAAGCAGAATTTCTGTATTAATGAAAATGTAACTTTCAACTGATGGGTGCTGAGTATTTAAGTTAGCTTCTTCCTCTCAGTATTAGTAGTATGCTTTTAACCCCTAAGGCCCATATTTTTGCCAGTAGTGCAATATCACTGGGAGGGTGGACTTCCTTCACCAGGTTAAGCAAGCATGGCTACCAGAAAAGGCACTGCCGCTGCCTTCCTCCCACTCTTCCAGCACATTGGCTTTCTTTCATCAGAGAAATGCTTGTGCCAAAATGCTGGATATGATCCATTAAAAAAAAAAAAGAAAAATTCCTAGCAGCTTTATTTTTTAAACACGATGACTCAAAGTTCATTATCTCAATTATAAGCTTTGAATGGCAGCATATAACTGAATTTAGCAATTTTTTTTCCTTGTTTCAATTGTACACATTCCATGAAACCTAAGTCATATTTGTATCGTGTGGTAGACTTAAAGGACAGCTTTCATCTGCTAACTTCCCAGGACATTGTCTTACATATATAATCGAATGTGTCATAGGATGAGATGTTCTTCCTTGCTTGGTAATATAGCTAGACACGGACTGCTTCCTATTTGAATTGTCTGGAAGATAGTGCACTTCTTGAATAGATGGCTCAAATGTGTTTTGAAGAAAACAATTATTTTTTGCCTGATAAACTTAAAAAAATCCCAGTGCAGACATACGATTAGCACCATGTGAAAGAAGCATTTATCTCAAAAGTTAACTTTTGAGAATTGTGTTTATATTTACAAAGATAAAAAAAGATTCATTGTGATCTACTGACTTAAATCTTTCACCCTACACATGGATGTTAGTATCGCAGACCCCATCGCTTCCAGGATTGTGACACACCATAGAGAGGGCTCAACCAGTTGGTCACAAAATTGATACCGCAATCAGCAAATGAGCAGCCAGATCAAAAAAAGAGACACATTTATGTACTTCTGTAAGTTACATCAATCAGTTGTGCTTATTTATACTATCCTACAGAACATTAATAAATGAATAGAACATTAATATACTTTTACAGCAGTGTTATTTTTAAAAGGAAAAATTTTTTTTGAAAAGCTCTGATGCATCTACTATTAAATTTGTGCTGAGGGGGATGAGACTGTTAAACTACTCACCTTGCAAACACTACTTAAAATTGACAAAGTAGACCCTAGGAAGGTTATTCTGTATCTTATCCTCCAGGGTCAATAATCCTACACTTGGAGCCTTCCGCTGAACTGATTTGTCTATATTTCAGATAGGCACGCATCTTGATGTTTCTAACCAAATTGATGAATTTCTCCCACGCATTTATTGTTCTTATTTCTGACTACTGCAAGAAAAAATAGCAGCTTGTCTAGCTCTTAACAGAAAGTTTATCTATTAAAGATGATGACTTGTATGAGAAACAGGAGGTGGTTCCAGGTAAAAAGACTATTTTACAGACTACTCCAAACGTATTTCTTTCAGGAATAGGAAATTTAAAGCAATATTAGGTTTGTATCAACAGAACATGAGATATTTTTTTTTTATAGCATGTTTCAGCAGAAGCTTTTCTTACACACTGACAGCTACAAAGGTTGTCAATGCTTTCAAAGAAACGTGTCCCTCAGGAATTTGTGGGATATTACTTTAATCAGAAATTAGAGACTGAGGAAAATATTTAGGTATACAATCTGTTTATATGCAATTCCTGCTGTTATTTTTCTTTTGAGCCACTACTGTACTTAGTCTGAGCATTGTAGATGAAGCAGAAGGCACCCCTGAAGAGCTTGCAATGGAAGCAATACATTGGGGAGATTGGTAATGTTTCTGGCTAGATACAAGAATGTTCTCCCTAAGCTCTAGGCTGATCAAAACCACATTAACTGTACTCCTACCTTTTGGTGTTGTGCTTGTTAACTTGTGCATAGTGCTAATATAGTCACGTAGTTCACATCTTCAGAATATATGCATAGCATGCATAGTATCCTGTCCTTATGGGCTGACTGCTGATGTCCAGAAAAAAACTCAAACTGCCTAGATAATGTGCCCAGAGATGGATAAAAAATATTTGGTAGTGAAAGCATTGCAGTTTGAAGTAGAAAAAATATTCCAGGAGAACCTCTTCCTCCTGAATCTAGCCCATTTTCTTCATCTGCAAAATTGCCAAATTCACCAAGAGTCCTCTATGCTTAAATGGTATCTTTTAACCCTAGCAAGTTGGGTGAGCGCTGCAGATATCTTCCCATTAAGATGTTCTGTGAAAACCAACAGGAAAGAGGGAAGAAAAAAAGATGTAAGTTACTCCAAATACACATGACCAGTAGAAAAGATCAATAAAGAGGCAAAACTTGCTGTGACTCACAATGCTAACATTGTAGCTCTTTGAGGAAAAGGCCCCCAGGAACAGGCAAATACTGCAGCCTAAAGCAAAGGGTCTCAAGAGTCATAGAAGAGAAGATAGCTAAGCATAACAGGAAGGAATTAGAAAAACTTTGTGTATAGTATTAGGAAAAACTTACTAAACAATACGATACCATCAGCTGTGAAACTTCCTAGGGATTATCATGGGACCCTCTAAAAAAAAGCTAAGGAAGAATACTGGGAAGTGTTCAGTATGAGCAATCCTACATCACAGGAAGATATTGGGTAGCTTTTCCTGGTATCCATCTGCTAAAGAAAACAACGAAAGAGCAGGGAGAGCTTGAGAGACAGCAAGTACAGTTTTTCCACAGGTTCATAACAGATGCCTAGGTCCTAAATCTATAACCTGTAAAACCACACTGTAAGACACATGACCCAAGTAGTCCTTATGTTTTCAGAATGCAAATTCCCTTTAGTTTGTTTTGGAGCACCTGAGCTCCTAATCCATGTATGGGCTCTCCTGGGATACAAGTCTAGGCATTTCTTCATCGATTTCTGTTGAAGGATCTGATCCAGGATGTGGTTTTCACTCATGTTTGACTAAGGTCACAGAAAGAGATAAAAATACTTGCAATGATGCCTCCACCGCTTTTTATTTTAGTTTAGTTTTTAGTTTTTTTAATCCAGTGGCTCCTTGCAGGAGCAAGTACCTCTTCTGGTAGGTGTGAGAGGAAAGTCACTTTCCTGCTCTCACTGAATTTGAGCATACATATCCCACTTCCCACCAAAAAAAAAAAAAAAAGACCAAATTTGTACTTATTCTCTTTCTTCCTCCAAAAGGGAGATCCAAGCAGCTTTCAGTCCCTTTGAGGGCAGGGACTGAGCACCCTCCTGTAGAATACTGCCTACCTTGATAAATATGATACTGTCTTGAGAGATGCAGGCTCACTTTCCCTTCTGCTACCCTAATTAGGGGATAAGCACTGACTTATTTGCACAGAGAGAATGGAGATGTTATCACCTATTTATTCATTAGTCATTAAAAGCTGTTCTACCTTAGGCTAACCAGCTTCCCTTAAAAAGCCTGCTAGTCTAAGTGAGAGAAGGCATCCTTGCAACCCAGAGGAAGGCTCTGAAGTTTCTAAAAGGGATATATTTTAAGCTACTGCTCCTTTCTTCTTGGGACCGTGCTAGGTATCTCCCTTCTGTGGGGGGAGCTTGCTGCATCTCATTCTCAGGCACTGTATGCAAACTGCAGGTTTTTAATTCAAAGCTGTGATATAGATAACTTCTGTACTGTCTTTTAATGACTTTGAATTTTTCAGAAAAGTAGAAAAGTTCCTGACCATATTTAGTTAAGATGTTATTCTCAAACTGAAGAAATGAGAAATTCCCCCCCCCCCGTTATTTGTGTAGGTTTTCTTACCCCACTAAAGTTAATTACTCTTCTTTTCCAGTTGAGTATTTTGAAGAGGAGCCTGAACCAAATGAATTATACAATAGCCCATGCTTTCATTACAGCCAAGGAAAGATTAAAATGTCTTTTGTACCCTCTATGTGTCTATACAATAACAACCAAAACCCTGAAGTGTGGCCAGCCCAAAAGTCCTGGTGAACTTCTGATTGGGATGCAGGTGTGTTTTGGCTTTCAGACTACTTTCCGTTTCAAATATTATTTTAGCCCATTTCCTAAGAAAATCAAGCTTCCTATGATGCTGTTGCACGTCAGCTGTGTGTCAGTCCCACTCAAATAACTGTTCAACCATGCTTTGCAGTTCAATCGGATCTGACAGAGCTAGTGATCTCAAGGATAATTAGATTTCTATTAAGTAATTGTAGTGGGTAAGACAGAAATCGGGACATAGGGCACATAGTCATAGTAATGCAGGCTTTATTAATACCTGCGCACAGACCAGTTTATCTCAATATTCCCTGAATGCACAGAAGGAAATTAATATCACTGGTATAGGACAAGTCAGTTAAGTGACTACTGGTTTGTGTTATCAGGACTACAGTTTTAATATCTAAATAGAACATAAAGTTGACTCTCCGTCACCATTACCAGCTTTATTGATATCAATTAAAAATAAATCTAGTAGTCAATCTGAACTGGACAAGACAATCCAATCCATCAAAACGCAAGAAAGATACAATACCTATTATATTTGTATTTTTCACCATATTAATCTTTTATTCCACTAAAAATACAACTGTGCTGTTCATTGAAAAAATATTACAAACTCACCAGAAGGCAAATTTCTGCAGAATGGTATTCTTAGTCATCACAAATACAAAGTTAGCTATTTTAAATTCATTCCTTCCCCCATTGTTCAACATTAAGTATTAAAACCAGCAACACTGAACCTTCAGTCTAAGCAAGCAGAGTAACAGATCCCATCCAATATCCGCAAAAATGTTTTGTTAAATAAAATGTGGAGTTTAAATTCCCTAGTCACAGCAGTGTTAGGCTGTCCATTGCTGATAATACATAGGTCATGCATAGCTGAATAAAAGGATTATGAGGTGAATTCCATAAACTGGATCTGAGTATGAGGTATGTAATGTTTTTTCATTCTTACATTTAGAGGCATTTCATTTATTTAAAATCAAATAGGTCCTAACTCAACAATGAATTTATTCTCCTGTCAGACACTCAGCTACCTTGGTATTATTTTAAGCTAGCTTCAGTTAGGTGCCAGGAACTGGATACTGAGTTTTAGTGAGAAGAAAAATAAGAAGAGGCTCGAAGAGTGAGATGGATGAGAATGGCTCTCCCACATTTTAAGAGCTTTAAGGAAAAACATCAGCCATGATTTCACCAGAACTGCTGTAGAAAAAAAAAAAAAATCTGGGATTTTGGGTTCTAGGGGGAAGAAGAGAAAGCGTAAAGAAACAGAAAGCCGCCTGTGCCCCCAGAATGCTGATGTGGTGGAAATGCAGTTTGTTGTATCTCTTGGTCTTGATCTAAATTTTACACACCACAGCTCACTGCCACAGCAAGACCTTGATAGGGAGAAGGTGTCAGAAGGGAAAAATATGGGTTTTAGAGAAATAGTACAGTGTCTATAGCACCTGCAGTTCTGTAAAATTTGCTTCTCAAAAAACAAAAGTATGACAGCCCTCATATCATGTTCCAGTCTTTTGTTTTAACGGTGGATATCCACTCAGATTTTGCCTTGTAACAATGAGTTAAAAAATGGACAATTTTAGATGGAAACATTCTAGAAGTATATAATATAAGCTAGAACTCAAAACTGATAAAGCCTTTGGATTGATCTGCTACCAGAGAGTTGGGACAGACAGCTTTCAGCAACGGGTGAACTAATGACTACTAACAGATCCTGGAAAGGTGGCTTTAACTATTTAATTTGTTTCCTGTACAAATACAGTATGTTTTGCTTTAAATAATAATAATAAAAATATTGAAGCTGGGCAGTAGAAAGGAAGATAGTCTTTTTGCCTGCTCCTGGCTACTGTACTTTGGATCAGGCGGGAATCTCCAGGAGGAAGAGGAAAGCAAGGAAGTTGCTGCTTCTCCCAGAGGAACTGAGCATCCTCTGCTTGGAAAAAACTTTAGGAGGATGGAGGGGAGAGGGAGAGAGAAAAAGAGGTGGCAAGCAGGCAGCTCATGGCAGAGTGCAGCTTAGAAAAGCTCCCTGGAGGGCCAGAGACTTCCTTACAGCAGAGAGGAGACCCAAGCCAGGGGAACATGAAGAAGACTGATGGATTTGTCATTCAGCACAGAAGACCATGCAGTTTGATTCAAAATTAACTCAAAAATGGATGTTTCCAGTACTGGAAGACTAATTCAATGACTGTAAACTACACAGCGGTTCAGCAGAAGGATGAAGCAGAGTCTGGCATACAACTGCAGCTGTATCACAGGATTTGTCCCGATAAGGACATCAGTCTTTTCCCTGCCTTGAATGGTGACAGAATTGAAATTAGCCAATGGACAAAATTTAATCTGTTTTAAAAGAAAGTGAGGTGCAATTTAGTGAGTGATTGTCACATATAGGTGTTTCAATCATCTAATTTGAATGGCCCAGGCTAATAAACACACCTGATAACTCTTCAGTGGTGCCACAGCCACAGAAGTAACATTATCTACTATGAATCTTTCCACAAAGCTGATTAGCATTTTTGTTAGTTTAATGAGTGGAAAACAACACAAGCTTTAGCCTTCTCACTGTTTGCTGAAGAAACTGAAGGACTGGGCTTCCCCCCTCCCTTGCTCCACATAATGTCACTCCGAAAATGTCCCTGTGCTGGCCAATTAAGATCAGATTCCACAGCTCTTTTCAGCTGCTACAGTGCTTTAATCTTAAAAAAAAAAAAAAAGAAAAAAAAAAGTTTGAAGATTGAAGTTTCATCTTTAACTTACTTAACATATTGCTTCCTGGCTTTTTTATTGTTTCTGAATATCTTACAGGCATTTTTACTTGCTCTTAAACCAGGGAGGCTCCAAACTAAAAGCGTATTTTAAGAGTCCATAACAGAATAAAGTGTAAGAGAAGGATTTTGTAATTATCCCCAAATTAAACATTAAAATCTGTAAAATTAAGAGTTTAGCAGTACTATCTTCCTGACACATGGGAACACACGACTATGTGGCCTACAACCAGCAGTAGTACAGTTGTTTCTCCTGCACTTTAATCTGCATTTAAATCTAGAGGCTGTTTAGACATATTTAGGTTTAAACCTTGCCAATCTGGTCTCTCAGCAAGATATAGTTGCACTGACTTGTGATACCATATTTGACTTCCAGACTGGAGTTGGGCTGAACCTCATGAAACAAGGAGTACAGTGGGGTTTCCACGTGCTCATGTAGACCACAGCCTCATAATGCAACCTCTGCCCTGTACCATGTGAAATAAATATATTATATTAAAACATACTGTAAGGATATTCAGGGTTTTTTTAAAATATATTTTAGGTTTTCCTCCTCAAAGTGTCACTTAAAGGTAGGGATAAAGCTATTTCTTTGTCATTCACACATTCTCTTTAGTACAACCACTGAATTTCCTCAATTTCCAAATACGTGGCTCTGAGATGACTAGAACCCACTTACAGTTTATTGTACTTTAAATACGTGTACTTTGTTATACATTTTCTTGTCTTTTGGAGAAAAAAAATACCAAACTATCGTGTTACTGCATTAAAAATGTAGACACATTAGAATTTTATCTGAGGAAAGCATGTGGAACAGCACTAACATTCAACTTGGAAAATGCATGCAGTGCCACCTAAGAAGTAAGGGGTTAAAATCCTAAGCAATGAGCCACATTAATCAATATATGGTCATTCACAACGGATGCAAACACACCACAGAAGCCAGCTTCTCCTCTGACAAAGTTCATCCCTGCCTCTGTCTTTGTATCAAGACAGGCCAGTGAAGGAGAGGGTCTATTCTGCTATGCAGAATATTCTCCTGGTCTATTGCAGGTGAAGTTGAGAATTGTGGCCTGAAGCTCTATTTTGTTACGCTGAGCCAGCTTTTGTTCCTTCGGTTTCCCAAAATAATGACAGCACACACGTAACACATCTCGACTATAAAAGTACCATGAAGTCCAACTACAGAGTACTATAAAATTACTGTTACGTACCTATTCTGCACTACAATTTCTGAAGGTTTCTTCTTCTAAGAACCACCCAACTGCTTGGAGTAAGGAGAGGATTCAACTTGGGAATACCTTGTACAGTTAAGGCTGCCAGTGGTGGAGGAACACACTCAGTAGTAACAGCTACAGCTGAAGGCTTGAGAACAAATCACTGGCCATGAGACCCTCTAAGCCCCATGGGGAACAGCAGTTCCAACTTTCCAAACACAAGTAATGAACAACAGCAGCAATTATCAGGTGCTTGCAAGGAGGAAAGAGCCAAGCAGCCTTACAGGAAAAAAACTTCAAGGTCCCATATTTTACCCTCCTGGGCTGCTAAGCTTTGTGGTTCCCCATCCCCCTTCATGGGATGAAAACAGCAACAGTACCCAGAACTGCTCATGGCAATCACCAAATTCTTGCAATTGTACAATCAAACAGATGGAGTAAGTCAGAGAGCTCAAATCTTCCTTCTTTGTTTTCCCCTACTGAGGGGCTGGTTGGAAAAACCCTACTCCCAAATTCTCTCCAGTGGGAAGAGTAACAGGCAGAAAGGACCCACCACGGCCTCTCACACGCAGAGCTTGATGTTACTGTGGGAATATTCCTTGTTACTGTTGGTCTGTCTGTCCCTCTCCTCCTGCCATAGCTGCTTGGGCTCACTCCACATGTCCACAGGGCTGTTTTACTTCCATCATCTTTCTCTCTCTCATATTCACCTCTTACTTCCTCACCAAAGTCCCAGTGCTTTTTTTCTTCAGGTCAGCCTCAAGCAGAGCCAGCTCCTTCTCCATCAGAACCATAAAAAGCCCTTAAATCTACATAATAACAGAACAAATATAGAAACACTTCTATGCACAGTGTTTTATTTTCCTAGATAATGGATACAGTAAGATGAAATTAAGGTTGTGTTTATACTGGTGATTCATGGTATTAGAAATACCTGGTCATCACCAAAAGCACGTACTATAAAGTCAGGAAATTCTCAACTGATCATAAACATAAAACAAACATGCTGGAGCTGGAGAAGCAGAATTAGAGCATTCAAAGTAGCCTCAACTTTGCACTGTAATGACACAATAACAAAAATTGGTCCCAACGCACATAAAAAACTGATTTTAGAGACATTAGATTCTTAGTTTTATTTTTTATTTCTCCCTATTCTTTCATTTTCACTTCCCTGCTAATAATAGCTTCTATTACTACCAATCGTTGGGAACAAAGAGAAAACCTATCTCAAGAACTACAGCTCTTACAGCTTTTTAATTCTACCTTAAATTACAGTCAAGTCATTCAAATTCTGTATTTACAGTAAGCACTGCCATTGCAGGGACAGCAGAGCATGGTACCAGCATTGAAATCTCTGCTGCAAGGACAAAACTACGTAGTCTTAACTGTGAACCCATCGCCATAGCCCTTTATTTCCTCTCCACTCTTAATTTGTTTCCTTGTCCTTCCAATCCTGAAAAAACCTCTTTGTTAACTGTAACTGAGCTTATAGCTGACACAGAGCGCCAGCCTACAAGGAGATTCCCTACAGAAAAGGGATTAATGGTGTTTTCCAAGTCCTGACCTGCAAACCTCATAGGTTTTGTGAGATTCATCCAGAAACTGATCCACCTGCTCCCCGTCCCATCTCTTGCTCACCTGGCAGAGTACTGACAAATCCGGTATTTCTGCACAGGACCCATAGCTTTTCCAGCACCCCAAGTGCCTGGTATGTGGAGCCTGAGAGCAGGTGAATGTTAGGGCTGCAGCCTGTGCTCCAAGCTGCGAGGTGCAGACTCCTGGGCTGCAGCCTGATGTTGAGGCTCCTCCATCGGTTCATTTAATGCAGAGTGTATCCCAAGTGCGTGACTCGACGTGCGGGCATGATTGTGTTGCCTGACTCTGCACAGATGCTAGAATATTTTCAGTGCTGCAATGGTACCGTAGTAGTTTCTGAAGCATGTGCCAGAAGGAAACAACTGATAAATGGGATGAATATAGATAAGTGTATCAGGGAAAACCTGCAAGTGTGAAAAGTGCTAAAGTGGGGGAAAGGGACTCTAAGAGGGTGAAACATGACTCTCATGGCCTTACTTAACAGTACTGATGCTCTGCTGGAAGCAGAACCTACCTAGCAGGTCCACCCATTATTTTCTTTAACTCTGATTCTTTAACTACCTAAACAAACTACATAAACTACAGCTACATGGTAGGAAATTGAAAGTATGAAAATGGAATGGAAACAATGAATGAGGTTGGGGAAATACACACAAGTATATTTAAGATTTGAAGTGAAAGGCCAAAGCTGCCCCAAAATAGGATGTTTGGAAATCATGTTCAGGATGAATTTGTAGTAGTCATGTGAATGGAACTTTCACTTTCCTCTTTTCCAGTTCTGCAAGTTTTGATCTAGTAAAAATTTCAAGGCCAGTATTTTTGCTTTATAATGGGTACAGCGAAGTGGTGAGTTAAAGAGGTGGGCAAAAATCAGGACTAGCAGACAGATTCACAGAGCAAATGCACTGTCCTGTGAAGTACACATGCTTTTAAACAGTCACTTATCACAGCAATTTTGTGATAAAGGCAAAAATCTCTTCCTTTTTCCTCACTGCATTTGGTTTCAATACATTGACAAGTACGTGTCAAAGGCTCAAAGAGACAGTCTTCGGACAGTCTTCCCTGAGCACCAGAGCAGCTCTCTGTTTCAAGATGCAACCCACACCTCTGGAATTACAGCTTTTGTCTTAAAACCATTCAGCACAGACTAACACTGATCCTTCCTTATTGCAGCTATTTACCAGAGGTGCCCAAGAATTACCGTGTCTTACTCAATACTTGAGCCAAACACAGGTTAACACCTCACAGGCTAGGAATCACCGGCAGAGTCCCATGCTGTGCCATGCTGAGCAGCTCTTGCCTCCCCTCATAGATTTTATTTATGAAGTGTTGATTAAGGGTAAAATTTTCAACGCTATAGGAGGAATTTGGTGCACCTAGAGCAGAGCGGCACATCTCTGATGCCCTGAATGTCCAGACCAGCAAGTGGTTTCTGCTGCTCCCTTTCAATCCCCCTGCTCAAGTTCCCTTCTTGCAGAATCCAAGGCTCAGGAAGCAAAACAGAAAGGTGGGACCGATCAGTGCATCCCAATTTAGTGTTTGGGCTCCACCGATCTTTGTTTCGCTTGCCGGTTGGTTACACTGCGGTACCAGTAAGGAGAAGTACTTACAGCACATCTCTGACATGTAGCTCTCAAAGTGCTTTACAATGGCAGAAAAATACTTTCCATGTTACAGATGGAAAGATTGAGACTTGGATTTTACATGCCTTGTGCTAGGGAAGCCTGAGGTATCTTGCGGTCTACTGGACATTAATCAAACAGACTTGCTGTACAGATTTTAAATAGGATCTATAAAATTTCTGTGCCCTAGTCAACCTACAAATAAACTGAAAAATATCAGTCACCAGTTCTACAGAACTGGGTCAAAAGATGTGGCATAAGGACAAGTTGAGTTTACTGTTGCATGTTAACTTCCTCGCTAAACCTAGCCCCATCCACCTTAACACATAACTCTTCGTTCAGGATAATAAATTCTCGAACTGCTGAAAACCAGCATTTGTTGAGCTGTCTTCAACTTCAAACTGCCTGCATTCCTTGGGTTACTTATATTACTTTATTACACAAGAATGAGATGTAGGCTTACAATGCCTACAGCATCGAGAAAAATACCAAAATAAACCAAATGAAACGTTGGGACCAATATATTTCATGAGAAAGATCTCCCTGAAATTAAGAGGGATGGAATTTCATCTGTGCACTTCAAGATGACCGGAGGGAAGCGTTTACCTTTCTGAAACAGAGTTGAGAGTTTTGCATGGTCCCTATTTCTGATTCTCACTGCAAGGGCATGTTATGTAGACCATGTTTGCAAGGCTACAGAGACAAAATTAAAGTAGCCAGGAGGAACACACCTCTGTGTTTCTACGCCTCAAACAGCATACATATTTTAAATGGAAATGCAGCTTTATCTCAGTTTTCAAGCTATTTCTGCTTATGAAGCAATGTCTTGCACTATAGCAAGTTATAAATATTCTTTCTAGCTCAAGTTGTTAAGAACCTTAAATTCTCTTTTTTTAAAAAAAACCTCTAAAAATTTTGGCTTCATTGTCTGACAAATTGTTTTTTGTTATGGTTAAAAATTTTAGCCCTTGACAAGTCCAAGACAACTAACCTGTCACTGAATTTCACTCATATCAAATGCTATACTTCAATTTTGGTGGAAAAGAATCTTGAAATAACATACTTTGCCTTTTTTCCTAATTATTTCTCATCTATACAAACACTATTGGGAAAAAATTATCTGCTTTTAAGTGTTTGTAAATAATTGATTCCTAGGTTTCTAACATGGTGACAGCTCTGCCCAATGACAACGTTAGAAGAGAGTTTCTTGATAGGAATGCTGATGCAACTTTAACTACAGGCACTAGAAAATGCTGCTGTAATCCTTTCTTAATTTCAGACCGCAGAGATGCCATAATAAACAAATAGTTAAGGTGCCTGATTACCCAGGTCCTGTCTGTGAGTGTTTGACTGTAACTATAGCTTGCCAAGACAAAGGGAAAGTAGTGGCTATACCAGCTATCTTACAGCTGAAGCAAACTCAGCTTCTTGATTCAAAACCTATATACTGTCCTTATGTTTTTTTCCCTCTTTCTTTCTTAAAGGGGGAAATGTCATACATTTTGAAGACCTCATATAAGCTATTTTAAACAATGTTATGAAACATGACATTTTAAAGGTGCAAATTAATAACATGAAAAGAAAACACTGGATACTGACAGCATTTCTAATTTTTTCAAAACAAGATTACTTGAAAATGACAAGTAGTATTCCCAGGGAAGTAGCAGAAGCCCCCCTCCCTTTAAGGCATTTAAAGCTAACTTAACAAAACACTAGCAGGCATACTATAAACCATATAAACCTAATACTCCAGTCTTTTCAATTTCCAACATGTAGAACTCTGTTATTTATAAAGAGATAACTAACAGGGCATTCAGCAATTATGTGACAATTGAAAAAAGCTTACTGAAAATTAATAGTAAAGCAAGAGTACCTGCTAATGATACTACAATACAATAATTTTTGGTCTTCTTATCAATAACAGCCAGACATGTAGTGACCGTGCATTGCAAATTATTATTTTGATCTATATTGACAATATAAGGTAAACTTGACTTTTAAAATGAACGCATTTATACAGAAGCAAGTTGGCACCTTAACGTGACTCAATAGCAGGCTTCCTTACTGTTTAATATACCCAAATATGCAAAGTAGTTTAAGAAATATATTTGTACTCATGCTGCATGCATACTGGTACACCATCTATTAATCAAGACACTAATCCAGGAACATGCTACAAAAAATACATCCACACTCTATTAAGGAAGTGCTAAACATGAACTTCTGACTGAACAATATTAGATACAGCATATAAATAATCACCTAACTAACATTGCTTTCAGAAATTCAGCGAGATGGTCTGCCATAATCCTTAGCATCTCCTCAAATTTGTGAAGTTTTACACAGTTGTTATCCTACATTTACTCATCTTTAAGAAGTAGGTAAGTAGATACCACACTTTGGTATTTGAAAGCCAAGCAAGCTTTTGAAGTTAAATCTAATAAAACAAGTACTTCTACTTTCACTAAAATACAGTGGCAAAATATTTTGCATTCTAGCATCTCTGATTTCACAAAGAATTAAGATTACACCATCAGGAAGGATTTGATGCCAGCATTTCTGAGTTACTAGAATGCTGCTGTATTGAAACACTGAAACCCACATTTTTTTCTCTCTTGGCTGAAATGCTGAGCCTTTAGTGTTGTATTAATATTAACCACGTTGATGTTTGGTTTGGGAAAAAAAACCCCAACAAAACAGTCAAGAATTAGTACCACCAATGCCTGCCTGCTAAAACTGCTCATTAGATTCCAGGAAGCCACCAGTCCCTCCACATACTGGCCAGAGAACAAAAAATAGCACAGTGACTTGTATTCAATGCATTACCACCAGTGTCAAATATTTCTCAACTCAATTTACAATAAGCTGTAACTTTAACCAGATGTTCTGGTAATAGTATGCCAAAATGTATTTACACAACTTTTTAGTAATAGATTAGCATTAAAAGGTATACCTAAAGATACCTCAAAAATATCACACATTCTCATTTTGCTTTAATTTATTATTTAAACTAATTTATGCAAGCTGTAAAACTAATTGACTCCAAAACTTTGCTGGTTTGTATATAAAGAATGCAGAAGAAACGAATACTCCTGGGTGAGCTGAGTGCCACATCCACCTGAAAACCTGCACTGACTATGCATGATTTTTGTTTAATTCAAGACAGCAACTTTGCTTCTTCAGTCAGCCTTCACTCAAGGCATGTAAGACCACAGCAAGCAACTTCCCAACATCATCCATAAAACCTTGGGTAACAAACGCGATCCCTGTTGATACAAGTTTCAATCAATCCCTTTGGTATCTGTTTAAAAAAACTAAAAAGGAGGGTGTGAGTGAGTGAGAGAGGTTGTAGGTGTGAGGAAGGAGCGGTTTTATTTGGTTCCCTTTCGCTCAGCAACTTTGTAATCCATTTACCGCTCTCTTTTCTCATCTCTCACCCCTGCGCGTTGTTTGGCTGGAAACTGGGCTGCAAGAATGTGAAGAATGTAAACAGTCTTTTATTGTCCAAAAGGATAGGAGTGTGAAAGAAATGTGTGCCTTATCGCAGGACTGCAGCTCGCTACTTCATTGCTATGATAAAGTGCTGGAGCAAAAAACATTACACGACAAGCACAATCCAAAACCGGATTAGAATTTGACATAAGCTTCCTCAAAAACTAATCAATCAACTCATGCTGTAATATTAGACTCCGGCTCTTAAGGAGGGTGTTTAATCCCTTCAAGGTTTATTACACACTCCCTATTGACTACAGTGACAAACTTTCAGATACGAGGCAGCTGGGGAAGAGAGGCATAACTTTTGCGGCACGGATCAGAGGTAATTACGGGAGTAAAAACAAACACACCCCCCACACCCCCCGCCCAACAAGTTCGAAATACCATTTTAATAATACTTGTTAAAGTGAAGATTGCCAGACTCTTTTGCCAATACAATTTCTCCTCTGTTTAACCTCTCCCGCCACGTTAACGCGAACATGAAGACCATTTGTTTTCCACCACGACCGCCCCACAGCCAGGGCAATTTTCCGGCTGCGGGAGAAGTTGCGCTCGTCGCGTACCGCTCTCCAGCCGCGCACCGCGCTCCGCTTCCCTCCCCTGCCCAGCTCCCAGTTTTGAAGTCTGCATTTCGCCTTGTCAGTCCCCCAAAATTCCCCCCTCCGCCTGCAAAGGGATACGTGGCACGGCACAGGCGTGTGCGACAGCCTGCAATAAAAATTAACCAACACCCCGGCGTGCGCTGCAGCAAGC
The DNA here is from genome assembly GCF_964188355.1 of Buteo buteo. Taxonomy (NCBI): domain Eukaryota; kingdom Metazoa; phylum Chordata; class Aves; order Accipitriformes; family Accipitridae; genus Buteo; species Buteo buteo. Next base: position 47,872,294 of record NC_134175.1, read on the forward strand.
CGAAACTCTACGGAGGGAGCTTTCAAAGCGCAGGTGGCTCTTACCGACGCAACCCGCTATGCCGTGCCCACGGAACGCTGAGGACAGCGCAAAACTTTTCGGGAACGGACAGTTTCGGGGTGTGTGTGGGGAAAGGGGGGGGGGGGGTAGGACGGTACTCGGCACCCACCCACCGGCCCGCCGTGCCCGGCTCCGCGGCGGCCGCCGGCGCATCCCGGGGCACCCCCGGCTCCCCCTCTTCGCTCGGCCAAGCGGAGTACCGCGACATCCCGAACGAGCCCGCCGAGCAACAAACGCGCGGAAAAAGAAAAAGAAAAAAAAAAAAAAAAAAAAAAAAAAAAAAAAAAGCACGGACCCGCTTAAAATAATAACACCAAAAAAAAAAAAAAAATTAAAAAGCAATAAAACCAGGTGTGGGGGCTGTGGGAGGCTGCCCGCCGGTGTGGTGGCGGGCTGCTCGGAGCCAACCCTGCCTTTTGCCTCCACGGGAGACCGCGCCTGCCGCCCTCCCCGGTGGGAAGGGGGCCCGTTCCCCAAAAGTCTTGCGGCAAAGGGGGGCCGGGGGGGGGGGGGGGCTCGGGGAAGGAGACTTACGAGCTGGAGGACGCCCTGGACCACGACGAGGGGCAGGGGCTGCAGGTGCACCATCCTGGCTGCCGGTCTAGGAGGAGACTCCCCTCACACGGGTCTCGCACATCTCCGCTCCGGGGAGGAGGGGAGTTGGGGGGGTGGTGGTGGTGGTGGAGGGGGGGGGGGAGCGGGCAGGACTGAGCGTAGGGACACACCGCCCCGCTTGTCCCCCCTCACGGGGCGCTGGCAGGCAGCGGCGAGACCCCGGCACTGCCGCTCCGCTCCGCGCCGCGCCTCTCGGCTCCGCGGGCGGCCATGGCGAGCGGGAGGCGGGAAGGCGGGAAGAAGGCGGCGGGAGGCGGCGGCGCAACCGGGTCGGGCGGCCGCGGCAACCCCCCGCGGGGAGGAGGGGAAACCCTCTCACAGCCCGCCGCCGACGAACGGCGGCTTGGCGGCTCGCCGCCGGCCGGAGCCCGCCGCCCCGCTGCCTGTCATGGTGCTGCCGGGGTGGAGGAGCCGCCCGGCCGGGCCGAAGTTGAAGAGAGCCGTCGTGAAGTGCGGGGGGGGGGGGGGGGCGGCGCGTTCCCGCCGGGCTCTGAGGAGACCCCGCTGCCCCGGGCGGGGCGGCCCTCCGCCGGCAAAGTTGAAAGACGCGGCGGCCCCTCCTCCGCCCCGCAGTCACCCCCCGCCGCCCTGCCCGGAGGGGAAAGGCGGCCCTGCGGGCCAGAGCCTGGCTTCGCCGGCGGGGGAAGCGATCCCGGCGCTGCCTTCCCTCACGGAACCTCCGCCGCCTGGCCCTGCCGTCGGCCTCCCGCTCTGGTGTAAGAGGAGAGACAGGTGAAGGGTTTCACTTGACGCTCACCCCTCACCCCGGTCCCGTTTTTATAGGAAACGCACCGTCACAGCTCCATTTGGATCTACCCCCTCCCCGGCACCCACACACGGGTGGGCAGCCGTGGTCCGTGTGGGGAAACTCAACGCGTTTCCTCTGCCCAGCTGTGAGGGGAGACATGGCGGCATGGCTGGGCCCTGCAGCCTGCCCTGGCACCCGTCTGCCCGGCCGGGACCCTCGGCCTGCCCTGGGGACACCACGCGTCCGTCAGCTGGGGACTGCGTCCCCTCGAGTGGGCGTGGGGACGGGGTCAAGTTCAAGTGGGCTCCTTGTGTGGGGCTTGGGCTGCGCAGGGGAGCGGGGAAGAGCGGTGCTGCTAGAGCCGTGGGGCAAGCGGGGCTTTGGTAACGGCGCCCGGGCGTGCTGGGAGCCCAGAGGGCTGGAGGATCCGTCTCCAAAGGAGTCTCTCTGAGCTTATTTCCATTTAATAACGTAAATTAATGAATACGCTCCGGACCCGCTTTTGAGGTGGGCATGAGCAGCCTGAAAATTTGGTTGCTGTGCTTCCGAGCTGCAGGAGTGACAACCTTGTAATGTGGCAACCTGGAAAGGGAAAATGAAGTTTTGAGTGCGGCAGGCTGCGGTGGGATGGAAACCCCGGCCATGTTCGGCACACATGCCTCCCACGTGGCCTGGGACCGAAGTGGTGGCACCGTTACCCATAACAGATACGTCCGTGTCAAGTCTGGCAGTGCCGGCATTGCGAATCGGTAATTCATTATGTGATGTGATATGCAAGCTCTCTGCCAGTGGGCTGAAGTGGAGGTAGTGGTTTCAGCTTCCAAACCTTGCCTGTCATTTGCAGATTAGTTTCCTCTTAATTCTCGGTTGCCCCATCTCATCTTCTTACTAGGTCTGCATTCAGGTTACATTTTGACTACCTTTGTATTTTCAGCCCCTAAAGTTCTTGCCAGTGGAAACAGCTTTGCAAGACCTTTTATTGCACTTGAGAGCAGTCATGATTTTACCCAATAATGATTGTGGTTATTTAGTTGTTATAACCCACTGGTTCTTTTTGTAGATCTGCTGCTAGGGGTCTCCTAAAACGTATCATGTGGATGCAATCGAGCCACAAATCGCGTTCTCTCATTTGGGTTCAGAAAAGATGCTTGATCTATAGCAAAGGAAACTACATATAAACTGAACAACTCTAAAACGGGTTCATTTGCAGCAGATGCAAAGATTGAGAGAAAAAACTGACATGGTGATGGTCAGTGAGTCAATCTATTATAATGTAATTCACATGGTTACTTTTTGTAGCAGTATTTAAAAGTTATTTTTAAAGTGTTTATTTTAGTGGCCTTCAACCTCTTGTGCTCCCCTTTGATTTTATTTTTAATATAGTATGATAAGCATAAAATATGTTCGGATTTACCTATTAGAATTTAAACTCCAAAGTTGCCTTCACCTCCTGAATGGAAAATAGTTAAATGCCGCCATGCATATGTTTAGTATTGAAAAGTGATATTTTCTATGGTACTGCAATTATATTTTTGCACAAGTAAACGACCCAGTTATTGGCTTAGCCGTAAGGAATCGCTGTGTTGGGCTGACCAAGGCTCTTGTGCTGAGCACCCTGTGCCGGGATGAGCCAGGTAGGTAAGAATTTACCTGCGCCGGGCTCGGACGGAGGTGGTGGCCCGGCCTCGGGTCCTTATAATAAATGGAAACATCTTGAGCGCTATCTACTGCTCGCAGGCGGTACTGCCTGCAAGTGCGGCGCGAAGATTTTATTTTCTCATGACGAATTGCATTATGCAGCTGGGTGAAAAGACTGTTATGCAATTAGTTAGAATTATGAAGACGAAATTCGGATGAAGTATTTAGATAGATCTTTTTTTAAAATGAAAAGCTGTGCTCTATAAATTTAAGGAAAGCTGAATTTCTGTAATTGGCTTTTAATGGAACCATAGTGTTTAAACTGAAGTACTGTAGTTCTATCCTATTAAATACAAACAGACTCGATTTAAATGACATTAACTTTGTCACATAAGCTATCAGAAGCTGGCCTTAAATCATACTTTTTCTAGATTAACTAGCAGTAAATATTTGTAAAGCGCTTTGAAGATGAAAAGCACCGTGCACAGTAAGTGATAAGTACTATTGTTATTTGTATTGCTTCCCGGAAAAGTCACGGTAGTGTTTGTTAAGAACAGAATATAAGGCCTGAGCTTTGCATTCCCTTGCTTTGGCATGTTAGCATGATCTTCAAAGATCATTTAAATGGGGAAAAGAAAATTTTCTGGTCTAATTTTAAGGCACAATAACAAATAGTTTGTTCATCTCAGGAAATAACAGTTGTATACTGCCGGAAGTAATCCTAATCTCTCTAGAAATGGATTGATGAGTGAGCTGTGGAAAAGCTAAACTAAGAGCCCAGGGTCCTACTAAAGCATCTTGGCTGCTACAAGGCAGTGAAAAATATCTGATTAACACATGATCTCTAATGCTCATGCATGAAGTCAATAGTAATTTTTATTCCTTTATGAAGTAATTTATAAGCACAAACAAGTAAAACCTGTAGTTAGCATTAGACCCATCTGTCATTCAACCTCAATTCAATTCTCAAATCTCATTCTTCTAAGTTAATTTAAAATGCTGGCATCAACTTTTGCTCTTCTTAGTACTAAGACTCCTCACTCTGTTTCCAAATATCAGGAACATTGGACTGGAAAGAGCAGTCTGTGTCATTCAATCCATCTCCCTTGACTGCAGACAGTGAAGTGTTAGGTTCTTTTTGGAAACTCTTCAAGATCCGTCTTTAAATTAGCTAGTTAGGAGTGGGGGGGATCCCTTGCTACATCAGGAAGCTGTTCCAAAAGTTCACTCCTCTGGCATTTGAAAACCTCCTTCTAACTTCTAGTTTCCAGATTTACTGTATTTGATACCTGGTTTTATGCATACTTGTCCTTTTGCAGTTACTGCTTTATCTTAATGAGCTCTTCTTCCTCCTTCTGACAATGTGTAGCCGAAAACATCTATAAAGTAGAGATTGCTTCTCAAATTTTATTAATTATGTGAGCCAGGTAGTCTCTCTCAGGCAATAGCATTCAATTTCCTGTGTTAGCCTAGTAAAACTTTTCTTTTGTCTATTCTCATTGGAATTAATCTTTTTTGAATGTGAGTGAACATCCAAATTTAGATGTTTGTAGTCTTGTGGAACATCATTTATGCCTAATCTATCTCTGTTCGAAATATATTCTCTAATTGTGGTGGGTTGACCCTGGCTGGACGCCGGGTGCCCACCAAAGCCATTCTATCATTCCCTTCCTCAGCTGGACAGGGGAGAGAAATTATAACAAAAGGCTTGTGGGTCGAGATAAGGACAGGAAGAGATCACTCACCAATTACTGTCACGAGCAAAACAGACTCGACTTGCAGAAAATTAACTTAATTTATTACCAACCAACCAGAGTAGGGTAACAAGAAATAAAATCAAATCTTAAAGCACCTTCCCCAACCCCTCCCTTCTACCCAGGCTCAAATCCACTCCTGATTTTTTCTACCTCCTCCCCACCAGCAGCACAGGGGGACAGGGAATGGGGGTTGCGGTCAGTTCGTCACACATTGTCTCTGCCATTCCTTCCTCCTCAGAGGGAGGACTCCTCACTCTTGCCCTGCTCCGGCATTGGGTCCTTCCCATGGGAGACAGTCCTCCATGAACTTCTCCAACATGAGTCCTTCCCACAGGCTGCAGTTCTTCATGAACTGCTCCAGCGTGGGTCCCTCCCACGGGCTGCAGTCCTTCAGGCACAGACTGCTCCAGTGTGGGTCCCCCACAGGGTCACAAGTCCTGCCAGCAAACCTGCTCCAGCCTGGGCTTCTCTCTCCACGAGGCCATAGGTCCTGCCAGGAGCCTGCTCCAGCGTGGGCTTCCCACAGGGTCACAGCCTCCTTTGGGCATCCCCCTGCTCCAGTGTGGGGTCCTCCCTGGGCTGCATGTGGAGATCTGCTCCACCATGGACCTCCCTGGGCTGCAGGGGGACAGCCTGCCTCACCAGGGTCTTCCCCACGGGCTGCAGGGGAATCTCTGCTCCGGTGCCTGGAGCATCTCCTCCCCCTCCTTCTTCACTGACCTGGGGGTCTGCAGGGCTGTTTCTCTCACTTATTCTCACTCCTCTCTTGGCTGCACTAGCACAGTTTTCTTTTCCCCCCTTCTTAAATGTTATCCCAGAGGCACTACCACTGTTGCTGATGGGCTCGGCCTTGGCCAGCAGCAGGTCTGTCTTGGAGCTGGCAGGCATTGGCTCTGTCAGGCACAGGGGAAGCTTCTAGCAGCTTCTCATACAAGCCACCCCTGTAGCCCCCACACTACCAAAACTTTGCCATGCAAACCAAATACACTGATACATGGTGTTATTGTATTTTTCTTTTCAAGAATTCATCACAATTATATTTTCTCTCTATTGTTCCATTTGTTCCAATATGTTATCCAGATCCTTCACACTACTGACTGTGACAGAAAAAGACTTATCTGCAAGGTTCAAGCAAACAACTTGAACTTCACTCACAGACTTAACTGCAAGGTTCGAGCAAATGATTTATTTGAACGTCACTTACAGACTTAACACGCCACTATTGCAGCTGTTACAGGTACAATGGAGGAATGCAGTATTGCAATTTTTAAGGCAAGGGTAGTACACTATTACAACCACAAGCAATTCACAGACAACCACAAGCACACACGTGTTTACAAACTTAAAGCATAAACAATATTCACTTACCCCTCCAGGTAAGGGCTCTCAATCCCAGGGAAGCTACCTCGACTGGCGTCCCGATCAAGGGGGGGAAAGGGTTTCCTTCACAAGCCAACTATGGTTGGAGAAGTGACTCCCCCGTTTGCAACCTGAATCTTAGAGTTTTTATCCCCTGACTTGTGGAACAGTGTGTATGACTATGTCTGAGCGGATTATGATGTATGCCTAAATGGATTATGTATATCTGAGTGGAGTTTCCCCTTATCTTTCCTTTGCTGGTCTGTGATTGTTTGAATACACAAGGTTGTCATTTGAAACTGAAGCTGAAACCCTCCAGTTCTTTTTTTTTACCTTGCTTCCTCAGGCAACTGAGTAGTGGTTGGATTGAGACTTGGCATACTATTTGTTAAGGGATTTCAAGGCTCAGTTCAGGTTTTGGTTCTTTGAATGGCCCAGCCACCGCCCTGTTTAGGTTAGGGTTTATCAGACAACCCAGGGTTAAGCTGTCTACACAGCTCCCTGTGAGTTGTCTCTGCAGAGAGCCAGGGCCTCAAGGCAACCCAAGGCTGGGCCACCTTTGTAACCCCGCCATGAGTCGCCTGTGTGCACTAGACATGGTGAAACTCCTTTGTGAACTATGAGCCGGACAATCCACACACTGACTGCTTACCAGTTCTGTGTCAGCAGCATATTTCAATAGCAAGGTCCTAAATTTTATGCCAGAATTGCTAATTAATTTATTGAATAGTAGTGTTCCCAAGATTAATATTTGATGAATCCTATTAGTTATTTCCTTCCAGACCTTGAATACAACCTGTTAAACCGTACCTTACCCTCTTCAAAACTTTTTCCTAATCACCTTCTCCAGCCTATCTAATTCTTTCCCACGTGACATCCAATCACATTTTGATTGAAGTCCTGATAGATGACTCTATTTCATTTGTCTAGAAAATTAGTAACCTAATCAAAGGCAGGTAATGAAATATTCATCAACCTAGAATAATCTACCTTTCTGAAAAAAAAAACAAAAAACCAAACCCAACCCAAACCAAACACCAAACAGTTTTATCTCATTTTCTGTTTATCCATGTTTCCAAGCCTTTTTTTTTCCTCCTTCAGATTGCTTTTGGCAGCTTTGCATATTTCTAAAACTCATGTTTGCTGATACTGTGTTTCTCCTCCTTTCCATATTCTTAGGGATAAGAATTGCATTTGCTGTTCTACATATATATCATTCCTGATATTACAGATTTATTACAAATCTCTTCTACCTGACTGGCAGTTTCCCATGTTGGTTTTTCAGATTCTGGAGCGAATATTGGCTGCCATTGCTTCCATATCTATGCTTGTCTGAATGTATCAACTGTTGAACTTCAGTTTTACCATGGGTAACTTCCACTTCCATTTTCTCCTTCCCTTTGCATTAGCTATAATTGCCCTAATATCCATGAGATTCATTGGAGGGCACACCTAGACTATCTTTAGTTCTCTCTTCATCCCAAAGAGAGAGTGCCTTGGGTTTTTTTCTTTCTATATACTTTTCTAGGATGCTGAAGAATCTTGGCTTCTTTTTCACATGAATTTTTATGATTCTCAATTTATTACACTTTCTGACCTCTAATAAACACACTAGCTTTGATTATCTATATTTTGCCATTTTTCTGTTGTCTGTGCTTATCTTTAAATATTAAGTTAATTTTTATCTAGTTAGGCCTAGCACACTTGACACTGAGGCATTAGGAAGCTGAGTTGCAAGCCTATTTTTATTTATCCATTAATTTAATTTGAACTTTGTGATTTTTTTTTAAATCATTACAAGTTGATTTTCTATGATTGATTTCTCTAAATATCCTAGCTATGCACCAAGCAAATAAGCCTGTTTCAGCTTCCCATTTTTTTGTATTCCAATACCTAACTGTTTTCCTCCAGTCTGTGCAGGAATATTAGTAGCATTGTTTCCCCAAGCAAGACTTGGCAAGCTGACATACTCTGCGCCAGTAGTCCTGGGTCCTCCCGTTCTCCAGAATCCATGCATTGCTGCCAGAATATTTTAGTTTGTTCTCTTGCTGCATGTGACTTTCATATAAATTTTAAATCTTAAGTTCTCTACAGCTGCATCAACAGCAGCACTTTCTGTCTCTTTGCTATCCATCCTTTTACCTTCTCATTTTTCTTTATTCATTGTTCCCTCATTCATCTGAGGAGCTCAGTTGTCTTGAAACAGAGATTGCCTCTCCACTGGAATTGTCTATCACATCGGTTAATTTAGGTTACACACAAAGTCTTTTTCTCAGTGCAGCTAGTGTACTGGGTTTCTCTGTAGTGACTAGTCTAAATAGAGAATAACAGTCTGCTACTGCTATTTACTACTCGTGCTTTAACTCAGGTAATGGATCTGTGCGGTAGCACTGACAAACTCTAGTTTGGATCCTCAAAGGAGTTCATTACCCATTTAGATTTAAAGCTTGGTTTTAGAAGGCTGAGAGGGATCACTGTATTGAGCTGGTTTTATTCTGCACCCTTCAACTTGATTTTTGGTCTTGAAAACCATTTGAGAGATGAGTCACCAGTACTTACTAACTCCTTCTGAGTTCCTAGAGTTTACATATATTCAAAGAAGTTTAAGAATCCAAGCAAGTGAAGTATAACACAGTTTATCAACGAGCAGAAATCTGTGAGTAAATACAAAGGCACATCCAGATCTCATTCTATGGGCAAATACAACCTTTTGATAAAGCAAAACTTTTAGTAGATGTGCTGATGATACTGGAAGAAGATTGGTGAGAGCAGGTCACTAATTAAAATGGAAAGGTATGCAGTAGTGGTAATCAATACGTTTTAAATCTTTTTATAAGCATGAATGAATGAATAAAAAGGGACATCTGGAAATCAGTAATCATTAGTCAAAGTCTAATGCCGGGCAAAATACCTGAGCAAATATTAAAGGAATTGATACAACAGGACCTAGAAGACAATTTGGTGACTGATCTTCCTGCTTTTACAAAGACTAGACCAAACTTAACATTCCAGCATTTTTTTTCTTTCTATCTATTCCCATTAATAATAATGTTTTATTACATGAGGAAGAATTTGCAGGATTTCAGCTGTAATAGTCACAAGAAATATATGTTATTTGTGTGGTGGTTTTTGTTTTGTTTTTAATTATGTATTTATTTATGTATTTGGTTTTGTGAATCAAATGGTTTTTAATGATGAGTAGTTCCCATTCAGGGAAGTGCTGCAGCCTGTATTGAAGTCCTTTTCAAGAAAGCATTTCAGTATCAGCCCAACTTCATTGACTTTAGTCACCTATAAACATTTTCAACAGAGAAACTTTCTTGAACTGGATCCATATCAGTAACTGTGTCAGGTGAAGTAAGTTATCTATTTAATCTACTGTATCCCTCACAATATTTTTATATGTTCTTATGTCAAAGTGCAGGGGATACTCTAGGCATAGATTAATTCTGATTTAAGATAGTGCTTTACCCTTGGTAGAAAGTTAAGATCACTCAAATTCTCCACATTTCTTATTTTAAAATCTATGAGATGTATTATAATTTACTAGAATAGTTAAACTTCCAAAGTTTATAAGCTATGGCTAGACATGTCAAAACAGGAACATGGAAAAGATTTTGCAGGATATAATAATGAGAGAAAGTAATGATGAAAATTCTGCTTTAAAGGAAAATGAGTTATCTGTATCTGGGTAGAAAGAGCTATTAAATAAAATTGGTTTTAGAAGTCATACTAGCTAGAGTTACTGCAATACTAAATATTCACATAAAGCAATCATAGCATTTGAGGGCAGAGTGTCCCTGCATTAATACTCTTGGGTTTTTCTTTTTCCCCATCATATATTATTTTATCAGTTAATTTCTTGCAAAGAAATATTTTATCATTTATAATGGACTCTTTTGTGAGATTCATTTATGCTCTGGCTACCCTGTTTACTTTAGCTCTAAGGTTCTAAGTTCTAAAATTGTTTTATTTTTTTAAGATTTTTTTTTGAGTTTTAATTTTTTAACTATTTTTTCCATAGAATATGAATAAACCGTATCAGCACATCTGTACCATATGGTTTATGTTTGATCCAGGAGACAAAATAAGCAAATCTGCATTATGACAAAAATATTTGCTGTGTAATTCTGCTAAAAAAATTCCAACTTAATATTATGAAAAAAAAAAAGTCACAGAGCCATGCTAAAGTGATGACTTGAGAGATTAGAATTTGCTATTGCATTCATTTGGTATTGAAAAAAATAATGTTCAGTGCACGCTTCCAAATCCACTTCACTTTCACTTTTATTACACTTCTAAGTCATAATCTCTTCTATAAAATGATGCAATTTTTTACAGTCAACTTTCAGATGAGGAGTGATAAGAAAAAAATCTGTATAGAACATGCACAATTACTAAGTATCAAGGTGAACTCTGGATAGTTCTAAAAGACAACACAAATGTAATATTTTTAATGTTTTTTAGTTTTTTAGCAAGTCAGGGATATAAATATCTTAAAGAGATGATAACATGCCCAAGTGAACTTTTTCAAAGATAGAGAAGAAAGTATCTTTTTCTTCATTAAAGAGGTCCCATGTGGTTTTTAAAAAGATCATTTTTGTGGCCAAATTTACCAAAATGGCTATCTCTTTATTTACATGATTTCCAACGTAAGCAGTGACTTGAATCACTGATTGAGACAGGGTGCTCTGCATCTATTTTCACATTGTTTATCAACAATTGTATTAGTCTTTGTTTTTATTAATCTAAATCTACCCAGGCTAGACCACAGCACATATCCCAGTGGTCTTTAGTACCTTGTGAGATAAAATCCTTCATAAAACATCCAGAACATGCATTATGTTATCAGAATAATTATAGCAGGTTGACAAATAACGCAAGCTCTTAGGCTAAGTACATAATTAGTTGGTTTTGAAAATCAGCACAAATTCTTTGTTTTCTTTATAATTTTCCACAATACCAAAGCAATTATTCACCAGACATTTTTATATCCCAGGGAAACTGGGAATCTTTTGAGCTTTCCTCATGTCATGCTGCTATGAAAGAGTTTGTGTTTCCCAGATCCTGTCTGTAAGCTTGTCATTAGGCAGCTGAGGTGGAGAGGAAGCACAATTTCTTCCACTGATTTCCTATACTCGGTGCCACAGTTACAGGATCAAAGAATTACAGCCTGTAATACAAGCCCTGCTGCTGCTAAATGTGGTACAGGTGTTGTAGACCATTGCAGTCTGTAGTTAGTTACTCATTCATCTGTGAGTTCAAACTTCTAAATGTACCTTTTTTCTGCTCATAAATCAAAAGTTTCCTTTCACATTCAATACAAGATTTTGCAATTTAAATAGTAAGGCAAAAAAACTCCATTTAACATGTTTAACATCTAAAATGGAAATTATTTTTCACTGTAAAGGTGATTGCGGACTTCAGTGCCTTATTTTCAGTGCTGAAAACAGCATCCCTTTTTTTTAAATTTTCTTTTATTTATTTTTTTTATTTTCCCCATAGTTCATTTCCCGTGTTGTTTTAAGTATCTACTCCTTTTTCAGGCACAGTAACCTCTGGGGCAAGCATCAGTCTGCTACATTCACTTTTAAATTGTGGCCCAGCTGAGTTCACACCTGCTGGGGGAGGCAGGAAGTACCTTGGGAAGGGCAGTTCAGGAGTGGGGAAACCAACGCAAGCCTCTTATTTTTCTTTAGAATCCAGACCAGAACCACTGAGGAACTTTGGATGAAGCTATCCTTTGACCCTCTGGAGAAAGAGCTTCCCTCTATGGATCAAGAGAGTAAGAAAGGCAGACTCTAATTTCTAGCACAGTTGGAGAACTGGCAAAGCCTGCGGCGAAGGTGCTCAGTTTGTTCAGCACTGGAATAAATCACAGGGCCTAAGGAGTCTTTCCTGAAACAAGGTAGTATATTTTGTTGCTTTTTGTTTTGCATTTGCTGGCATTTTGTTTGAAAAATCTGTAACCTCCGGAGACCAGGTGCTTGAAATTCAAACAAATGTGGGGAAAAAGAAGCCTGACTGGGAAAAATTGTGTTTGTTGGACCAGAAGCCCAGGGACACAGCCATGGGTTTGCAGTTAAGTTTGCCACATATTCCAGTCAATGGTGTTTAGCTTTGCCTCTTGTTCTGAAAAACCTGTCTCAATAAGGACAAGCTGCCTAAAAATGGTACATTGAGACAAGTTGGTTTATCTAAGGAGAGCAGCAATAATTTTTGAGTGACCTATTAACATTTCCTATATAAGGTCACACTGCGGTTTGTTTTGTGTTGACCTCAGATTTTACTCTACCATCCAGCTCAGGGGATAGGTACCTGTATGAAAATTGAAATACAGCAGTGAATGTTACATTACCTTTGAGAGATCTGGAACAGACTGAGATTCCCCTGTTCTGGAAAGTGCGGTAGCAATTAATCTACAACGGCATTGAGGTTACAGGAGTCTAAAATTGCATCATCAGATATGATCAATATCATCAAGTCTGATACTGCTGGACTGAATAGGAGACATCATCCCTCTGCTCACAGGGAGACAAAGACGTAAACCTGGTGTGACTGGAAGATGAGGAACGGAGTGTTCCTGCTGGTGACTCTGAAGAGGTTTTCTTTCACTTACAGCAGAAAAAGGCATATATATGTCCTGTTACATTTATTTTTATCCGCCGAGCCTTTGACAAATCTATCACACTCTCATTTTTCTTGCTTGCAGAGTTCTGTCAAATTTATGGTTGTAAGACTAAGTTGAAAAGACCCATGAAAGCTTCTGCCCTCTTTAAAAGTCTCAGAAGTAGAGTAAGAAAGGTTTGACAGATTAATTTTTCTTTTCTTTTGAGAGTGGAATCAGGAGGGAGGAAGAAAAGAAAATGCCCAGGTGGATGAGAAAAGTTAGGTTTCTCAAATCAGAAGACACTCCTCAGAAGTGTTACCAAAATTAAAACCCTAACAGCCTTCTTTGATCTGATAATTAGTGGAGGCAAGTACTACTGTAACTTTTCAATCAGCAAATATCATCAATAAAGTAATGAATCGAGGGAAATACGCTTTGTAGGATTAAATAATTCATAAAAGATAGCTTGGGATTTTGTTTAATCATGCAGTTCCCTCCTTATTCTCGGACCACATAAGGCACATTGTAGCCAGATTGTGAATAGTTAAGTGTAGCAAGTAGAAATCTTCAACTGAAGAGCCTATTGGAAGGCCTACAGCTGAAAATTCATTTTAGGAGTCAAGACCATTGGTAAAAACAGATAATGCTCTGTGCTTTGTCATCAGTAGCGATGCTGCCAGTCATTTCAAAGCAACAGTGGACATAAGCTTAGGCAGGTGGAATCTGACATATATAGCCTACTTTGAGGTTACTTCAGAAAGCTTTTAAGTTACCAGGAATTTTTATTTAGTAGCTGCAATTTCAACAAGCTTACAGCATTTGTGACAGTTTTCTAGAAACACTTACCATTGTTGTTAATTGTTAATTTTCTAGGATGATCAATATTCAAGATGAAATCTATTGATACTAGTGCTTGATATGATGTGTTTGGCAAGACAACTTACTGTAAGGAGTGGAAAGATGCTGGGATGTTAAAAAAAGCAAAAGCGTTATAGTGAGGTGGCTTATGGCTGCTGTATTTGTCATTTTTCCTTCTCTTCACAGCAGTTGGAGGGACTTTGAAAATGCTTAACTACTTCTACTGCAAGCTCCTTTTAGCAGCCCCGCGTATGTGTAAATGGCAATGGTCCAAGCGCAGACCTGTGCTTATGCCAAATGGTCTAGTTCAGTGGCTTTCTGACCTGTTGTCCTGAGGTTAATGTATTTCTTTACAGAGATCAAGAAGAACAACTGGGAAAAACATGCTAATTATAAATTGGTTTACATTTGCAGTATTGGAATATTGGAACATTTTTAAGGGCCTGCCAACTGAGAAAAGATGGAAAAGACTGATTTAGCTATTCAACTTAATAAAGCAGTGGGTTTATGCAGTTAGATGTGATTACGTGGTAAGATATGGAAATTTTTTCATCTCACAAGAGAGACAGAGTGCTACATGTAAGGCTGTTATATCCATTATGTCTTTTTGTTTCTTCCTGCGTCTCTCCTGCAGTGTCACATCTGGCACTGTTGCATAGGCTGGTTATACGCAGCAACCTTTCCTATGCTGATGCGTTCCCAGAGTGTGCAAGTTCTTATCCATGAGGGCTGACAGTGGTGTATCCTGCAATTGCTCGTCAGGGCAGAGACAGTTATCTAGTGCCTCTTTTCCTTCCATTTGTGACTGCCTAATGAGACTCAAAATATGATCAGTCACTCTGTAGTATGTGTTCAGTATTAAAAGAAAATCACTGACTGTAGGCAGGAGGTCATTCAGCATTGCCACTAACAGCTTTTGATATTTCTGCATTAAAACCCAAGCCAAACATTATAGGCACCGAACCATCTGCAGGCATAAGTAGGCTTATTGTTGCTTAAGTTCTTAGTACAAATGAAGAGGTCTGTTATGTACTTCTATCTGCTTTTGTGTGATCAGTGCTCCTAAACAATGAATCCTCTGCTGCTATCACTGCTGTGTCAGAGTTGAATGAGATGCAAAGAGGTTCTTTTATTCTATTAAGTGTGTGTTGTTGCTCTCTGCTCCCTCACAGCAACATGATCTGACAGTAAAAGAGATGGCTTTTCATAAGATAATTTCAATAGTTTTTTTCCAGAATAGCCTGTCATACCTGTAACCCTCCTCCCAGCAGTTCAGCTGTCTGTGATCCAAGACCCAGCTTGCACATAGCATGCTTGTGTAACCCCAGCTTAGACTTCTGAGAAACCCTGAAAGAAAGAGCTATAAAAGCCTACATAGAATAGAGCCATGCAAAACAAGAAAGGTGAAACTGCAGAGATAAGGTTGGTGAGAAGGATATAGTTGGCAGCTCAAGGATTCAAAAGGAAAAACAAACATGGAAAGATGTACACTCCTAAGGAGAAGACACTGAGGATGGCAACACTGCAGCACTGAAGATCAGCCTGTCCCAAGGACAAATAGAAGAAAGCCTCCTCTCACAATTTGCCTGGCTGGCAAATGTTGGTTGAATGTCATCTCTGGAGCAGTGAACTTCTCAACCATTGGATTGGTAGCTCATTAATCCTATCAATCATTTTTGTGTATTGGACAATAATGAATTGGTTTGTACTTTTACATGTGTGTACCCTACTTCCAGAATCTCTTTGTGCATGGTAGAAGTTGCCGAAAGTGACCCAGAGCGGGAGTGTTACATACCCAAGAATTTGCCTGCAGAGGAAACCACATCAAATCATGCCTTTGGTTTGCCTGAGTGTGGCTTATACCCTCAGCTGATCACGTGCCCACAACTTTCTTTCTCCTTTCTAATTCCTACTTCTTCTTCAGAATGAGGCTAGATTATTAAAAAAATCTGCAGACCTTTTGTGCTTAGACTTTTGAAATTCAGCTGTAGTTTCACCAGCCAGAGCTTCACTCGTGCATCACAGCTGGCTACTGTAGATGTACTGTCTCCTCGCAAGCTAGGTCTAATTTTTGTTACTTGGCTTCATTTCCAAAACATTGATGCATACAAGGAAAGAACGAGACGGACAGACACTTTAACCAAAACTTTTCTGGCAGTGTTAGAACTGAGAAGTTGTTTTATAAACAGTTAAGTGAAATAGTTTTGTAGATACAGGAACTTACATAAGGACAAGGGCTGCCTAATACAGGCAATATTAGAAAATATGAAAGACTGGATGAAATCTGAGATGTTTTATTTAACAGTAAAATTATGAAGGATTAAACAGAAGAGTGAAGTATTTTCTTAATGTGCAGCAGTTCTAAACTTTTAGCTGTGGTGATGTTGGTTATGTATTGCATAATGTGTGAAATAGGCTTCTACCTCTGGCAGCCAGCCACATAAACCAGATGTCCAAAAATTTGCCAAAGTTAATTGCTGCCAGGGGCTTCTGTGTTTGTAACAGAGACTTCATCAGAACAGAACTCACTACTGAATCTGGTTGAATTGCTGAACTGAAGCCTACTTCATTGCTGTAATCTTCCACTGATGGCATTTGGCATAGCTGTAGAAGCTCGCTGAAGATGTAGTACCCAGTATATGTTATTAACCTAGACAAATTATAAATACAGTGTAGCTAAAGGATGCTAATAAGTGAGCAGTCACATAATCTCTCTTGGGTGAAAAAAGCCCTAACAAAATACCAGCTTGTCTGAGAAGAATTTCAGAGAACTTTTTTACGATGTAAAACTGCTTTTGCTGAAGGTCTGAAGGAAGCCTGGGAGATACAGGCACAGCAGGCTGCCAGAGAGCATTTTGTCCCAGATGGGTATCCAAGACAAGACTAAATCCTTTTCAGACACTGAATAAATCAAGAAAAATGGTACATGTGGTAGCATGGAAAAGCCAAAGGCAAGCACTAGAAGTTGCACACCCAGATGAACATAGCCAAAATTAAGCATCCAGATTCTTTGTATCCACACACTTACGTAGAATTTCATTCTCTTTCTAATTTGTAGACCGTATTTTTGCTTCCTAATAGTGGGGGAAGGGAGTGAGAATGTGGCTCCTCATACATTTTGATCTGTTGTTTTCTAACTGCATTTAGGTGCCAATTAACCTAAACATTTGAAACTGTCTAGATCAGATATTATTAACTGCAACTCAATGACTGTTCTATTAGGTGCAACTCAATGGCTGTTCTATTAGCTGGAGGCAGCATAATTATCTTCTTGCCTCTGCTAAATTGTGGCTTAATTTCTTGCATGTTTCTATGTCCAGAACTATTTCCCATGGGCGACTCAAATTTAAGCCAAATGCTGCTTATTTTTTATGGTATCATAGTTCATCCACGTATAAAATATTATTTATATATGTATATTATAGATACATATATATTTATATATATACATATTTCTGTATAGATATATCTATATAGATATCTTTTATATAGATATCTCTGAAGGATCTTCTCCTGTTATGCAAGCTCATCCACTCTGCTTTAACAAATACTATAAAACTATTAAACTTCTGCTGTGTTAGCTATCTGTAACACTGAATGTAATCTTTACATTTCTAACTCTACAGAACAACATATTTCTGAAAGCAGATAAATTAGAGCTCTAGTCCTAGTGGAGCAGATTTTATAATCTTTTTGTGCTGAGATGTGCTACAACAGAGGTTAAACTAGGCTATAATGTGAGGAGACAGAAAGCTGGCTTGTACCTTTAGGGACAGCTGGTGAATTCTGGCATGCCTGCTCATGCACTATTAGCAGTATTTAAATATATAATGACATTAGGTCCTCTTGCCCCTCTTGTAACCTTATCTTTGTTAAACGCTACTTCAGAGAAGATTCTTCCCTCCCCCCAATATTATGATACATCAAATTTAAGACCTGAAGAAACAGGGGAGGAAACACTGGGAAAGATAAGTCAGGGAGGAAATAGAGATTAATGGTAAGGTAATAAGGAAAAAGAGGTCATAAAAAAGAAATCAGAGGATAAGAAAGAGTATTTATCAAAGAGGTAAAGAATTGTGTCATCAGTTGCCATGCTGAATATAAGGTGTGCTCAGAAACTGAGAAGCAATAGTTGCAAATAGGATATATTCGGGCAGAGTTAGAAGCTGGGGAAGTGGAAAATCTGTTGCCTGTGTTTACAGTATTGGGTTGATGGAGACCTTTTACTGCCGTTCATCACTATAATTGTTACCATTTAAATTGTCATTACCTTAGAGGTCTTTAAATCTCATCATCATTTTACTCCATTAATACTGCTTAGCAGTACAAAGGATTTTTACATCTTTGCAGTTCATCTGTTTCAACTCAAAGCACACTGAATTTCGAAGGCATATTGAAATTTGGGCTTTTTGAGATAGTCTATGGCAATAATTGCCTGATACTCTCCATGAATGAGCAGCTGGTTTCAACTGCTCTCCTTGACAGATGGGCTTTTAGAGACTATATAATCCAAGGAGCTGCAAGGAGAAGCTTGGGGGACCGCATGCTCCTCCTGACAGGTGCTGAGTCCTGGGGCAGCAGGAGCTGGGTAGGGAGAGGCCCCAGTCTGGGTGCCCAGACCTCAGAGGCTTGGAGGATCCTGTGGCTCTAGCACATGAGCCCACCAGGAGCATAGGCTTCACAGCCAGTGTTTCCATCAATGCTGCACGCTCTGACCATACCTCTGGCGTGGGAGCCATGCAAACTACCCTTACAAGCTCAAACCAAATGGACTTGCTGCTTTAAAAAAAATCTATATGCTTTCACATGTTAGAAGGCCCTCCTGAGACCTTGCTTTATTAAGATCAATTGTTTGACAGAAGGGCACTATATTGTTTGACAGAAGGCCTTTCTTTCACTACAGTGCTGAAGCAGCTGCTAATTGCAACATGGAAGAAGTGGATTTTTAGCTGCTTCTGAGGGACAGAAGAAGGCTAATGAGATCATTTCAGGTAAGAAAAAACCCACTAACAATCCAAAATAGATTCTTGTTTCCTTAGCATGTATTTTGACATGGCTGAGTCATTCTGGCTATAGCATCAACATGACACAGGGGATGCATGAACTGGTTGTTGATTCTTTGCACTTTTATAAAATTACCAGTCAAATATACTGTTAAGCTGCTATATTGTCAGAAAGTGCAAAGGATATATCCAGGCTCTGTTAATAGGGTAGAAGAGGATATATGAGAAGACTGCCTATACACTGTTAAAACTCTGTTATAAACACATTCTAAACTTCCTAACCTGAAAGGACCACATCACATGAATTGAAATAAACCTTGCACACAAGGGAGAGAAAAATGCACTTTTGTTATGTTGCCCACAGCATTTAATATAATTGCTTACTCATAGGAGCAAACCATAGACTGCAAGTGCAAATAACAGTGCTCATTACCTCAAGCCCATTTTGGTTTTGAAAATGCAAAGAATTAGGAATTTAGAATGACTTAAATCTGTACATGCTACTTACTTGGGTTTTGTTTCTATTAGAATTATCATATGGAAATGAGTGAAGAGAGTAGTAAAATTTTGGAATTCATTACTTTAAATTTGTTTGGTGTATACTCATAGATACACAGCTGCTGCCTTTTTTACAGATAGGAAAGGGAGAAATTGTTATGTATGTGGTATATTGTTTGATGGCAGGAAAATGTCTTGTGTGGTCAAGAATTCTGAAGAGGCAGAGATAGAAGAGCTAGTTTTGTTGCTAGAAATGATGTCCTGAACTGCAGACACAGGGCTGGAATTCCAAATTTACAAACCTTTCCAAGTATCTGTACCAAGAGACTTCATCCAGCTTATCTCTGCTTTCCAGAAATCTTTTAATTTCTGCAAAACATTAGTTTGAAAAAAAAAAACACCAAAACAAACAACAAAACCCCCACAACCAAACTGCAAAACCAAACCAAGAATCAAGGAAAACTTCACTGTTTGACTCAGCCCCCGAAGGACTTGTAAAAGACATGACTACAGCATTTTGCTGTGAGAGAACATATAGGAATGTGAGTTTAAAAAGACCCACTTGTTCCTCACTGAAGTTTGTGTCCCCTGTAGGCATTTTGCACAGAGCCCGTACGAGCTCAGCAGCCACATGCTGCCATCTACTGGCAAAAGGCACAATAGGTACTCCGGAACAAATACTAGTAAATAGTATCGAATTTATTTCATAACTTTTTCTTTAAATGGATACGCTGTAGAAGACAACCCAGTAATTGAAAGACAAAGTCGAGCAAAAGAAAATTTGCTCAGAAACAACAAATTGCAATGAAAATGAGTGAAAAAAGTGCTGTAAATCACAATAGTACCCAAGTCATCAATATGCAGTAGGTAAAAATTGTATTTCACATTAGAGGGAAAACGTGGGAGAAAAGAAACCATTTCTTTATGAATAAGTTTCATCTCTTTCCCAGCATGCTGAAAACAAGAGAAATATGCAGCATTTCCCGCAAGTAAGATACTTGGGATTGAAACGGTTCTACAAATCTGAGAGCTACTGATTGTGCAGCCAAAGGGGAATGTTGTGTGAATGTGTGCAGTAAACAGTACTTAGCGTGAAAGAGATTCAGTAGCAAAAATGACATTTGTAATCCCCTCTGAACCTATCTAACTTCACATACTTGAATGAGTAATGTGTGTTACCACTTTTAACTCTCTCACTCAATCTCTTGGGACCAGGTCTGTAAGGAATGAGGGCTTGTATATGTGCAGTCAACACATCATCTGGGGAGAATATGTAAGCAACAAGCATTCTTCAGTGCTTTTAGTGAATTGTTCTGAAAACTGTTTTTCAACGCATGATCTGTTTTGGTTTCCCAGACTGCTATACAACATGCTAAGGGTGGGGGGGAGATACTGTGTTTCTATGAAAGCTGCCTGCTAAATTTTCCTTAATATTTTGTGCATAAATGAAGAAATATATGCAATTCTTCCTTCATTCCCATGAGAAAGGAACGTATATAAAAATCCTGACAACTTGATCTTATGTCTGGATGTTGGCCAGAGAGTAAAATCATTCTGTTTATGACCAAGCTTACCATCTGCCATTAGTGAGTTGATGTATCTGCATTTACAGAATAGGTATCCCTCTCCAAACTGCAGAAACATCTAAAGCCTCTTAGCTTTTTGAAACAAGTATTGACTCTTAAGGAGTGAAATGACATAAACTGTCCAAAGCATCTCATGTGAGCCCTTGTTCCCGGTGCTGGGAACTTATCTATCTGAACATGTACAAACTGTGCCCCCACTTACTTCCCATCATGTCTTCCTAAACACCTCATCCTCTTGTTCCTGAAGTCATCTCCCATTTCCCAGCTTTGCCTGATTCATCCACCTCGTTGATGATTGATAAATGGCTTTTTTGATGGATGTGAACCACTTTCCTAAAACAGTTCAAAATCTCTGTGTTCAGTTAAAACTTTGTTGTCATGAAGTTCACATTCTGTTCTCTTTCTTGTTTATAGGACATACCCATCTTTAGAGTCTTCCTTATGCACATGTGAATGTATGTTTTTGAATGAATGCATGTGATGCTGGGACAGGTTCTCTTATTATTTAAAATAGTGAGTTTATTTGCTAAAACTTAGAATTCTGACCAAAAAAAAGAGGAAAAAAATTGACAAGAACTTTCATGAGTAATCTTTAGTGGGTTTTGTCCTATCTTATTCAGAATACTACCAGAGACACTAAATGTATTTTAGAGAGCAATTGATAATATTTGTGTTTGGATAGAGGAGATTATTCTGTGATGGAGATAAAAGATTGACAATAAGACTTGTAGGCTGACTTTCCTTTGATGCAGTGTTGGCTCCCTATGAATTTTTTGTATTATTTTACTACGCTGATAACTGGATTTTGTGGCAGCTGGGTGTTGATACTGTCCAGTATGTAGTCCCAGACCTGGGCAAAAGCTGGAGAATTAGAAGCGGGACCTCAAAGTGCTCAAAGTTTGGTTGAGGAAAGGCTGAGCAGAAAGAGGAGTGGGATCGGCCTCATTCTAAGGATGTGTATGTAAACGATGCCAGCAGTGTTTGTAACCTTTGTGTAACCAGAGTGGTTGAAATTTCCTGACATTTCTGCCTGCCTATAGACTGCCAAATAGCAGCAATGATCTGAAAAATGTGTTGGTTATGGAGCTGGTGGCAGCAGGGGTTCTCCCCTTTTCAGAGTCTTTCTCTTCCATCCTTGTTTGGCTAAAGGAGCACAACAATTCCTGAATGATATTCAGCTGCTTATTATACATTTCCATAGAAACTCAGGGCTAGTATGATGGACCACTTATCCAAGGCTGTGTCCGGAATTGGCTTGTGGATTAAAATTGCACAGGATGTATGCAGAGGTCAGCAAGCCAACCTGGCTACCATCCCTGTGGATTTCTTTCTATGTATTTCTGTTTGGAGGTTAAAGAATTTGGCTCAGGGATGTCTAAATGGAGGCAACCTCCTGCCCTCAGACAGCAGAGATGCGTGAACTATTATGGCATAAAAAGACCAAGCAACCAACATGTTCTTTTCCTTGTCCACCACTTTGTCTCCTTGCTTTTCTTCCTACTAGAATTTGACTGTTGGAGTACCCTGTATAAAGTTTGTCACTTTATTCAGACTTTCAGGGTGAGGGTGAGTGCATATGAGTATCTATCCCTACTCTTGATTTGGGGTGAAGTCCAAAATTGGATGGCACCTGTTCTCTAGATCTGGATGGGCTGCAATCCAAGTTGATGGAAATGTCATGAACAGCTGATCCTGAAGCAAGGACTGTCAAAACACTCATGTTTATAACCTTAAGCCCATTTTTAGCACCAAACAAATAATAACATTCTGATATACAGAGTAACAGAAAACCTCCTGTTTTCTTTCTGTTGCATTGTCTTGAAACTTTGTTGCAAACCATATCAAATACTGCTGTTTTCAGATTCCAAATATGTGTTCTGGTACAGTCATAAAATCAAGCCTTGACTCTGAACCTGCCCTACACCTGAATCCATATCTGATGACTGCCTCTTGAGGCTATCTTTAACGAACAAAAATGGTATGAGGTGGGATATGAAAAAGATACAAGCTTGTTCTAAATTAACCTAAAGATACAAGCTTGTTCTAAATTAACCTCTAACTAAATATTCTGAAATAAGTTAAAACCAAAACCTTCTAAGGATACATACATATTTTATGAGTCTTCTGTATGGCAAGATTTTTGTAAGTCTTGCCATAAGGTACTGATCAGCCAGGTAGAGAAACATATAAGGTTTTAATGCTGTGCCCAGCCCTAAATAATTTCAACACAACTTTGTCCTGTATTAGAACCTGTGCTCTCTCATGCTAAATATTTCCTCAGTTTTTGTACATGGTCTCACGGAAAAGTATAGGAGATGCAGTGGTGGTGAAGATTTTATAAAAGAGTTGCTATCCTGTCTGATTTTTATAGGCGGTATCTTTGGATACTGGGTCGGTGGGCTATCTTTGGTAACAAAGCAAGTTCCTTCTAGCTTTTAATCAGGTTTTAAGCTGAGGGTTTGGCTAAATTTATGGGGCAGAGTATTTTATTGATAGAAGAGCTTGCCAGACCTCTTTGGCAATGCTCTCTTTTCACTTAAAGACCTTGGTGTAAATCTTTTTAATGGTTCAGCTACAAAAAATTTCAAAGAATCTTTCCCCACTTCTTACCATTGCACTATCATCTGTGTAAATCATCTTGCTTACTCATTCTCTTAGCTACTTTAGATTGTTAGTCTTAATGACAGGATTGCAGTAAAAGTGGGAAAAAAAGTATTTTAAACTGTCATTAGTCCATAAAACTTTGATCATTTATAGTAAGTGGGAATTCATCTTGGACTTTTAAGAGAAGGGTGAGGTCAGTCAGACAATCCCTACTCAGTTGTGTACCCATGTGATAAAGCACACCTCAAGGGAAAAACAGAAGGTGGAAATGCAAGTATTAAATGTTCTAAGACTTGGATACAGCTAGTCTTTAAGTTATAAAATATGATGCAGTAAGTACCGAGGGCTTTTTCCTTGAACCTTTCCTGTACTTTACTTTAGTGTTGCATATTTTAGAATAAGAGTTATTTTAGTGGCACAAAGTTTGATTGCAGCAAATCATTTCAGAATTATCATTCCCATTATTCAGCAGTTCCTGAAATATAAATGCCATGCTTATTGTAGTACTGAAAAAGGACTTTTCGCTGTATATTCTGTATTTGCATTCATTTTTAATAACTGTGACAACGTGTGGGAAAATCTTCCATGGTAAATGTGGGTCCAGTGCAGAAATCTTACAATATGATTAGCATCTTCCTAGTTAAATCTTTAAAAAAGCTTTTAGTGAGATGGAAAGTCTTCCTTGGGACCTTGTGCTATATTAATATGAACTTCAACCACAGCCTCTATGTTTGCCAAGATTCATTGGTATTGATAAACTGGAATGAATGACCAGACCTTAAATATTCCAAAAACAGGCTTTTGCTGTAATTTTGAAGATATATCGTTTGACAGATTAAGAGTCAGCCACTTGAATTGCCAATACTTTATGTATGAATTCTCTTCAAACTTTAAGATGAATTTTGGATTACCTGAAAACATAAGTACTGCTGAAGTGTGCAGGACTCATTCAAAACAATTAAATTAAAAAACTTTGCAGAGTTCAAAGCACTGCATAAGTATATAGGAACTTGTCTCTTAAAACAGACAGAGGTGTATTGTGATCATTAATGAATATAAGTTGGTTTATGCACATAAGTATTGGGCTAGTAGAATGTGCGTTTCCTGGTGGGTTGTTTTTTTTTTTTACACATGTATTTTATAGCACATCTGAAGATTAATTCCTGCCATTCTGTCAAGCATCATTATAGTTCACTCAGTGACTTCCCCCCGCTCTTTCCAAACTTACGCAAAACCCATTTAGACTCTATTTTTATTGTGCTTAGTTTCAATAGAAACAGGTAATTGTGGCAATAATTTGATGAAAATCTGATTATCCCTTTTAAATGA
Organism: Buteo buteo; assembly: GCF_964188355.1. Classification (NCBI taxonomy): domain Eukaryota; kingdom Metazoa; phylum Chordata; class Aves; order Accipitriformes; family Accipitridae; genus Buteo; species Buteo buteo. The sequence goes on from NC_134175.1 coordinate 47,896,959, forward strand.
GTAGAATATAAAAAATACACTATTATGCCTGCTACATAGAATAGTCAGGCTGATCTTGGAATACTCTTGTGCTATGTGTAGTGGGTGTATTTATGAAGCGGTGCAGCTTGCTACTTTGTTGTTCTGAACTCATGCTTTTGTTTTGCTGTTCCTCTTACATAAAAATCAACAAGCTTTAACAGGAGTAACCATCTATGCAAATGGAACAAAATAGCATATGGACTACCTTTCTTAAACATGCATACATCTTTTGGGCAAATGCAGAAATGGTTTTGAGCAGAAACTGTACGTGGTGTGTACTATGCTGAAGAGGTGTGCCATGTTTTTTTTCCCTGGTAATTTATATAAACTCAGGTTGCATAAAAGAAAAGGTAAACCCTGGGTAAATATCTTGATTGAATTTCAACCTGGATTATGAATAATGATTTTGAAGTCTTAGAACTCAGCTTACAATATATGCATTTCAAAAGGGCTTGTTCTTGGCTTACTTTATTTAGCATCCTTGTGGATAGTTTTTTATTATTGATTTCTGTTGTTGTGTTTTCCTACAAGATTTACTAGATGTACTGGAGGTGTCCTTTGTACAATTTAATTTTCTTTTATTGGTTCCCTTAGGACATCATTATCCTTTGAATAAGCACAGAAAACTGTGTTCTCCTCCTGTTTGGATTTCTTCCATACTCTTTATTTCTATTTGAACAACAAGATTGGTCAGGGAATTCAGAATTAAGACTCCATTTCACATTCTCTTCCTTGCCTAACTGTGTTGCAACTAATATTGTCCTCAGGGTATTTAATAAAATGAGGCAGGAATGCATCCTGACAAAACAGTAGGGCCATGTGTAAGGGGCTGGAATGCACAAGATCACCAATTACGTGAAAACGTTCTTAAACTCAGAAGAGCTGATATGAAAAAGTTTACAGTCAGAATTACTCTATGAGGAGGAAGTGTATGTGAGAATTAGAATATGATATCCACAAAGTAGGAGAAAATTCTTTTGAAGTTTATTCTTCATGCAGATCTCTTCTTTTCTGCCCCTGTCTATCTTTCTATATAGTCTGGCTCCTACTTTCCATTTATTAAGAAAACCCCTTTAAAACAAAGTTATAATCCAGTTGTGCAAGCAATTTTGCTTCAGTTATGGCAAAGAGAACAAAAGAAAGTCTTCTCTCAGCTTGTTTATCCCAAAGGGATGGATGGTTTCTGCTATGGTTTCAGGAAAAAGAGATATTTAAATGGCACATTTTCTACTGACCCTAAGATTTCAAGGAATTAAAAAAAAAGAAAAAAATGAGAGCACAAAAATCTTTAAATTAAAAAGCTGAGCAAGAGAGTTTTTCATCCTCGCTTTATTTGTTCTCTAAAGCTTTGACTGCTGGAAAGAGAAAAAAAAATATCCAAACTTCAGCTGGAGTAGGAATGAAAGAGAAAAGTGTCAGGCCTTTCAAAAAAAACCCAAAAGCAAGCTGAAAGGCATCCTCTTAGTGCAGGATGTAAGGGATAAGTTCTGCCTTAATTGCAAGGATGCAAAATCCAGAAAACTGCAGAGCTGCTTGAAGTTGATGCATCACATAAAAGCAGAGTCAGACTGTGCTGTCGCAAAGGGTCTTTTCTTTGGTTTTCATTTTATTGTTTTTTAATGTAAACCAGATTTACTTAGATTTAATTGTATGCTGCTAGTCCTGGTTTAAGCCATGAACTCTTCACTGTACTAGAAGCACCACAGAAAGATTTAAGTGAGAAGCACTTTTAGTGAAACTATTCCTGTTCCTCTGCTTTGGTCTCATGTCAAACCCTTAATGTTTATTGCTTTATTATGCATTTGTGTTTGAATGAGCAGCTTAGTGAGGCTCCATCTGCTCAGTTCTGGTAGAGTCCAGGAGGATGTGAAGGATTCGGTTACAGTGTTTGAAGAGTAGTAGATAACTCCAGTACCGTGGCCAATGCTCCCTTCCCTCACTTCATAGCTCTGCAGATTAACTGGCATTAATGCAAGCATTCACAGCTGCACATGGAATATTACAGAAAACATGATGGCTCCGTGTTTGCCTTGCATATGCTCATTTGCCTACAAATAGGTGTAGAGTCTTGTTCTGGTTTTCTTTTTTTTACTTCTCTATTTTCTCTCTTGAGAAAGTGTACAGGCATGGCAAAAGCTATTTTGGTCAGTGTACGGGACCATTATTTTTGTTTCCATTTATTTGCATTAAATAAAATCCTACAAAGTGTGCTCTAAAGACTTAACATACTATTGCAGTCAGACTAATGAATCTGTAGTTCCCAAGTTATTCTATCCAACCTTTTAAAACATACACAGTGTATTTTCTCTTTTTAAGCCTGAATTTCTTAGATTTATTGGACAAATCATGCTATCAGACTTTCTTTGTTAATGGTAACTATTGGGCATATTCAATTTGAGAATATCAAGCTTTACTTTTACTTCAGATTCAGTAACATCCGTTCCTCAACCTCATTGCAGTTAGCTGTCTCATGTCTACGGAAAGCTTGAGAGTAGTCATCTCGGTGAGTATTCACAGAGACTAACATGGGTGTCTCAGTCTAGAAGCCTAAGCTGGGAACATAGCTGTCCTATATAATTTAGAGGCAGGAACTAACAGACAATCTAAATATAATTTTTAGAATTTTTAGTCACAGGTATATTAGATTTAATTTATGCCTGACCACAGTTTATTGCATCCCTGATGCTTATTTCCCTGTTCCCTTACATATTGCTGAAGAACACTTCTGTTCTAAATTTTGCTGCAGATTCTCATTCTGTGTGGTTTTTGATAGCTTTCACCTTTTTCTCTTGGAGCTTGAGATCACATTTGATCCTGAAAAGGAAGAAGCTTTCTTTGCTGAATGGTCATTTTCTGTTTTTATTCCCTGTAGCCTCTGCATATTTATAACACCATTCTGGGGTCATTTTAGCTCAGTGTGAAACTCTTTTTTACCAGCTTTTAATCTTTACTTGAAACACAAGTGCCAAGTATATTTTTAATTTAAGAACCTTCTAAACCTAGAAGATGTTTTTGGCCCAGTAATAGCTAGTATTTTCAAAAGGTTAAGCTGCATGGAAAATGTGACAAGATGTACTTATAAAATTAGTGATGAATCCAGCCTGTATAAATTCATTTTTTTGATGTGCATCATGCAATTTTAAATCAGTCTTCTATGTTGCCAACTATGACTGGCAGAGATGACAGGCAGCTGCTGAGTCCAGATCTTGTTTGTGATTCTGCAACCTTTACAGAAATGTCATGGCTGGGTATGGTGTTTGGTTATATTAACACTGATGTTAAATTTCAAAGAACCCTTCTTCCACTGAAAGGAGTCGTGAAGAATATCTCAAAATAAAGTTGGTTCTACCACTTTGGACCAGACCCAGGCAAAACTGGTGCTGTGATATCTGCCTGAGTCTTCAGCCAGCCTGAAACATTTACTCAGTGTTGTGACCTGCATTACACAAACCCTGCAGTATCGGGGTGTCTTGGTTGCCACCAACCAATGATCCTCTACGTGCTACTCTTCTTCTGTCAGTTTAATTCAGTTCTTCCTCGGTAAGGAAGAACAGAGTCCTCTTTCTTCCCTCTGTGCTCCTGAAGGAGAGAGCCATCAGGTTGGCCATTAGCCAGGAATCATTGCCCTTGTACAGTTGGTCTGTAGGCTTGGTCATAAGGCGTTGGAGGTATGCGAGTGCTGGCTTTAAGGGAGAAATAAGAATTCAAGCAACAGTTACCTGATTTCATCCTGTGGCTGACTTGGCTTTGTCTGATAACATAAGGAGAGCCAGCAAAGTGTAGTTCTGCAGCATGCTGGGACACAATCTAATTTTGGATGGATTCTGTGTACTGCTGCAGGGAGCTACTGAATTATTGTGCTATAGCTAGTTACATTATTTTGCTTGAGGATGTGCTCAGATTCTGTTTAAACAATAATTACATTTCATTTGTAGGGGATGACTGAATGTGTGGAAAGACAGTTAAAATAATCAAGGACACGATTACTCACAAAATCAATAGAAATTCTAATAATCTACCACTTCATTTCTTTCATAAATCTGCTGGGTTGTTCATATTTCATATTTTTCTCATGTACAGATCAATTCAATTTTAGGTAATTAAATACACTTTTTAACTTATTGGCCTTCGAAGGCTACTGTACATCACCAATTTATATGAACTACACTTGTACAGTCTATTTTTAACTTTCCATACTTGAACAAAGTGGTTGGCTATTGACCTTTGCAGGGTCACACCTGTGTATATTACTGAGTAACAGCCAATTTGTTGTTCTCATCTGTTATGTGCTCTCTACACATTTGGTCGGACCTACAACCCAAACAATTTAAGTTAATTTTATTTAAAGATACAGAATTATTCTTGCTGAAAGATTAGGGAGGTTTGTGTTAAGAAATCAGAAATTTTTGCTATGACTCACAAGTGCTTGACAATCTTTAGAGGAAGTATCACTAGTTTAATCTTTTGGGGCTTTCTTAACACTAACTTTATTTCAGAATTGTAACACCTCCATATATATGAAAATCTAAACCAGAGAAGCTCTTAATTTAAAAATATTAAACCTCCATAGTTTCACTGCAGTAGAACAGATTAAAATTTATCTTTATCTTTATGCATGTGCTAATGGCACCTAATTACCACATACCTGCTGATATTGTCTTCATTCACTGAAAGTGAATGTCTAAATGGATTATATAATATATAAATAATTTCAGGTCATCTACTCATCTATGAATTAATTTCTTTCTGCAGGTCTACTTGCCAGATGGAAACAGGCACAAAAATAAAAGTATATAATGTGATTTCTGCATTTTAATTATATATCCAATTATAGAATGCAGACTTACACAAAGATGAACATATACAAATATATGTACATTTTTTTTAATGAGTTATTAAGCACCAACTTATTTCATGAAATGTTGGGGTATGAAGATGAGCAGAATGCATAGTCCAACTAAGGCAATAGACTGTAGCACTGCTGTTACTGTCAGTCACAAGTTTAAAATACTCCTGATCACAAGCCTTTCTGTCAGCAATCTTGAATTAAATTCCACAAAGTTCCTAATTAACACATGTACCGTAACCTCATGAATTTGGAGGTTTGTTACTGTACAAGGGACTTGCTAAATCTTAAGTATTAACTTCAGTTAGAGATTAATACCTAAAGTAATAGCTGGAAGTTAGTGTCCACATTATTATTATTCACATTATATTGCATGTATTAAAACTATTTATTTTGTCAGTATAAAAACCAAAACAAACAAAACAAGCCCCAACAAAACTGAGTACTTTTTTTTTTTTTTTGCTAGATTGCTAACAATTATCCAAGAGCCATTTGCAGAGGGCTCAGGCACCTCAGAATATTGAACGCTTCAATTTCCTCTGTGTTACTACATCACAGTGCTCAAGGCCACTTCAGTGCTTATTTGTCATGCTTGTAAGCACCTGAAATCTGATTTTTCTTACTCACCATGCAGCATATGTGAACACCAATACAGAAAGATCCATGATGGGATTCTAAAGTTTAGTGAACACAACACTTAATCAGTACCATGAAATTTGTTTTAGCTATACTTTCATGCACAATCAGAACAAGAGGTACTATTTTAATTTTCCAAGGTGACACGGAGTTATTAGAAACTGAAACCTGTCCTTAAATGTTGAGGCAAACTGAGCTGTAGGCTTCATTTTTGCCTGAAATGGGAACATAATGGAGTACCAGTTCCGAAAAAAATGGGGACTTGGACATTATCTGATATAATATTCCAATTCTGCTTAGCAAATTGACTTGTCAGGGATTCACAAGAAAGCTCAAACCATGTACCATATGTGATCAAGTAGCCCCACAGAAGGGTTTTTTGTTATTTTTCCCCCAGCTGGCACTGAGCTCTCCCTTTTTCTTCTAGGCCTGTATGTTGCTCGGCTGCTCTGCTGACATTTGATTGTAGGACAGCAGTTATGCATTTGGGGACCCTCTCAGTGGAGATTGCAGAATATGCTGGTTTGAGCTAAGTTACTGAAATGTGTATTTCAATTCTATGTCTTTGGACTCTAAAAAGAAACAAACAAACTCAGCAGAGCATCTTGTTTCCCGACTCCTCTCTGTGACCTGGCTGCATGGCTTGTCCTGTTCATCAGGGATGGACTATACCTCTTTCAGTATCTTTAATGGAAGTAAGCTGCTAGCAACCACGTAGAGGTCATACATTCTGTTCATCACTCCTCAGCTGATGTTCACCCCTATAAATTATTCTGCATTAGTTTGATCATTTTCTCAATTTGGAATACACAAAGATGGTCTTGTCTTCCTGCTCATTTCAACACTTGTCAATTTTAGCACTGTTCAGGTAATGGCTGGTCTAGAAGTACATACACAGAAGCATGTTAGGATGTATGTAGATGTTAAATGTTTGTATGCATTGTCATTTTTAATCAGTATCTGCATACTGGCAATTTTTTTTCCATAAAACCTTAATTTCATTTTCAAAGACCCAAGTCTTGTTGAAATTCAAATGAATTTGGATATTGACAGGTAAGTTCTGGCAATTCCTGACTGTACAGTTTTAGAAGCTGTTGCCCCAACTGTATGTCTTTTTCTGTGGCAGAATGAGTGGCTAGCAGAGTTGGCAAAAGTAACCAGATCTTTAACCACCACAACTAACAGTATAATGTGTCCTTTGAAACTGCTATTGATCTAGTTTAAGCAATTTTATCAGTCCAGGAACAGTGGTACCTCCAAGATTTAATCTGTTTCTGCTGGTATAGACACTAACTTTCAGCAGATGGAGGTGGTGGGCAACAAATTCCAAATCACTGGTGCAGGACTTGCCCAACCTTGTCTTTTAACAGCCTTCACTTTCTGCATTACTTAAGAGTCTTAAGCTTTCTTTTTTCTTTTTTTTTTTTTTCTTTTTTTATTTTTGGCATCTGTTAAACTACTTATGAAAGAGAACCAGATCTGGAGGGTAATGGAGTGAAATTATTAGCCTTTTAGAGTGAGATGATAATTAAGCCAACATGAGAAGATCACTAACTATAAATAATGCCAGTGAAAAGAAGTTTGCTAATTCTTATTTACATTATGGCTACTTTTGGACCCCTTTATTCTCTTTGAGGCCATAAGATCTTTAAAGTCCTTAACGGAAATGAGAATGGGCCTTTTAAATAGTTTTAATTAAAGTTTAATGAGCTTAATTAAAACATTTCAAGAGCAGTGGTGTTTTTCTAACAGTAGTGATTTGTTAAGTCACTTTTCCTATGTATTTCCCATCCTGGGGAAAGCTGGGCCACGTGAGTATAGGCGAACACACCAAGATGGCAGTGAGAAATAGTTTCTGCATAGAAGAGGATCTGCTCATTTGTAATGTTAGTGACAGCTGAAATATGCCAATCAATGGATTGTCTCATGTAATGAAGTACACTGCAATGTTACGGCATTTGCTGGAATGTAAAGGCACACCATAACATGCATTTTATTTCTGCTTCATCTCATTACAGATGCTAAAATAAGCAGTAACATGTTTTATGTAGCAGAAAAGTAGTCTTTGATTTTTATCCTGACTCTAGCTGGATTCAGCTGTATTTTGTGCAGTGCGGGAGTGTTGTGGATTGCTTTTATTGGCTGTTTCTCTTTGGGTCTGCCTTGCTGGCCACTGCTGGTGCTTCAGTGGTCCTGACCTACACTTGGCTAGTCCAGGGTTGGTGCTTTGCACCTAGCTGGTATAGATACTGAACATTCCAGAGACTGCCTCTTACATCAGCCAGAAACTCTCACTTATGCTGTTATCTTTCACAGCACCTGTTATTAAAGCCTGTCTTTTCCACTCAGATTTTCTTTGAGCAGTGTGGCAAATAAAAATCGGTTGCAGTGGTAATGAAACAGCACACAGTAGGACCTTACTACCCTGCAGCCTGTCTCCTTTTTCCCACGTATATATCTTGAATCAGTTTGTTATACCTCTTATCATGATGCTAAAATTTCTGTCATGCATTTCTGATATGCTAATTACTGTGTATGCATGTATTTAGCATATACTCAGGCTCCAATCACTAGCAGCATCACATGTTCTTTAAATGTAACCCTTGAAAATTTCAGGGTCTCATAACTTCCTTTTATACTCCTGCAGTTGTCTTTGGTAGACCTTTATTAGTTAATAAGATACAGATATCCTGTGTCACTGTTACCTAGTTTGGCATTCACAATCTCAAGTCACTCTCCATTGTTTCATTTGCGCTGACACAGTAGTTAAGACTATGTATTTCTCTACACATAGTATTCTTTTAAGTTACAATTTTAAACAGATTTTCTACCCAGCCAGACATTTCAGGTAGAACTCGGGGAAGTTCTAATAATCATAGAAAATAGTGCCAAAAGGGATCTTGATGAAATATGCATCCTGTGTGAGGTTTACTTTTCTGGCAAAGGCTTGTCATGTTTGTGATATGCGACACCTCAAAAATCATTTTCTGCCTGTCATTCTCCATCATTTGCTTGTACAGTGGATTATTCTTATCCATGTGTAGTACTACATATATTTCTATATTGAAATGCATCTTTTTAAGAACATTTCTCCTTTTATTTTTCTTTCTGAGTTAATCTCTAATTCTAATCCTACCCTCCAAAGCTATCACCTCTAAATTTAAATCTTAACCCATCACCCAAACAAGTCATTAAAACCTTCTTACTAATTCAGGCCCAGAATAGATCTGAGAGGTCCTTCTGATAGAAATAGACCCCTGCCTCTGACTGTTTCAATTTTTGGAAATCCCTTTTAAGGCATGATCAGTTCCTTCTTTCTCCAGGAATCTTTTTTTGCTGTCCTATTGATCTGCACACCTGGATGGCCCTCATTTTCATCTGGAATAATAGATCCTGGCACTGCCCAGAAGTACAGATTTTTCCCGTGAAGTCCTTGCATTTTTCAGGTTTTTCTTACTATTCTGTTCTACAGTCTTCCTTTCCAGGGAACAATAAGCTCATAATTTCATAGAATCATAGGAAAAACTAGATTGAAAAGGACCTCTTGAGTTTTTCAATACATCTTCCATTTTCAAATGGGGCCTTACCCTGTCAAGTTCTGAAATTCTCCAAGGAGGAGACTTCCACAGCCTCCCTGGAACCTGTTCCAGTGCTTAACCATGCTTGTGGCAAGGAGCATTTTTCCTGAAGGAAAAAAAAAAAAAAAAAGTTATTGCAACTTGTGATCATTGCCGCTTGTCCTTTCATTGTATGCCGCTTATAAAAGTCTGGCTCTGCCTTCCCATTTAACTGTTGCAAGACTGCTGTTAGATTTCCACCTAGCTTGCTTTCTCATCTCCATTTTAACCACCCCTCTTCCCGTAGCCTGTCCTAGGTGTCATGTGTCCCAGCCCTCTTACTATTTTAGCGTCTCTCTGCAGTGATTATTGTTGCTAGTCACATTTTACCTTTGATTCTAATCTAAAGGATTAATTTGATTGAGAATATAAAGTGAGATGATCCTCCCACCCCTTATTTCTTACTGTTTGGTAAAGATGTTATCCTTCTCTCATCCTGCATTTTTTCTCCTGATATAGGGTTGGTATTTCAGATAACAATGAGCTCTGAGAGTTTCTGTTTTCTCTACTTATTTGTTTGGAGACTTCATTACATTTTGCTGCTTTTCATACCAAAGATGTTACTTCCCGAGGAAAACTTAGCTTCAAGACACCCTTTCAGGATAGGGCACAGCTGTCTGATTGTATCTGGGCCTGACAGATGCCCACCCTTTCTGCCAAGCTCAACACTCTTCTTGAAAGAATTACTTTTTTCTGTAATCTTTGGATTTAAAAATGATCTGCATACATATGCTTGGAAAGTAGAGTTTATTTTAATAATGTGAAGAAAAGACAATCAGATGTTACAGAGAGATGCCGTAACAAGTAGAATTACTTTTATCACTTACTTATTTCATCGCCCATTTCAGTGTAATTGTCTTATTTATATTGGCTTCTCCTTTGGAAGAACCCATAGCAATTTCCAAATGTTTAATTAAAACCTCACAATGCTACTGTGATGTGAATGTAGTAAATGAATGAGAGAAGATAAGGCCTTTCTAAAGCAACTGGTATCTTAAGCGTTTTGTTACATGAACATTTTATCTAGCGCCAAAACAGGGGATACTTTCTTCGGTGCATCATAGTTCATTTGTTTCAGGATGTCAAATCCTTTCAAGACCTAGATTTCTTTGTTTGTTTGTTTGTTGTGTTATTGTTGTTGTTTTTTTAACATAAACTATTTGCCTCATCTGGCTTGAGAGAGGGTCCACAAAAAGCTCCAGTGACCCAATGACACAACTGAGGGGTCAGGACAGAGAAGCTGGAGGAAGGACTGCCCTAAATTGGGCTTCTGCTGGGGAAAATGCATGCATGCATCCATCCTGATTTTCAGTTAGGCATAATTTAGGTACCTAATCGTAGCACAGCAATTCAGGAGGACCTTTCCTAGTTGCCAAAATTATGATAAATATCTAAATATTCATTAAAACAACAACAAAAACCCCTTTAGTTGCCCAGCTCATGCCCAGTTGCACCATAGTTCTTGCAGATCTGAGATACCTACTTCTCACCAGAGGCTGCATGGGAGTCGCAAAATAAGACACCAAATACGCCTCATAGGCATTCCTGCCAGGAGAATGAGGGAAGGTTACAATGACTAGGGCATTGGACCTGTACTTGAACTGGGATTTCTCTTGGCACCACAGAGAATATGCTCCTTGGTGGGCTACTGGTTATTGCTCTTTATCAATGCCCTCTCTTTCTTCTTCCTCTCCTGGGGAAGCCTGTATTCATTACTGTACAACTTCAAAAGTGGGATGAATCTTCAAGGTTTCTGAAACTCTGTATTACGTTGTAATAGCTAGAGGATTTAATGTGAAATAAGACACTGGGCTGCCTGGCTATGTATGTACATCCAAATTTTGAAAAAGTTTTTGAAGAAATATGTTCAGAGCAGCCAGTTCAGTCCTTCTCCCTATTAAGTAATGGTTTTCTTCCTTAGCTTTCACAAAACTCTATGGTATTTTTTATCCTAGTAATAATTTTCTCTTCCTCCCCCACAATCCCCATGTTGATTCTTTAGAAACACTTTTCTTCAAGCTTCAAAGGATTCCTGGTATAATATATCCCCCAGATCTTTTGCCTTGGCAGCATGCTGTCCATTTTACCTAATTTTATATAAACTCTTTCTCTTAGCCTTGTATTAGCCACTAGCTCTTACTATCAATCAAGATGTTACTACTCTCTTTTGAAACGCGGTATTTAGACAGCCGTTTTAGGTTTTATATTTTTTTGTGAGATTCTCTCAACATAATGTCTAGTGTCTCACAGTGCAACAGGCCAAAACACAGAAAACAGCTTTTTTTGTGGAAGTTGAAAGTGTATTTTGAAAGAATCTAGTAACCAATGGCATCAAAGAGTTTTGTGTCTCAGATTTGCAGTGGACTCTTAATTTATGGTTAACTTCTTATGGCTTCTGTGAAATGGCTCATACAGTCTCATGTGGAGTTTATGTAAGGGGGGAGTATGTGACAATGTAAGATTAAGTACAATGATTAAAGATTTATTATTTACTATTTGCCTCTCAGGAAGGGCCACAGAATTTTGTGGCAGTGTTAGTGGGAATCATTTTGATGACTAGAAGGTTTTTCCAAAGGGTGAATTTGGCAGAGTTTTAATGTAGTCACTTGACTGAGAAGCTTTTCTTCTTGCAGTGATGTCCTATTTGCTACCTTAGGTACCATGAATCCTTCTGGTCATAAACAAGTAACACCCAAAGAAATTGCTTATGGGGAAACATGGCACTGACTGCTCATACTATGGGCTCCTTCGCTTATGTACTGGCTTGTTTAGCCTGATGCTGGAAACTGCTGAACTTCCACTGGTAAATCAACCTCTTCCCTTCTTCTCCCTCTGTCCTTCCTCCATCCTTTCCCTCCCTCCAACTCCCCCTGTAGTGGGCCCTTACAATGTTGTGCAGGCCCTGAGCAGAGCAACCCCCTTGTTCATTTTTCCAAGCTTTCTACCCACTCTCCTCCTCTACTGCTAATGCACACCAAGCAGCCTAGGGGAGACGCACAGCTTGCAGATCAAACCCTACATTTCATGAAAGCACCTAGGACACATCTGTAGTGCCGGCTTAGAAATCTGAAGCTCAATGCATCGAGCTTTGGTAGTGGGAGTAGATGCAGGAGAGATAAGTGGTTTGCATGTTGGCTGGATAGCTCAACCTTAAAGTATTAGTGTAGACACTTAGTATGACCTTCTCAGCGCTACAGGAACAGAATGCTGCCTCCAAAACATAACTGGTCCATGGTTAATGGTTTAAAAGCTACTGGTCTTATGCAACCATTCTGGCAGCCCTGTAGCATGTATGTACGTACATACGTAACACACTTATATAGGCTGTTGAAATCTTGTATAGATAGATTTGAAAAAGGTAAAGAAAAAGATTAAATACTTGTATCTTAACTGAGATGGCTACAGCAGAGAACTACCACCTTAGTATTCATAGTTTATTGTTTAGTAACAAAAATACTGTTTAATTTAGCAAATATAAGCACATTTTGCAAACAAATACAGACTTTTGTAAAGAAACAGATTTTCCAAGAAGGTATTAGAAAGGAAACTTCCATTTTGTAGAACAGAACTGAAAATAGTAGCTAACATATGAAAGTACTTTGACTTATATTACGATTAATTCATAAATAACCAAGAACTATGTTCAAATACTTCTTTAAACTTAACCAGTAAAATCAAACAACATGATTTATTCATTTTGTTTGATGCTGTTTTTATATTGTGATGTAGCAGGCTACGTACAATGATTTATAGAAAGTATTATGCTTGGAATATTTTAACAATCATTTAATAGGATCTAAGATCAAATGGTGTCTATCTCACCGTTTCTGCTTTATTCATGCATCATGTAAATTGAATTGCCAAGTGTTTACAGAAAAACAAAGATGGGACTGGCATTAGGCATGCTTCTGTTCATACATACAGAACAGAATGCACTTACAAATATGTCAAAAAACCAATGTCTTCAGCAGAAGAAGTGGGTGCTCAGCACTTTTGGAAAAACTCACATCATTCCAATGCCTGACCATCAAGTAAGGTACTTGCTCTTAGACACCCTCAAAGTTTTGGATTATAAATATATATTTGTGCATGCCATGAACAATGCCTCTCTATGAAATGATTAAAAAAATAGAACTGATAAGACACAAAACCTCATACAGAAAAAATTCAATAACATACCTAATGATGAGTGAGCTCTTTATATGTGGAATCTGAGCACTCAATTCATCTGTGTCTCTAGAAATTAAATTCTTTTTCCCCAGGTTTATAGAAAACCCATTACACAGTAACAGCTCAATCCTGTATCTTTTTCTGCTCCTGGGGGTAGAGAAGTTTTACATTATAAATAAACTTCAGCAAAGGTAAGGATCTGTCCCTGCTTGTCCCCATTTAAATACATAGTGTTACATATATATAAATGCAGGCTTGCGGTCTGTTCCTCAGAGAAATCACTGTCATAATTGTTTTGGATAGATATTATCTGTCTATACCATGAATATTTGGGCCGCAGTGCTCTGGGGCCTAATTTCTGCCACGATCAGTGTTACTGAAATTCCAATATTATTTAGTAATTGAAACCCTGAGCATTATACCAAAATCTTAAAGCTCAGTTGAATTCACCAGTTTATCCTGAGTAAAGAGAGAAGAATTTAAGGCTACACTGAGCCACATTAAACAGGAGAGATGGCGAAGTCGTAACAGCTGGCTCCTGCTTTTGTCATTGAAAACCATTTTGTATAAATGTTATACAAAACCAGGGAGATAAAATCCCATTTAAAGTGAGAACACCAAATTCCTGTAGGATTGTGCAAATTATTCATAAATTTCAAGTCATGAGCTTTCAGCTAATACTATGGTGCAGAAGTGGACCTCACTTTTTTATACTCATTTCCTTTAATAACTAAGTGTAGAGATATCCTATTAAATCAAAATATGCTGCATTTGCCAAGAACTAAGCTTAAAACTCTTAAAACTGCAACAGTCACAACATTCTGAAAACCTGAAATAATTAATTTTATTGTTTTTCTTACGAACTGCAAAATTCAGAGCATACTCAATGCAAAATTTTCCTAAAATTGATTGAAACTGCTTTTTTTTCTTTGCCATTTTAGGGTATCATACTGAATGATACAGCTAAATGAATAGATTAGTATTAATTATCTGTAAGGCAGGTCAGAGTCTTTGGTTTAATGTGTACATAAGAATGTAGAGCTCAACTGTAAGATCAGCTTTAATTATAAAGTAAATAACTTTTTAAAAGACAAACTTTTTCAAATTCATTTAAAAAAAAGCCACGAAGACACGTTTGTAGAAGTCTATACCCACATGCGCATGCCGAGTCAATAAAAAAATTAAAAAGCACTTTGTATAAAGCTGTAAAGAGTTCCAGCTTCAGAAATCAATGCCAAAGCAAAACAAAGATCATAACCTGGCAGCAATTTAAAGTTCCCTATTAAAAAAACCCAACATACAAACCTTCTAAAAACAACAAACTCTTCTCAATCCAGGAAAATACAGCCTGTAGCTTTTAGTAAGCGAATAGAGTGACATGATGTGGGATTGCCAGAACTTTGCTTTGGTATTTTTCTTGATTAGGATTTAAGAGAAGTTTATTGCAGGTTCTGTAGGCACAACAGATTTTTCCTCATTGCGATAAAGGAAAGGTGGTCAGTGTGTGTTGCGGATGGGAGAAGTAAACTAAAAATGTGAAGTTGCATGAGCAATGTACCAAGATCTTGTTCTTGCTAAGTTCTTCATAATAAATGCCAGAATTTGCTTTGCACTTATTTAGGGGAGGAGGAGAAAATTCTATACAGAAAGGAAAGTGAGCAGCGCAGTGCTGCTTCTTCAGTCCTCACATTTGGCTAAAGCAGCAAGGCTGGCCAGGAGAACTGAACAGATGGCATCAGGGCAGAAAAAGAGACAAGTATTCTTCGCAGCACTTCTCAGAGTGGTACAGTTACCAAGGTTTTCAAGAATACTGAGTGCCTCCCAAAGCAACAAGTTAAGATTAATTAAGGCCTAATTAAATGTATTATAACTAACCAGAAAAAACATTGCAAAATTAAACTATCGATATATTTTTTTAAAATCCACCATTACTGGGGTTTTAAGATTTTAGCCTGCTGCTTCACTGATGTCCAAAACTGAAAACATAACATGCGTATTTGCTTTTTAGACTTACTTCTAGGAAAAAAAAAAAGTATACAAGTTAATAAACTGAGGGGAGATAAATGACATCAGTGATGTACAGGCACAGTTTGGCAATGACCTGGGTGACGGGTCAATGTAGAGAGCCCTTGGGAAACCCTCCCTACCCTGTGTTTGCCAGACAGATTTAGGAATATCCCATGCTATTTAAAGGACTGGCACGACTCGCGCCGTTAGAAAGAAAAGAGCATCGCTTACGCAGCACTCCTCCACCTTCCTCTCCTGTCCTGGCTACGTCCCGTGTCGATGCGCTGCCGCGCTTATGCGCGCAGCGAACGGCGGTGCTTTCGCTGGAAGCTTCCCCGCTTTCTGCGAACACCTTAAAAATAATCTTCCAGCATCGTTCAAACCTCTCGAGCATGTCAGCTGTCGGTATCGGCCCCCCACCCCAAGAATTAGCGTGCAGCTGGAGGAGTGGGCGGCCGCGCTGCGTGCGGCCCAAGCTGGGCCGAAGGCGTAGAGCACGATGTGTTCGTGACAGCTTCCCCTGACAGGACACACTGCGTGTTTGGAAGTTCAAGTTTCACCATGTGACACAGGTTTAGGAGAGACCAGGGTCAGGGCTCGGCTGCTTCGGTTTAACGTTTCTCGCCCTAAAATAGCTGCCGCGGCAGGTGCAACTGTCTCAGCAGCGTTCGATTTCATTTGCGAAATACCCCGAATAAACCCGTCACAATGCGAAACGAAGCGCCCGGGCTTCAGCAGTAGCTCTTTTAGGACCGCGTTACTTAAGGAAAACCTAGAGCAGGAGCGCGGCGACGTTACCCGCAGCAGCCGTACAGTCCGCGCGAGGTCGGCGGGAGATTCTCAGCTGACTCGGTGTCCGCTCGAGGCCGGACCGGACAGCGGTTTCTCTCCTTCTCGGTGCTGTACGAGGGGTAAAGCAGAGGTTAGGCGACACCGAGGGTGCCCCGGAACCCTCGGGTGGGACGATCCCAAACCTCCTCGGCCCGGGACGATCCCAAACCTCCTCGGCCCGGGCCGATAACCAACCCTCCGCCGGCCACCCCCCTCCCCGTGTCCGAGGAGAGGCGGCCGGGCGCCGGCCCTTACCCGCTGCCGCTGGTCGCTGAGGCAGAAGGTGCAGATGGGCCGCGGGGCGCCGGCGCCCGGCGGCGGGCAGGGCGGCGGGCAGGGCTGGGCAGGGGCCGTTCCCTCGGCCTGCCGCCGCTGCTGCAGCAGCAGCACGTTGGCCAGGTGCGAGATGTAGCTGGCGGCCAGGCGCAGCGTCTCCACCTTGGAGAGCCGGCGGTCGGCCGGCCGGGTGGGGATGAGCCGGCGGAGGGCGCCGAAGGCCGTGTTGACGCTGTGAGTGCGGTCCCGCTCCCGGGCGTTCGCCGCCGCCCGCCGGCCTCCTCCTCCTCCTCCTCCTCCTCCCCCACCGCCGCCGCCTCCCCGTCGCCGCCGCCGCCCGCCGCCCGCTCCCGCCGCCGCCCCCCCGGCGGCCTTCATGGCGCCTGCCGCCGCCCCGCCGCCGCCGCCCCATGACTTTTATGCGCGGCAGGTGCCGCATCGCCCCTGCTCACGGCGGCGGCGGCGGCCGCGGCCCCGTGTCCCGCCGGCGGCGCGGCGGGTCGTGCTTGGCGCGGTTGCTGCTTTTAGCCGCCGGCCGCCGCCACCCGCACCTGTCGCCGCGACCGCGAAGGGGCCCCTGCGCTCGACCCGGCCCCGGCTCCCACGGAAATCCCCGTCTCTCCTCCGCCTCCCCGCTGCCGGGGTTTGGGGCGGGGGGGGGGGGGTCGTCCAGGCGCAGTTCCCCCGCGGCCGTCAGCGTGGGCGGCCCTCGGTCCCTTGGGTGGGGGCCCAAACTTTTCACGGTTCTTGCCAATTCTGCGCTCCCCTGCGCTGTTCCAGCTGTGCGGGTGCGCCCTACGGGCGGTTAGGGAGCGGGCTCACAGAAAGAAGCGCGGGGGTGGGTTTCATCGCTAGACGTGCATACAAATCTGATTTCATAGAATCATAGAATCATTTAGGTTGGAAAAGACCTTCAAGATCATTTCTTACCCTGTTCAGAACGCGCGCCTTCCTCAGCCATTTCTTAAAATTAAAAGGTCATCATAAGCACTACTTGATTACACCGCTTTTCACCATAAAAATTTGACAGCCCGTCTGCGCTCAGAAACTCGTGAAAGGTCGTGGAGCAGGTTTTCTCAAATGACTCGTCTCTGCCTGATTAAGCAGCCTTGACTGACCGGGTTTTTTTTATGGTCCCAGAAGCTTCTTCGTAGTGGTGGTGGTGTCTAAATATTAGTTCTTCTTCCCAAATCAGGGCTGGATTAGCAGAGCCGTATCTCTTTAATCATGGGTGCACACACTTAGGATAGACAGCTGCTTTGACATACTTGGCTGGGAGTCATGCCCTCTCAAAATACATCCAGTACCCACAGGCAGGGCCACATCTATGCACTACGTTCATCTGCCGGAATGGCAAAGCGCCGGTTTAGGTTTGTTGCACCTTCCCTTTGGGCAGAGGTTGTAGGCAAAAAAAGGACAAGCGGCTCTGTCTGTCAGCCGATTGCAACTGTACCATACTGTGGCGTATTAACGAGCAAAACTTCTTTAATGTGATTTTTATTTATACTACTTGCGAGAGAGAGGGGAAAAGGTTTTTGATTTCCCATCGGGCGATGTTTTTGACATTTTTTTGTGATTTCCGTAATGAAACGTTGATGCAATAACCTTAGCATCAGGTTGAGATTCTTTGATAGCAAAGGCTGCAGAAATATGAGGCTGGATGGGCAGGTGTGTGCCGTGCCATTGATCCAAAGGAGTTCCTTTGGGGTGCAGAGCAGGATGTGGCCCTTCATTATCAGATGCTGGGGAAAGCCATGCTCAAAATCATGCAAGTGATAGTTTTCCCTAGGCTATGTGAATATAACTGTACCCTACTTCCATAGTTTTAAAAGCTCTATCTTCTGTCTGCTTAACCTTTTAAAAAGTAAATTATCTAGAAAGTTCTGAAGTTGAATTTCAATACTTAGAAGTGCTGCTTTTAGTTTCCTGAGAAATCAAGTTCCCAGGTACGCTTGCACTGTCTTCCATGTGGGTTTCTCCCATTTAGTCACATACAGCATTTCCAGAGTGAAATTCTAGCTCAGTTGAAGTCAATGACAAAACTCCCATTGACTTTAATGAAGGCAGGATTTCACCCTTGATATGTTCTGGTAGCTGAGCAGTGAAGATAATTGATTGTTTGTCAGGCTCAGTCATTTGCTTACCAGTGTTTTCCTGTCCTTAGCATTTCAGTTTCTTTTTGTTTTTGTTTTTGTTTATTACTGGAAGTAAACCAAAACCAAAACCAACCCCCCTCAACAAGAAGAACCCCAGGACAAAACTACTACTAGTATTATCAGAATCAGAATTTATGGCTTATTGATAAACTAAAAGAATGAGAAAAGGAATAAGCGATACTCAGGAAGAAAATGATGCTGTGTCTGCAGAGAAAAACAAAACGATTTTCACTGACATTACAGCAATAGCTAATTCAGGTGTTAAGGACAAAGGGGCGGCCGAATGATTCTTGTTCTGTTTCCAGGGCAGTTTGAAAAAGTAAAGCAAGAAATGTTTTTTTCCGATAAGGAGACCTGTAGAAAGGCCAAAATTCTGGTGACTTTAATTACTAGGTTATTGATTGGGATAACATTTATGCAAGTGCTAGGGGGAGCATATTCCTCAAGGAAGGTGCAGTAACACAGGATTGCTGTTATTTTACAATTTGCTGAATTGCTAATAACAAGCAAGAATGGGGCTGCACGAATATAAAGCAGAAGAGTGGGCAGTGTTTTATGTGTAGCGATAAGGTTTTACCTGAAATTTGCCTTCGTGCTACACAGAGAAAGATATCTGATATCCATTGTAAGGAAGCATTCAACAACATTCAAAAGACTGGAAATACAGAGTATCTGACTGATGTAGTTGCAGTCTAGTGTCTGGTATTTCTTTAATTTGTCTTTATTTTTTGAAGAACAGTGTTAATAGGAAGTACATAAAAGAAAGAAGAATTTGGAAGAAGGCAATTTGGAAAAGCTATACATATGAAGAGAGCAAGTTAATTAGAGGATAACAAAAGAAACAAATCTAAATTAGTGGCTCAGAATATCTGTGGTCACAGCCAAGGAGCCTTCCAAATGTATTTCCATTAAATAGAAAGTATAACCCCAACTTGTTTCACTTGTAAAAAAAAGACATTTAGAGAAAAAAATGCCTTCAAAAAACAGCACTTGAACGTTTACAGCATCACTCTGCACCTGCAGGTCACACTGACTTCAGTTAGATTCTCTTGTTTGTTCAAGAGCAGAAATACAGCATGATCCTATAGGCAACATTTTTTTTTTTTCATAACTGTTCATATTTTTCTGCCTCACACCATGGCGCTCTATTTGCCGCATGCCGTGTTTTTGAAGGACTATACTCTTTATTGTTTGTCTTCTCCATCAAAGTCATTAAACATTCATATATATTTATTTATTTCCTTACACAATATCGCTCACACATATGAGAAGGTATGTATGCGTTGTAGGCAAAAGTAGCACAGGTCTGTAGTACAGATTTCTGAGCCACTGACTGTGTGTTAAGACCTACTGGTGTGTGCTTTGGCTTTGGCTAATATTGCCATGGCAAGCATTCAAAACACAGGTCAGCCATCCACGCGCAGGGATACTTCAAGCGGCTAACGGGCTCCCCATCCTCAAAGGGGAGGAATATTGACCAACCCTGAATTTTGGTGGTGTTGTGAGTGCATGCGTGAGCTGTTCTCCCTTGTGAAGAGGCACTAGGCATTCGAGTTGTGCAAGCTTTTCTGGAGTAATCCATAACGCTCCTTTTTACATGTGTGTTTGTTAATAACCAGGATACTTCTTATGCAGTGCTTGCCTGATAAAGCAGGTCCATGATATATTTCAGTCACATTTGACAGATTCAAGGGATAGTCCAGAGGGTTCTAACAAAGAGAAACAAATGAAGGATGTTGATGGCTGGAAGTGTCCACACAGTTGAGAATAATACATTTGACGGAATGTTACTCATTATGTGTCTGTGACTTTGGCTGGCTGTGACAACTACTTCTGTCCTTCACAACAAACCTGGATGATGGAGTTGTCATTTTTATTGCAGTTCTTAATAAATGTGACTGCCATAAAATGTTGATCGAAGAATCTTTTAAATGGCATTTTACCTTATACAGGTTCTGTAACAGAATGATTTTAAGGAGAGGAGATTGAGGTGTAGTCAAAATATGGAACGGTACAAGAGACATTTTTGGAGAAGGAGGACTTGCACAGAACACGTTTAATGAGGAAAGGTTAAACATGAGGTGGGTTTAAGGCTTCATGTGTTTAAGTCATGTCAGGTGGGCTGGTGAACCTTCTGGATTGTAATAAATATCCTCCACACATTTTGAACTAGCCGTCTGCTACCGCAGTGCCATTTCCCAGGTAGGGGAGGAGCAGGACCAGCTCTGCCCTGGACTGCTGGTAGTTGATTAATGTGGGATCTAACAAGTCCCTTCTTGATATTCTACCCAGCCAGATTTAGCATGACACTTATCTCTTCACTTGCAATCTCTTCACTTACAATCTCTGTTCTTCATCTGAATTGATCTGTGCCATGATTCTCCGGTGTGTTAATGAGTTTTCTGTGTGGTGGAGTGCTAGAGGCCTTGTTAAACTCCAGAGACATCCTGCCTACTGCATTTTATTTATACGCCCACTCTGTTACTCTTGACAAAAAGGAGCTGAGTTGTTTATCTTGAGTTTTTGTCAAAAAATTTGTCTTACAGTAATTTTCTCTGCTGTGGCTGCCCACGGAGGCAAATCCAAATGTATTATTCACCTGTTATTTCGAAACCGTTTAAACTTGCCAAATCTAAGGGGTGTTTTACACGATTCTGCTGATACTCTCAAAGTTGTTATTAACTGCCTCAGAAGTAATTTTTGATTGTGGTTGCATTCAGCAGAATGATGACAAGGCATATTCTTTTCTCTGTCAGATTGAAACAATATAAGGACAGTATACCTGCCCTCGGAAACAAAATGTCTTGCAAGCAGTATTTGTGCGGAGACTTCTTTGTTCGTTAAAGCTGAATGCAGCTGGAGCTCTCCCAGCTTGCTCCTTTATTTCATTGCTTATTAAATCTGTCCTAGCTGAGCTTGATTGGTGGTTGGGAAGATGTTGTCTATAACATTCAGCTGTGGTGTGTGGTTTGGGGGTTGAGATCCTTTGCCAGTCCATTTGGATATCCATGGGTTGGTGAGAATCCAGACCTTTGATGAAAGCTGTGGTTGCTCATGTCTCTTTATGTAGTTGGCTGGCTGGCTAGGAGGGGCTCTTCCACCGTCCGGGACTTTGCCATATGAATCCATGCCTCAAACATACATTGCTGAAATGTGCTCTGTTTGGTTTTATAGAGAAAAGGGACTTGAAGCACCATCCAGCAAAGCGTCACGGACTCTTCACACTTTTCTTATGACAAAGTACCAGCAGCTTGAGCTCTTTCTGTCCACTTTCTGTCCAGATGTTGTCAGTGTGATGGTCAGTCTGTGTAATGTCTTACTATCCCACATTCCATGGTTTTGCTTTTTCAGAGTCTCATGGTTTGCTAGGTCTGTTTTGCTGTGTCTTACAATCCAGGCTTATCAGCTTGGATCACTGATGGAGAATTTAGTTTTTCTAGCTTCTCTGGACTTTTCTAGGTCACTGAGAGGTATAAGAGTAGAACATATATTGTTAAGTAGGCTTAGTATTGTTATATAGACCAGTGGTGGGTTTGTTTTTTTTTTTTTTCTTAATAAAGGTGGAACACTACTGTAAAAATGCAAATGAATTTTAGTTATAAAAAGTACTCAGCTGCTGTAATAATGAACGTGAACACAAGATGTAGAATCGTCCACTTTTGTGGAACAACTATTGCAAACACTTCAAAATGCTTATTGCGATTTGATTTGTTCCATCTTCCCCTACCCATGATTGCTAGATCTTGCAAAGAAAGCTTTTTTTTTCCCGTACTTGTAGTTTTACAATATCCTTTTATGAAGAGCACTATACTGCACAAGATTTTGTAGGTACTTTAAAGAATGTATTTTCAACAGTTTCTTTCAAGTGCTTAGAGCTGACAAATACAGAGATATCCAAAAAACCTATGAAGGAAATATAATTGACTGTATAATTACTGGAGCTTCTGCAATATAACCGCAGCTGAAATTGTTTGTATGGTTTCTTTCCCTCTTCTTAGCTTCTTGAGTGTTCTCCTATGAATATACTCAAAATCTGACATTCTTTAGATACTTCACTTTATTCTCCTTAGCGCCTCAATTCAACACTTACACTTCTGTTAATGAAGACATCTGTGATCATGATTCCATAGTTCAAATTAGATTAGAGGACAGATTCAATTTTAGTCACTCAGGTTCAAGTCAGAACTGACTTCATCGTCACCAGTCGAGTTAATCTGTCTCTGCACCAGTGTAGCTGGTGGCATAATCAGAAAGATAATCAATTGCTGAACTGTAGGCAAAAGGTTATTTCATAATTGCTCAGCGTTACATAAGCAGAATACAAGAGTTGGTCCTCACTGTTTAGCGATTCCTTCGGTTCCAAACTGGCATCACAGGGAAGCCAGTTTTAAGCTGCTGTTGGAGATGAGATATTACACTGATATTAGAGGGTGCACGAAGGTAAATTCCTCTATATTCCCAATTTTTGTAAGAGAAGTTGAAGTGGAATATATGTGTGTGTGTATAAAAACATAAAGCTATTTCAGTTTCAAATGTGTGTTGTAAAGAAGACAGCTGACGTCTCGGTGCCATGTACAGAAATAGGTGTGCTGGAGCCACCTTTCCCAGTGCAGCCTGGCAGATGGGTGAGCTGCTGATGCATAGGTGCATGCCGAGGCATGGCCACAGCCGACCAGCAGTGTTACTCAGTGCCAGCATTGCCTGGGACCTGTCTCCTCTGCTCAGCAGAAGAAAAAGCGGTGGATGTAGCTGAAACTGTTTAGTGAAATGGCTTCTGTTTACCGGGCATTCTCTGGGTAACACAAGGGCACCCTTATGCAAAAATGTTGCGTAAGATTCAAAACTAAACCTCTGAGATCTCCTTAAGTCCACTTCAGCATTTGCAAAAAGCCTGGAAGATTTTAGAGAGATTTAAACAGGTATTAGCAGGCTACGCCAGTGAACAGGTGGATGCATAGGCTGTTTGTAGCATTTGGCAAGACACAGTATTCATCTGATCTTCAGCTGGAGAGGACCTCTGTGGGGCTATTTCAGTTTGAACAAATTAAATCAGCCCTTAGATATCTCTGAGGTGTTTTAGGATCTCCTTTGGTCCCAGTAGCAGAATATGGGAAAGGCGGTTTAGAATAAAATCATCTCATCCCTGACCTTTTACTCACATTTGAGGCAGTGGGGGTATGTACTACTTTTGTCTTTCTTTAAATAGGGATATGGAAAGTTTTCTAAAAAGTTCCTTTAGTCAATTACTAATTAAACCTAAAAGGGAAGGCAGATAATTTCACAAACCCCAAAATAAAACAAAACCCAAACAGTGATCTACTTAAAATAGAATTTTCTCTAAAAACCATGTCCTTTAATTGAAAAGAGTGTTTTGGAAGCCCAAATCCACAGCTATTGGTGAATATGTGTGTTCAGTGTCTCTTTGGAGCTGGAATAATACAGTTTAATAGGTGAATTATGGCAAACAAAGAGTTTACAGCCTGAAAGCTTAAAGGGGTATTCTCTAATGCCAAACAAAAATGGAATGATGAAGGTATTGTACTTTTGGTATGAATTTTTAGCTCTATCAGTGTAAAATAAATTTGACTAAGCTATTCATATTAGGGGGCTGTGCAGACTATTAACAATCTTGTGTATACTGCAAGTATAAGAATGAATTATATTTTTTGTGGTTTTAGACCTCTAGAATTTTTTTCTTGATTCTGTTATGTGGTAAGTCTTTTACATATATTACAGATTGCACACCAAAGATCAAGCTCAGACACAGAAAACCCTCTACAAAGATTATTTGACCTTTCTTCATGTGCCTGTGGGGTTATCACTTGGAAAAGATAAGTCACTCTCGTTAAGATTCCTGCTGACAGTTGGCAGACCAGGTGGTCCTGCATAACACAAGTGCAGGTGTTCATATCCTGAGTCTTTAAAGATTGTGCAGGTATAAAGAGTGGCTTACTGGTGCTCTGAATTAAACCAGATTGTTTTGTTTTCGTTTAAACAAGTGCTGTTTGCCTTTTGTTTTCTGCATATGCCCTGCTTTCCCCTTGAACTGTGCCCAATTTATTGTCTATCTTACAGCACATTTTGGAGTCTTGTAGATGTCTTCTTTTGTGCTTCTCTTTCTTTTAAAACAAGCAGAGCTTCCAAGCTGCCTTAAGGGGTACCAATAGGCTGGAACGGCCCACTTCCAACCCACTGTCTAAACTAGTGCTCTTCCCTCACAGTGGGTGCTGCTGAACCTTTCTTAGAGATATGCAACCTTTCCATAGTAAACAACTGTCACAAGCTGTGATTAGCATCACAGTTTTTTCTTTCTCATGTCAGGCTGTCGCTAACCGCTCTCTATCCAAGACTTCTCCTTCACTTTGGGCCAGCACACACTGTCACAGTGTTTCAAACACTGGTCCAGAACTATCGGTTTGTGTGCGATCTCAGCTTTCACGGAGGAAGTGAAAATGCAGATAATATTGTAATGAAGAGAACTTGAAATCCTAAGTTGAGCATACCTGATGGAGAGCTGTCTGAATTTACAAATACACTGAAACCATACCTCTGTTATGTGCAAGGTAAGCTCTTCATCTTTACTGAGAAGCTGTCTAGTCAACTGATTAAAGTTATGGCTTTGCTAAAGTCCTTGCTGATTGGAGATTTTAAAAATTTGTAATTCTTTTGGAATGAATGATACTTAAATTTATTTTATTGCTTTTGCCAATTCTATCTAAACCTCCACTGCAATCACTGCTGTTACTTACATTGATGGGAGAGAAAATAGTAGGCCAGCATCTGTGTTTATACGGGTAGAGTACATATAATTTCTTAGTGTGTCTACTGTCAGTTTTCTTTTTTCCAGTTGTACTGGCCTGTTCTTTTGGACACTTTGCTCTCTGTAGTAACCCGCTGCCAAATCTTATAAAAGAACATTTCCTTTTGTATTAAGAATACTACCAGAACCTTGTAAAAAGGAATTCTGTTCTTGTATCTGGCATTAAGAGTGTGTCATTAAAGAAACTGCAGTTTGACATATCCAGCAACTGTACTGAAAATTATTTCTTACAGGAAAGAATGGCTTTCTGCTGAAATCATTAAAATGAAATTCTTGACTTGTCTTGGGATCTTTGAAGGTATGGAGAGGCAGACTTGCATAGTTCTGTGCCTGTTAGACATATCTGCATGCTGACCTGCCTTCTAGGCAGACCTGAATAAGTTGCTTGCCTGAAAGGTGCTGTACAAAGGCTCATAACTCACTTTCCAGGCAGACAAGAACAGGTACCTGTCTAGGAGACATCCCCTTGTTGATGACCTGCCTCCAAGGCAGATCTGTCTAGTTATCTTTTCTGTCTTTGAAGCAGCTCCATACAGAGTTGTGTCCTTAGCAGACTGAACTGCTGCCTGCCTGGGAGGTACTTGGGTTGATAAACTTCCTTCTAGACAATCCTAGCAATTATTTACCCAGACCATCATCTCTCCCAAAGGGACATTTAGAATGTGAATTTGTAAATGATGTCTTTAGTTCTGACTGATCACGGTGTCTGATATTCACTGTTAACTTCACGTGTATAAGAAATATAACAAACATCCCTCTCCCACATTTAGAAAAATATAGAAGTCTGTCAAAAAATTCTGCTAATATAGCACAGAGCTCACATGTGCTCGTGCTCGCTTCTGTGGCAGTAATCTAGCTGCCAAACTTGCTGAAGGGAAGGAAGGGAGTGGGGAGACTTTTTTAATTCAAAATTGCTATTCTGTGTTGAAGGACTAAAGGGAAGGCAGACACTGTATGTTTCAGTGTTCAGTCTTAAAAATTGTGTACGATCATTATCAGTCAGGGAACCAGTTCTCAGTCACGTATACAATATCACGAGTGCCACATGCTCATTTTTAATCAAAGAAATACTTTATTTTACTTGAACAAAAAAAACAATTACTAGTTAACAGTAAAATACAATTTAGTTCCTTTTTCTTTCCTAGAAAAAGTCAGATTGCAGGTCAGACATTAGGCTTGAGAAAAAAGTGGCATATACATCCTCAAGGCCATAAACCTGCAGCAGTAAAGTCACCTCATAAGGGATAGATCAGATACTAAGTATTTTTATGTTTGAGGCAGTATTGTTGTGTACGTATATCGATGTAATTCTGCAGTAGCTTGGTTGCAGTCAGTGTACAGTCACTCTGGCGGACATGGAACAAGCCCAGAATTAGGCTCTTATTTTAGCTCTGCTTGTGTTTTGTAGAGGAAGCAAGAGTCTTCCTTTAGATATGTTAGTCTTGCATACAGTATGACAAATCCCATGTGTTCGGAAAATACTATATTAACTCAGGAAGTGCAGCAGTTAATGGTAGGTATTGCAGTACCTATTGGTCCTACTCTGTTTTAACTTGTAGTCTGAACCAGTTCAGTAGTGGACTAATATCTCCTGTCATGGATAATTTCTCCATCTTTCAGTCGCTCTAAATCTCTTAGCTGGGGCACTATGCGTGAAGAGCACTTAAGGGCGGTACACTTCATCTGAGCAAAGGTGTAGCCATCCTCAGCCAGAATGCAGGGACACTTTGTCATAGGACAGACATACGTCCGGGGTGAGCTGTTCCCAACTTGTGGCTGGCCCAGTATGTGTTTGCACTTGCATCACACACCTGGACACATGG
Organism: Buteo buteo; assembly: GCF_964188355.1. Lineage (NCBI taxonomy): Eukaryota > Metazoa > Chordata > Aves > Accipitriformes > Accipitridae > Buteo > Buteo buteo. The sequence goes on from NC_134175.1 coordinate 47,924,162, forward strand.
ACTGTGTGTGTGATTTCTGCTGCAGAATTCTGCATGTGGGGTAGGGACTAAGGAAGATTTTCCACCTCTCTTTACAGGCACTCTGGTGCCTCTGTATGATAGAAAAAACATAATTAAAGAAGACAATCTTGTACTTGGAATGGGAAGTGGTGAAATCTGTATTAGTTCTTTAGTTCTGATCTAAGCTAGTTTCATAGTCTGGAAAGGCTTTTTCTCTCTCTTCTGACCAAATTAATTTCATCCATTGGGTGTAAGGAATAGAAATTAGGAGCCTGAAGTCATGCTGTGCTATCCAGAAATACAGGTATGATCCCCTTTATTTTTTCCCTCATCTTTCTTCCCCTCAACTTCTTTCACCCTGTCTTTATTCCAGCATATTTTGACTAATGATTATGGTTGAAGAAATTGAAATCTGCTCATGGGTATTTCTCAAGCAGACTAAGTTTGTCAGCTAAATTATTCATTGTGAATTAGCTCCTTGGAGGCAAGGACTATACTTAGTGTGATGGTGACCGGAGTGGACCTCTGGGTACTGCTACAACAGTCAGATGTAGCATTGACAACACTCACAGTTTCCAATGGGCACAAATGACAAAGTAGATTTCTCCAGCACACATCAGCGGCGTGAGTTAAAAAGCACGACCTACTCAGGAGAGGGGAATTGGGTGCTGACAGTGAGCAAATGCCCAGTTACAAATAAAAAGTTGCAAGTGGTAAAATGTAGTGAAACTGTGTATAACGTTTGGGTGTAGGAGATTTATTAAAATACTGCCTTTGTGGGAAATAGCTGTGTCCAACCACTTCTCAAGCGTGTTATTAATCAGGGTTAATTTGTTGTTCTTAAACCAGACCGAGATTCTTGCAAGTCACCAGATGGCTTGGTGCTATGTGTCACTAACTGGGGTAGCTTTTTATCTGCAGAACTGAAACCATGCTTATTTGAATCCCTGTTTTACTTTCTGCAAGACCTGGAAATGTTTCTAATAAAATGATATGCTGTTACATATGTATCAGTTGATAATATGTGGCAAGTTATTACTCCAAATATGCTTAAATCATTTTTGAGAAGTGATAGGAATAGTGCATTTTAAACCCCAAAGTATATTGAAGAAAATGTACTAACCTCATGTTTTCATCAAAGGCTTTATATGGATTTTGTTTTTATTGGTGTAGTGTCCTTTTCCAATCTCAGCATTGTGGAGCTTACCAAATGTGTTGCAGAAAAATCCTCTGATGCTCGTCCATATGTATTTTGAGAAACAGCGGGCACTAAAGAGGAGACTTTAATGGATATGGACAGAAGAAAAGAGTTACTGAAATCCAGTGACTGTGTTAGAGAACTGAGTCTGCAGTAGACATGGGGAAAAACCCCTCCAAACCTCTGAACCCTCCAAGCTTTAGTGGGGCTTCTGAACCCTCCAAGCTTTAGGGAATTTGATAAAGAGTAGCACATATCTGATCTCACCATCATTTTTAGTTTGAGTTTTGTGATGCTGAAGTCCCTGCCAAGCTTTTGCCAATACTGTCTAGGTTCTTCATCTCTACCCTGCATAACAAAATGTATCCTCACACAGTATGCCATGGTCTCCTATATGCAATAAGAATGATGAGTGCAATTACCAGCTGGGAGCGAGGTAGAAAAACCTCAGCTTTTCCTCATTTCATAACCCTTCACTGGATCGAATCAGACACTTAGGGCATTTTAGAAACTCATGCCAGCTTCTTATGCGCAGTGTTTTTTACACCTTGTTCAAGGTTACTTTGTGGGGTGTGAACACCCATTCTGGTGCACTGGGTATAGAGTAAATTGCCTGGAAGCGCTATTTTAGACATGAATGGAGAATATTTACTTCCATCCTTTACTCAGGCCAGACTTTTTCAAGGCATTATGGTTTCAGGGTGAGCTATGACCTGTTTTTCATTTTCTCCTGGCTGTTTCTTTCAAAAAGTGGGTCTATCTCTGTGCTCCTTTCCAAATGAAATCCCACTGCTCATCCTGTTTTTAAATCAAATCAGCATTCCACCCCATCTTCTTTTTACCACCTGAGATATAATAATTTAAATGCTTTGGGAACGAAAACCAGCCACTAAATTTAGTGATAGAGAGAAATGCGTTAGAGTAAACATTAGTCCTACAAAGTGCAGAACTCGTGAAGTCTGGTTTCCTATGGTTTTGTGCCTGTTTTGGAGCTCAGTTACGAGGGAGCTCTGATTCATGCTGCAGCTTTTTTCCTGTTGGGGGTGTGAAGTGCATCATTGCTGTCTAAGTGTATTGATAAACTGTGTTAGGAATACAGGGCCTTCAAGCCTGCTACCTCTCTGTCGGGCTTGGTTAAACTAGCTGAAAGATTAAAAAGTTACTGAGTGGCTTGCCAGACACAAGCACACAAGCAGGATGCTTGCACACATTTGTTGCCCTGAAAATTCATGGAAAAGCCTAATGCATCTGATCCCCCCTAAACTGTACACTTCCAGTAGGCCCTGTTTGTCCTTGACATCACTTTAAAACTAGATGTAAGCTTACTTTACCTTCTCTCCATTGGTCCGACTGACATCAGTCATCAGTCTGTTTTTTATCCACATAGCCTTTGTCTATCCTGGGGCCTTGAAACTGCTCCCAGCTGGTCTCTGCGTCTTCAGCAAGTAGTTGGTTTTGGACTTGTGGCAGCCTGCTGTCTGCTGCATCTTTTCATTAGGAGTCAATGCGTGCTGGTATGACATGTGGGTCTGTTCTGTTCTTCCTGTCTCTGTGCCTGTTAGCTTCTGCTGGATTTTAAGCCCGCAGCTCACAAAACCCCCACAACACAATAGCAGGCAAAGAAACCAATGTCATGATCCATACTGGACAGACCAGGGAAGGGTCGTGGTGAGTTCAGAATTCCCTCAGGCTAAATTAAGGTGAAATGACAGCAAACAATCAGTTGAACATTTTATTCATGGCAGAAGTGACCTGAACTTGGAAGGTATAACAGTAGGTGGTGGGGTTTCTCACAACAGGAATTGGCATGGAACTACCTCAATAACCCATGTAACCCGTGGTAACCATATACATTGATTCAGGGAAGAAGGAAATCCCTCCTGTTGAGTCTCGAGGTTCAGAGCAGACCCCCTTGCTTTCTAGACTCCTCAGAGAGGAGCCCAGGGATGGCTGGATCCACCCCTAGTCCCAGACTTGGTCAACGGTTTATGTCTAAAGGGATGAGGTGTAGGGATTACAGAAAAAAGAGAGACAGAGACAGAAAAGAGAAAGATTTCACCAGTCCTGGGTCCAGCGTTGGTCCAGGCAGCTGAGACGTCCAGTTCCAGTGGGCGTGCACGCATGTGGGACTTCAGTTTGTGTCCTTTTATCATCCTTGCCCCTCCTTCGGCTGGGCACTCGAACTCATTAGGCTAATTGGTTTGTGCTTTCAGAACCTTCGGGAAATGGGTCAGTGGGCTTGGGGGTCGTTTGGGGAGTAACTTCTCCTTCCCTGCAGACGTGACCATTGTTTGATCTTCAGCCATGGATGGTGAGCTGCCCTGCTCAGCGTATCAGAACAGCACATCAGAACACGGAGCTGCGCACCCTCCGGCAGGCCCTCCCTGTCCTGTTGCTGATGTTCTGTGCTGATCTGTGCTGATCGGCTTCTGTTCACCTGTGGTTTGTTGTTATGCAGAACTTGCCCCACCACAATGTTTGAGACATTAACTCTTTCAGTCTCTCACAACCAACACATATTTTTGGGCAAAATAATTAAAGTCTTCCCCACTTTTAACACAGCAGGTAAAGAACCTGTTTTCCACTTACGTGCGCTGAATGCATCTCTCACAATTACAACATCTCTGAATTACGGGCTCTTTTGGTGCACGTCCAGGAGTGCACCTTGCCCAAAGGCAAGATGGTAGCTTTTGCTCACTCTGAGTTTACCTGTAGATTGGAGAGCATGAGAAAAAATGTGCTACCGGCATGGCCAGCAGCTAAATGTCAAAATTTGGCTCTAAGACCATACTACTTAAACTGTTTCTCTAAGTAAGCGCTCCTTACACAAGGAGGGATTGAAGGATCAGACTCATAGCATTGTAAAATCACTCTCTTAGGAATTTTCAGAACTGCCTAGAACATTTTGAATCTAATTCTCCAGACCCTCAGGCAGCCTTGAATATCTCAGCTCTAATATATTGAAATAACAGACACTGATAAAAAAAAAAAAAAAAAAAGAGAGGGTGATACTCTGTTGTATCTGGGCAATTCCCAGTAGGGTTGACAGAGTAACTGAGGGCCATGCTGCAGACTTTTGTCAGCACTTCTGTGTTGATCAGGGTTGCATGGAGGGGTGACTCAATGGGCACCCTTATGCCCACAGAAGCCCAGCGTCTATGCGTCTGCCACAAAAACTGTGCTTTACTATTATAATGCATTTTTTTGGTGGCAGGTGTTACTGCTACATCAGCAGCCAGATCAGCTTTCCCTGTCAAAACTGCCTCTGTGCTGGGACTGGTTTCTTTAGTGGGCTGCTGAGGTGCAAATCTCCCAGTATAGAGGCAGCCTTGGAGGCAATGTAACTCAGAATTTCATCCTGATCTCTGCATTAGATGTATTTTAAAAGGTCTTTTATCTTGCTTGGTCAGATATATTTCCTTAGGAAAATTCTTATCATTTCCAAAGATACAGCGATTTGCTTTTTAACATGTGGCTGTGTGCACGGAAAGATGATGCCTGTGGGGTGGTGGAGGCTGGAGCGTGTTTCATCCCGCAGCATCAATCTGGCTGCACGGCCTCCCAGCACACGCTCCACGAGATGGCAGTGCATTCCTGCTCTTAAAAACAGCTTTAACTTTATTTTAACCTTGTTCTAAGTTAAGTATTTCATCAGAAGAATTTCTTCTGAACAAAGATTGTATTTTCCCTCAAAAAAAAATGAACGGGGAAGATTGTTTTTATTGTCTTTTTAAAAATATAGGGGCTATAAAAAAGCTGGAGTAAACTTCAGCGTTTAAAGTGGCAACTTTAAGGGATCTTTTTCTTAGTGCGTCACCCAGTTCACCACCTTAGGTCTCCTCCCAGCTGCAAATCTTGCAGTTGTGCGAGGGGACTGCTGCAGAAATTTCATGCAAGCATCAGAAGCTGGTCACCTCATTATAGGCAAAAATCACATTTTTGTAGTTGTGATGAGTTGTTTCTTTTTTGAAGAAATGTTTTTCACCTAACAGCTTTTCCTGTTTCTTTCTTTTTTTTTTTTTCAATGCCAAAATCTCCAAGGAATAGAGTCAAGCCACTGACTGAGAACAGGGAGGTGGGGGTGGTGGGGGCGGGATAAAAGAGTGAATTTGTCTCTTGTGCTATCAGCTGAAGAACACCTTGGAATGTTTGCAATTAGATTATTTTATAAGTATTGTATTACAAGACTATAAACACTAAAAAAATCACTTTGTAAATACTTATTTGTAAGAATCATGCTTTTAATTCCTTCAGCTGAGAGTCTCGGAGGATAATACGGGAATAAATTTAGCACAAGTAGGATAAACTACCTATGCCATCAGTTTGCTCCAGTAGTTAATATTACATTTAAACTGATAATGATGGAAATTATTTTCAAATAACTTGCTATCTGAGGTATTTGTAATTTTAAAAATTACATTTTAATGTAATCTCTGCTGCCTTATATGAGCTTACATTATACACGTTGTTATAACAAGAAAAATGAAAGAGGAAAAAAAATCCTTGAAGACAATTTCTATAAGGTCGTCAGGTAGGTAAAATCTTAATTTACATTGCAGACATTGCTTGGGACTTAGAAGGGAATAAACACATAAAGACAGCCTGTTCCAGTCCTTACAGTACACTGTAGTACTATCAAGAGCTGTGAAAGCTGCGACTCATGCCCTTTTAGTCATTGGTGGTGTAGTTCTGTACACAACGGAGTAGGAAATGCTTCTTTATTTCCAAAATGAATTCCAGTCAGAGGTAGGCTAAAAGCACCATTCATTTAGATTAAAGATCCTGAAACTATCATGTTTGCAACCATTTGTCACAGTTTAAGTAGCAGTGCATAAATGTCGTGCTGTTGGTATACAATTTAATCTCTGCTGACAACAGCTCCATTTTTAAAGTTTCCTCAGCATCTTTTTTTAATGGTTTACATTTCTTAGAAACAACCTCTGCTGTTTATGGAGGAGTAGGATAGCTCTGTAGGTTACCAGGCCTGAATCTCCACATGGGGAAAAAATGGTAAAGCATCAAGGGCAGTGTATGTGGGAGTACCAGTCAAATGGTGTTTGCATCTGTGGGCATGTGCATCTAGCTACGTGCGTGGGTTTCCATTCTGCAGAAACATTTGATGTTTTTTGTTGCTTCAGGTCAGAACAAATTAGGTAGGTTTTGGTGAGTCTTCTGGTCTTCAGCTCATCCTTGCTCGCTCTCCTGTTGCTTCCACTATCCGAACCAGGGGAAAAATAACTCATATGACAGGAGTTTGTTTGTTCTCCATGATCTTTGGAATTATTCTGTTAAAAATATGAGCAGTGATTATGATTTTATGAAACACAAATGCTTAACTTCTAGTGGATGTCACTCTTATCGTACTGTTGGCAGAATGTTTATAGCTGTAGGCCTTTACTTGCATTAAAGCATTGGCCCAGAGAGAACAGGTGATAAATCCTACTGTCTCTTTCCAGTGATAATGTCCTTTATAGACCTCCTTGCTTTGTCTTCTGATTCTATCTGTGCTTGAGACTATACCGAGCCTGGAGCAGGTGGAGGAAAATGGTGAAATATGTGCCTTTAAGAAACTTTGCTGAGCTGTTTCATTGCAACTAGCAGGAATTTTATGGAAATTTATCTTAAATTGAGAAAATAAAGGTGTTGCTATATGGAAGACTACACTGATAGTCAGAAACATAAGTTACGGAAGCCTCATTGCTTTATACTACCAGACAGACATGTAAAAAGGTGTTTAAGTGCAGTTTTCCTAACCCAAAGCGAGAAGAGGGTACGTCTGAGTTCAGGATATCCTGAAGGAACTGGAGGTCTGTTTGAGTGGGATACTTTTGATACAGCTGAATGTGGCTCCCGAAGATCAGGATTAATGTGCTTCTTACAAAGTTACTGATGAGAATGGTTCATATCAGTACTTCAGAAAACTCTCCAGTCAGTGCTGCCAGGCTTTTGTAGTTATCATCCACAGCTTTTAAAATGCCTGCAATTGTTCTCAGTAGAAAAAGAGTAGATATGCTTGAGTAACCATTATACTCAAGGAAGAAAAGTTTCAAGCGTATGGAAACAGAATCGGTCCCGGCTGACACATTTAAGCCCCTTCTGTGCTAAAAAACATTATAGCCTCCTGAGTCTGCAGGAGAAGTGCCATCTCTTGAGCAAAGATCAGTTTAGCTGGAAGATGCTGTGAATAAGTAGCGGCATCAGGTTCAGGTAAAGGGACAGGACTGACGTTTGGTGGTAGGAACTAGGAACCAGGCAGCAAGAAAGAGCGAAGACATCAGGGGTTATTATATGCAAATACCTTATCCAAAATGCTATGAACTTTAATTTCCAGGAGAAAATATTATATGAAAGTCTTGATAATGGAAAACCAGTGCTACATCTGAATTCAGCTTGCAACATTCTAAAATAGACTTCATGGAAGTTAGCTGTCCCTCTTGTCAGATTACAAGAAGTCTGTGCTTCACACTGGTGCTTTGTATCCTTTCTGGCTCATTCGGCTATTCAGTTTACTTTGCAGCACTGGTTTTCACAGTATTGTGACCATCTCAACACCTGTTGCATAAACAGTGTTTCTCTGTTTTCCCTTCTCCATTTTCATTATGGATCTTCTTTCCCTGGCACCAAAGTAAGTCCTCTTTGCCCTTTGCCTTTGTGCAGCTGACGGCCACGCTGGCACATTTCCCTGCCCCAGCCTTCTGGGCAAGCTCTCACCACCTCCTCCTCAGCCCCACCGGTGCTGGGACAAGTCCTCTTCTACCTCGCACAATGTCCAAACATGTCTTGTGATCCCCTTTGCCTTTCTGATCCCCTTTGCCAGTCAGCCATCCTTCCCCCATGCCTGAGCAGGGCTAGCACCCTATTTCACAGGTTATTTCAGGCGGAGAAGTCATTGAGAGAAGAGACAGATCCTGGTGGTAGGGAAAAGACTAAATTAAATGTTTAATGGACCAGTTCTCATCCAAAGGGAACCTCTGGACCAAATAGAAGAGAACAGGACTTCTCAATGTTTCTCATACAATGCTGATACAGTAACCCTATCTTAGCTCCTTGCCTCCTGCTCTTCTTTAACCACTGGCAGGTTGTAGTCACAGTGATGTTACATGGTATTTCAACTGACATACTTTTTTCCCAGTTATTTTTCGTCTTGTGAATGAAGTCCAGATCCTAGAATGCTATCTCTGTAAAAGGTTTGGGAACAAGGGAAAAGAGCTGCAATTTTGAACACAGTAAACACATGATGAATTTCAAGCAAATCTTATTTTCCTTTCAAAAACTTACCCTTTTTTAAATTTGAAACTTCTATTTCTTCAAGGTCACTTCAGATTTAATTTACCAATATGATATATACGAAGAGTTAATGTAATAATCTAATATGGCATTTTTTAAAATTGCCTAACAAATATATTATAAGTATGATCACATCTCTCTGAAATGAAAATCAAGACCACTCAATGTCCTTTTGTCAAACTGATTGTATCTAATTAAAAAAGAAAGAAATCCCAGCGATGCAGCTTTTCTTCCCATTAACATGCACTGCACAGGTTACTACCTAATTTAATACAGAATGTTGTCTTGCATTGCTCCATCCCTGATGAAACTGCTCTGTTTAGATGAAGTTAAGGGAAATTCTGAGTTAGAAAAAGAAACAGCAACCCCCACCCTAATCCACAATGATATATAATTTGACCATTTATTTCCTTTCCTTAATAAGTGTATGCAACTATGGAAGCAGATGTACTAGCCCTTGGCCTCATACCACTGCTAGCTTGACACTCTGATATCTTGGTAAATAGATAAACATGCCTATAAGATTAAGTGACAAATTCACATCAGCACCCAAAGCTCTTTGATCAATACCACTAATCCATTAAAGATTACAACAAAGAATCTTATGTTTCTGTCCCTTCATTCAGGTATTAAATGTGAACGGAAAAATAACAGACTAAAATCTTTCTAAAATTAAATGAAAAAAGAAAATTACCCTTTGCACATTTTAAAGAACCCTCATTAGTGCATCTGCTGGCCTGGACAGACTGCCTTTGAAAGCAATTTAAGTATAACAAAGTAATTTTCAAATTAAAAAATGAGCTGCAGGTGTATAAAATGAAAATGTAACAGAGGCAGCCACACAGCCAGATCCAAAATCCCATCTATCTCCTGCATCTGACAACAGTTAATTTGACCAAATGGCAACTGCACCTGAAGGAGAGAGGGCAGCAGCTGAATTAAAGCTAAGGCAAATGGCTGTTGAGAACTTAGCATAGGATTCCAAGTCCATTGAAGTTGGTGGGAATTTTTCTATTGACTTCAATTGCCCAAATCTGGCCTTCATTGCTTTGAATAAGTGAGAGTTTATGATTCAGCATATCCTCTTTCCCAGTGGAAAGAGCCCCTGTGAGAAGCTTCATCAGAGTGACTGAATTACAAGGCAACAGGACTTTGCTGTAATTTATTTAAAGTTATTTACATGCGTGAGGGTATGCTTTGAGAGTCAGGTTCTGCAGTGATGAAATTGGAAAGGATGCTTGCTAACATAATGCTAAGGTGACCCAAGTAAGCGTCCCCTACTATCTGTGACCTGTTAAATAGTTTTGAAAACACACCTAACTATTGAAAGAGGTTTACTTATTGCTTTTGATTCACTTGCCTCTCATTTCCTTTTGTGTTCTCACTTTTATTTTCCCACTCTCCTCTGCCATAGTCTTTCCCTTGTTATAATTGAAAACTGGTAAGAGAAATGTAACTTTCTATAAATGTTCTCTGTGAAATAACATTTAAAAATGTAGTACTCCATGAGCCTTTGAGCCGACTACTGGGGTTGTTAGATCAAGGTCATAATGAGTTGGTACGTTCGCTTACTTACAATATATAGGAGCCTAATGGCAGCTGCAATCATTTGCTTTCCCTCTCTGGCTCTTGAGAGTTATTTGCTTGGTTACATGAGGTGTCAACAATAATGCAGATGGGGATGAAACCTGGAGAAATTAACATAAATAGCGTCAACGTGCTGTCTTCTGATGTAGTGCCAGTTTCTTTAGAATTCCATTTTATTGCTATCAATATTTTCTTCTGATTGTCACTACTGCAACATACTTTCAACACTGAAAATTAATTTCATCTAAATGTACTGTCCTGTTCAATCAGCAGTGGAGGGTTCATCCAGTCACTCTCTCCTCCCCACTTTTTCCCCATTACTATGCTATCTGCTGTTTACAGCTTGTTCTCTGGACTTTCACACACCCAACATTTGAGAAAGATGGAAAAATGCCATGGTATTTCATTTAGTCTATGTTAACTCCACTCCTTTGGGTTGTGAGAAAGTGAAAATTACTTTGTAAGAGAAGACTTGGCTAACATAGGAGAAAATATAATTTAATGCTGAATCTGAAAATCAAAGTGTAGATAAGGTGCTGTTCAAAACTATTAAAGTCAGTCCTTTGATGATCTTCAGGCACATCGTTTCATGACTGGTAGCTCTTGAACACTGCTGTGTGTCTTGGGTTTTTGTTGCTCTCCTTTTTCACCCCTCTGTTGAACATTTACAATACAGTTACACGTTTCTGCAGTAGAGAGAATGGCACTTTCATAGGGTTCCTATGGGAAGTTACAGTAGGGTGAACACCACAGGGGAAGGGTAAGATTGATGTCTTCTCTTAAAAGATACATTTAATCTAGTTTCTGAGAGGAATTTTATATCCTGGAGGGAGGAGAAGAACAAGAGAGCTCAGGATGAGTAATAAAGTTCATAGCTTCCAACTATGGGGGCAGGAGGGATGGAAATAGCCCTGGTCTGAATGCAGGGGCTGTACGGTTACTGGGATTTGCTTGCATCCCTTGCCTGGGAGCAGGCATGCATTCAAGGTCTTCTCTCTCTGCCCAGTACATCCATTCCTCTCTCTGAACTATTTTGCATGTTTACAGTGTCTGTCTGGCTCTTTGGAGTGAGCTCCATCATGTGAAGTGAAATATGTAGGAGGGAGATAGGGGAACAGAGAAGAAAAACCCAGGCAAGAAATGTAAAATAAGGGGCTAAAAAAAGGGCACTCAAGAAATACTTGAACAGAGTAGTCATGTTTATATCCATGAGTTGCAGCTGCAGAGTCCTAATAGTAGTAGCAGGGCTGTCTTGCTAAGAGAGCAGGAGGAGATCAGAAGACACTGATCTGGTAGAAGACTGGACTGTTGTAACCTGGTGGAGAGAGGAATAGGCAGCTGCCACAGGCTGCTAGAGGTTGAATGAGAGCCAAGGGCTGGGGCAACTGTAACAAGGTCCTGAGAGAGCAGTGGACATCAAGATTAAATCACATCTACCTGGAGGCTGAAGGTGATGGTAAGAGGTAACAGTGTACACCTCGGTCTCTGCTATTTTAAGTCCATTTGTCTGAGTGCTGTATACCTTTTGACAAAATAAATCATACTTTGTTTTGAAGAATTTGTTTTCTGCATCACAGCCTCTCGTCTTCCACAAGAAAAACTCTGATGGAGTCAAGTCTGGCAGGCTGCAGCAGCAATTATCGGCCAAGGGGATATGATTTAGAGACCTGTATCAGAGGGGTCCTGGGATCCTATGTCAAACAGAAACAGCTTCAGGCAGGTAGCTAAGGGAGATGCGGTCAAGGGTCTGTCTGAGAATGTGAGAAGGAGCAGGTGCCTGCTACTACAAATACAGGAATTTCCTCCCTCCTGTTGATAACTAGCAGAACGGGGAGGATTCATCTGTGTTATCATTAGTCTGTGTTATCATGAACAAACTGCTAACCTAGGCAGCCCCACAAAGATGATTTTGGCACCTAAAATGGGATGTAGGGAGAGCTGGAAGTCTGTCTGCAAGAAATTAAATGCTCAGATATCTATCCGCAAACCCTGCAAGATGTCTAAATCCATTTGGATTCTGTGCTTTGAATGGCAGCTGCTGTGTATTCTACAGCTGGACATACTCTGCAGACTTTGTCTGTGTGTGGTAGGAGATGCTCAGACAGACATTACCCACGAAGGGAACATCACACCTTTTCTACAGATTTTTCATCCTGAAAGATGCTGTATTTTTTACTCTTCATTTCTAGGAGTGATAACAGTTCTGGTTATTTCTGAGTGATAATGATACTTAGACCACTGTTTGCTGATAGAATAGACATAACCAAGAAAATGGAGATGGTAAATACGTGTATCATATGTTGTTGTCTTCCATGTGGTTTTTTTTTTGCCTGCGTGAGCAGGTGACTTTAACATTATGGGTTTAAGCAGTTCCCTGCCTAGACTGACTTATTACAAGGGCAGTCATTATGTTCCCTCCAGACAGATTTGCTTCTGTATCAGTTTAGCATACCTTTAATTACAACCAGGAACCCTTTAAATTTCATCTGTGTCGTAGGGCATTTTCTACATTCTAGTCTGAATTCCACCCAGTAACATTAAATTAGTCTAATTTACATACAACCGACCTTGCCCAAACCTATACTAATATTAACAAAAAAAAAAAGCTCAGAGTACAAAGTCAAGCAAGTCAAGCACTTAGAAGTCCCAGGATCAAAGTCACCTATGAAACTTTAAATCACCCCTTTCCTTGTGCCAGATGACCTTTGCTTTGTTCAGCAGGTGGAGTTCCTACCGAATAAGTAGTAGGTCAGTATTTCTTCCAGTCATTGTTCGTCTGTTATTTACTGAGTGCTACCGAAACCTTGGATCAACAAATTAAAAAAATAGTCTCCTACTGCTTTTGTGTGGTGTGTTCAGTGTTGTATCTTGCTGACTTGCAATTGATTGTGAATTAATGAACATGGCGTCCCTGAAAGGTGAGGCAGTGTTGGCCCCTGTGTGAATATGAACTAAGGCAGAGATTAAAAGTGAGTGCAAATATTGTAAATCCAGTTTGAAATGACTATTATCTAGTTTTGCAAAGTAATGTGTCTTCTGTAGCATGTTATATGTTCAAACTGCATTTTCTGTTGATCTCAGTTACAGATGTGAGTGTTCAGCTTGTCTGCAAATCAAACCCCAGGTGTCTATGCTTGAATTCACAACCTTATCATCTGAATGAGGTGGAACTCTTGTCTTTAAAAATTAATACAATCATGTACCTGGAAGTTGTATCAGAAGGTGTATGTCTAAGGGAGGTAAACTAAGTTTCTATGTGCAGTTCTCAGTTTGCCATTTTTATTTTTTGAGAACTTGATTTTTACAACCCTAACAATTTCTTTTGACATGGTTTCTTGTCATTTAATTCTCAAAGTTTTTTTTTATATATATCTATATGTGTGTGTGTACAGTATATGTAAAATGTATATATTAAAAATTATACGTATACACACGTATAGAACATATATATACATGATTCCACTCCTCTGCAACGCAGCCCAGATTGTCTTTGACCTTTTTCCCCTTGGACAGGGTAGAAACACTAATTGTAGAGAAGAGGTAAACTGCTTTCCATCCAACTGTGCGATGCTGTTGACATGAGTATTTGTCTTCTCAAAGGAACAGCTGCATGGAAGAATGCATTCAGTTCTTACTGTGTTGAGATGGCTCAGGGTTTGCTAAAGAGTAGTTCAAGATACTCTGTGGATGAGACACATGCAAAGTCCACTCAGACTGAAGGAGCTGTGAGGATATAAGTCATAGAGCTGAGAAATTAGCTATGAAATTCTAGTGGGTTTCTAACTGAGCAAATATTTTCAGAGACTGAAAATGTGGCCAGATTTTTGTAGTTTAATGTGATGGCAACAGGATTTTCCTTCTGTATGATTTGTCCCTCAGCTAAAAATTCAGGTCTCTGCTTCCGAGAATGAAAGTACTAGATAAGATTGTCTCAAATGTTAACAAGCACAAAGCATATTTTCACCAGACCTCATTCCAAAAAAAAGCTTCAGCTGCTTTACTCAAGACAAAAAAAAAAAAAAAAATTCAACAAACATCCAAAATTAAATGTCCCATTTGGAAAACTTCAGTTGTTACACTGAGAGAGATTTATCTACAAGGAAGTACTGGACCTTGAATAGAAAATGCTAAATATGCTTAACTACAGGCATCAGTAATTGTGAAGCCAACGTAAAGACCTTCCTCTGGGTCAGATACAATTTTCTTAGGTCATATTTAAATACTCCAGTAACATGCAAAAATTGCAAATGTGCCAGATTTTCCCCTACTTTTTTCAGCAAAAAAAAGACTTCCAGTTATCTGTCCTGTAAACTTCTGAGAGATTCTACTTCCTTTTGAATTTAGCTTGGATTAAAGCTTCTCAGCACAGCAGTGAATCGTGCCAGAAGACAGCCTGGAGTTCTTACTGGTGTGCTGGGCTTCCCACACTGTGTTCACAATTCTGCTGGCCTCAGGCTGGTCAGGCCACCATTTTCAACCTCAGTTTCTCCAAACATTTACTAAACATGGATGTGTTGAAGTGTGACCTTTTCTTTGCCTTTTTCCTCTGATCTCGCACAACTCTTCCCCAGCCATCCAAAATCTGTTTTCTTTTTATGTGGTACTTAAGGTGATTTGCTTTCATGGCATACCTACATCTCCAGAGAAAAATATAAATTCACATTAATTAATTAATTGATTTTACAGTCTTCCCCTATGTCACTGTTTTGGGGTTTCTTCCCTTTTAATTGGGAATGTGGTGTAAAGGGCTAATTCTGTAAAGTCTTGCATTTCTCAGTTATCTTTCATTTCAGGGAGCGTCTAACACTTCACAGGACCTTCACTCAGGTCTGGATTCAGTCATTAGATTCTTCAAAAGATAACTGCGAAAATCTCCTTACTTCAAACTCTTTTGAATGAGGCAGTAGGAAATATACCACATGAAGCAATCGTGCATTATTATTTTAATGGCCTGAGATAGATCCTGTTTTTCTTTAATAGTATCTTTGACCTCTCTTCTTCCTGAAGTCAAACCACAAAAAAATTACATTTTGTAGCATACATTTGTACATGGCACTATCATTTGGGTATTTCTTTTCCAAGTAAAAACCACTTTCCTCCTCTTCCCCCTGCCCCACCTTCTAAAAGAAAATTGAGCTTCTAGGAACTTAATGTGCAAACTTCACTGTTACATCCTGCAAAATTGAGATTGCTTAATGGAACCAGAAAAGAAAGATTTTTTTTTTATTATTTTTTTTTTTTAATAATGATCAAACTTAAGCAATTTTAGATAGTCTTTTGTGGCCTAGTGAATGCAGGGAACTGAATCCAGAGTGAATGCCAGAAACAACAATTACAATTCCTTTTTTCCTAATTGAAATCTTAGAGGATAGGTTCAATTTCAGAAGCCCAAGTACTCAGTCTCCAAAATTCAGATACTTGGGATATTAAATTGATGAACTTATACAAATATTACAAGTATATTTATGATGTTCATGCCAACTGAATAGTGTGACATGCTATGTAGTTGAATTCCTTCCTTTAGAAAAATAAGGAAACAGTAGAGGTGGGATTTTTAATTTTATTCTTTGGTTTTTTTCACCCTCAAATTGATGTATGGTAACACTTTCCTCTTAAAGGAAAGAATGGCAAATTTCTATCATTTTGGTGGATTTTTGAGAAATTATATGTGAATGAAAACTTTTCCATTGTGTTGGAAAATATTTCTGCAAGCTTACCCATACCGGCTGTTTTCACCCTCACCAGGTACAAAATAATTAGTTCATAGAAAAATTCAGTGGGAAAATTTTTTAAAACTCGATGATTGGTGTTTGGCAACAAACAAAAAATTAAACTTCAGTAACTCATGGAAAGCTACTGTATGCGTCGCAGAGATTAGAGGGAATACTGGTATGTGTGTAGCATAACTGAATGGTGTTTTCAGCTGATTTGTAATGGAAGTCTGCAGTGTGTAAACACTGAAGTCTGATATAAATGCACTCTATGTTACCAGTATAAAGAACACTTTGACTTGATGATGCTAACCAACCTGCCTGCTGTACCAGATATAGGAATATAGGGTGTCTGAAATGAAGCTGAGGAAACAGGCTAGAGAGGCTGCATTTGCTTGCTAGTTTTAATTAGCCATTCTTCTCTCTGTTCTCATGCAGGATTTTCATCCTTCAAATACATTTTAAAAATTCATAATGTTTACTGCTTGTTCACATTGCAGGCCATTTGATTTTTTTTTTTTTATCATACATTTTTATAGTCTTGCTGGAAAAAAATGATATTCTGTCTTAAATCCCTTACTGCCTTGGTCTTTCTTAGTCCAAGTTGCTTGGTCATTTGTTATATATGTCATAAGAGGTCACATATCCTTTGTAGCATTTTCCTTCTCTACTCCCTTTAGAACTTCTTTATGCCTCAAAGAGTTTGCTTTTTTATTTCTTCTTAAAGAATATCGGCCTTATTTCTCTACTAAATCACTAGGCTACTCAATTCAGTGAATAACTTGTTATCCCTGTGCTGTGTCATCTCTATTTCTATGCATTCTTTGTATAAAAATGTGGCAGTTCAGATTTGTCAATATGAAAAAATAAAGATTCTTCTGCAAAAATTCCTTTAAAAAGGGAAATTGTATGACATATCTTGACAATTCTTTCACATTTAAAAATCTGGCTCTATATTCTTAATGAAATCATGCTAGGATTTGTACTTTTAGCATATATTCTCTGGAGCCAAAGGGGTTTTAATGTAGATGTAGAATATTCTCTAATATTTTTCCAAGGTTCCACACTAGCTGTTGTTGCTCATCAACTTACACCTAAGTTGTTTCAACTCCCTAAAGGTATACTGGTCATTAGTTAATGACAGTTAAAATTTCTCACCCACTTTTCTTGAATTTCTGGGCAGGTTATGTTACACCTTTGTGTGTTGTGTGTGCGCCCACATGTGCATGATGTGTATTTTCGTAGTTTTGTGAAAGATGATCTTTGTGTTCCTGAGCACTTCTTTCTGTTACATTATTTTGAAGCACAACAAACTGTCATGGTTTAACCCCAGCTGGCAACCAAGCCCCACCCAGCCGCTCGCTCACCTCCCTCACAGTGGGATGGGGGAGAGAATTGGAAGATTAAAAGTGAGAAAACTCGTGGGCTGAGATAAAGACAGTTTAATAGGCAAAGCAAAAGCTGCACACACAAGCAAAGCAAAACCAGGAATTCATTCAGCAGTTCCCACGGGCAGGCAGGTGTTCAGCCATCTCCAGGACAGCAGGGCTCCGTCACGCCTAACGGTGACTTGGGAAGACAAATGCCATCACTCCAAACGTCCCCCCTTCTTTCTCCTTCCCCCAGCTTTATGTGCTGACCATGACGCCCTATGGTCTGGAACATCCCTTGGGTCAGTTGGGGTCAGCTGTCCCGGCTGTGTCCCCTCCAACTCCTTGTGCCCCCTCAGCCTCCTCGCTGGTGGGGTGGGGGGAGAAGCAGAAAAGCCCTTGGCTCTGGCGGGTAAGCACTGCTCAGCGAAAACATCCCTGAGTTATCAGCACTGTTTCCAGCACAAATCCAAAACATAGCCCCATACTAGCTACTGTGAGGAAATTAACTCTACCCCAGCCAAAACCAGCACACAACCCTTTTGTTTCTTCAGTTCTTAAGAACCATTGTTGTAGTGCAGTAATAACTACAGACCTAGGCTGAGGATGAGCCTGTGCTGTGCTGGATGCTGTATAAGCTTATGCCAAGAGTTAGTAATTTTAGGTTTCAAATTCTTTGAGATTAAAAAGTCAGATGTAGAAGAGGCTGTATTTAATAGAATATTATCAGCATCTTTTTATGAATGAGAGGAACTGAAGCATTCAGACAAGTGAGTGACTTGCCCAAGGTCAGAAAGGAAACTAGAGCTGCCGCCTCATCTCCCTAGCTGCAGTTTCAGCAACCTAAATGCACATTCATCCTTCATGTGAGTTCTCAAGCGTGGTTCCTTGGTACTTCAGGCACTTTTCCTAAATAAGAATTTTGTGGAATCTTTTTTTTTTTTTTCTTCCTCCAGTTTGTTTTGGAGAAGTAAATAGACAGTAAAATTAAAGAAAGAAAATGCAATGAAAATGATTTTCCATAAAATGAGAGTGTGGTAGAAGCAGATGGAAATATAAAAACATTCTGGCTTTGATTTCATGGTGATCTATAACCTTTTCCTTTAAGAGTTTTAGAAGATTATGAAACTGAAACACAGAAAAAAATATAAAATTCTGCAGGACTGAAGTTTTAGCTAATTTCAGAAGAAATATTTTATAGCGGTAGACCCAGTTTAGCAAAAGAAGAATGTCTGAGTATATGTTTTCAAAATGGACTTCCACTTCCCAAATTTTCTTTTTTCCTAGTCATATGATACTCGTGAGATGGGCAAAGCAGGCCCTTTTCTGGTCTTACATTTCCATGTTGATGGGCAGTATGGATAAGAATTTGATTGAGTCAGTGCCCTTCATCCTCCAGCCTGTCTTGTTTTCTATCTCTCTTCCCCCACTGATTTTCTTCTTTTTTATTCTATTTTTTTTGCATATTATAAAAGAGCAGTCTGGTAGAATTTTAAGGTTTTGGATTATAATCTGCTATTACAGTTTATTTGGCCAAGGGATGCAATGAATGTGCTGTACATGGGTAGCAGCGCTTTTTTAGTACAAATGTAAGGAATTATCCTTACAATTGAGCTGTCAGTAAATTAGTGACCAAACAGGCTATTAATTAATTAATTATTTATTTTTGGTTTTCCAGATTATTTTTATTAATTTCCAATACACAAGACCATAGTGGGAAACATCAGTCCCTGCTTCTGGAAAGCCAGAGTAAGATCCAGCTGGCATGATTATACTACAGATGAAGTATTCCTGTAGTTGTAGCATGTGAGACATGGGGCACTTTCTAGCTAGGCTTCTTAATTGTTCCCGAAGGTTTATTAAACCTGGTAATTTTATATGTTTGTGTGTGGGTGTCTGAAAAAGAGGTGCTAGCATTGCTATGACATAAAAAATGCAGAAGAGCAGATGGTGTATGTAGAGGGGATAACGGCTATTCCTCGGATTTCGCTGGTGTTCGGGACCGACGAGAATAATGGTAGCCTTGCTGATGGCCTCCTGTTCAGTTGGTCCTGTTACAGCTCTGATCCCTGAGAATAAGGAGGTAGGCGCTGATTTCCAGAAGTCTTGTTGAGTCTTGAGCTAATAAAGCACACCATTTCTTGCGTTAGATCTCCTAATCATGAGCAAAACTACAGCAACGTGTGAACTACTCCATGTGATCAGACCCTTTGCTCACAACCAATGTAGTAGGGGTACATGGGTTACCTTGTGGTATTGAGGTGTGCATGATCGTGTTTTTTAGCCTTTCCATGCTCTATCTTCATTTAGGATTCCTTGTTAGTAAGAAATCAGTCTACAAACTGTTCCTTTTAATGTTTTAGTTTTTTTTTCCTCTGTCCCAATTAGTTTGTAAATTGAAGTCTCTTGTTACTGCTAATGTGCTCATTTAATCTTTTTAATTTCTCTTATAATTTCTGCATATTTGGGGGGAATCGGGCAGTTTATAGTAACTGATATTAGCAACATGATCTACTTACTCACCTGAAAAATTCAGCCTTAAAATAATTTACCTCTCTAAAAGTTATTTAAAAGTGTAACTGAGATAAGTGCTTGATTCTGATTCAGTTAAATTCAATAAACAGCTATTTATGCAAATTCAGTTAGCCTTACAGTTCAGACATTCAATTAATAAAAATATTGATGTGTGAAAAATTCACTGGCATAACCATTAGATTTCAAAACGCCTTACAGAGAGGGCTGTAACATATCTCCTTTTTATAGATGGGAAAGAGAGGATTGCAGGACTGAGGTGATTTACTGATTAAATCAACCTGTGAGCCACTGGCAGAACTGGGAGCAGGCATATACTGAGCCTTGCCAAGCCCCATCTGTTGCTCTGATAGTGACAACAAGATAACTTCAGCTGAAATCTTACCTCAAATAATTACTCATGTAATGCTAGGAATACACCAGTCAATTATATGTAATGAATATAATACATCTATAATATGTAATGTTGTATATGTAATGAATATTTAGGAGATGGAATTACTCATGGATATGTTATGAAATTGTATATATCACATGGGTTATAATGAAGGATATTTTCTGAAAATGGAATATGAGGATATTTATGCTTTTACTTTAATAATTTATATAACTTGCTTTTTAAGTTTTTTATTTTTTAAAATTATTTTCTTGAGGGTCTAGACACATCCTTTGTAGGAAAAATACTCCTTAAGAGTTCTTTATCTCAAAACTCTTGGCAGAGTCAGGGGACTTTGTTATCTTGTGGAGCTAGTTTAGGTGTCACAGAAACAGTGTCAAATTGCAACTTCCACTGAATTATAGAGAAACTGTAAGTGTGGTATATGAAATTAGAACTGGATAAGAAAATATGGTTTCATAATAAGTCAAGTGATATTTCAGGTGAAACAAACAAAAAAATGTACAGTCAGAATATTGTAATTGAGTCCTGTTTCAAAAATACTAAAGAGCTTCAAAGTGAGTAATTGTTTCCTCTTGTGAGTTTCTTTCTAGCATTGAGAGAACATGTGTAATATTGATGTATCGCACCAGTCATCTGGAATGCTTCTTACTGCTGGAGTAAACAGAGTCACTTTAATATTTTTGGAGGTTTCTCTACATTGTAAGAAACATCATGGGAGCTTATTAAGTTCATTAGAATACTGAAGAAATGTTAACAGCAGTTCTAAGTGCTTCTTTCCTCCAAAACAAGTTTTGTTATTTTGAGAGCAAAAATATAGACAGTGAGCACTGGAAAGAGATTCATGCTGGATGAAATGAGGAGAAAAACAGTACCCACTATTGATGTTTACAGTTGTGGAATCTTTTGGGAAGCTTTTGGGTTTAGGGAGTCTGTGTGTTTTCACTCTTAAAGCTTCATTTTTTCACATCATATGAAGAAATATCTAGCAAAAGATAAAACACTAAAATAAAGTTCTGGTAACAAGATGCAGCTTTCAAATATCTCAGCAGAGAAAATGTTGGGGGTGTCTGGGGCATCTGTTGATCTGACAAGTTGTATTATATACAAACCAAATATATACCTTAAAGAACTGTGTATCTCTCCTCCTCTAAGAGTACTGTCTGAAGTTGATTCTTCTCGTCTTCAGACAATGGTAATGTGGCGAGTTATACTGGTCCAGTGCACCATCTTATTTTATTCAGCAGTTGGGATCCAAGATGAAAGCCTGATCATGTGGATGTACAAGAAAGCCTTCAGATAAAAGAAAGGATGTCCTGGAACCAGCCTAGATGTGAGAAGCTAGAGTAAGGTTTGAGTTAAAGATGATGCACATGTAATGAGCATGTGAGGATACTGCTTGTATCCGTATTGGAAATAAGGATCCTCTGGGACTGGTTAAAAAAATTCTTGGCCTTTGACTGACTGCTTGGCATGTAGAAGATGCCAGAGAGAGAGCACCTAGGTAGACCTATCTAAGTGGAGAAGGAGTTCTGTGAAACATTAGCCCGAAGGTGATTATTGCGTTTGTATTTTTGATGGCATCATCCAAATAGATAGTGAGCTAGGAGCAAAAATGGTGACAATGGATGCAACTCTGTGGAACCACCTAGGAAGTTGGAAGAAGGATAGAAAGGCTCATTTAAAAACTGAAGAAGGAGAAGGAATGAAAATCGGGGGGTGACAGGGTCACAGGGGAATCAAAGGAAGACAAAAATTCAAGTGAAACGTTGGTTGCAGGAGGCAGTCTTCACAACTGAAGCAATAGAAGAACAGAAGCTGATTAAAGTTTTAGAGACTACATTAAGACTAAGTTAATGGTAGCTAAAAGCTAGATTGAACTGGATCTAGTTTGAGACTGGAAAAGAACAACTCTAATCTGCTGTTGTAGACAAGAAGTTCAAAAAACTTTGAAAAATAATCAACTGAGAAACAACAGGGCTAGTAAAAATGAAACTCTTGCAGGTTTGTACTGGGGGGGGGCACTACTGCATAGCAATGGCTTGAGGAAAAGAATAAAGAAGGAAATGCAGGCAGTATGAGGGAGATCAGAAGCTAGGATGGACAAGCAGATGAGTTAGAAGAGAAGAGTAGCAGAGAAACTTATGCACCTCTGGCATAGAAAGAGGAGAGGCTTAAGCCTGGTTCTGCAAAGTGAAATATGGTGCCAGCATAGTTGTAAGAATCCCTCCTTCTCCCACTTCCTTCTGTCTGCTAAGCGACGTTTTAAAATTGTTGCAGTTGATAGGGAGGCCCAAAGGTAAGAAGTATTGTTAAAACAAAGAAGGATAAGTGTCATACACTGAATATAGAGTAGCAACAACAGTAGAATACTCCAGCAGGAGGAGTAAAGGAACAGACCACAGTCAGTGTGAGACAGAGGTTGGTTGGTTCATGAAGAAGCTTGTGCCTCATGGTTACCTACAACAGCAGAGGGTAGGATTTTGGCCTGCTGTTATTTCTTTTACTTCATCCTCAATTTCTGAGCTGGTGTTGTGGCTCTTAAAGTAGCTGTAGAACCCAGAAGTGGCTGGGGCTCAGAGCCCTCCCAACCACCAATTTTGTCTTTGGGCACCGAGGATTTCCAGTCCTTGCGAGGGATTTCCAAGTAGCCAATTACATTGGCTTTCCCTTTTTATTTTTTTATTTTTCTTTTTTTTGGTTTGATTTGGGGTTTTTTTTTGGCATTGTGCCTCTTGCGAGGAGATATGAAGCAGACTAAGATCTGT
Organism: Buteo buteo; assembly: GCF_964188355.1. Lineage (NCBI taxonomy): Eukaryota > Metazoa > Chordata > Aves > Accipitriformes > Accipitridae > Buteo > Buteo buteo. The sequence continues at coordinate 47,947,012 of NC_134175.1, forward strand.
CCTGTTGTGCCTAACTAGAAAGGAAATCTTTCTCATCCAGTCATCCTTTACGTAAGCGTTCTGAGTCCTTGTCGGAATGATGTATTCCCAAACGGCACCAGTACTAATGTGGATATTGAATTCTGAATAGATTTTTATGACACGTATATCAGAGTTTTGAAGATCACTAGGGAAAGTATTTCTACCGACTGCAATTTGATGAAAAGCATACAATGCCCAAAATAGCTGTTGATTTCAGATGCTGTTGCAGTTACAGGTATTAGGAAAAAAACAAACAGGTAAAGCAAAATGTTTTCCTTGTTTCATCCATATATGCTAGTTCCACTGTGAGATTTAAATAGCAGTGATTGTCCTTCAAACTAAACAGTTTTCAGAATTAAAAAAAAAATCCTTTGGAAATCTCTAATATAATCATTGATTTTGGCTGACTGTAGAAGAATTTTTGGAGCAGTTATGACAGTAGATTTACAAGTTGCTATGATGCAGAGTTAAAACAAAGCCCTATTGATAACACAGAGGCTTTTATTTCTTTGTCTGCAAAATGACACAGAAGAAATTGAAAGATGCCTTCACAGTAAGACATTTTGTTCTTTGATTTCAGCTTTGATTCTCTTCAAACATGCAGTATTAGCACCTTCATTTAGATGTTCTCAGTATGACAGAAAATAGATGAATTCAGAGGGGTCCTATGAAAGAAGATAGTGCCATGTGGCAGAAGGATGGTTTCATTATTTATTCTCAGTTTGGTTTCCTGAACATTGAAATGCTAGTGGTTTTGAAAGGCAAGTTCTTCTAGTGGAAATTTGTGTAAAAATGACACGGTGTAGTAATTACTAATGGAACATAGTCTTGGGATGCATTAATGGAAGAAGTTTCTGTTTGTAAAAGGCAGTAAGTTTTCTGGGTGGACTTGTTCTTTACTGTCTCTGTGCCCCAGTTTTCTTATCTGTTAAGTGGGGATCCCATACATTAGCTGTTTTTTTGAGATTCTTGAGTAATGTGCTATAAAAATGCAAATTTTTATATTTTTTTCAGTTATGGGTTTAAAATTCCTTAAAGCAGTCATAAAGATAACCATTTTAATTTCCCTTTGACTTTTAATTCAAAGCAAAATAGTCATTCAAAAGATGGTAGTATATGAGGTCAGTTAAGTTCCCTTTATAGTCTGCATAATTCATTTCTAGAATAGCTGAGTCAACCATTTATAATAGTCTTTAAAGTTCTTAGTAATAAGCCAGAAAGCCAGTCTTCAGAAAGGTCAAGAAGACCAAAACATGATCTTTCTCTGAGTAGTAGCTGCTCTTGATAAATCTCTTTTCATTTGTAATTTATTGTTTGTACTCAGTGTGCCTCTACAATTCCAAGGCCTCTCGTGTGCTCAGAATAAGTTGGGTTTTTCTTAAGTGTAGACTGCCAACCCAAGTGCCAATGTTATATTCAAATAATAAAGGAACTGGGACAATTTGGTTTAATCGTGTGAATCACATGAATTTCTGCAGAATAAGTAAACTGTCACCACTGGATCTGTCTGTAATGATAAATAAGTGATAGACAATAGCACCTATGATTACCGTATGTGGGATACTGGGCTTGACAGATCAGCAGCCCAGCATGGTGCCTGTAATGTTCCACTATCAAAGCTGACCTATACCGTCAGTTGCCATGCACAGATTTAAGAAAACATAGCACAATCTATATGGTGCCGTACCACTATATTGTATAGAATAGTACCAGGGAGCTCTTGTTTATGTCATCCATTTTTATTTGATTTTATATTTACCTAACACACTGACAGCACATAACAAATAATAGCAAAGTAATACCTGTGGAGATATTATTTTTTATTAGTATAAATAAATACATTAAATCAGGCATAATAGTTTCATTTACTTGAGAGACTAAGATTTATTACTTTATTTTTTGGTCATTTAAGTAAATAAATAATATTCTGTGTGTCTCATAATCTTCCATGAAACACTTCTTTATTTTCTTTTATTCTAGCAATTCATAAACGCATTAAGTAAAATTCCATATTTAAATAACGTTAAAATAGTGACACAAATTAAAGTCATAGCAGCGTGAAAAAAATACAGCCTGCCAAGATAAATTTGCATGTCCTAATTTTGATTATTTATGTTGCAATCTAAATGCTGAACATATTTTTGTAATGAATATGTTTGTAAATTTCCAACGGGATTTAAATTTTTAAAAATACAAAGTTACTGGGAAAAGAAAATATATTATGACTATAATTTTCTTGATCCTCTGCTGACGCAAACAGCTACACAAACTTTAAAACTATGTTACTTTATCAAAACACATTTAAGCAATGAAACACAATGGGTGGTGTTGTTATGGTAAGATAATCACCCCCTGAGGTGTACTGAGACACAGTGTGGCTGATTACCTCTAATCCTGTTGGGACGTAATTATTTCATGGCAACAATATTCTTGGAACTGCCTTATTGCTGTTATCAAATTTCTTTTGGCTTTCTATCTAAACACATTAAACAATGACTTTGTCAACTTTGAGGACTGTTGAGATTAACCTATCTTTTCACGATGTTTAACTGGTAGTTGAAATATTTTTTTCAAATTTGGTTTCAATTTCCGTGTAAGATTCCAGCAGAATTGCAAGCAGAATAATAGAAGATTCTGATCCATCCGAATGAAGCTGCAAAGCATAGAGTTTTATAAAATGCATTAAAATTAGAAAAGCAGTCCGGCTGGCTAGCAGGGATTCCAAGAATATTAAGAATAGGTCTGCACTGAAGTTGCATCAGGTCTGCAAGCCTCCTATTTTCAGTACAGGGTAAGATGTATGAATGAGTCTGAACTATGGAAGCTCACCAGGAAAGGCAGCCTGGAGGTCCTAGCATGGCCTTGTTGATGGGTTCAAGAGAAAATGCAGCTCCATGCAGGCTAGTTTATCTTGCTCTTTGGTGGATTTTGCACTCTGAGCTTCTTGCTACTGGAGTAGCCAGCAAGGGTTAACAGGACAGCTAGATGAAAGCCAGTTTGTGTGCCTTGGCTGCAAGGTTTATATAAACACTTGCTAGGTGTTCAAACATCTATAGTTGCCTGATCAAAGTTTGAGGTGTTCAAGCTTTTCCACTTTCCTTCAGATCTCTATCCAGGTCATTATGGTGACATAGAGAGAGAAAGTGCAGGACAATGGGAGAACATTGCAGTCTGAATGCTGATGTCCACTTCTGCAGCATTTATTTTTTCTGGCTCATGAAGGCAGCTCTAATCTCTTCAACCGAACTGGTCACCTGAAGGGAAGCTGCTCAAATAGCAGGTACTTACAGACCAGTTCCCTAACTTTTAACTGGGAGAAGTGACACATAGTAAAAATTCAGAGTAAAACTTTCATTTCTCTATCTTCAGTCTTCATCTATCATCAAATTGAGACAGTAATTCAAGGAATAATATAATAATATAATTGATAAAATTGATGGATATAATTGATGTTATATCTGATTTATGTGGTGAAAGGGTACACTTAGGCCACAGGCAGACATTTCACAGTTGTGCTCTCTTGCTTGAAGGCTTGCAAGAGCATGCCATGGCTCTCCTCCAGCATGTGTGCCTGGCTGTCCTGCCCAGAGAAATCAAGACACAGGAAGAGGAGAGCTCTAACCCCAATGCTGAACTGAAAAGGTGGGGTGAGAAGCTGGAAGCATTCCCTCTCTTCCATCTCAGCCAAAGACAGACACTACAGCTCTGAAGTCTTTCTTGGTAGTTTGTAAAACTGAAAAATGGACCTAGGAGTTAAAATGGATTGAGCTGAATTTTGCGTTTTGGTGTAAGAGAGGGAGAAGAGAAAGAAATTTGTCAGTGGATAAAGGCATATTGTTAAGTCATCACATTTCGAAACTACTGAGCCCTTCCTGGAGATGGAGAATTATTCTGCTAAATCCTCTGAGCCCTATTAACTTGAGCAAGGATAAAGAGTTGAAGAGTCCCTTTGGGGCAGAAGAGATTATAGAACGGAACAGAAAGATCCCAAAGCAAAAACCCCTAGAAACAGTTATGGGGGAAAGGCTTAGAGTAAGATTCATGACTTTTTGTTGCATAAATTTATGAAAGAAAGACTCCAGGAAAGTGAAAAAGTTGGACCACTGTTTATATACTGCATCCAAAGCAGAGTAGGATCTTTTTATAGAATGATAGCAAAAATTCAGGTGGTTTATTTATAATTAGTGTATATGTGAATGCTGGCTTTTAGGGATGATCTTATTATAACGAAAGGAGGAGAGGATGAGAAAGATGTAATGCTTTCTGGACCTCTGCCCATTCCACAAATCACATTCTCCTCCAGGCTTTCTCAGCAGAACATCTTTGTTTTCTACTGAATGGTGTACTCAAAGATGAGTTGCATTCATTTATTTTCTAAAGTAGGGCTTGTTTGCACTCTATTTGGAATAGATTTCTGTCTTATTATACTAATGCACGTTCAGTCCTAATCTAATAATCTGATCTGGATTACTAAGTGCTAACAGAGCTGTTATCTATCATGGATGAGTTTATCTCAGTGAAGGCGATGATTTCCAAAGGGAATAAGCAAGATTTCAGAGTATGTATGTGAATAATAAATTGAGATACAGGTGGTACATTTTAGTAATGAGGAGGTAAAATGATAATTGAGTGGCTCAAAACTGCTGTGATTTAAAGTACATTTTAATTGATAGAGATTTGCAAGGTACATGACCATTGTGCAAGTTAACAGTGTTGAACTAAGAGGACAGAATACTTTTGAAAATTATTTTTGCAAGAGAGGAGGTGTCAGTTTAAATGAATTCAACTCAAGTTCCATCTGGTACAGTTACATTCTGCCTGTCTGAATTCTCTTTGGGGTTTAACTGTAGTATTATTTTTTTTAATTCTTACATACAACTTTTAAATAAAATCATTGAACTTCTGATCTGAGTCATTGCAGATGGTTCTTAGAGCATATTCTAGCCTTGATAAAAGCAATTTTCATGATAAAATCATTTATGAATTGTTCAAAGGAAAATGCATCAAGTCCAAAATCACAACTTTTGATGGTAACGATAGGACTTTTGCAGATTAAAATGTTGACCTTCTGTTTTGGAGATGGGTTTTGTTTTGTGTCAGTAAGATAGCAGGTGTCCTATGACTGAGTTTAGGAGTGGTGTTCCTCAGGGGTCAGTATTGGGACTGGTGCTGTTTAACATCTTTGTCAGCGACATGGGCAGTGGGATTGAGTGCACCCTCAGCAAGTTTGCTGGTGACATGCTGGAGGGAAGAGATGCCATCCCGAGGGACCTTGACAGGCTGGAGGGGTGGGCCCATGTGAACCTCATGAAGCTCAACAAGGCCAAGTGCAAGGTCCTGCACAGGGGTCAGGGCAATCCCAAGCACAAACACAGACTGGGCCATGAGTGGATTGAGAGCAGCCCTGTGGAGAAGGACTGGGGGTATTAGTGGATGAAAACTGAATATGAGTCAGCAATGTGCATTTGCAGCCCAGAAGCCAGTTGCATTCTGGGCTGCATCAAAAAAAGTGTGACCAGCAGGTTGAGGGAGGTGATTCTCCCCCTCTACTCCGCTCTGGTGAGACCCCACCTGGAGTACTGCATTCAGCTCTGGGGCCCCCAACATAAGAAGGACAAGGACCTATTGGAGTGGGTCCAGAGTAGGGCCACGAAGATGATCAGAGGGCTGGAGCACCTCTCCTCTGAAGGCAGGCTGAGACTGTTGAGGTTGCTTAGCCTGGAGAAGAGAAAGTTCTGGTGAGACCTTATAGCAGCCTTCCAGTACCTAAAGGGGGCCTACTGGAAAGCACGAGAGGGGCTTTTTGCAAGGGCATGTAATGATGGGACAAGGGGTAATGGTTTTAAACTGAAAGAGGTTGGATTTGGATTAGATGTAAGGAAGAAGTTCTCCACTGTAAGGGTGGTGAGGCACTGGAACAGGCTGCCCAGAGAGGTTGTGGATGCCCAAACCCTGGGAGTGTTCAAGGCCAGGTTGGATGGGGCTTTGAGCAACCTGGTCTGGTAGAAGGTGTCCCTGCCCACGGCAGGGGGGTTGGAACTAGATGATCTTTAAGGTCCCTTCCAACCCAAACCATTTTATGATTCTATGAGTTCAGCTTTGATCTGTGAAAGTTTTTTTTGAGATATGAGACCTTGATCTAATATTTGAGTTTTACTTTAGTGAGTTTGCTGAGTTACTGAAGGAAGAGACTGATCAGGTTTAAATGCTGCAACAGCAAACATTTGAGTAATACATATAGAGTAGTTAATAGGAATATTCCTACTGAGAGTTTAAGTTCCAGTACATTTTTGTGTCAATGATAAGAAAGGAGAAAGAATGATCAGTTATTGTGGTCACTACATGATATGGTGTGTCTGCTGCCTGCCTTGAAGGGAGAGAAGACTTTCTTTGCCCGAAATGTAGATTTGTACTTCTAGTAGAGGGGATGGCTTGTGATCCTGACAAATAGGTGACTGTGTTTCTAAGCACCAAAGCCATTGAGGATTTCTTGGGTCCACAGATGTCATCGATATAAAAGCAGGTCCTACTGAAGTAGGGGGAGGAATGAAATCAAGGAGAAAAATAAATCAGGAGAGGTAAAAAGAAATGCTCCTACTAAAAATGTATCAGTTTCAGAAGCAGAAGAATCTGAAGGCTGCCTTCATAGCTGAAAATGTCAAATTGCTCCAGGGTTTAGAAAAGAGGATGAGCATTGTGCAGCCTGCAGAAAGTAAGCACATAAATTATATGCAAGGAACAAGGTGAAGGACAAACAAACAAGCAAGACAACAAGGCAGCTGAAGACGCTTTCAGTAGGCATTTGACCCATTGGAAACTGCACTTCACCAAACACAATTACAGGGATTTGGGAAGGGAACAGAGGGAATCACATATCTGTCCTGATAATTTTCTCAAAAAATCCTTTCTGTCCCTTCAGTAGGAGAAGACAGACAGAAAAAATGACTGCGGGTGAATGCTACCTAACAGGCCCTGCTACCTTTTTGATTGTGCTTTATAGCAGATTTTGTACCAGTTTTTCTAGTTAAATTTCCATGTGTGTTTTGATGTGACACATCAAGCAAACAGGCTTGCTTATGAGGATGAATTGAAATAACAAATAAACATTTTGCAGTTGTGCTGCAGCTCTAGTTTCAGTGTGGGAAAATTTAGTGGTAGGGCAACTTATTGTCCTCCTTTGTAGTAAGTAGGGAACATCTTCACTCTTGGAAGAACTCAGAGAATTCCAGCCTTCCTACTGTCTCTCTTGATCATGAACAGCAGGGGCACAGGGGGTCAGGAGAATATTCACAATCTCTCTGAATTTTAAAAAGCTTAATGGAGGATGTACCTCTTGCAAGTAAAGACATATAAAACGTATAAATCGCCAAAACCAAAATCTTTTTTTTTCAGAAGTGATGAATGCAAACGTTTAAATGTGTGAGACAGACAGTTACTCTTTCCTTGGGTTTCCAGCACCAGAGTCTGGGATTTTGCTGGAGACCCTAATGATTGCTTTTTAGGCCAATACCTCTTTTGGCCTAACTGAAAAGCAAAGGCTTTTCATTTCTAACTGTTATTTATGATGGAGATACCCGATGGAAACCTTGGTCTAGGTAGGCTAAAATCCTTTTCATTTTCATTAAAAAATGCAATTTTCCTTATAAAATGGACAAAATCTAATGTCTGAATGATTTAATACAGATTGTTAATAAGTGTTTTCTTAGTACCAGATAATCCCTGAGATGTTCAGAATATTATTCTTAATGCAGGAAGACAGAGTGCCTGCTTTGGAGAGTTTATTACCTTTAAGCAAGAGTGTTATTATGGTTTAAATCCTATCAGGGCCTGGAGGAGTCCCTGTTCAAACTCTGCCTCTATAACCTTCCTATTAAACTTATGCCTCAGAGTTTCTTCTTGTAAAACAGACAATTATTTTTATTTTTAAGTGAGTTGAGCAGATGCATGTTTATGAAGTACACTGGTAGTACATGTGCCCTGAAGTCCAGCATGTGTTTTTTTGTTGGAGAAGTACTGGAGCTGCCTGGCAAGGATGTTGCATGATACCTGCAGAAAAGTGATGGCTTGGTGGCTCCTGGGCAATCTGGTGCACCAGAAGAGGAAGGAGGTGAGCTGTCAGGAGCTGCTGGACTTGACATTACTTGGCTGCCCTTGGATGTAGCAGCAGAGTGAGCCTCCTTGTAGGCCAGCCAGCAGTGGAATAATAAGTCCCTTGGAGAATTCTTTTAATCTCCTGTCTGTAATCCATTACCATTTCTTTTTTTCTCACCTTTGGCATCCTGGTCTGTATGGCTGGCATGTTGTGGTTCTCATCCTATGAAAATTTTAGTACTCTTAGGGAGCAGACTACTCTTATTTTGAGAGTAGGAGCTGGAGATAAAGGGTGAATTAGAAAGGCACAATTTTACCTGTGCTTTGCACACTTTTTCACCAGATTATTCTAATTATTATTAGCCAACCTTCAATTATCTGATTGATACAACTTCTGTGTGCACAGTACCTCACACTCAGAAAGAACCTAATTTTTGCAAGCTGGGCCTTTGAATCTATGTCTTGATGAGCAGATCTCAAATCTTTATCCATCTTGCTGATGTCTAAATAGGCTACTACTAATGATGGATGAAGAGCATATGGACTATGTGCCCCACAGAAAGACGTGTATCCTGCTGGCCTTAATGTCAGCTGCTGTAGAGTCTCCAAGGTGGAGGGCAGTATACATGCTCATATCAAAGTGGTCTGCTGCATAGATAGGTAGTCAAGACAAGGATAATTAAGCGTTAGGTGACTGAAATATTAAGTCCTGAATGCTCCTTCTTAATTTTACAGTAGTCTTATAGAGGACCCCAACTGAACTACAAGCTGTTTAGCTGGGTTGATGATTGCCTTTAGTTTATTAATAGATTAAATGTGGACTCATTATTTACCTCTTCCTACTCTTAATCTCTTTTTCTCTCTTCAAAACAAGAATCTCCTGCAGCAAAGTGAGGGTACAATCTTTAAAACGTGCTCCTTTTCCAATCTCTAATGCCCTTTAATTCTTTTCAAGGTAATTTTCACTCTTGTAGCTCACCTGACTCATCACTGTCCTTGCCCTTTTATATCTTTGTGCTATTTTCACACTTCATTTTCTATTCTTTCATTCGTTTTTTTCCCTTGAGCTTCTGACATCTTTTCCCCAATTTCTTTCTTAACTGTTTCTCATAAGACTCGCAGTCAGGATCCTTAATCAGCCATGATGCACTAGGCTTGCTCTGTGTCCTGCCTTGTGCTGTGCAGACATGAGGGTCTGTGGTGCAGATCAATAGACCATGCAGAGGATGCTCCATATTCCCCCTACACCCTGTCCTCAGGCTGAGTTGATATTTAGGAGACTGAATCTCACAGCACAAAACAAACGAGATGATTATTATTTTCATTAGCCCAGGAAGATCTCAGCAGTGAGACTTACTTTATATCAGATATGAACTGCGGACCAGATCCTTAGGTGGAGTAAACCAAAATGCTGCTCTGATGACTGGAAGGGAGATGCACTGATTTACCACAGCAGCAGATGTGGAGTGCTACAGTCTATATTCAGTTTTGGCTGTTACCTTTCCAGACACCTAGCAATGCCAGTGTTTTATTACTTAAAGAGAGAACACTAGCAAAGAATATACCCCCCCCCCCCCGTACCACCACACTGAAAATTAAGTGTATAAAGCCAATATAAGAAAAATAAGTAGCAGAGCAAAAGTGCTGCAAAAAGATTGCCAATGATATACCAGTGAAAAGAGGGACTGAGTCAAGAAATGTACATCTGTACCCAAACAGTAATTATAAAAACATTTTTGATCCATAACATTAGTTACAGCAAATTGCTACATTCCTGTAGCACATATGAGAGACAAAAATGTTTTATTTCTATTCCTTTTTGGATTGGGTAGAAATGTAAGCTGGAAAGGTAGACCTGCTTCACTTTCATTAGAGACTGAACTGAGTGCTTTTTTCTGTCAGGCACTGTCCAGTTCTGTCTAAATGGAGGAAACAAAATATCTTTTCATGTATGTGCAGTGTTCTTAGCTGAATTCCTTGGATTTTTTTCTCTGTGGAACTGGAATCTTTTTCTTCTGCTACTGTTATTTGCAAATTTTTTCTACATGAGGAAAATGCGATGGAGCAGTTTGTTAGGCTGTCTTTGTAGATTAACTATCTGCAGGAAGGATTCTGGGTTGTACTGACTGCACCTTACCCTTTTTCTTTTTATTAATTTGAATTACTTTCTCCTAGAGATGGAACAGTTGCAAAGATATTGCAGGTACTGAAAAGTAATTAGGAGCCCAAGGAAGGAAACACTACTTTTGAACTGGTTTTTATGGGTGTGTCAGTAGGGGTGCTGGCAAGGGAGCAACAGGCACCATTAGCACCCATGTATTTTGGTATGCTGGTGTATCCCCGTGGAGAAGCTGGAGAGGGTAGAGCAGACTGTGGGTCTTCAGCCCCTGGAGTTGCCATTTACTTATTTTAGAGTACTATTGTGATCACAACAGTACAAAGAGCTGTCTGTCAGTAAGTCAAGATTCATGTATGGGTTTGAATTTTCTCAAGTAAAGGAACTTATGCCCCAAATATCTGGGATGATTCTAAAACGTCTTCTTTGAACAAATGCTTTGAGGACCCAGGCCGTTGCAGGTATGTTAGCTGACAATATGTATTTTGCTGCCTTTTACAGTAATGATAACTGAAAATGTCACTGCCATTACATAGTACATTTTATGCTGTTTGTTTAATGCCCTTAAGCATCCTGTCCTGCTAAGCAAAACTGCAAATTACTGGATGTGGGTAATCTTCCCTCAGTGGTTTGATATTTGTGTTTTTAATTGTCAAACCAATTACTGGGGCTTTCTGCTAGAGATGTTAATATTGTTTTGTGCTTAGCCAGGGGAAAAAATACTAACCATCTTCCAGCAAATCATATTTTGAAATATAGGAATCTAAAAATACACATTTAAAACTCAGGGAAAAATGTAAAAATATTGTTTTTGTTTGGGAACTATTCTGTACTTTAATCATAACAGAATTAATATTATTGTTCATTTGTGGAAATCTCAACTCATGTAGGGAATTCAAATTGGTTGTGGAATATTGTGAAGGAACTTGTAACAGCTTTGATAAATGTAACAGCCTGTGTTGAAAATCATTCTTGAGTTTCTTATAAACAGGGTCAGTGTAGGTTTACATAGTGTCAATGTGATCTCTTTTGTGCTGGGCTGTGAAGTCCTCTAAGCACTTTTGCTCGTGCTTAAACTCTGATTCTCAAGGCCGTATGGTGTTTTAAAGAGCCACTGTAAATGTGAGCTTTTATACTGATTGCAAAGAAGTGCCTCTGATCACAAATCTAACCTCTCCAAATGACTGGAAGGACAGGGGTGTGGAAAGGCTGTCGCTTGTGGAATATAAGCTAATTCTTTAAATCAGAGCTACATGTTGGGGTTTTTTTCCCCCCATGAGTTTTAAATTACTTTAGAGGCCAGAAACCTTCTCTGGGAAATTTTACTGTATTGTCTTGTATCTGAAAAGGAAAATTACATTCTTCCTGCATTAATGTGATGTTTTTCTGTTAAAGTACGCAGAAACATTTTCTTCATCAGTCAGTGTTTTCAATGGGTATATACAGAGGGGAAGTAATGGCCTGGGCTCCCTTGGAATAAACTGTTTAGTGTGAATTAATTGCCTTTGTCTAATCATGTATATTCTGACCAGAGAACGAAAAATGATGATCATAGTGAGAAGAAGCATTATAATGGAGCCTAGCCGTGATTTGGACAGTCAGGGTTTTTTCAGGCACATGCACTGAGATTGTACCTATCTTGTTCACTTTCAACTTCTAAATAGTGTGACCTAGTCATAAAAGAAATCCTTTTTAATGATTACTACTTGCACGTCCTTTGGGAACAGTCTGTGGCTGTGACTATGTGAGTACCCATCTCAGATATAATAGGCTTCTTATCTCAGAAAAGTAGCATATATATACATATTTATTCACTGGGGAATATAGTCACCTGTACCAAACTGTTTTGCAAAACTAGATTTTATCCTACTTACTCAGCACACACATTTCTTGCTTGAACAAGTGCTTTTTCAGACACACAAAGAAGTTCCATGTAGCTTTGACAGAGAGACTATTTTGTATGTTCTTGCATGTATATATGCACTGGAGTGTATCTGTATGTGTACATATATGTGTACATATATAGCTATGTATGCATGTATATTTGTAAACTCAAACAGTATTGTTTATAAATAATTAATAGATGCTGACTATTTAGATGCTTTACTCAAGTGTTTTAAACTGACAATGCGATTGTACATTTATTGATAAATCACTCTGTTTTCCTGCTGATAGCTCTCTCCTGAGCTGCTTTATTTACGATGTCCTTTACCAGCTCTTTGCCAGCTGAAGTCTTTGCAGAGACACTGAGTGAATGTGGTACGGGTGACCCCCAGGCCCTTCTTCCCTCAGAGCCACTTGGGTTTGGAGCTGTTGTGGGCATCCAACGTCCCCCCCCAGGCAGACTGCTCCCACCATGGTTTGCTTCTCCGGGTGGCTTGTCATGGCCAGGGAGCTGCGGCGTACCACCAGGCAAACCAGTTCAAGTGCCACTGAAGGCACTGGAGTAGTTTGATTAAAATGATGGGTTATGGAAGTTCTCCGCTTTACCCACGTCAAAGAGGAAATTCGGGTCCTTTGGCTTGGAAAGGACAGAGAGTTTGAATGAGATCAACCTCATGATCCTATTGCTCAAACTCTGACTCTTTGTTCCGGGTGAGCGGTACCCGGAGAAGATTGCACGCTGATTTACATCCTGGAGCCACATCTGGTTCTGTGCAAAATCAGCAAAATGGGAGCACAAGCCCAAAGCAAGCAGTGCAGTCAGTTAGAGCAGTGGCCATTTGATTTTATTATTGCTCTGTTCGTACCCTGGCTTTCCTGAGGAAGGGAGGGATCACTGTCTCCTAATAGGAGATAAGTTGTTTTGGTTTAGTGGTTTTTCTTCTTTACAACAGAGAAATGTAGATTTTATTTTTTCTTTTCTTATTTTTACATCTCTTCCAAAAGCTGGATTTTTCTCAAGCCACAGTTACAATAGTTACAATTAGATGAAAATTTTCATCCCTCATTTGTTTGGTTCTTTTTTTAGTAAGTGTATTTTTTTCAAAATCGTATTTTTTTTTAGTTGGAAAAATCCAAAGACAGGGTTCTGTTTCAGTTTTATTTGGTTCAGTTTCATATTAACTCACCACATGGAAGAGGGACATCAAGTAATTGGTAGAAATGTTCTGGGATGAAGCGTGGAGGAATTGTGCACATGCTGGCATGGAGGACCATGCAAGTAAAAGTAAACATCAGAACAGAAGAAATTTTAACACTAAGTGATCCCAAATACTGACACGACAGAGTTTTGCCCAACTTTGCAGTGTTAAGGGTAGGGTGTCACGCTTTTTTATGCCCTTGTGGTGAAATGTAATTAGAGAATGATACAATGTAGATAGAGGATGTATGGTTGAACATTATTTTTAGTCTCATAGGAGTGCAGATGTTTAAGAACAGCTTGCAAACTGATTAGTTTTAAATCCCTTAGTGTGAATAGTTTCTGTATTAAAAAAGAAACCCGCCAGGTAGAATAGGTATTGCTGGAGAAATCCACCAGGAACGGAGTGCTGCTTCTTCACAAGAATACTTTTCTTGTCAGACCCATTTTGAATACTGTCCTGCAAAAGTATTTTGAAGTGTTGGAAACTATATAACAAAACTTTTCATATTTTTAATTTGAAATTTTTAATTTTTTTTTTTAATAACATGTCCTACTAAGTGAACCTTCTGAAGTTCAGTGCATTCATTAACTGAGCTGAGCAACAAGCTTCAGCCTGCCTGTGGCAACAAGAGGAAGATTGCTTCCTTCCCCCAGCATTCCAGCGGTACTGCATTTCTGGAAAGACAGTGGTCCAAATTCATCCGTGATGGAAGTCTGCTGTCATTGGTGAAGCTGCAGCAGGAACGAGTTTGGTTCAGTGTGTCAGAAATCATCACAACCTGAATCCCATGTGCCTTTGGCATAAGAAATGGTGTCATATTCTCTGCCTGCAGGAGCCCAGCCCCTGTTGTGCTGCAGTTATTCTCCAGTTCCTCGCTCGGTCAGTGGCAAGTGTTTGGCAAAAACAGTTTACTGCCCAGTCCTGCAGCGTCCCTCTGCTTTTGTGTACCAAGAGTCCAGTACTAGGCTTCTGGGGACAACCCTGGTGGGGCTTTGCCTCCAGTGAGAGTTTTTTGTTTAGCACATGCATGGCTGAAAGAAATGTCACTGTGGCTGTTCCTGTGCTTGCCGCTTTCTCTTCTGCTGTATATGAGCTACTAATTTGCATGCCGTGGTGGTATGGGTAATATTATTTCTCTCACCTTCACCCCCCCCATATTTTGACGTTTTCTTATTTTCAGAACCTTCAGCAAGTATTTAACTAGAAGCCTTTTTTCATTATTTCAGACATGAAAGGATTTGTTCAACTGGGGTCTCTAAAACTGGTGTTCTGGAATCTGAGAGGACCAACAGTCAAAAGCTTTCATCTTTTCTCTTTGCTTCTTTTTTCCTTTGCCCCCTTTTTTTTTTCTTTTTCTTTCTTTTAAACCTTCCCTTTCAGTTCTCTCTGAATCCAGATAACATGTTTTTTCCAAGTAATGTTTTGTTTTCGGTTGTGGTAGACAATGTGTTAGGTCATCCTAGTCCATCAGAGAATAATAATTTATTTAACTCTAGATTACTAGGGCATCTTTCCTGTGGAGATAACTGCCTGAGTGAAGATTATTTTAAGTGCCGAACTCTGTCCTCATATTTACTTTTGCAGATGCCCTAGAATTTATGCATCATCTTTTAAGAACTGCAAACCTCTCAGAGACCCAAATATTTCTTTAAATTATATATATTTTTTTCTTAATTTCTATGACTGTGTTCCTCTTTATGAGCCATCTTCCTCAAGATTCTTCACCTTCCCACAGCACAGCACTCTGGATGTTCACTGGCCACTAGCAATATCTGCCCTCTGGTTCTTGCTCTCCAGTTTTCACTTGCATTGATCAACAAGGCATGGTAAGAAATCCTTGCTCCTCTGTTCAAAGTTCTTTTTCACATATCAGAAACAGTTCAAAGTCTGTCCAATACTTTTCTCTCTATCATTTATGAAAAATCATGTCAAATTGTCATGAAGTGTGAATGTGCACCTGTACCTGTAACCTCCAGTGAGGATTAAGATGCGATTGTGTGAGGTGGCATGTACTTGCGCCGTATATAATCTGTCCCTCCAGAAATTCCTACACTTTTGGCTTTTTGGCATGTCTACTATTCATCTTAATCCTAATGGTGCATGTGATAATCATAGCATCATCTTTATGACTTTTCTCCATTTTCATTGCTATCAGGTGTCATGAACTTGAAATTTATTCAACTACTTATATAACTGTAGCAAAAAGGGATCTTACCTACTTTTAATTCCATTTTCCTTGTTCCTCAGCTGGAGCAAAGCCAGCTCATGTTACTGTGGGCCCTCAGCTTTACGTATATCAAAGGAGGTGGTTTAAATCTCATTATATATTTTATTTCCTTGCCCAATACTAAAATGCCAAAAAGACCTCAGCAAAAATATATGATTTTGAAACACCATATGACTTGAAATGTATGGGAGTCAGGACAGACACCTGACCTGCAGCTGTCATCACACACCATTAAGATTAAAGCAGCTCATGCCTTAATATACTTATATAAAATATAAACTTGCTTAAAGGCCACCATAAAAAACAAGTGTGTGTTCAACTCTCATCTCTGTGAGAAATGTTTTAATGATGAACTTGCATGCAATTTATGAATAACCACTCAAAAATACAGCAGAAATGGATTGTTTTGACTACCTAGGGAGGCTGGGGCTTACAGCAGAGAGCCACTGGCATCACAATGGCAGAGCTGAGCTCTGCGTAACCCAGGCTTCAGCCCAAACCCCAATGGATGGAATTGTAAATCAGCCCAGGGACGTGTTCAGCGTATGTTAATTAGACAAAAAAATGGTTTATTGATGCAATGAACTTTATCTCGCCTGGGTTACTTGTCTCTAGATAATCCTCTTTGCTGAATAGTCATCTCTAGAGCAATTTAGCCACAACCCTGTTCCCATTACTCACTGTCTTGAGGATCTTGGTGCATGGAGAGGGAAAGGAGGGTTCAGAGGTGTTGGTGCCTCATGTACTACAGCCATACCAAAGACAGGGAACAAATATGGAGCATGCTTGTTCAAGGGATGCAGCAATAAAGAACAAAGAGAAAAACTACATTTCTACCTGTCTGCAAGTCTATGTGAGTTATGTAAAATGTTCTTGATAATCAAACCACACCTGCATTTACAAATTTCATCAGACATAAGGTAAATATATCCAAAGGTATAAATAGCTGAAAAACTAGCTTTTCTCCCACATAATGTACTTCCAGTTATACTTCTGACAAAATACTTGGAGACAATAACTCATATATAACATCCTGCAGTATTTAACTATTGGATATGTCTTCCTAATTAGGAATTCAGAAGGCATTAAAAATCATTAGAGAAATAGCTGGGTGAATGTAAATCATCTTTTTTTGCCATGAATGTCATCTTGAATTTGCAAATTAATTCACTTTGACAATACTTCCCTTTCTTAGAGTTTTATATCCTGCAAACATCTGAGCAACCGAGTTTTAGTTTTATGAACAACAGAAAATAAGCCTGAGTGTTTAAATCAGCATGGATACATTTTAGATAAGATATGACGGCTTGCATGATGACAGGGTTTACAAACTCCATTGCCAGCACTCTACCACAGACATTAAAATGAGCAAGATATGGATCTTGTCACACACGTTGCAACTTGTGCTTAAAAGCAAATGAGTACCGAGGAATAAACTCAAACTTGTGGCTGTTGGATCTCATTCAAGATGTGAGCTTTGCAGGACATCTTTGCGTACATGGAAGTGTAATCCTTGCAGCATGTCCCAAATACATCTGATTCCCTGCAACAGTGTATCAGAGCAGGTTTTGGGAATGCTGCTTCTCAATAATGGGGAGCTTTACTTAATAGGTGAAAAGCTCATGAAACTTTGTGTCACAGCATGATGCAAGCTTGCAGTCACTTCTGTTCTAGTACTTGGCAACCAAACTTTTGTCACTGCTTGCAAACATCTAGATGGCTCTAGGTCTGGTTTGACTTATGCTGAGGAGCCTCACTATCCTGGTTTTGGCTGGGATAGAGTTAATTTTCTTCCTAGGAGCTGGCATAGTGCTGTGGTTTGGATTTAGGATGAGAATAATGTTGATAACACCTTGATGTTTTAGTTGTTGCTGAGCAGTGGTTACACTAGGTCAAGGACTTTTCAGCTTCTCATGCTGTCCTGCCAGCGAGGAGGCTGGGAGTGCATAAGAAGCTGGGAGGGGACACAGCCGGGACAGCTGACTCAAACTGGCCAAAGGGATATTCCATACCATGTGACGTCATGCTCAGCATATAAACTAGGGCCAAAGCTGGCTGGGGGACCGCTGCTCGGGAACAGGCTGGCCATTGGTCGGTTGGTGGTGAGCAGTTGTTTTCCATCTGCATCACTTGTTTTTCTTGGGTTTTATTTCTCTCTCTTTGTTATTTTTCTTTTCATTACAATTTATTATTATTGTTGTTGTTGTATTTTATTTCAATTATTAAACTGTTCTTATCTCAACCTTCAAGTTTTCTTACTTTTACCCTTCCAATTCTCTCCCCCATCTCACTGGAGGGGAGCGTGCAAGTGGCTGTGTGGTACCTAGCTGGCTGGGGTTAAACCACAGCACTCACATAATTCTCCAGTTATGCTTTGGATTAATTTACCACCTGTCTTTGTGGTCTAAACTGCTGTTTCTGTTTGTGGAAGGCAATTTTCAGAATAAACAAGTAGTTTCCAGTTCCAATTTTATCTTAATGATATCTTGAGTTCAGGAGATAATTATTGCCCTGCCTGCCATGTGTGAAAATACCATGAATTCCAATGAATTTATCTCATATTTTCCCTGTCTGGAGTTCACATACTTTAAATTCCCTTATTTGAGCCAAACAGAAAATGTGCAGGCCAGAGAAAGTGAATAGTGAAACCAGAAAAAGCTCCCTAAAATTCTGCTCAAGCGGGTGATGCAGTAAAAATACAGCACCGCTCTTTTCTCCAAAGTGCGAGTCATCAGAGCCTGTGTTCTTGCTTTGTAATTTCAAAAATCTCCTTTCCACATCATCAGTGCTCCCAGATATATGTGTTTCCATCTTTCCAGTTAGGAGCTTAACCTTCTCTATTCAAAGAATATGAGATTTCTAAGGAAGGGAATACTGTCCCAGAAAGCTTTTATTAATATGTAGTTGTGGTAACAGATCTCTGAGAAAACAGCATGTGTTGCATCTTCTTCTGTGTTGCAGGATATTGTGATGCAGAAAAAGGATAACATCAATAGGAAAGAGGTTTTTATCTGGATAGAAAAAGAACATTTTGCTTGTAAGGTTATATTAGAAAGCTACATGCCTACAACTGTCAACACACTTGTTAGCATTCAGTGGAACTGTAGTAATAAAAATGGAATTTAAAGATGGACTTTTAAAGGAAAATTGAAATTGTTTGGAAAAAAACTCTGACTGCAACTAGATAAGCCCCTAGAAAAACTTCTACTGTAAATTTAGAACAATAAAAGTTTGCATGAAAATCGATGGAAAATTAAACAAATGTGAGATTTCTTTAAGTGATTTGGCTCAAAGTAAAAATTAGTGGAAGAAATGATGCAAGATGTGACCCAGTGCCAGCTGGGATGTAATTTCTTCCCTGGTGGAATGCAACATTTTGCTCCTGATCTGGTCTACTCTGCCCAAATGAATCAATGACTGTCCTGGGTGAATTGTTCTTCTCAATTATTGAGAAATTATCTTCTGTCTGGACATAACTGCTCTTGAGTCCAGTAGGTTTTTGGCCTTCTCTGCAGAAGCTTAGAAGTTTGATCTTAGGTTAAATATGGTTTGAATTTATTGCAATGGATGGATACACTAACAGTAGATTTAATAGGTCAATACTTACACTGAACTTGAGTACAGGCCACCGAGATCTCATGCTGGTTTTAAGACAGAGAATGATATAAATTTCATAGGTTATGACACCTCTTTTTATCACCTGCTCTACAGATCTTCTCTTAAGGGCCAGCAACCTGAAGTGAGCATGTGATGAATTGCTGGTGAAGGGTAGGTAGAGGAAGGACTGAAATTCATCTTCCCTGCCATAAATCAGACAGGTGGCATCATACAGGGTCCAGCTAATTGCCTGATTATGATCCCTTCTCTAGAGAGTGTACAATCTATATTTGAAGTTTTCCTACAGCTCTGTTAAAGACATGTCTGTGCCTGATGCTTTTGTGTCTCTGTAGCATTCAAACTGCAAGGTCCGTTTCCACAGGACTTAATCAGACAAAAACAGTAAGTCTAAGTGATCTGAGAACCTCAAATGGCAGCAACAAACTATAGGGGTGGGAGAAGAAGTATGAAGGTGACAATAACAATGTGGCAAGCTATTCAGGATGATTTGGCATGGATAGCTCATTGTGTTATATGCACCACAGCCAATAAGTCATAACCAATTACACCCTAAGTAATTCCAGGCCTGACAAAGGACAGTGGTTGTTCATTCAGTTTAAAGTTTCTAATGAGCTTTTTGTACATCACTATTCTTGGAAAACACCCAAAACAGTCTTGTCAAAGTGAAAATGGTATTTTATCTTTGAAATTAGGGTTAGAGAATTTCATTGCCCTGAATATTCAGCACTTTTCACATCCCAGTTCTGCTCATTGATCATGCATGTAAAACATTAGTGGCATCCTGGGTGCTGAATTAAATTCAGTCTTTGCCATTTGCAATTCTACTCACTTTGGAGGTCACGGAATGTGGCAAGGCTGCCTTTTAGTTTTAAAAGCTGTGTAAACACCTCCCTAGCCTGCTGCTACCTATCAGCCCGGGGAACAGCGTTGTACTTCTGCTAGGAATGAAGTCCAGTGCACAGCAAATTAGCTGGCTTTGAAAAAAAACCTCCGTGAAGCCTTTGAACCTGATGTGCCAGTTTGACTAGCAATGGGAAACTGCAATATAAACTATCCACATGGCTGCCACAGCCACTGAGGGAAGAGGAATAGCAGGGCTTTCAGTGTCCTGACTGTTTATTTTCCTAGCTTTCTTGCTTCCAGATTTACCTCACTGATGTTTTTCTTCCCTTTCAGCCCCAGTTCTTCTTGACTTTATTGTGGTGAGGTTAACCAGCACAAAAAGTATTTCCTGGAGATGATGATCTTTTAGACTTAGAACATTGTACTAAACTCAATTACGATTGTTATAATAGCAATTGCTATTAATGTATAGTTATATACACATCTGAAGTATGGAGTGACATATAGCATTGCAAGACAATAAAAGACTTGATTAAAAGCTAAGAAATTGAAATCTGTGTGGTTAAATATAGGTATACATATCCTATGCTGTGCATACCTTTGCCTAAAGACATATGCCTTCCCTGTTATTTTTCGTTATTTTTTTGCATCTTTGTGGAAGAAAGTGACAAAGACAACCAAACCCTCACAATGTTTCTTAGAGGTTCAGTAAGTGTAATAACTTGCCCATACTTTCATGTTTATATGAAACTGTGCTTTCTCTGGACTGTCTCAACCTATTTCAGTGCCAACTACAAAAATCCTCTTTTCTGAAGAAAACCTTCCATTGAAACTGAATGGGATGCCTTAAAATTAATTGGAGATCTTACTGGGAAAAAACTGTAGGCCCAGTTTCAAATCATGTGAATATTCATCCTGTTCACAATAGGGTAAAGCATAATTACAGGTAAAAAGTCCGAAAAGCAAAAGTTCATAGGTGTATAACAATAGGCTTAGACAATACACTTTATAGAGTACCAAATGTGCATTTCATTGACAGCACATGGTAATATATGCATACAGTGACATGTTTCTTAGAGGATTTTAGCTTCCTCAGAATATTTTAGAATATCTTTATTTTACTATCATTATATTTTACAGAAATATTATTTTTCCTTCTTCATAGACAAAGTATAAAATTAAGCTCCTTGTTGCTTGAACCCCAAATCCCATGGCAGGTTAAAGATAGCTTCATTTTAATCATGTTTAAATCTTTCTGAGGTCAAAGAGGGATTCTCAAGTGCTTAAAACTAAGGACAAGTTAAGTGCTTTGCTGGAGTGAGTCAGAATCAACAGCACTTTGCTGAGGCCTTACGGATTCACGGTGGGATTAGTTGTGTGATTACAAGTAGCTTTTTGTGCTTTAAGTGTTTATTAAGTTAGAATCCAGGGAAAATGTTGCAGAAGCTCTCCAAAAAGAGCTTTGGATAGTCTTTCAAGATCTATTATGTTTTTCTTATTTTAATTTTTAAAACATCCTCATGATTATGCATTTTTTCCATGTACATTCTTATTGTTGCTCTTTGCCCTTTGTGTGTGTTTATTGTTGCTTTTCTCCCTTTATGCACACTAGAAAGTTAAATAGTAAAACAGGATAAACAAGCAGGTATTATGTGATAATTGAACTCTTAATGTCAGTGTTATGATGCAAGTAATGCAACTCAAGGTCTCTTATCCTTCAGTAGCTAGACAGTAATTGCCTGATGATAATCATGATAACTACACTCCCTGGAGTTACTTTACTGCTGTTGAGAAATATCTTCTGGTATTCTTACATGAGCATGATGAAAACCCCCACGTTCAATTATTCTACTGAAAGTTGAATGATTATGATGCATGTTCCCTGACACAGTGATTTACACAAATAGAAGTTTTATTCTGCAAGGAGAAATAATATTTTAAAGCAGAAATAATTAAATCCAATGTGGAAACTTCATTCATTGCTGAATGCAGGGTCTTCTCGTTTGCAGAGCAAGCATTTTATTACCTGTACGTTACATTCCTCAGCAAGTGGGGATGTAACAATAACTGATTATATTGAGAAGCTATTTCTGAAAAATATGGTTGCAAGGAGTAATCAGTTCAGGTCTGGCATGAGGGGTGAATGGAGATTACATCCTGTTAATTGTTTTGGCAAGTTTGTCATTCTTGTATGAACGATGATGCCTTGTTACCCCGTACAGCTACGGCCAGCCTACAGCTCATGCACATGGCCCAAGGTGGACTTCATTTGTTCATGACTGTTTTGCTAACAACACAATTGTTTAGACCACCTAAATGAGGGTAAGTTATTGGTGGGTTTTGAATATTAGTTTACTATGAAAAATAACCTTTTCACAATGGATATCACAGTGGATTGTGGATAATAAGATTTGGGTTTTTTTGCAAATTATCAGAAACATTTAAATCTTGGAAATGGGCACAAATATGCCGAGGTATTTTTTTTATTGCTTCCTTGGGAGGTAAGGAGTGTTGAAATACAGATTGTAGATGGTCTAGATAATGCTGTCTTTTGCAGGAGACCAAAACTGTTTTGTGGCTCTCGCACAGATATTACTGTAATATATGGGGTGAACTTTTGGGATGATGTGCTGGAGGCAGTGACGGCAATGGCAGAATACCTGCTGACTTCAGGGGGGCAGGATTTCACTTGTCCTTCTTTGATAACAACATAAAAACTGCTGGACTGATGTGGACCTCTGTCTCCAGCAATTTCCAGTAACAGACGCTTAGTAAAATAAATAGGAGGAGTGTAAAGTAAACATACTCTTGGTGTATTCATTCAGCCCAGGCAAGCAGCATTTTAGGGCCTTACTGAGGAATGGTTACATTTGTACCATGCCTGGCAGCACTGATTAATCTGCCTCATACCTTTTAAAATCAATTTAGTCTTTTGGTTTCCACAAAATTCTTTGGCAACGAGCTCCACGATTAAAATGCATTAGATAAAAAACTACCTTATGTGTCACTGTATAGTCTGTAGGTCATCTCTTTTCTAAAGAAATTGTCTTATTTGCCTATAGTCAAATTATGTGTGTGTACAAGGAAGGCTGTCCCACAACCTCTTCCCCCCTAATAGCCATTCTCCCTGCCTCTGATTCTCATCATACTTCCACTGCTATTTTCCAAGGTGCAGGTTAGACAAAGACTTGTTTTCCAACTGATCTTTGAAAAGGGTGCGAATGACTTAGGTTATGTGCCTCAAGCTGTGCTATTTCCCCTTGCTTTTAAAAGTTGTTTCCTGCTAATGTTTTTGAGTTCCTCCTAGTCCTTGTATTTTGAAAAATAATGTATAATTATTCTTCTCTGTGCTATTCATGTTTTCATAGTTGCTATGTTTCCCAGTCTGATGAGTCCTTGTTTATTTAGTCACTTCTCATATGGGAGCTGCTCCAAACCCCTGCTCAGTTTGGCCATGTGTCAAATAGGGATAATAGGTTATTTGCCTTACAGGTTGTTATGAAACTAAGTGACTTGATACTTTAAAAAGCTCTTTGAAATCCTTGGATAGACCTATTTTCTATTTATTAGCCCCTTTCTTTCTCTCTTGGATTAATGCAGAAACACAAAAGGTATACAAACCAGTTGTTTGCTCAGGATGTCAGAATTGCCTGCTTTGAATTTTTGGTAGTCTTATTTTCATCTGAACCACCTCATTCAACACTTAACAATAACCTCAGTAACAATGTTACTGAGCCATTTAATTTAATTAGATAATCCATTATTCAAGAATGCACAAATCCAGCAGAACCAGGGGAATTTTATTACCGACTGGCAGCAGCTTTCTCCAGGTCTTGGAGCATGCATGAAGTGTTGCGAACCACTATTCCCTGTTGTGTTACCAACTGATCATGTGAGTTTCTGAGCAATTAAACAAGGTGAACTAAATTCTTTGTGCCCTTACAAAGATGATGTACTGGTACATTTGGAAAAATTTCACCAATTTCAGAGGAGTTTCTCTGAGTTGCATCAGTTATTTTTTCTCGTGCTTTTCTTAAGCTCAAAGTAATCAGAAGGGTGTGTATTTGTAAGTATCACAAGATAAAAAATGCTTACATTCTAAAGCATATTAAAACAATATCTAAAAAGAACATGTTTTTTCAGTGATTGCAGAAGTTATTCAGCTCTTTGGGAAGCCCTCATCTTCTCTGAAAATGGTGATGGTTCCAAAGGACAACTGGTCAGATGTAAATCTCCTCTGAAGGGTTCACTTCTTTTGAAGTCTAAGGCAGCCTTGAAGATTTGAGCCCCCATCTTTCTTGTTGCAAATGGAAAATGCATTTTTAAGGCATGGCAGTGAAGATGTCCTACAGCTGGATTTGAAAAATAACTCCTGCAAGTCATCACTGTTTTCTCCTGTCCTCTGTTTCTCTTTTAAAGCCATTCATATAGAACTACACAAATTATTTTAAATAGACCTCAGGCTAATGCCACTGTTTTAAACGTGCAACAACACCATGAAAGATGTGAGCACACTGTTTAATTTATTTGCAACAGAAGATCAGTGCTTCTCATATTTGCTGCCTTTTTTTTTTAAAGAAAGATTTAATCCATGAGAGAGCAGCAGACCTAGAAATCTGCTCAAGGATCCAAGTCCCCCTCCTGTGTGGGGAGCACTGGGAGGATGAGGAACACACTAATAATATTTTTCTACCGTAACCATCTCCATTTTCTTCTTCAGACGCTTTGTTTCCTGCACTAATATTCTAGTTTTCTCGACATAATGAATGAGCTTAGGGACTTGCAGGAGTTTCAGTACCATTTGTTTTTTATCCTAAAGGAAAATACAAACCCCTCTGTCAGATAGGACTCTGCATAAAAATAAGTGCTTTCTGTAATACCGAAGTTGAAGGTGACCTATGGTAATAACTGATACTAACTTTTTTTTAAACTGAAAGCATTCCTCCCTAGGTTTTATTTGTTCTAGCTAACATTTCTTCTCATGATTTAGGTACTGCATAGTATTTAAAGCATATGGCATTTAAACAGTAACAGATAATTGACTATCTTAATGGACTTTCTTTTATCTATCAAGTATTGTTCACTGATTTACTTGGTGAGAAAATGAAATTGAACTTGGATAAAAATGGAATTCCTCATTTGACTTTTAAAATTTGAGAATGAAAGCAAGTATTTTTCCAAATCAAAAGCTGTTAAAATATTTGTTTAGGTCAAAAAAGATGTTTATGTTTCCACCCTATTAAAGCAAAGCACAGTAAAGGAACTATTAAAGAAATAATTTAAAATGAGAACAGGATCAAGAGATTTTATTTAAAAGATAAGAAGCTTGCCTGTTTCTCCTGTTTCTTGCATTTTTTTCATTTTTTCTTCCATTTCTTAATTCCATGTTAGCTATCACCACTTTTTTTTTTTCTTTAAAATTTTGGTGTAAATTTTCTTTGCTTAGCTGTACCTCTCTATGAGAAAGAACATTTATTTTAATATTACTCTGCGCTATTGATCAATATTTATGCTATTAACCAAGCAGTTGTGTAAGAATCTGTCTGTTCCAATACCTACCTAAAATATTTCTTTCTTCTTTCTATAAATTGCTCCTTTGCATCTCCAGTTTATTGAGAGAATAAGTTACTTTATTTCTTCAGTAATAAAAGTCAGTCCCCACAACTGAAAATCTTTGGTGAGTCGATAGCAGTTGGGGCTCAGAGAAGTGACAGAAATGCTCTGAGTGAGGACGAGAAAGGATGATATTATTCTCCTTCCTATCCAGAGATGTCATGGTTGGACCGGGGGCTGCTTGGTCTCTTGAACTGGAATTTTCCCTCAGTTTCCATAAAGGCAGGACCGAGGCCCATAGATGCACAAAGCTCTTAACAAACTAATTAATATTCACAAGAGTGAGCCAGGAATTGGAAAGATGAACTAATAAGAAATGATTAAGTGTTAAATATGCATGGCATGGCTTAACAACTATTAAAGCAAAGGACACAGTAGTTGCCTGCAAATACAGAATGTAAATAGAAGGGGCAGAGGAATTAGTGAGTTTGGTTCTGGAACTAATGAAATAATATGCAGTAAAGTTGTTGTCTTTTTGCTTATTAAACTTTCCCTTAAGCTCTAATGCAATAGGCGATACTGGAAAGAAAAATGAGAAGGAAATTTCAGGATAATAAGATAAAATTAAAAAAAAATAATAATCCAGGCCCTGGCCAAAATATCAGATTTTGATGACACTTTCTGCATCTGAAATCATTAAAAAATGCGAGAAGGGGGACCTAGGGAGTTACAAGGCTGTCAGCCTCACACCAATGCCTGAGGAAATCATGGAGCAAGTCTCTGTGGATGTGATGCTGTGTCCAGACTCAGAAAGGATAAGAAAGTCACAGGAGCAGCCAGCACCAGTTTGCAAAGGGCAAGTCGTGCTTGGCTAATATGACTGCCATCCCGGCGGTGTGAGCTGGGTGACAGCCACGAGCGCTCTTCGGCTCAATATTAGCATAGCCATCAAGGCAAACCCCACCAAATCCCAATAGCCAAACTGAGGCCACAGGGGCTAGGTGGGTGGCTTAGGAGAAGAGTGGACCTCGGAGGGATCTTAACAGGCTGGAGAGACTGGCTGTCAGGAACATCACCGAGCCCAGCGAAGGCCAATTTGAAGTCCAGCACGTGGGATGGAGTGACCCCACGCCACAGCCGAGGCTGGGGATTCACTCCTGGGGTCACAGCTGAGAAGTACTTGAGGCGCTGGTGGACAACACGTTGACATGAGTCAACAGCGTGGCTTTATAGCGATGCAGGCTAACTGTGGGCTGGGTTGCATTAGCAGGACTGCAGCCAGCAGGAGAAGGGACAAGGTTATTCCCTCCTGGGTATGGCACCGGGGAGGCTGCACCCATAATACTATGTCTGGTTTCAGGAGATATACATAAAAAGGAGAGTTTTCCGTGGAGGGCTGCTAAGATAGAGAGGAGCACCTGCACACCTCTGAGGGGAGGCTGGGGTGCGGGCTTTGCCTGACAGGGAGAAGAGAAGGGTGGGATGGGGTGGGCTGAACCTAATAGCAATCTTCCCCAGCTCTTAGAGAGGTGTGGAGGAAGGACAAGAGGAAAAATCACATGTTGCAACAAGGGGGATTCAAACATACAGAAAAAAATTGGCATGGTGGACATGGTTAAACACCAGAGCAAGAGCCCAGAGAGGCTGTGGAGATTTTGTAAACTTAACTGGACATGTCAGTGGGCACCCTGGCCTCACTGGGAAGTTGGCTCTGCTTCTAGCAGGAGGCTGGACTGGGTGAACTCCAGCCTGTGTTTTTCTGTGATTTTATGTGATGGCCTGAGTACCTGATTACAGTCAGGCCTCTGTTGCAGGAGGGTGTTCAGAGAGGCAGGGCGAGCGTGGAAGGAGGAAACAATCCAATGAATTAATCAGATGTAAAGAGGATTTCTGAATGGAGTTGAGAAGAATCTTGTGGTCAAAGATTGCACATATTTCAGTCAAACTCCAGTGTAGCCAAACAGAGGTTTTGGGGACTCCATGCAAAGCTTGCAGCTACCAGGATGCCCCTACAAGGAACCCAGGGCTCTATCTGGGCACGGAGAGCCATATGATCCCATCCCACCTTGTGATTAGAAGCCATTTATGAGAGATTTTGTGTTGGTAATTGTTTTCTTTATTGTTTAAACCAGATTTAAAATGCAAGTCTATTGCAAAAGGTTTTTGATATTTATTATTCTAATTTAGTTGACAAATTGATGCTACTATAAAGCCAATGTTCTGTTAAATCTAGTTTGCTTGAAACAATACTTTACAGGTGAAACACTAGAATAATTGAAGTGTGCATGCCTATTATGCTGTTTAAAGTGATTCACCTGCCTTTGCATACATTCAGCAAGATTTACTTTAATACCCAGTGTCATACAATAGAACATTTCAGAACAATCTGCGTATTTAAAATGCTGTAATTCAGTTTGGCAAGTCAACTAAACGAAGTATGAGCTAACAGAACGTCAGTGCTTGCGCTTTCAAAGCCTGATGTCTGTAGAACACCGTTTTGGAGCTCAGTTTGTTGGTGGGGTGGTGGGGCGGTGGGGTGATAGCCCAGCTGTGGCCTGGAGACACTAGCAAGGTTCAGAGGTGCAACGTGAGTCCTGAAATCTGATTCCTGAAAGCATTTAGAAAATATGTTTACTTAGAAGTGTACTTAGAAGTATGCTTAAAATCCTGATTTGGATTAGCTGACATAATAGGTTTTTGTCATCTGTAGAATATATTTTATTTTATTTTAAAATTTAAAAAACGATATGCCCCAAATAGCTTTACTTGTGAAGATGTGAAGGAAACACAGGATGAGAAACAGAAGATTTAAGCCTAGCTATAGATTGAATATTGGTGATTTATATTGGCAGTGGTGATTCCTGTGCTTAGAAGATCCAGAGTTCTTTTAAATCTGTATCTTACTGTAACAATATTGGGTCAGAAAGCATCAGCGTCATCTAGAATAAAAAAAAACCTTTTGCCTTTCTTACAAGAAATAGTATTATTGCAAGCTTGAAGTATGGAAAAAAACCATTATTGCCTCCAAGGTGGTATGCCATCTTAATAAGACTTATCTTCAAGACAAGAAAAAATGTACTTTTCAAATCCCACATGCATTATAAACCACCACTTACAAAACCTTTGTTCTAAAGTGCTGGCAATTTTACCTGGGGCAGACATTTTACTGCATTTAAAAGGTCTCCACAGGATACTAGTAAATCTAAGGTGAACCATAAAGACCTATGGATACAATGAAATTTAAAGTTTTTGGTTTTCCAAGTTTTTTGTTGTTTTTATTCTTTTAAAAAGATATAACTTCCATCCAGCTAATATAATCTTAGTTTATACTTAATTTCATATTTTGAGAAGGGGCTAGTGAGAAGCATAAATTCATGTTTTTTCAAGAAATATCATTAGAAAACATAGCACTGTGACAATTAAAGCAAATAGACATTTGACATAAACCAACAGCATAACCAGCAATTTACTGGGGTCGTGAGACAGAAAAAGGCCATCTGGCATTCCCAGTGATAGCATGAACAAGAGCTGCCACGTTTTATTGCATATTGATAAGGTCTGGTAACTACTGGATTTCTCCAACTGAAAGCAAAATTGCAGACGTAGTGGGTAACACTGAATCACAAGTGGTAGTTAATACAATGGAAGAATAACATTACTGCACATGGCCTTTCCAGTTAGAGTCAGTCTACTTTGCTCCAAAGACCTGGAAATTGAAATTCTGCAACCAAAGTGCTTATTTGAGATAAAACAAAAAATTAAGGGACTGTTTATGCAAAAGTAGATTAAATTCCTGAGATGTCTGACTGGCTGTGAGGCCCGCAAACTATACTTACACAACGGCATGGCAATGGTGGTTCTTCATAAGCTTCTCCATAGGCATAATGCAAAGTAAAATCCTACTGAAAACAGGCATGAGATAGCAGGCTGAACATGAGAGTGTTTTCATTGCACCTGTAACAAATGCAGCCCAGGAGGAGTTTGCAAGCTTTGCCCTACACGTCCAACAACCTGGATTTTAAGTAGTAAAAAGCTTGAGTGAGAGGATTTTTTGTAAGCGTGTGGACAGTGGAAGATAGTGCCTGAAAAATGAGGTTTTATGGTTGGGTTCTTCTTTAGCTCAGTTTACCAATTCATGTTAGGATGACACTAATTTTGCTTTTACTAGAATTTTGCATGGAATTGGCAAATGCCAAACTTTTTTTCTTGTGAAAACAAGGCCCAACTCATGAATTACAGCCTCACAATTAATATTGCACCAGTCACTCTTAAAAACACTAGAAATATCCGTATAATTTTGTTAGGGCTGAGAGCTTTTGACATAGTAACTGGGAGAACTGAGTTCAATAACGGAGTTGAGAAAACAGAAACAAAAAATGATGCCAGAAATGTTTTGTCTTTTTCCTTACCAGTCATTTTCCTGGCATGTATTTAAATGACTCTCAGCCATTTATACCTAGGAGCAGAGGTTATAATAATGGCTTTAAATGTGTAATCTTGTGCAATAAAACCCCTGCCATTAATGCAAGGTTAAGTATCTGATTTTTAAACCTATGAAGGTCAGGAAAGGAAGGAGATAATATTACCAATGCAATTTACCTTGGAAGTTTAATGTGTTAAACAGAGTTTACAACTGCACACTGTGGTGGAGAAGCATCTGTCCCAGTAATATGAAAAACATGTTTATAATGACTTAACTGGTTCTCTGACTGATCAGTAAGCAGAGAAATCAATACCAAGCTGAGGCAGGACCACGCAGCGTGGAGTCTGCAGTTCTTTGGGGCCAGGCAATCGTCAATCCTGTTCCCTCGTCACTCGCCTTCCAGGAGCATGAGTTTATACGACTACACTGCAAAATGGAATATATGGCTGGGCACTGGCTCCATTATTTAGACAGAGAAGAAAAAGGCCTCTTCGATCGATTAATCAGTTTTTAGCTTCAGGCTTTAGGCTGCTGCTTTCTGGTGGGATTTCTTGTACCATCATGGGCAAAAGTCTGAAATAGCAACTGGAGAGTGCTTGCACAATACCGACCAGTTATTTCTGAAAGGTGACAGCCTGTCTTATCCAAAGTTTTTATAGAATCTATAAAAAGAGCAGGAAGAAAATTGTCTTCTTTTCACTTTCCTCCCTGTTTCTTTGGACCTTTATGAAGTCCAGTTAAATTCTTCAGTCTCAGAATCCTCACTGACAATTTAGACATATTGAATTTATTGTTTTTTGAACTTGATCTTGGTTAGTGGCATGATTCCTACCTGATATTCTCTTTCTTATGTGATGAGTTTTGTCTATAATTGGCTGTGAAACATTCTGTCATAATTCTGTGCAAAAGAAGTTTTGCACAAAGTTTTATAGTTACTTTGCTTGCAGAGTGTCCTGCTGCAGCAGTATTTAAAAACAGAACTAGGTGAAAATCTCTCAAAGGATTCAGTGCAATGATTTTAGTTTGCTTTTAATTAAGCTTTCTTCTTCCTCCATTGAAGCTTAATCTCCTCTGAGGCTTAGCACATGCTGTGGAAATATTCACCAAAATTCACATCAGCTCAAAAACTGCAGCAAGGCCCAAATCACAGCCAATCTTCCAGGAACTCATGGCTCATCTACGATGGGTACCAGTTGTTTGAAATGAGTCAAAATTCATCATGAATTTAGTCTCAGTCAGACCTGAATTTTAGTTCTATTGAGCTAATATCCATTAAAAAACCATAGGTAATGATGTGCTAATTTGATGTGTGTTGATTGGATGTGAGCTTTTGAGGAAGCTCACCCAAGGACTCAGCTTATCAGAGGAGGGAAGCTGCACTTATATAGAAATAATTTCATGCCTCTTGGGTGATCTTTGCAACTGCTGCTTTTCCTTGTTTTTTCCCTTCTTTCCTCCCCATCCTGACATTACCAGAATCAACTTGTCCTTACACATCTCCTTGCTCATCCTCTTCCCTTTCCCCTTCCCCTTCCCCTTCCCACACCTCTGGTTTTGTGTGTCTACCTCCTTCATCCTTATCACTGCAAATGATAGGGAGGTGGGCTGAAGCAATAAGGAAGGACCTTTTCTTTCCTGGGTTCTTCTTGCACACTTTACATTCATGCCAGAGCTTTTGTTTGCCCGTTACCTCATGGCAGCTCACATATTGGTAAACAATTATTTGGACAATCTCAAAAAATTTATTCCAGGCTACAGATGTTAGTTGTTTTGCTGGAAGACTATCAAGAATAGCAGGGAAGAGAACTATTGCCAGACTGGATTATCATGTGCCAAGAATGAATTTTCACTCATAGCAAAACTCAAATTCAGATCAAAACCAAGATTCTGCACCATATGTGATCTAAAGGCAAAGGGGTTCACAGGTGTTTCATTCATGAGGCGTGATGCGTCACTGAGACATGGACGATTCAAACACTGTGATGGTGAAGAATGTGTAAGGAAGTAGAGAAATACAGGAAGGCAGACGTGTTGTTCATAACTCGCCTGGTTCACCGCTAATCCTTACGTGTGTGTGATGCTTCTGGAGGTACTGTTGTAGTAGGTAATGGTGAGACATGCCTAGAGGACTGGTGGACCATAAGGGATTTATTCTCCATTAATACTTTTCATGAGGTTATCCTTTTAAAGGAAAGGTTTTTCAAAACAAGGAAAGCTCTTTATACATCTTAATAATGGAGGTTATTCAAGTATAGAACATTTTAATGCCTTTGCTGAAGGGCTATGGTAAATTTGTGGCAGATTTAGGATTAAAATTGATGTTTTCTCTCCCCTAGTTCTGAACTCAGTCTCACACAGTCCTAACACAGTCTTTCTGAGTCAGCCCTGTAGAAACGGGAGACTGGCAGGGTCTTCCAAGATGGTACGTATGGTTAACTTATTCCTACAATGTGTTCTGCTCCCTCCTATGGTAAACAAGACCTAGCCATGTATATTAGGAAATGGAAGAAATCAGAATGGGTGCTAATTTAAAAAAAAAAAAAAGCGAAAAACCTGGCAAGAGAACAGCTTATATGTCAATAGACTGACCACTTTCTGTCCCTTGGTGTGAGCAAGATGTTGTCAGAAGAATGCTACTGCATAAAAATCTCTTTATTAGTAGAAGAATGCATCACACTTAAAAGAGTATTTCCCAAGAGGTAGGTTCCTTCAGATGAGCCTTGAGCCTGATCTCTCAAAAATAAATAAATTTTCAGCTACATGGAATATTACTTAGGTTGTTGCATAAGAAGGCTGAAAAGATGTTATTGGTAAAGTTAGTAGAGGCAGTGAGAAGGAAATTAATATAATAGCTGGAAAGATATGATAGTTTATGGAAAATCCATTTATAACCTTAAGGGGCTTGTTCATAATTGTTATTGCTTTCCCCAGAACAGTTGGAGAATGTGTCATAACCTACATTTTTTTAAAATGCAGTAGCTATAGTGTATTTTCATAGTCTGTTTATCTTTAAAAAAAGCCTTAGATTTCATAATAAAATAAAACAACCTTAGTAAAGTTTAGTTACACTTCTTTGTTTATTTGTCTGAGGTCAGAACATTTATATTAAAATCAGAGAGGCAGGGATAAATAGGCATGCATCTTATAGCTGTGGTGTATATTAATAATGGAGATAATAGCAGATTTCATAATGCTTTTAACACATTTTTGCCTGAATTGTTAGTCATAAGCCTGTACCTGTGGTTAATTTGTGTCTGTTCTGTATGTTAAACACATAGTTTCAGAATTAAGTGATATATATTTAAGTCCTTTATGATAATGGACAGAGAGTTTCAGAAAGGGAGAAATTGAACATTATGCATTTTATTGGAGCTTTGTGAAGTTGCAGGCTTCAATTTGCTACAAACCAGTGGAGCTAAACCAATGTTCACAAAGATGGGAAATTTTAGAGAAATAAACCTGTAGCAATTTTTTTCTCCTGCCTCTTGCTGTCTTAGAGGTTAAAACTCTATAATACTTTGTGCTAACAGTAAGCTTTATTACATAGACTTTGCAGTATTTCAAACTATTACTGCATTATACTGTTTTATTTTAGCATTGATGCTAGATGCCAACTTCCAGGTGAAGAAGTTCTGAAGGAGTAGTGAATTTTACACCTCACTTCTTTTTCTGTTAATAGGTTGAGTTAAACATAAAACCACACTAAGCTAAAATGAACTCAAGGTTTATTGATAACTCTTTCCTTCAGCTCAGGTAGAAAGCAAGCACGCTAACCACTTTAATAAGTTAAAAGATGCATTATCTCATTATCTTTGTAAATGCCACGTAAAATAGAATTAAAAATGGCATGACTGTCTTTCATTCATTTGAAACAAAATAAAATTATGAGAAAAAATAAACAATAATGCTTTTTAGTCGGCCACCACCTGAAATACCAAATATTTAGACCACTCACGTTAACATTAAATTCTTGCTTTTAAACTTGAAAGCAGTGGTTTGTTACAGATCAACTTTGCATTTATTAATGATAAAAATCATAAAATACATTGTACAACCTAGAGTAAATAATTTAGAAATAAGAGGAAGTATTTTAATGTGGATATAATCAGTAAATTGAACAATTATTCATTGTTGTGACATGGATGTCTTGTGAGATGAATACTGAATGTTATTCTACCATGTTAACTGTGACAATAGTATTTACCTTCAATGTAATCTTTTACTTTTAAAATAATAAGGTTGTTCAACTATTAGAAAATAATCAGATTTTAAGTAGCATAGCTCTAGAAATTAAATTCAATACATTTTCTATCCGTCTATCTATGTGTAACTGTTTTCTTTTACATAACATAATAGATGAAGTTCAGTTAATGAAAATGATGTACTAATCTGGTAAAATGCTGCCTCACTTTTAAAGCTTTTCTTGCTTGTAAAGTTGACTTTTTTAAGGGGAAAAACTTCTATCAAGTATCCCAACTAATTGGAAAACTGTACTTGTGATATAATGTGATAGAAAGTAGTCAAGTCAGTGGAAGGTCTCTAAGGGACGTTAAAAAGTAACAAGCCCTGCTTGTGTGGAGCCGACAGCTGCACTTAAAATTCAAAAGATTAGCAGATAATACTTTATTACTCTGTTCTGATTATCTTAACTCTACATTTTATTTATATATTTTTAAGTGAAGCCTGCAAGCACTGAAGTTTGTAATGTTGCTCACCTCTTCCTTATTTACCTCTTTATCTACATCTCACTCTCACCCCCTAGTATCTCCAGCAGAGGTTATTTCCACAATCTTTTCTCACCTTGCAGGCAGTTAGTACCATTTTTTCTAGCTATCAGAATTTAACCAGGGAAGGTGCCTGAGTGAAGAGAAGGAAATCTGCCCTGTGCTCAGAAGTAAGAAATGCCAGATTTATGGCAGACTGCATGCAATCTGACTCCGGCCCCTTCCTGTGTCCACAGAGCCCACCAGCTGAAGCAAGGATCCTATGGAAAAGTGTGTTCTTGTAATTAAAGGCCATTATCACTTCATTTATGAGGGTATTGTTAGGGTTGAAAGGATAAGTATCAGTCTGGCATTCTCTGTCACTGACAGCCTGACATAGAAACTTTTAAAAGATAAATGGCCTGTTTTTAGGAGAAAAACAAACTTTAAGCATCATCTCAGTAGATGCTGTTACAGACTATTGCTCTTGCAATCCTGATTCTCCTGCTGCCATTGCAGAAGTGGTTACGTTACCTGGCAGCCCCATGGTGTCAGTGCCTGCGGTGGGGAGGAAGGGCTTGTGGGACCTGCTGCCCGCAGGGCTCTTCCCTGGCATCCAGAGTGGCTTTGTGGACGTGGTTTTGGCCAGTCTGGACAAGCCTGCGACAAAATAACTCTTGTCAGGTTATTCCTGCTACGAAGAGGGGTCTGAGCAGTGGTCTTGCATGACGCTATGGGCCATCCCGTGTCCCAGGCATTGGCAGGCACAGTTTGCCCTTCCAGCTCCTGCAACTGTGTCCCGGGAGCTTGAGGGGTTCCAGCATTTTGGGAAGCTGGAGACGAACCTAAAGACAGTTCTGCTCTTGTAAGCCCCGATCCTGGCAGCTGAGGGCCCATGGGGCGCATCAAGGCACTCCTTCCTCCGCTCCCCCTAAGTGTATCAGACATTTCCGATTAGACCTCCTGTAGAGTCGTATTAACACAAACCAGAGTTTCCATGGAAAATAATGTCCTACAGCCAAATTAAGTTGTGCTGCAATGACTTAATGAACCTGTGTTACTGAATGCTCCCTGCCTGTTTCTGTTCCCTCTTTATCCCTTCTGCTGTGTGGAAACACCAACAAAACAGGCTGCTTTGCTCAAAATAAGGCTTGACAGTTTTAAAAATGTCGATGTTGGGTAGGATAGCAAAAAATTCCCAATGCAGATCATCAACAGCTGGGTTTTGTGTGAACGTTTCTGTCCACGGCGCTCACTCCCCATGAAAATGAGACTACTCAGTCTCTTCATAAATATCCAATGAGCTATAATGTCATCAGTCTTCCTAAAAATAAAATATTAAACACTGTAAATGGTATTTGACCTCTATTATGGTGTCTGGAGGATTAAAAACTCTCTGGTTTCAAGCGGCGTGCTGTCCCACACGCCCCAAGCCTGTGCTGTGTGTTTGCGGTTTGAGCCTGTGGCAGGGGACGTGTGGAAGGAGGGCAGCCCGAGTGAGCGCTGCCTTTCCTCCAGCATCTGCCATCAATGCTGGGAGCACAGCACTTCTCTGTGCTTTCAGTTGTGTTTTAGAAATTATGTTGGAAATATGGAAAATGTGCTACTGTGACGTCTCCAGACATTATCAACAATATGGTATCAAACCGTATTCCGGCAGCTTCACTTTCAGTTTTTCAGAGATAATGTTTTTGCAAGACTATTTTTAAAATCTATACTTACAGTTCCCTTCTAAGCACTGATAACATATGTTTCAAAACAAGGATGAATTTGCCATGGAGTACTGCCATATATTTCTTTAACAGCCAATAAATAATGTTTTGAGTTGCTGAATGAGTGAAGCTGAACCAGTGCCTTAAGTTATTTGAGAACACAGGATTATTATGGACTAATGTGTCTATTCTCATTTCTATCACAATATCCATCATACTTCCATTTTGAAATCAAAGATAAGGAGGAAAGAATATCACCTGTTTCTAGGGCTTTGATTTGCAATGGGATCTGCTTAAAGAAAGGAAAAAGGAGGAGCAGGCGGATGACAGAGGATTTTGTCTCTATGTGTGTGTAGCCTTCATTGCCTTTTCCAGCTGTGTCAGAACTTTTTTCAGAAGTAAGTTGAGGAAACCTGGTCCAGGTGCATTTGCTGTGGGGAGAGGAGGGAGCAAATCTGAGGAGTTACTGATGGTTCACAGTATCTGCGTGGACACATTTTGCTAGTGAGGCTCCGTTGGGTCCGCCCTGTGTTTGGTGACAGCCTGTTTTTGCGAGTGACTTGGATGGTAGAACAGAGATCCTGCCTACAAAATGTCCAGGTAATACACAGCTGCAGTGGGCTGCAAGTAAACTGGAAGGTAGGGTTAGAATTCAAAATGAGTTTAATAAATTGGAGCGGTTGTCTGAAAAAATAAGATGCTGTTCCACCATGGAAAGTACAACATACCACACTCTGCAGGAACAATTAGCAGCCTGAGTACCAGGCGGGTAGATGGCATTTTTGTAAAAAAACATATAGAGGATTACAGTGGATCATAGACAAAATATGAGATAATAATCTCCTGCTACATAGAAGTCAAAAAGCATTCAGGGATATATCAAGAAAAGTATTGCGTTAGTATTAATGTTGCCTGGCACCCAAAGGCCTCAGTTTTTTCCCTGTACTCAGATAGGGAAACTGGACCTCGGGAAAGGTCTTGACCGTTAGAGAAGTGTAGAGAAGAGCAGTGGGAATGATCAGCAATGTGAAAACAAGATAGGGGAGTAACGAGTGGGAGAAACAGAGCCTAAAGAAGAGAAGACGTGGTAGGTCTTAAAATGACCAAGAAAGTCTGGTGCAAGCTGAAGGACTTCTCTGCTGTAATGCCCCACTTGGTTATGAAGCACAAAACCAGACTTTTACCTATTTTCTGCTGATATGAGCAGAAAATCTGTATAAAAAGGACGAGATAGGAACCGAGGTGTATGTAGTGGTAACAAAAATATTACGAAAACAGGAAATAAGTAATTTTACCCATATACAATGTAAGGCTTTACATTTTGAAATCTCATATTGGCTGGAAAATGTATTTATTTTCTCTCGTTTTGAAGATGGATTATATAATAAAATAATTATTTTTTTTTCCTTTTCCTTATATATTTTGATGCAAGTCCATTCCAAGTTTTGGTGCTCTGAGCTGGCATATTTTTTCACTAGGAATTGTTTACACGATTAGAAAGATAAAATGTAAATATTTCCATTGTCTTGGTAGTAATGTTATAAAACAATGATAAAACATACAGTAATATTAAACTCATTTTTGGAAAATCTAAAGGCCAAGCTTGATCTGATTGTGTCTCTTTCAGTTATACATTATTTTACCTGTAAATTACTAATTAAAAAGTAAGTGCATTGTGCCCAATAAATGTCCAGTTGGATTTGTGTTCTCCAGTAGTTACTTCTATGAAAGAGAAGTAAACAAACATTTTGTAATTTTTAATGGAAGTTTATTATTTAATAATGTTTTAGCTTTTGTCTTCGATAAGTCTTGCTGTAATTTTGTTAACGTAAAGTAATCTCTGCTTAGTTTGTATGGCATATTCAATAATGACACTATGCTTTTCAATAAATATACGCTGAATGCTGGCTTCAAATCCCAATGCCTACTAGACATCTTTCTAATTTGCAAATAATTTCAGGTTTTTTGTTTTGCTATTATGGACTGATAAATCCACAGCCTAGAATTCAGTTACAAGCTCTTCTTTTCTCCAAACTTCAGTTCTGTGGCTTTATAAAAAAATATAAGCTTTTGAAATCAAAGAAATTCTCTCTTTTGTGAGGGTTCACTTGCTTGTTAGCTCACTTAAGCTCTTGAGTTGGTATACTGAATAGTTCCTGCTACCTGTGTGCTTGCTTTCTAGGGAGCCCAAGGAAGAAATGCAGATGGTTTTTAGGTTTTAGGTAGGTCAGCTGGTGCACACTGAATGTTTGCCTGACGTGGTACACCTTGGCTACGGGATATATGGGCAAAAGCATCTGTAACTGAAACTCCATCATAGATAAGGTGGTGTTGAACAGCATGTGGAGGGGCTATAGAGAGGTGCAGGAAAGCCAGGAGCTGGAATTACTTTTGGCCTGGCTTCAGTAGGGCAGGCAAAGCGTACGCTTCTCCGTACAGCTGTGGAGTCAGAGGAGATTCTGCTTTCCTTCAGGCATCTTCCTTTGTGTGTATAAAAGGGCTGTGAGACTGTTTGATCTTGAGAAAGCTTGAGCTCAAAATTAGGCAGAAAACCTTCTGAACTCCTGCTTAATTTGTTTTGCTGTTGTTTTACCCCCCCCCCCCTTTCTGTTAGTAATTTTGTACAAACTTTGCTCAAATAGGAGCTACTTCAGCAGTGTACTATGAATCTGTGAGCACGCCTAACTTGCATAAAATTGAGTGTATTGCAGGTGCCCTCTCTTAACTCGGAAAATTTAAAGCTACTGACTACAAATCCAAGCATGAAATGATCCAAAGTGGAACTCTGTATCTCATGTGGCCTTTTCTCCTTCATCTAAATTTAGCCCTCAAGTATACAGATGCATCTTGCTGTGCCCTTGCACCCAAGGACAGGACTTAGCCTACAGCATCTAGGCAAAACACTCTCCAGCGCTCTCAGGCAGTAACAGATTGCAGTACTGTAGTAGTCAGTACAGTATTAAAATTGCAGATTAAGATTTCTTTTCATGGACATAAAACACCACACAAACATTAGAAGCAGTTTGTAGTGCCAGGCTGCTGGCACGGAACTTCTCTCTTTAAACACAGGGACAATTTCTCACATGTCTATAGAATATTTATTAGTTCTCAGATTGCTCATTAACTGGAATGAGTGGACAAGTGCATTTAGGTTCATACTATAACTAAGGTATTAAAATGGGTTTAAAATAGCTGGAACTTTGCTTTCTAAAGTTTGTTTCAGTTGAACTGTGGACTACATGGTGGCAACATGGCCTTGGAAACACTTGCCTTGATTTTGGTTTGTCTGGGTTTTAGCTTGCCCTTGTGGTGCCCTGTGACCTTAAACCAGTCATGTAGTCTTTGAAAGAATTAAGACTTTTGAGTAGTGTTCAATATTACTTATTTGATATAATTGGCTCCTTTTTTCTAATATAGCAAGACCAAACTAAAGTCAGTGTCTTTAGAAAGGAAAGATGGTGTTATTGTAAGAGCATTGGTCTGGGACTTCAGAGATTTCCATTCAGCTCTTGGCCCTAAGCTTGTGTTGGAATAGGCTTGGTCTGGCTTGGTAGAACCAGCTACTAGGAAAACCACAGCATCCAGAAAGCTGTGTGAGCACGGCCACTGCTGCTTCTGCTCTCCTCTTGGCTTCACTGGAAGTCGCTTCTGTTCCTCCTGCCCACTCAGACCGTGGAGGCCTCCCCATCTGCCTCCTCCTTGGTCTCTTGGAGGATCTCAGTTGGTTCACTGCCCTTGGCAGTGGAGAGATGGTTGGATCTGGCAGAAGCGTCTTGTCAGACATGTAGAAAGACCCTTGCCTTGTTGCATCTGATTTCTTCATTTCACAGGTGTGTTTCATTTGTCCAGTTCTTGTATATAGATAGTAAAACCTGTGTGTTTATATAGTGCGCAGTTCAGGACTTGGACTTCAGAGAACTTGGGTTCATGTCCCTGTTCAAATCCCATCACTTTCTGTTGTGATGACTGGCTAGTCACAGCTCAGTAGAAAATCCATTTTCCTTATTTGGGTACCTTCTGCTTTATGAATAGTTCCAGGAATATTTGAGGTGGAAGAGCAATTTAACATCCCCTCGAGGCCCTTTTCAGTACTAGTTTATTTTTTGTGTTGAAACCTTGGATTATACAAGTGCAGTTCTCTTCCACCTAAGCAGTATAATTTCCAAAAGTAAAGGCATGAACAGTAGATTCGTGTACTTCCTGCAAAACCATGTGTTTAGCATCTACAGATCAGTTATATCAGT
This sequence comes from Buteo buteo, assembly GCF_964188355.1. Lineage (NCBI taxonomy): Eukaryota > Metazoa > Chordata > Aves > Accipitriformes > Accipitridae > Buteo > Buteo buteo. The sequence continues at coordinate 47,987,649 of NC_134175.1, forward strand.
TCTCTTCTACCTAAGCAGTATAATTTCCGAAAGTAAAGGCATGAACAGTAGATTCGTGTACTTCCTGCAAAACCATGTGTTTAGCATCTACAGATCAGTTATATCAAGTTAACTCATTTGGTTTGAGTCTGATTCTCTCAATTATTTGAAAACACAACAGGTGCCATGATTATACAGATCTTATAAGCATTTCCACTGATAGATTCCCTCAGTTTAATATGAGCATATATGCAGCCCCTTCATGATCAATGTTTTAACCTTTTAAAGAGATTTCATGGAATCATAGAGTATGAAGTCAGAAGGGACCTCAAGGATCATCCAGGCCAACCTTTCTTGGCAAAAGCATGTCTAGACAAGATGGCCCAGCACCCTGTCCAATTGAATCTTAAAAGTATCCAATCTTGGGGAATCCACCACATCCCTGGGGAGATTATTCTAATGACTGATAGCCCTCATTGTGAAAAATTTTCCTTGTGTCCAATTGGAATCTCCCAGGAGTAACTTGTACCCATTACCCCTCGTCTTTTCCATGTGACTCCTTGTAAAAAGGGAGTCTCCATCTTCTTTGTAGCCACCCTTTAAATACTCTTCACATGTAAACATTTTCATGTTTAGACTGTAATCCACTTTACAGGCCTATAATAATTTCCTATTATTTTATGTAAACCTTCTTTAGCTTTCTATTTTAATCTAGGCAGTCTCTAGTGCAATAGCTACTAATTTAGATCCTATCCGCCCCCGTCCCCCAGCTCCTTTCTACTGCTGCTGTAACCTTGCTCAGGTTCTTTTCTGTTTGGTTTTTTTTTTTTTAGACCTTATGACTCAAAAATTCACTCTCAGCTTTTGCTACCTTGAGACTGAGCCTAGCTTTCTTTTGTGTATTTTGGATTCATTCCTCTCCTCCTATTCTGTTTTTTTAAGGAAAGGGAAATCAATATGCTGGGCTTACTTTGTAATATCTATATATCCTTATGTCAGTATTAATCTCTGTGCTTTTGCCTTGTTCAGATACCACCCTATTTATTATATTGATTTATTTTACAATAGCCTGAACCTTGCATAATTTCAATAACTGATGGTTTTCCATCTTGATCTTCCTAGCTACGGTCTTTAAAGCAATTCTGTTTAGCTCATTGCATATGTCTTGACTTGTATCTTTATCCTCAAATGTTTCCAAGAAGATGTTGCAAAAATAGTTCCTGTTATGTATGAAGAAAGAGAATAAAACCAGTTTTGAATTTCATTTTGTGTGTGAATAGTGCTTTGGTCATTTTTATCTCCTGCAGGAAACCTCTGCCGCTTGCCTTCATGAACCTCCAGTCTTCTTCAGTAATTTGGTCTTGTAAAGTAATGGCAGGTCATAGCTGTCGAGGGGAAAATGATTGCTTGGTTTATAAGGGCATAAGCTTTTAAAAGTGTTTTAATAGCAGGAGAAAGATTTTGAAATGGTCTCTGTATTAAAGGGCAAAGGAACATATTAGGTTGATAGTGGCTTGTGGTATTAAACAGATAGACTGCTTCATTTTGTGCCCATTGAAATTATTTTTCAATACCCCAGACTTAGTTAAAATGTGAAATAAACAGGCTTGATGACCACAAAGGCTTGGATCTCCTTTTCCTGAGACATAGATGTTAGTAACAAACTCTTTGTTGACTATCAGAAGCTTGGCACAGAGTATAGGGAAGGCATGCAGCTTTTGAATAGGGTAATCTAGTTTTGCTACACCCTTATGACAAATCTGTCTTATACCTGACACGGACTCTGACAGCACTAACAATCTAATAAATCAGTCATGGATAATGCATGCCGAAAGCTGCTTTGGGGAAAAAAAGAAAGGAAAAAGGGGGCGACTTACAAGCAGACCAGGAGGATGTTTCTTTCTTCTCATGGCTCTAAGGCAGACTGATTAAAAGCCTCTGTATTCTCTCAGTAAACTTATCACAAGTTATTCCCATCTTCCTATGCAGTACAAATGCCAGCAAGTTACATGTCTAGATTGAAATTACTTCTCAACAGGGGGAAAAAAAGTCTTAACCAGGTGTCAGGGAAATCACCTGGGAAATTGGCTGATCCCATTAGGAATGCTATCATGACAGAAGAGTAAAATTTTGGGAGTAAAGTTAGTACAAAAATTTTTGACAAAATTATGATCGTTAGGATAAAAGTTCTTTCTGGTTCAGACTGAGAATTTGTCTAGTCAGGGTTTTTCCTCAGAAGCACTTTCCATTTTTTGATCACTTTTAATAGAGGGGCCTCTCCAAGCCAGGTTAGCTGCAGAGTTTGGGGAAGTGTTACCTGTCTAATGGGAAGGTAATAACAGAACTGGCTCTGGCACAGGAGAGAGAGAAGGACATAATCCTTTGAACTCTGAAGAGCTCAACTAATGTGTCTAATTTGGAACTGAGTTGCCTGTGACTCAGGCAAAGGCAGAAAAGAAAGGCACCTCTGGACAATTTGTGTCTTAGTTTAGGAGCACAGAGGCAGAACCCATCCTCTTGGGTAAGGGAAGCAGGCACCGAGAGAAGACACGTGTGGACTGTGCTGCAGGAGCCTGACTTCACCTCTGCAGGAGGAGCTCCTGCACGGCTGCCTACCCATCTCTGTTCACAGTGCAGGGCTTGGAACTCATATAAATGAACTGCACAGTGCATCCATGTGTTCCTCTTCCTAGGGGAAACTGGCTAATGTCAAGTCTCCCAGATCTCAGCTGATACAAATAGGAAGCAATATAGAAGAGAGAGTAATGTCTGTCTGTGTCTTGTAAGGCGGAGACCTTCCTCCTTTCCAAAACTGCATGTGCCTGGGGATCGATCCAGAGCTTTTGTTCTCAAACACAATGAAAACTTGTTCTGAATAATGAACGTTAATTTTGGATGTGGGAGCTCCTACCCAGAGCTCCTGAGTATGAATTAGTTGGCCAAAGTATAAACAGTAATCTTAGAGGTACCTATTGTTATGCATACCATGTATTTTCTGGTATGTCCTGCTCCTTCTCCAACTGATACTAATGTTAAATTAATTGAGCATAAAGATGTGGTATTAGGCCCACAGAGCATGTCATGCTCCACAACTTTTGTAGTTAAATAATTTAAAGTGAAAATAATTTTATGCATAATTCTATGTGTGTTTATTTATGTATATGGAGTATTCCAAAGTCTTTTTCATTTGGGACATGACATATGAGTTGACAGACCCTCTCAACATGTCATCAGCTTGAATTGAGCCCCCAAATGTACTCATTTCAATCCATCATTTGCTGTTTCAGTGACCATACAGAACAGGGTTTTCTGGCAGGAAGGCTGAGCATTAAATACACATAGATCATGCTTCTCTCCCCTATGGGTGTGTCAAGACCCAGGCTGGACAGACCAGGGATTCGTGGTGAATTTGGAATTCCCTCAGGCTAAATTAAGGTGAAACAACACCAAACAATCAGTTGAACATTTTATTCATGGCAGAAGCGACCTGAACTTGGAAGGTATAACAGTAGGTGGCAGGGTTTCTCACAACAGGAATTGGCATGGAACTACCTCAGTAACCCATGTAACCCGTGGTAACCATATACCTTGATTCAGGGAAGAAGGGGATCCCTCCTGTTGAGTCTCGAGGTTCAGAGCAGACCCCCCCTTGCTTTCTAGACTCCTTCTTACAGAAGAGCCTAGGGACGGCTGGATCCACCCCTAGTCCCAGACTTGGTCAATGTTTTTATGTCTTAAAGGGATGAAGTGTAGGGATTATGAAAAGGAGAGAGAGGGAGAGAGAGGCAGAGAACAAGAAAAGAGAAAGATGTCACTGGTCCTGCATCCAGCGTTGGTCCAGTCAGCCAACAGGTCCTGTTCTGGTGGGCGCACACATGTGGGACTTCAGTTTGTGTCCTTTTATCATCCTTGCCCCTCCTTCGGCTGGGCACTCGAACTCATTAGGCTAATTGGTTTGTGCTTTCAGAACCTTCAGGAAATGGGTCAGTGGGCTTGGGGGTCGTTTGGGGAGTAACTTCTCCTTCCCTGCAGACGTGACCATTGTTTGATCTTCGGCCATGGATGGTGAGCTGCCCTGCTCAGCGTATCAGAACAGCACATCAGAACACGGAGCTGCGCACCCTCCGGCAGGCCCTCCCTGTCCTGTTGCTGATGTTCTGTGCTGATCTGTGCTGATCGGCTTCTGTTCACCTGTGCGTCCTTGCTGCGCAGGGTTCGTTGTTATGCAGAGTTTGTAAGTTAGGCAGAACTTGCCCCACCACGATGTTTGAGACATTAACTCTTTCAGTCTCTCACAGGGTGGTCTCCCTAGGACAGAATTAGTGGCTTCTGCTGTTGAGCTGCTGCTGTACTTATTTATGGATAAACCAAGGAATGACATCTGCAGGCCCCGCCGAAAGTAGTACATTTCTGGAGCAAAACTCTGCTCATTCTAAAAGGAGTTAAGATGTCTTATCTAACTACCTATTCTGCAGGGAGTACATGCACTTCTTTCAACTTACATTGCACTTCCTAACATGAGAGAAAAAGCCCTTTTTAAATGAAAAGAAAATGGTATTTTTCTTTCTAGAATACCAAAAAGCATGGCTATTTTTCAATTAAGGGCATTTTCTTTGCCTCACAGCAATTTCTAGGAGGTTTTAAGCTAGTGTACTATGGAGGTACACGTATATGTGCATACATACATGTGTCCAATGAAGCATATAACCTGCCCCATCTTTTTGGCAAGAAAAATTAGCTCCCTCCTACTTATTGCAGTCTCCTTCTTTGTAGGCAGAAAAAGTGTTAGTGTCATCTTTTCTCTTGAAAACAACACAAACCCTATGAAAATTCCAAAAGACTAGAGCCAGGGACTTAATGTTTAAACATCCACATGAATGAATATTATAAGCCATGAATGAGTTAAATCTGCCAATGACTGTGCTCTTAAAAAGGTTTACATTAAGAAAAAAACCCATACAATCCTCCTTCTGCCTGATGGTTCTGTTTGCTATTCCCATAACAAGAGGTCATGATTTATTTTGGGTTTTAATAGTATTTTGAAATAAGTCTTCAGCAAACAGAGAGTATTGGAAGTCATAATGATGATTAGAAGTTAGAACTAAGTAACTTGTAACTTCAAGTAACTATACTGAGCTGGTACATTTTTTTGGAGGAGTGTAATTAGTAAGACTGCCTCCTACCTCAAGCTCCTTGCAGTATTTTTGGACACATGACAATTAGAAGAAGTGGCTTATAAGAGAAGGTTTAGAAAAATAAGACCCTGTATTTGCAAGAAAATTTCTCGATTGGGTATTTTTCAACAAGGTGTAAAACACCTGTGAAATTCTAGAGAATAATTTTTCTCTTACATTATTCTATATCTTATTTAAAACACAAGCCGGGAATATAGTCATCACTGTATCATCTAGTGACTTTTTACCAAGGTATATTGAACAATCAGGAGAAGAAAATCAGGTAAGTGCTAAACTGGCTGGGATAAAGGAACAGTGTCAAATTCATCCTCCAGAAAAGAAGTGTTACACTGACATGATCTGTGAAACTGCAGTAACTGTAGGTTACCTATAGTTTGATATCAGATACTGGAACCTGAGTGTTACTATTTATTAGTGATTGTTCCTGTTTTATAATCACACATAAAGTATCCTTAGTGATGCAAAATAACTTTCTAATTGTCTAAAAATAGATGGGGATGTATATTGTCTCAAATAGTCACTTCTAGAAATACAGTAAGAAGCTGCAAGGTGTTGAAAGCTATTTTAGGTTTTGAAATCCAATCTTGGCAAGGGGTTTTGTTCATTAGCACTGTCTCTTGTAGACATTATGGAGACAAGGTAATAGAAATCTTTTTTATTGATTGGGGCCGTACTTCAAGAAAGGCATAATTGCCACCCTAAATTTAATCTTGTAGATACTCATCTGGTGCCAATGCTCTGTTTTAGTATTAATGTCTTCCTGGAACTGTTAAAGCGAATGCTAAAAACTTAACTTCATATTAACATTGCTAACTGTGATCTAGATAAGTATGTATTAGTAAAATACAGCAAGTATTCTTGAGGTCTGGTCCTTTGTCTAAGTGTTTGTGGGAAACTTGCAAGGAGTGGCAAGTGTAATTTGCTTTTTTATTCTTTTACTATTTACATTGGAGCAGTTCATAACATAAAATGAAAGGTGAAACTTCAGAAATAAAGAGAATCATTTATTGGAAAACAGAATGGATACATTTAAATCATTTTGCGATATTAGACGTGGGCAATAAATGCTACTATTAGGAGCTGGATGAAAGGGAGGAGGAATGTTCCTGTGAATTATAGTAGCAACAGTTATTCCAAGCTTTTTTAAACCCTTAATTTGCAGTATTCAAAGGTCTCACAGTCAGTATTTTTTATTCTTATAAATTGACAGTAAGGGTCAGATCAAATCTTACATCTAGTTACTGTTGCAGCCCTGAAGGTTCAATCAAAATATCCTTACTTGTATCATTGTTCCCCTAAGTTGCTTTTGGAAGAGTGAGGGAGTGTCAAAACTTCTGTATTCCTCCATCAAGGCACTGAGATTTTGGTCTTTTTTCAGTTACTCTGAATCTTCCAGTGAGACAAATGAACGGAGAACATGAATGCCCAGAGCATGGTTTGGGATTTACTTTACTGAACCTGAGTTGTCCGAGGTGACGGTTTAAAACTCTTTTTTCCAAGTGAACTTATAATTGGTGTCCTCATTCCCTTCCTTGCACTCCTTCCTCCCCCCGCCAGGTTTCCTGCCACTGCTCCATCCCATCCCACGTCAGTACCACTGCCTGCGATGAAACACACGGCTCATCTTTTGGACACTGGTAGGTGAGCCAATGGTAGATTTCTGTAAACCTGAATTTTCAGGTTAAGATGCAGATTTCTGAGAGCACCTAGGTTTTCCAGTATTTCACTAAGCCCCTACTGTATGATTAGAGAGCTAGTTTTATAAAGTGCTTCCAGGGATTAAGACTGTATGGCTACATGGGGGTTTCTGTGTCCTCGGCATGTCGACCATTAACTTGCCCAGGAGCAATGTATAGCCATTACAGAGGGCAAAGAAGAACTCAGGTGTAAAGGCAAATAAAAGCCAGCATTTCACCAGGTATTGCATTGATACCTCCACAAATAAATGTTGATACATTAGCAACTTAAGAAACTAATGCATTTGGCTCTAGCAGTTACTCAGGGAAAGACAATACAGGCTGGAGCTAGTTTGGTTAAACATTATTGAGGTCTTTCCCTTGGTAGTCACTGAAATTTCTCAGAAGAAGCAGGATCTTATGGATTCACTTTTCTCTAGACTGTGGGCAAACAAACCTGTTTAAAAAAAATGGGAAGAAATGAGGAAATTTATCTGTGCCTTCAAATTTTAATGAAAGCAGAATAACATGGCACTAAAAATCTTTATAAAATAGTCTGTGCCATTTTAAAATCTTGTTGTTGTCAGGAGCAGTCATTGTGATGGTGTCACTACAGCCATGGATCATGAATTTGAGCCTTGCCATAGACAGGTTTGAAAATAAATGTAGGTTTATTGACATATGAGAAGGGTTGTTTTTTTTTTTTTTTAATTCTTCTGTGTGATTATATGAGGGTAGAAGGGAGAGAACTAGCAATTTCTTCACACTATCTTCCCAAATGAAAAACGTGCTCAGTGCCAGATTATCAATACCCAAATGATCGTCTTCATTGTCCTGCTGTTGTTATGTTATCTTCATCCTATTGGGAGCTGCAAAAAAGAAATGAGGATTCAGCTGCTTAAGGGACTGTAGAAGAAACAGCCTCATGCATGTGATGTCATGTAAGAAAAAATATGTGCAAGCATTCAAATAATTTATTGTAGTTACTGTATTTTCTTCAGAATTTTTATGTAATTACAGCAAAATCACAATCCACATTTTTTTTCACAATTTTGAGTTAGGTAACCAAAGTTTTTATTAACTAGGGAATGAAGAACATGTTACTGAAAGGGATTAAGCAGTGAAATGATGAATGGAACTGCTTCCAAAGCATGCACATAAAGTGATATCATCTAGCTAAGGCTGATTTCTGCTCCATCGCTTCAACAGGAAAATAGCTATATTGCTGAAATGATTTGGCTTAGGCTCTATTATTTGTGGTGGCGCTTGACAGTTATGGAGTTGGAATTCAATTTCTTTCATCTAAAGCAGGTGTGCCTTAAAAAAAATCACTCTGCCACTTCCGTATAACGCATGGAGATTGTTGGCTTCTTGCCTGAAAGCGTTTCAGTGCACTTATCCCATTTTCATACAGCAGAAGTTGTCCATGAATATCATCTTGGTTTAAATACATGAGTGAATTTTCTTTATCCCAAAACAAGATAATAGATGATATGAAAAGCTTTATTTTATGCTAGCACATAGATTTAAGAACCCATTTTGAAGGGCAGTTTTATAGAAATCTATATTACAAAGCACATAAAGATGTTGACATTAATTTATTATTCAGGACAAGAGGAAAGGTGCTCCTTAATCATGATGTATCTCTATTTGATATGACAGGATAACATTGATATTAGCATCATGTATCCAAATTTTACTTCCCTGTTTGACTCTAAAATACCTTACCTTAGTTTCTGATAGTGATGTACCCAGGTAGCAGTTGTTTGTTTGTGAATAGTACATGGCACATTTATTTTACATGAAAAGGGAGCGTACTTCTACAAGTGTCTGCTGGGATTTAGACAGGTTTAGTTAGAGTAAGGATTTGAGTTTACATGGGAAAAATGTGTGTAATATCTCGAAGAGTGATATATAGTTATTGAGGACAAATAAACATGTATGTGCATGTCTGTGTCATATTACACATTTCCATTTATCTATATACACATTTATACTAAAATATGTATCTGGATTTTAGATGTGTATATATTTGTATGTGTAAATATATATATAGTTATAGAATCATAGAATTATTTAGGTTTGAAAAGACCTTTAAGATCATTGAGTCCAACCATCAGCCTAACACTGCCAAGCCCACCACTAAACCATCTCCTGAAGTGCCATATCCACACGTCATTGTCCTGGTTTTAGCTGGGATAGTTAACTGTCTTCCTAGTAGCTGGTACAGTGCTATGTTTTGAGTTCAGTATGAGAAGAATGTTGATAACACTGATGTTTTCAGTTGTTGCTCAGTAGTGTTTAGACTATAGTCAAGGATTTTTCAGCTTCTCATGCCCAGCCAGGGCACAAGAAGTTGGCACAGGACACAACCAGGGCACCTGACCCAAACTGGCCAACAGTGTATTCCATATCGTGTGACATCCCATCTAGTTTAGGAACTGGGAAGTGGGGGGGGGAATCACCGCTCGGGGACTGGCGGGGTGTCGGTCGGCAGGTGGTGAGCAATTGCCCTGCGCATCATTTGTACATTCCAATCCTTTTATTACTACTGTTGTCATTTTATTAGTGTTATCATTATCATTATTAGTTTCTTCTTTTCTGTTCTATTAAACCATTCTTATCTCAACCCAGGAGTTTTACTTCTTCTTTCCCGATTTTCTCCCCGATCCCACTGGATGGGGGGGAGTGAGTGCGCGGCTGCGTGGTGCTTAGTTGCTGGCTGGGGTTAAACCACGACAGTCATTTAAATACCTCCAGGGATGGTGACTGAACCACTTCCCTGGGCAGCCTGTTCCAGTGCTTGACAATCCTTTTGGTGAAGAAATTTTTCCTAATATCAAATCTAAACCTCCTCTGGCGCAACTTGAGGCCATCTCCTCTTGTCCTATCACTAGTTACTGGATAGAAAAGACCAGCACCCACCTCACCACACCCTCCTTTCAGGTAGTTGTAGAGAGCGATAAGGTCTCCCCTCAGCCTCCTTTTCCTCAGGCTAAACAACCCCAGTTCCCTCAGCTGCTCCTCCTAAGACTTGTGCTCTAGACCCTTCACCAGCTTCGTTGCTCTTCTTTGGATGCGGATATATATATATGAATGTTTATATATAAAATAAGACATATTATGAAAATTAAAATACTGCAAAGGCCCTGTCTTGCTTTCTTTTGGTAGAAATGTGTGAAGAAAGTTGGAGCATATATTTAGTACCAAAAAGGGCAGAAACTTCTAAGTATTCATGTTACATAGACCTGTCTGCAGTCACCCCAAAAATCCATTCTGAAGGCATGTGTCAGCTGAAGTCAAACATATCAGGGAAGAATTTCAATAGATTGGTTTCTCCTGTGTTCATGAAACTCTAATGAAAGCTAAAGAAAAGCATTGTGATTTCCAAATCAGTAATGCTCTTCTGTCCCATTTAGACTTAAAGAGAAGATATAGGATGCATCTGTCTATTGCAGGGAAGCAGCAGAAGTCCAGAATGAACATTTTTATAAGTTTTCTTTCTTCACAAGCTTCTCTGAAACTAAAAGTGTGATCAAGTATTCATACTGTGCACTACCATAGTTCTTTAATTCCTTTAAGAACTAGTGGCAGGTTTTTGTCGTCAGTAGGATGGAGCATACACGGAGACCTCCAGGTTAGCAGGGACCCGAGCTGGCGAGTTCACCTGGTAGGGCACATCTCTGCATGGATTTATCTGGGCACGCCTGGAAGCCCAAGCTCTTGGGTGCTTTCAGATCTAGGCTAACTACAGTGTATCAAGAAGCCTCTGAATACAGTCTGAATACAGGAACAAGTAGATGTGTTGAAGATATTCAGTGATATGATGAGGAAGTCACAGTCTCATTTTTTTTGCTTAAATAGTATTAACTACTCTTACATTCCTTTGTAATAAGCAAGCAAATAGTCTGACGTACATGTGTAGCTCAATACTGCTTATATTTGACTTTCCCTTTTTTATCTCATATTACTTCCATTTATTTGTCAAATAATTTAAGAATAGGCATGCCATTTTTCCCTAAAAGTCCACAGATGACCAGCCTGTATATTCACAGATGCTAAATACAGCTCGTATAACTTCAGCACCATGATTTGTGGTTTAATGTCTGTTAGTGTATAAATGAACAAAGTAATAGTGATGTTAAGGTCACTAACTGCAGCAGAGGGTTGCCTAATATGAGAAATTGTTTATTAAAAACATCTTGTATTTTCAGGCTGTACTGAAATCAATAGTATGTTTAATCTTTGGAGCGTAGTCACTGGGTTCATTCATAGGGAATGAATGGCCTGCTGCTGTTTGGTTTATTGGTAAATTCGAGTGTTAAAAATATCTGCTATAAGGTGAGCCTTTTCTTAATTATTATTTTCTGTAACAGGCTACACTTCTCAGTAACTTTGTGCTTTAGAATAAATATTCAACAGACAGGCAAGTTTAGTGCATTAATATTTAAACTGTTATTGGGACAATACACCATCACGATAGCTTGTAGTGTAATATTATGTACCATTTATATCTAACTAGATAACATTGTTTAGCTTAAATTAATTCTGTTGGCTTAATTAATGCTATTACTTTAATCCATTTAGGAAGGAAAAAAAAACCAAGGAAAACATGATGGTATCAGATAGGACAACAGATACAATATGAATTTCAATTTTCTGAAAAACTCCCTGTTGTGCAAATGATGCCTTGATTGTCTGCCTTAGTCTC